>NC_050580.1:167565639-168165639 GCF_011100635.1 Trichosurus vulpecula | reverse complement strand
ATAAATCAAAGCTATCTATAGTCATATGCTTTAAATCACTATCGATTAGAGACTATCAGATTATCTAATAAGACAGAAAAGGAAAATGACATGTGCTGGAGATGATGAGGGAAAAATAGGGATACTAACACACTGTTGGTAGAGCTGTGAACTGGTCCAACCATTCTGGAGAGCAATTTAGAACTATGCCCAAAGATTTATAAAACGATGACTACCCTTTAACTGAGCAATACCACTACTAGATCTGTATCTCAAAGAGATTGAAGACAAAAGAAACTATATGTACAAATATATTTATGGCAGCTTTTTTTGAGGGGGCAAAGAATTGGAATTGAGGGGATGCTTATCAAATGGGGGATGGGTGAACAAGTTGTAGCATACAATTGTGATGGAGTATTAATGTGCTGTGGGAAATGATGGGGGGGGGGGGTGGAGGGAGAGTGGTTCAGAAAAACATGGCAAAACCTATATAAACTGAGACAAAGTAAGGTGAGAAGAAACCAGGAGGTCATTTTGCATAGTAACAGAAATGTTGTAATGATGATCAACTGTGAAAGACATGGCTACTCTGATCAATACAATGATCCAAGACAATTCCAAGGGACTCGTGATGAAAAAATGCTATACACCTCCAAAGAAAGAAATGAAGAACTCTGAGTGCAAACAAGTATAATTTTCTCTCTTTATTTTTCTTGATTTTCTTTTGCAATATGGCTAATACGTAAATATATTTTGCATGATTTCACATATGCTTGCGTTTTCAGTGGGCGATGGAGAGGGTGGGAAGGAAAGAGATAATTTGGAATTCAAAATTTAAGAAGAAAAGAATGTCAAAGATAAATAATGTTTTTTTTTAAAGAGAAAGAAAAGTAAAAATAAATAGCTAACATCCAAGAAAATTAGACAAAAAAAGACAGACTAAGTGTGAAGTGGCCCAAGAATGACAATAGCCTGAGAGATCGAGAGAGTAAAAGCACAGGAGGGAGATACTTTGTGGTAGGAAAAATGACAAGGTTCCTATCATGAATTTATTGGCTATTAATTCAATATTAACCTAGAACAGATGAATTAGAGATAATTTATCTAATCAAACATATTTTTATGTACTGCATATTTTTAAGTTCAAAGTCTTACTCTGGCAAAACAGCAAACATGAAGAGACAAATATGGTGTTCACATTTTTTAGTCAAAAATATCCTGTATTATCATGGTCATCCTAATGTAAAAAACTAAAATAGGGTAAGAGGCTCTCACCTTAACCAATTTAATTTCAGTTAAGCTAATACAATTTATTTTAGAGAATTATTTTTAAGAAGTAAAAAATATTACCTGGCAGGAGGAAAATACTTCTTTCCAGTAGACCATGAGGCTTTGCAACAGTACAACTTAATAATTGTATATAACAAAACGATTCCATTACAATCACCAAAAATCACCATTAAGCATATTAGGTAACAAATACTAACATACCTGCTGAAGGTGTTGCTCTAATTACTTCAACTCCATCTGGAAGATCAAGTGGCTGACTATAGACAAGACTAGAACTCAGAATGAGTTTGCTAGCAGTCTGGAGATTAGCAATAGATGAAGAATGTGGCATAGAACTTATACTAGAAGTTTCTGGAGAAGAATCTACGTTCTTTTGCCCAGGCACTGTAAGCAGACTCTCTGATGAAGAAATTTCAGTTTTAGCTTTGAGAGATTAAAAAAAAGTACACATTTTAATTAGATTTACCAAATATATGAGGCACAAAAATATTCAGTACTCTACCCTCTTTAAAGTATTTTGGAAATATAGAAAACTTTCAATTATTCCAAGGCTCATGATCCAATCTCTGGATTCCCACTGATTCAATAATCTGGTAACTCACCTCTTAGTCACTTCCCTTTTTCTTTCTTTTTCTTTTTTTAAAGCAGCAGCATGGCACGCAATCAGGGCAGTAAATTGAGTGTCAGAGGACCAGGACCTCAAATTCCAGTTGTGCTACTTGCTACTTGTATGACCTTTGGCAAGTTGAAAAGTTCTTCATCTCTCTGGGCTTTCTCGTTTTCATCTAAGTCAGTTTCTTCTTTTAAAAAATGATGGTATTAGGCTAAGTAACCTTTTAAGTTAACTTTCAAATCTAAAGAGTCCTACCATCTTCACAGGGATGGTATCAGGACAGAACAACAAAACTACAAAATGGTGAAATAGGTCAAGATCTTAAAAGTTTAAGTCCTCATTTTGTAGATTAAAAAAATGAAACACAGAGAGGTTAAAAATAATACTGATAGATGGAAGAGTAAAAGCAGGGATTCTCCTGAACTCTCCCCAAAGCCTCTATAAATACCTTTGAATAATTACTCTAAACAAATTCTAGGGCAGCACAACCCACAAAAAGATGGAGTGAAACAATTTTCTGGCCCAAGACAACTTAGAAGGTTTGTAGGAAAGGTCTATTGCACCAAGGTAAGGGAAGAATGCAGTCCAGTGCAGGCCATGCCAGGTCAGACCAGGCCCAGCAAACCAAAAGCAGGCTTTAGGGCAATTGAATCAGGGGCAACACTGGCACTTTCCAGGCCTCTCAGTCCACAGATGGTAAGGGGATCAGACAATGGGTCAGTAGGAGACTTACGAAGGTACCTTTGCTGGCGCCAGGGGCAGGACTCCATTGCATTGCTTATGCTTAGTTCTAGGTCACAGTCCTGAGTCAATCCCACTGTGAGGAAGAGCACTAGCACAGCAGAGCTTTTGGCCAGCTACAGGGGAACAGGGACACTGGTCACAGTTCCAGGGTTGAAAAGAGTGCTTGTGGTCACTCACTAGTGTACCATACAGGAGATTAGGAAACACACGTCTACTTAGATCATACCACCTTGGAAGAGCCAAAAACTTACAGCTCTCCAGAATTACCTCTGAAAATAGCTGTACAAAAAACCTGAAGCTTGGGACAGCGCCCCCTCCACTTGGGAAGCAGAGCTTCACTTTAGCACAATTACAAGTCAAGAAATAGGCTGGAAAATGAGCAAACAACAGAAAAAATTTCTGACCATAAAATGTTGCTATGGTGACAAGGAAGATCAAAACACTCAGAAGAAGACAACAAAGTCAAAATTGCTGCATCCAAAGCCTCAAAGAAAAATATGAATTGGTCTCAGGCCATGAAAAAGCTCAAAAAGGATTTTAAAAATGAAGTGAGAAAGATAGAGGAATAATTGTGAAGAGAAATGAGAATGATGCAAGAAAATCATGAAAAGAGTCAACAATTTGGTAAAGGAGGCACAAAAAAAATGCAAAGAAAATAACACTTTTAAAAACAGAATAGGCCAAATAGTAAGAGAGGCACACAACTCCAATGAAGAGAAGAATGCCTTGAAAAGAATGGCCAAATGTAAAAAGATATACAAAAATTCACTGAAAAGAAGAACTCCTTAAAAAGTAGAACTGGACAAATGAAAAACGGGTTACAAAAGCTCACTAAAGAAAACAGTTATTCCTTAAAAGTTAGAACTGGACAGGTAGAAGCTGATGACTTTATGAGACATCTAGAAACAATCGAACAAAATCAAAAGAATGAAAAAAAGAAGAAAATATTAAATATCTCATTAGAAAAACAATGAGCTGGAAAACAGTTCCAGGAGAGATCATTTAAGAATTATTGCACTACCTGAAAGTAACAACCAATGAAAAGAGCCTAGATATCATCTTTCAAGAAATTACAAAGGAAAACTGCCTTGATATTCTAGAACAAGAAGGTAAAATAGAAATCCCCTCCTGAAAGAGATCCCCAAATGGAAACTTCCAAGAATATTATAGCCAAATTCCAGACCTCCAGATCAAGGAGAAAATACTGCAAGCAGCCAAAAAGAAACAATTCAAATATCGTGGAGCCACAGTCAGGATAACACAAGATTTAGCAGCTTCTACATTAAATGATCAGAGAACTTGGAATATGATATTCCAGAGGGTGAATAAGCTAAAATTACAACCAAGAATCACCTGCCCAGCAAAGCTGAGTATAATCGTTCAGGAGGAAAAATGGACATTCAATGAAATAGAGGACTTTCAAGCATTCCTGATGAAAAGACCAGAGCTGAATAGAAAATCTGACTTTCAAATATAAGAAGCAAAAGAAGCCAAAAAAAAAAAAAGTAAACAGGAAAGAGAAATCATAAGAGATGTGTTTATATTCCTGCATGGGAAAACGATATTTATAACTCCTAAAAACTCTCTCATTATTGGGGCAGTTTGAAGGAGTATATATAACAGGCAGAAAGCAGAGGTGTGAATTGAATATTATGGCATTATTATCTAAAAAAATAAAATTAAGGAATGACAAAAATGCACTGGGAGAAGAGGAAAAGGAGAGATAGAATGGGATAAATTATATGACTTGAAAGAGATTTTACAGTGGAGGAGAAAATGGGGGAAGCAGGGAAGGGAGCACATGAACCTTACTCTCATCAGAATTGGCTCAAAGAGGGAATAATTCATTCCCTCAAAAGAAGGAATAAAGCATTCAGTTGGGTATAGAAATCTATAGCCATACAGGAAAGTAGGAAAGGAAGGAGCTAAGAGAAGGTGGGGTGAGGGAGAGCTGATAGAAGGGAGGGCAGTTTGGGGGAGGTAAAAATCAGAAGCAAAACACTTGAGAATGGACAGGGTAAAAGAGGAGAGAGAGAGCGAGCAGGAAAAATGGGTAAAACAGGATGGAGGGAAATACAGAGTTGGTAATCATTACTGTGGAAAAAAATTTACAGTGAGTTTCTCTGATAAAGAATTCATTTCTCAAACATAGAAATGAGAGTCATATTTCTAGAAATAAGAACCATTCCTCAAATGATAAATGGTCAAATGATATGACCAGGCATTTTTCAGACAAAGTAATCAAAGCTATCCAAAGTCGTATAAAAAAATGCTCTAAATCGCTACTGACGAAAGACAAGCAAATTAAAACAACTCTGAGCTACTACTTCACACCCATCAGACTGGCTAATAAAACAGAAAAAGAAAATGACAACTGGGGGGGGGAATGTGGGACAATTAAAACAGTATTGTACTATTAGTGAAGCTGCATACAGATTCAACCATTCTGGCGAGCAATTTGGAACTATGCCGAAAGGCCTATAAAACCATGTATACCCTTTGACCAAGCCATACCACTACTAGGTCTGTATCCTAAAGAGATAAAAAAAAAAGAAAGAAAGAAAGAAAGAGGACCTATATGTACAAAAATATTTATAGCACCCCTACTGGTGGTGGCAAAGAACTGGAATTAAGGGAATGTCTATCAAACATGGGAAGACTTAAATGAACTAATGCAAAGTGAAATGAGCAGAAACAGGAGAACACTGTACACAGTAACAGCAATACTGTATGATGATCTACTATGAATAACTTAGCTATTCTTGGCAATACAATGATCCAAGACAATTCTGTTGGACTTATGATAAAAGGTGCTGTCCATTTCCAGAGAAAGAACTGGCAGAGCCTGAATGCAGATTAAAGATACTTTTTCTTACTTTCTTTATTTTTCTTGGAGTCTTTTTTGTCTGTTTTCTTTCACAAAATGACTTACATGGAAATGCGTTTTGCATGGCTATACATGTATAACCTATATCAAATTGCTTACCTTCCCAATGGGAGGGAAGAAAAGGAGGTAGAGAATTTGGAACTCAAAATTTGAAAAAAAAAAAGGGGGGGGGAGTTAAAATTGCTTTTACTTATAATAGGAAAAAATAAAATATTAAATAAGAAAAAAATCATACTGATAGAAATGCACTTTGAAAAAGGAAAAAAGTGTTCCACAACTATAAGGGACAGTTATTATTGCTATGTTGAAGAAGGTGAATTAATGACTTAGTGAATTATACTTGTCAAATGTCACAGAGTCAGTGTCAGATCCAGAAGGAAAACCCAGGTCTCCTAACTACATACTTCAAGACAGAGAACAAGACTTCCTTGAAATGTGTAACAGTTGAAATAACATGAAAGAGAGAATCAGGAGACCTGGTGTGATGCTCAGCTGGACCATGAGCTAGATTTGTAACCTCAAACACATCACTTAAGCACTCCATGACTCAGTTTCTTTATTTGCATAATAAAAAGGTTGGAATAGATGATCTTTACAATCTGTTCCCAATTGACATGACCTACAGTTCAATAATTTAACCAAGAAATTTCAGATGATTCTAATGAAGGATATAAATTTCATATAATATAGAATTTGCTAACATTGATCTTACACAAGTAAAATCAGAAAACTTTTGCATTTTCAATAAAAAGCTAATTTTCAAACCTTAAACTTCACAGAAACATGAGGTGGCATTATCATCATCATCGTTATCATTCTTCCAGCTTCTTTCAGCTTGTTTGTGGAAGCCTTACTTTTGAGTTGCAAAAATTAGGAATTACTATTCTAACAACGTCTCTTGAAATCACTACCCAGATAACAATTTGCATCTCCAGATGACTTTTTAGACTTCAGCATCACCTCAACTGAAATCTTATCCTGGAAACTCCCTCAGCATCCAGGGTCTGCTCATCCTGGAACATCCATCAACCCTTACGTCTTTGTCACAGTGGAACTTCTGTCCATTATGCTCATACTTTTCTCCCATTGGTGAATTCATCTAGGGGACTCCATTCTTCTCTTGGCAATGATTCTGACTTTCCAGATTTCAGTATCATGCTCCACACAGGTCCACCCCTATATGTTCTGTCTCCAAACCCAAACCCCCTCCCCAACCTTTCTAGCTCTCCTTAGTGCTGTCTCCCTCTATTAGAATTTAAACCCCTTGAGAGATAAGACTGTCTTTTCTTTTTACTTGTATTTGTATCTCGCAGTTAGTAGAGTATCAGGTATGCACTAGGTGATTAATAAATATTTGGTGCCTTGCACTGCCTTGTCTTTCCCAGAGAAAGCAGGACCAGATCTTCCCATGAATGTTCCTACTATTGTTCCTTTTAGGATAAATGTCAGGAAAAAAACACAAATGAGACCTCTGTACTCTTGGTCTTTCATATCTATCTCACAGTTACTCTTAAGGTAAGAGTTGGAAATTGCTTGAGTATAAGAGTTTTCTGTTACTCTGTTAAGGGACTGCTTACCAGAATCTCTCACCAAGGAAAGTCTGTGTATAAAATAATAAATGTCTCTGCCAGACTTTTGAGCTAAAATAAAGAGCATAGACTTTCTTCCACACACCTTATAAAGATAGCTTGAGTTTATTTAGATGTGAAGGTCAACCTAAAGGAGTAAATCCCCAGGAGGCTCTCCAAACAGAGGAAGCCACGACCAACGAGGTGCTTTCTGACGGGGGTTTCAGGGAACTTGTTATTGTGACAAGTTGGTTCCTCTGGACCTCCTAACACTGCCATCATGATTGGGTTCCTCTAAGAGCAAAAAAGGCAAAAATTGGTGTGGCTATTGGTAGTATCCATCACTACAGTATAGTGGCTGAGGGAGTGTCTAGTTTCTTGACCTAACTACAACCCACTCTCCCCAGCCACCATCATCCTTTTTCTACCTCTAGAATTCTGTACCACGAAGCCCACACAGACGGCACAGTCTGCTAAATCCTACAATGCCACAGGACTCTTCGTTATGGTTATCATAACATAACTGCAGTTATAAATGTTATGGTCATTTTTAGGTGCCAAAGTAGAAATTCAAGGGAACCTGGTAATCTAGGTAATTCTAACTTCACAGATACCAACATAAAGAAATCTTCAAGTCTTTGGTCTAAGAGAAACAGCCAAATGACCATCATTTTATTAATAACCTGCTACCCTTATTAATAAAATTTAATTAAGCTACCCAGAAACTATGTCTCTCAAAACTTTTCAATCATCACAGTTTCTTGTATATATTGTCTCAATGAAAGAGAAGACATGCTTCCTCCTGGTAAAGCAGTTTTGTATACTTGGAGTGATCCCAGAGACTCTAGATAACTGACCTAGAAATGTGGAGAGAGCCACAGTGAACTAATTGAAAAAGATGACATATTGACACCAATAAATTTGGGTGGGAAAAAGACCATTTATTTAGTTTCTTTCTTTGAAGGTTTGCAACACATTTTTTAGTCACTGAAGATCCTAAATTATTTAAAGTGACATATGGAAGTGTAAAAGCAGAGTTGGCAGAGCAAGAAATTGTGTTTTCATTACAAGATGTTGGAATTTCATTGGCTAATAACTATACAATACAAGAAGGAGCCTATATTGGCAACACAAACTTGGATGTAGTTTGGGAGACAAAACCAAAGAAAGCAAGATGGAGACCTCTGAGAGTAAAGAAAACTGAAAAATTAGAGAATTTGAAGAATACATTGCGATTTCACCTTCAGAAGATGAGATTATAAAAGTTAGAACCTAACGTTTTGGTTTGTTTAACATCTAGTGGTAATAATACAAAAATTCTACAACCACATGTTATAACTATATGAAGAAACTACCTGCCAGCAGTACAGTTAGAATATAGTACATCTGCACATCAGACATCTTTCAGAGTCCAAATCTATAGGGTACAGGTAAATGTTCCTGAAGAACACTAGCCTCTCCCCTTCCTCTGCTAAATATCAAGTACAAAGAAATAGGACTAATCAGAAATATTGCCTATTATTCATTTTACTTGATATTAGGGGATGGGAATACCATGGATAATCCTCAAGCTTTTTATAACTTACCTTCATCTCATAAACAAATTATACCAAGATTTCTTATATATAATAAAACTAATTCTTTGATTTAAAAAAAGAAACCTTTATGGAGTTTATATAGTGGACTATTAATTCCTTGAAAGCTGGGATCATCTTATCTTTGTAGCTTTTCTAAAGACTAACCAGGTACCTCACATAATAGGTATAATACTTTGCTTTAATATTTAATGAAGATTCCTTTCCTACTGAGGTGCTATCACAGGATCATAAATCATAAAGAAACAGCTAGAAGAAGCCTTAGAGATCCATGGAAGTTACCTGACTTGCCAAAGGTCACCCAAGATAGTTATGGGGCAGAAGCAAGATTTGAACCCAGATACTTGACTCCAAATCTAGTGCTCCTTCTACTGTACCACACTGCATCACTAATCCTGAATCACTTGAATCTCCATCTCCCTCCTTTCTGTGAAGTCCATATAGCTCGAAGGCCCAAAATCAAATGCTGGGAATTCAGGCAAAATTGGAAGATTTGTACTGTCTCAAAAAGAAAACAATCACGTAGCAAGGCTTCTATTTAGGTACAAGTCAGGGGGTGGAGAGGAAGGAGTGCACATTTTTTTTAAATCTAGCCTCTAAAACATGAAACAACGTCACTAATTCCATTCATGGCATTCTCAACTTCTGATACATGATTATGTTGCTCTTCAAAAATTGAGACAAGAAATAACATGCAACCATAACGGGAACCTACAAAATGTTATCTGATCTAAAATTCTAAAATAACTTGGGTCAAATTTGGTCAAAATTGAATTATGAATAATGATGATGATAAATGACTATACAACAATTTAAATTTTGCAATAACACTTTACATACCTTATGTGAAGCAGGTGCACCAGAGGTAACAAATTTACTTTCATCTTAAAACTTTTTCCTTCCTTCAATCTTATATTCAGTAAGACTCGGTTTAGTTTGATGATGGCACACACCTGGCCATCTTCCTGGAACTTGCTTTATTTTCATCCATATCACCACTGCCCACTCCTCCCCACGCCCTGCCACCTTGCTGCCCACTAACTGGCATGGTGGGGGAGTCAGAATACTCATTGTTCCCCTTGCAACTTACAGACTCTCTCCATCCATCATCCCGTAACCTCTTCCCTTTGAGGTCGTTCAATTCATATTAATCACCTCCAATATGTACACTTCCCTTTTTTCCCTAATGAGGTCAGTGCCTGACTCAGTCTTCCCTCCTCAACTCCAAACTTTAGCCTGGCAGATTTCAACATACATACTGATATTCCCTCCAACGTGTTAAGTTCCTCCACTTCCTTTCTTCTCACTCTCTTAACTCTATTCTATAGTTTGATTTCCAACATCATCACTCAACTAAAATCACTTTCCGCAAAGTAACCAGCGATCGAGCTCTGAGTTGCCAAGTGCCTTTCCTCCATCCATATCTTTCTCCACCTCTCTGTAGAATTTGGCACTATCGACCATCTTCTTTTCCTTGATGCTCTCTTGTGTCTAGGTTTTCATGTCACTGTCCTCTCCTGGTATTCCCCCTGCTGACCATGCCTTCTCAGCTTCCTCTGCTGACCCTTCATCCATGTCACACCCACTAACCATGTCCAATGCCCTCTTCTCTTCTCCTCTATGCTCCAAATTCCCAAACTGTGCACTGTTGGACACATAGGGATATTTGACATCTGTTGGATAATGCTCTAACTACTAGCTCAGGATACTACTACTAGCTCGCAGTTTCAAAATTAAGTTGTGTTACATGATATTCTCCAATGTTTGAGATGTTTCTTGTTTCCTTGTACTTTCAAAAATGCCAGTAATTCCAGTAACTCCCTCATTTAAGAGATCAGATTTTTGCAATGCTGGATTTTCAGTGGTTGCTATGTTTAAAAGCAAATACCACATCAAAATCAATGTGGAACAGGAAAAGAGAGTGGAGGTATTCCATCCAATTCCAAGTTTTGAAGAGTTGTACAGTGCCCAACAGGCACGGACATCCTATTAATAAGCAATCATGGTTTTCAAATAATGATATAAATTTTTTTTCTTTCAACCTATGAGTATTGTTTTAAATAGCTACCAAGATATTAGGATACAAATACATATCAAGGATTTGGAACCCACTACTTGATAAACAGAACTGTTAGGTATCTCTTTTGGCCTAAAGGCGCTGTGAAAAAATTACCAAAACTCTGAGGCAGAGCTTCCAAAACTTTTTTAGCCTACCATCCCCTTTTCAAAAAAAATAAATTACTCAGCACCACCTCCCCTAAAAAATCTACTTTCTTTAACTCTTTGATTTTTTAAAAATTTGCTTCATTTCAAAAAAAATAAAATAATTTTTAAATGACATATCTTAAATTTATAATTTATTGTAAATTTGTGGGGTTTTTCCTGCATTGAAATTTTGATGATGCAGTACTGCATCATGTAACTGTATAGTATCATATTGTAAACAAGTCATTACATGTACATATTCCTGCTGAGGCATGCTGGACTTCCCAACAATGCACAAAACATTCCCCTGCCAACACTTGCTTGTTAAGACCTGTCGGCAGACTTGACCACTGATCAGTTATAACTTGCATTTATTATGTGTTCTTGTGTATTTATTTGGAAAACAATATAATCGCTATGACTTTAACTCTGTTACACAACAGGCGAAACATATGAATAGTTTTTCAAAATTTTCTTCTCTTCTTTCCTTACGCTTCAACCACCCCCTTATTTTTATTCTGCCCCCTGCCCTGGATCATTCTATCACTCCCCAAGGGGTGTTATCACCCACTTTGGGAACCTATGCTCTAAGGGTTCCACAATTCAACAAAGTTTGGGAACCTCTGTTCTAAACTATTTCACTTGGTGATTATCATCACCTATGGATATAATTATTATCTGTAGGAAAATGATTCTCAGATTTATCCAGCCCTTACCTCTCTCTCCTGACATCTCCAAATGCCTACTAGACATCTCAAACTAGATGTCAGATAGACATCTCAAACTAAACATTTCCAAAACTGAACTTATTATCTCTTCCCCAAAAACCTCCCCTTCTTCATAACTTCCCCACTATTGTCAAAGGCACCCTTGTCCTCCCAGTCACCCTAAGTTTACAATCTAGGTGTTGTCCATGACTCCTCCTTTCATACTCCCCACCCAATTCTACTTCTGCAACTTCTCTCCTCTGCCACCATTACTACTCCGGTCTGGGCCCCCTCATCTCCTCAAGCCTGAACAACTGAACTTGTCTTTTGGTTGTACTCTCTGGCTCAAAGATCTCCCCACTTTACTCGGTAATCAAATTATAACTATATCATTCCCTTATTCAAAAAATTCCAGTAGCTCCCTATTACCTCCAGAATCAAACATAAAATCCTTTGTTTTGGCTTTGAAAGTTCTTCATAACCTGGCCCCTTCCTATCTTTCCAGTATTTTGATATCTGACTACCCGCCAGTGACAATGGCTTCCTTCCTATACTTGGACAAGACAGTCTGTGTCCTGACTGCATTTTCACTGGCTATCCCCATGCCCAGAATTCCCTCTTTCCTTGTCGATGATTCCTCATTTCCCTAACTTCCTTCAAGTCTTACCTAAAATTCTGCCTTCTGAAACAAGTCTTTTCCAGTCCCCCTTAATGCTAATTTCTTCTCTCTATGACAATCATTTATACAGATGTGTGTGGGTATGTACGTATATGTGTGCACATATATGTACATATAATATATGGAATACATTTCATATGCATGAGGGAGAGAGTTTGTACGTAGTTGTTTGCATGTTGTTACCCCCATTAGAGTGTTAAGTCCTTGGAGGCAACGACTGTCTTTGTCTTTCCTTAAATCCAGAATCTAACATGGTCCCTGGCCCATAGCTGGTGCCTGGTAATTGCTTGTTGACTTGATTTGATGACATATATTACTTCACAACAACCCTGTAAGATATGTATTACGGGTATTGTTCCATTCACTTACTAGATGAAGAAACTAAAATGCAGAGTGATTAACTGACTCTCCCAAGATTTCATAACTAATCCTACATCTGACACTAACTGACTCTCCCAAAATTAGTTATGAAACCTGTTCTTCCTGACTCCGTACAGTCTCATCACTATTAAATATTTCTGTCCCTTTTTAAGTAATAACAAAAATAATTTTGAAATATTAATAGTGTAAAGTTAGACTTAATTCTTGAATGAATCAATTAACCAACAAACACTTATTAAGCACCTACTACGTACCAGGCACTGCGTTAGGTACTGAGGATAAAAAGCCAAAAAGGAAAGTTTACTGACTTAAGTTGATTGTGATAGCTACACAATTCTTAATTTGCCTCTCAAAGAAAGGTGTATTCAGAAGAAAATATATCTGCCAGTTTCTATGAACTCCAAATTATAGACTTCCTTATCTAGAAAGTGATTAATATTATAGAGACAGCTGACACAGTGAGGAAAATTTATTAATGCTATAATCCTGGTGTTCTGTAGTCATTGTTAATTTTTGTTAATATTAGTAAAAATAACTATTTTGTCTGTAGAAATAACTATCATATAGTTATACTAGAGTGTTATAAAAAAAATTTAAGACAACTTTGTTATTCATTTAGCGATTCCATTGATGACACATTAATAACCCCAAAAAGTATAGTATTAATTCTATTAAATTTCCATTAAAATTTTTATAAGTATATGGAATGATTTCCTTTAAGCATAGCCTAATTTCTTTCATCAATGGATTCAGTCTCTTTTCATATTTAAAAGTTTGCTACAAACAATTTGCTTCTACTCAGTTGTTCAATTTACAATTCTTAGGCTCTGCAGGAATTTTTAACAATTTTTTATGTCATGAACCCCTTTGGCAGGCTGGTGAGGCCTATGGACTCCTCAAAATGACAGTTTTAATGGATAAAATAAAATACATAGGATTGGTTACAAAGGAAACTAATTATAATCAAATATAATTATAAGGGTATTTTTAAAAAACAGCTCATGGACACCAGGGAAAGAATTTCTGCTTTAAAGAATTATCTGATAAAGTACATTCATAACAAATTCATTTCGCAAGATATATCTATAGAATTATAATTACTTACCTAAACATGCTTGTACAGATTTAAGATGAAGATGCCACATGTGAAGAATAGAATAATTATTACTATCTTTTTCAATTACTACAAGAAAGAACTTTTCTGAAAAAGGTGGTGGACGATATCCTATCAGTAAAATAAAGAGATGCTTCATTAATTGTTTTCAAAACTTAAAAAACAAATACCAGTGACATTATGCACAAGAGGACAAGGAATTGACTTTTAAAAACAAATTGATGTAATCTCATGAAAGAATACTATTTGTGGACATAACTATTTATTTTGCTAAATCTCAAAAAATTAAAGCCTTTTTCAAAAAGAATGACTGTCAAACAGGAAGATGAATAAAAAAACCTCCTTGGTTGTCAAACTCTTGCCCAAGAGCCTTTGATGTAAGGTCAATCATTCAAATCAATAAACATCTCTGAAGTGCCCATTTATTATGTGCGAGGTACTGTACTGGGCACCAAAGTTACAAAGATGGAAAATGATACAGTCTCTACAAGAAAAGAATACAATAGGTACTGAAATTAATATAATTAATAAAACATGGAATGTGACGGGAACAAAAAGAAACCTAGTCAAAGAACGCTAGAAAATTTGAGGAGGCAGAAATCAGAGAAGGCTTTATGGAGGAAGTAATTCTGGAGGTGGGCCTCCAAAACAAAGGATTTCAACAGGTAATGATGGGAAGTGAGTATGTTTGAGGATTTAAATGCCAAATTATGGAATGTGCACGCTACGCTGTGAGAATGAAGAGAGTCAGGAGACAGCAAGATTAAGGAATAGCTAGCAATCAAGTCTGCCTACAATGGAAAAATGTATAAAGGGGAGTAATGTGAAATAAGTAGGATCATATAGTTAGAGTAGGAAAGGACCTTAGAGACCTTCAAGTCCAATCCTCTCAGTGAGGAAATTGAAGCAAAGAAAAGGTAAAAGTGTAGGAGGCATGATTTGAAACCTAGTTCCTTCCTGACTCGAAGATCCCGCTTTTTATCCACTACTCCATGTTACCTCCCATAAGGATGAAGCCCACAGAGGGCCTTAAATACCAAGTTGAATTTGTATTTTATCTAAAATGCAACAGCCTCCATTAAAGTCTTGTGAGAGCAAAAAAAGTCAGACCTGTGTATTAGGAAAGATTATTCTAGCATACAGGTAACGGATGAACTAGAATGAAGAGAAGCTAGAGACAGGGCAACCTAGAGACTTTGGAGAAAAGGCAACAAATGTGAAAAATTTTTGAAATGTAAACCAAGAGGATCTCTACAAAATGTCTTCTGAGGTAAGTGTTATGTAAACCTTAAAGCACTACACGAAAACAAGTTGTTATTTGGGGCAAAGACAATACTCTTTCGCATCTTTGTATACAAATACCTCGCACATATCAGAGTAGGCACTAAATAAATATTGGGTTGCATTAAGCTGAACATACCCAAAGCAAAAAGCTAAAAACTTAAGAGGGAGACAAGAACTTGGAACTTTTGTCTAATCTCTCCACTACTCCATGCTTAATTACTTTTTATTACTTTTAATTTTACTTCAAAAAAATATGATTTTCCTTGATAGAGAGGCAGTACTGATACAAATCTGCTTACTGACCAAGATTAAAGTCATTTTAGCCAAATTGTTTAGTGTATGTGTCATAAATTATTCCAGGGATTTCTAGTATTTTATAAAGGCCATACATACAGTGAACTTTTTTTTTCAAAATTAAAGAAATTTAATCTAGACTATGTTTGAAGGTACCTTGAGATGGTTGGAAAAATATCTCTGTTTCCTTCTGCTCCATGTCCACCTTAAGTGGCTTATATCCTATAATGAAATCTTCTTGAAAAACATGAAGTAACTGTGTATTTGAGCCACACTATGAACACCAAAAAAAGAAAAGTTAATATTTTTGTACTTCAGACCCCTGCACACACACGCTCACTCGCTCTCGCTCGCTTAACATAAAAAAAAAGGATTGCTACTGACTAGGGATAAAAAAGACCTTGGATATCAAATCACCTCTTACTTTTAAAGGAAAACAATTCTACATACATTCAAAAGTTTAATAAATTTCTCAATCAGGGAAAAAAAAAAAAAAAGGCTATATCCCAGAATCTGAGACTGAATGCAACCTGAGAGTTTAAAGATTTCTAAGACAGAAAGGCAGGCCAGCTCATTGTTTTCCTTAGAAGTAAAGACATATTTTCTGATATCCCTCATTTACTGAATATATTGTATGCAGTCCCTGGAAATTCAAGAATCACAAACAAAGGTCTATAGTGGTCCTGACAGATTCGAACATCTCCTGTTGCACTGCCCACTGTGCAAAGTTAGTACACTGCTTCTGTCCAGTGACAGTTAATAAACTGTTCAGTACTAGGTTTCAATTTTCTCCATGAAGAAGGGGTGAATTTTTGCCTCCTAATGTGCTGACCTGCTAAGCAGCAAAAGGAAGATGATAAAGAACTTTGTTTTCCAGAGTCTCTAGGAGGACTAAGGAAATATTGGCCCCCTTTAAGTTCAATTAAGTAGACACTGAAGCCAAAGACAGCCCAGCTTGTGACTAGCCTAAAGGGAAAGCTATTATGTATACCTGCTTCTGCATGCACCTCCCCTGAGCTGAGAACAAGGAATGCAGTAATGACTTTTTTGACCTTTCTGAAGATTAGTAATTTGAGACTGACTGCCTCCAGTCCCTTTTAGTTCCGGGTCATGAGTTCTGCTGCCCTGAGTAGGGATCTGGGTTCCCTTCATCCTGTTAGAGAAAAACAGCCATTTCTGTCTAAGGTACCTCAGATAAATGAGGAGACATAGCAGGGCCTGGTTGAAGGGTACCTAGGGAAACCAAGATCCTGTTGGTTTTGTTTCAGGTTTTTTTTGTGCAAAATATTTTCAACTCCCTTGCCAAATAAGTATTTCCAATTTGGGAAATAATTTTGTAAGTCATGGTTTAGAATTCAAATCCTAGCTCTGCCATTTACTACCTGTGTGACTTTGGGCAAGTCACTTAATCTCTGGGCCTCAGTCTCCTTATCTGTAAAATGAAGGAGATGTATCAGGTCCCTTCCAGGACTTAATTTCTAGGGACCACCAAGACAAATCAAACATGTTATCTAGTATCTCTGGTCATCTCTGTATTTCTAACTTCAAGTACAAAGCATTTCTTGTATCTTACAGCAAGAGGATAAAACCTATTACTTCTTGAGCTATGTTTAGGAGGGTCTTTTAGTCTCTCAAGGATAGAAAGAAGGCTTGCATAGCTCTCTGCCACTGACTGCCGTACATGCATATTCAGTTACCTTTGGTTGCCTCAGTGAAGAAAGCCTGGTGTGTCTAGCCACAGAAATCTAACTGCTTGAAGACTAAGTCTTAAAACTATAATCCTGAAAGCTTTAGAAGTCTCATCATACCTACTGCTCTGTTCTCAGGTTGGTTATAAAGAGAAAAGGATGTACCTGCCTTGGGTACAATCTATATTATACACCAAAGATCAGTTTGCAGGTGCCACAGTAAACCTGATTCAGTACATCTTTTAAGACTAAGGAGACAAAAGGCACCTTTGTAGAGTAAAGGAACCTGGATCCAACCAATGTCTGTCAAAGATCATCTACAACATGCGTCAAGGGAGAACATAACAATCCACTCCATCTTAAGTAACAATCTGAAAAACTCCTTTGAGTTCCAGGTTCTCTTATTTTAAGTTATTAATCCCAAAATGATAGACTGCTATTCTCCAATGGAAAGATATGTGAATATTTCCTGGGACAGCTGAGATAACAGCCTAAGTTAACCAAGGATACCGAAATATCTCTAAATCTTGAAGGGTTGCATAAAGTGAAGAAGAATAAAGGTGAAGGCTCATTCAGCACCAAGTATATCAATATTTCCCTAACCTAGTTAAGTTCCCCCAAATTCAGAGAAAGGGCACAAGACAGGTAAGGCCTTAGACTTTAACAGGGCTACATGTAGGGTGGCAAGATCTATCTTTATGAGGCTACTCTCCTCCAGGACATTCAGTGGCATGCATCTGGATGGATTTAACCCTATATTCAAACTCTGTTTACAAGTACAGGGTCACCTGGGCTAAGCCTACAGCTACAGAGGACAAATGAGGCACTTATCTGGATAGTGTGTGTAGGAATTCTTTACTTTGTAACTATAGCCCTGGGCTAAAAAAAATAGATACTCTTCCTAGCACTGAATGTGCCCCCTTCCCACTTCAGAGGGGAGAACAAGGCTGGCTGGTGGCAAAGGGGAGGGCCTACTAGCTGGCAAAAGTGGGAAAAGAATAAAGACATCTACCTTTTCACTCTTCTCCCCGCCTAAATTCCAATGTACTCAAGGATAGTTCCTTAAGAGCAGAATAAAAAGAATTCCCTTATGATTATCACTCATACTTCCCTGGTATCACAAACAGCTAACCAGGGACTTCAGTGGGTAGAATGCTGAGCTTGGATTCAGGAAGACCCGAGTTCAAATCTAGTCTCAGACACCGGGCAAGTCACTTAAGCTCTGTTTGCCACAGTTTCCTCATCCATAAAATGGAGGTGACGGCAGTACCTACCCTGCAGGGCTCCCGTGAGGATCAAATGAGATGGCTGCAAAGCAGAGCGCCTATCGCACGGTAAGTGCCATATAAACGTTAGCTGTCATCACTGTTGCTACTGTTATTTTTACCTCCGGGGGTTGCTTTGAGGATCAAGTGAAAAATATTTCTAAAACATTTGGCACAGTTCCAGCTACATAGGAGATGGTTATGTAAATGCTAATTATTATTATATTAATATTAAGATAGGCAGGTCGTAAGATAAAAGATAAAGTGTAAGACAGTGCAGTCAGGACCGTTTTAGCTAATTTAGCATATAATGGTGATGATTCTTCCCTTTTTAGAAACATTCTCACATATAACCCCCAAAAAGGGGCAGGAGTGGAGGAATAACAAAATTTTTAGCTCTCATGGAGTTTTTGCTAGCTCTCCACTTCAGCAAGGAATTCCTTATAAAAATCATTAAGGGCCAACAAAAGTACTGTAAAGTCCTACTTGAAGGTCAAAAATGTGGTTTCTGTGGTTGCCCCCTGATGAACTTAGAGCCTTACGGCAGTCAGTCTCTTTCCTCAGTAATGTCACAAGCCAGATCTGAGCTTGAAGGACCAAACAGGAACTAAATTTTCCTTGGTGCCAATGATTATCAGGCCTTAACCCAAATATTTTTTTCATCACTTAACAAACATTATTAGTATCTATTACATAATGATAGTTCTGATATTTATGTAACACTTTAAAATCTACAAAGCACATTATTTACATTTTTCTTTTCACCCTCAAGAGCAACTGCTCTGGTTTACTATCTGAGGAATCTGAGCAAGCTTCTAAATCCCCCAGAACCTCAGTTTCTCTACCTGTAAAATGAAAGGATAAGCCTAGATGGCCCTTGATCTACTGTCCAACTCTAGGTGTATGAACACTGAAAAGTATTACAAGGTATTATCTCTATTTTACAGTTGTAAAACTTGAGGTTCAGAGAGGCAAGAGTCTTGCCCAAGGTCACACAGCTAGAAAATGTCAGAAGCAGAATTTGAACTCAGCTCTTTCTGACTCCAAATTCAGCACTCTGTTCACCATACCAGTCTGCATGTAACTCCCCACATAGTTAGCCCCTGGGACTGAGTGTTCAGATTATTTTATTGCTTAGGAATCCTATATTTGCATACTGATAAACAAAACACTAATTTTTCTAAAACTCAGCAAGATACCTCACCCTCTTTTACTTCACCCTGACCTAAATTCTTGACTGAAATTAGAATAATTTAGGCTCTCTGATCTAAATCTAAAACCACAAAAAGAGAGTTGAATTTTTAAATTCTAACACAACATAGCGATGCTTAATATTATTTTAAAATTTGTTATTCACACTATGATTTCACATTTCGTCACGATTCAGCATCCAGGATATTTACTTTCTTCTGTTACCCTAAACTAGAACACAAATGCCACTTCCAAGCCTTTCCTCATGAAATACCATGAAACTGCCAGAGTCACTCTCATTATTACATAAAGTTCACAGGAATACAATTCTGTGCTTGGCTAGTGAGTGGATCTCTTTCTATCAAACTTCTCATGTTTTGATCTTGTTAGCTTCCACCAGTTTTTAACTGGATCACAATATTTTAGAAGAGAACATGGAACTTGGAAGAGAACTTAAAAGATACAAATAATTAGTCTAACCCTCTCTAGACCAGGGGTTCTTAACTTTGGGGTCTGGGAATTTCTTTTTAAAAATACTTTGATGACACTATTTCAACATAATTGGCTTCTACATTTCATTTTATGCATTTAAAAACATTATTCATCAAAGGGGTACATTATACAAACACGTTTAAGAACCTCAGTTTATATACCATGCTGTCTACTTTAAATAATAAATTTTAGAAATATTTTTATATATATATTTCCTTTATGTTATCCAAAAGCATGTATCTAATTTAATGTCCCCCAAAACAGCTGTTTAAATATAGCCAACATATTCAAGAATATACCAATTTATACCTATTTGAGTTTATTCAAATAACATGACTATTTTACTGTGATAATAAGCATAATATAAATATCATTAGGGAAATTAACTTATCTATATATAATTCTGTAGGTCTGTTTTGATCTTTTATCACATGTTCCAAGTTTCACAACTGCTTTTTTTTTTTGATGCCTCGCCATTTTGATAGGCCAGAACTCGGTCTTTAAGGCTGATCAATATTCGTGTAATTAATACTAAAGTTTAATTCTACTTGCATTTTCATACATTTCTTCCTGAAAAACTTTCAAGTGATTTAAGCCAAAACACTATAAGCCAGGGTTTCTTCTCACTAAAATAAGAAAGCTCCTCAAATTAGCTTCCTTTCCACAAGAAAAGACTACACAGTCTGAGCCTAAATGTAGTCTCAAGGACCAGAAGGACCAGAGTCATAGCTATTCTACTCCCAGAAGCCAAATTCCTTTACAATAGGCAACAGTCTCACAGCCCCAAGCTAAAAAGAGAATAATTCCTGAACCAGTCACAAACTACACCATATTGCTAACCAGGATTTGACAGGACTTGGAATATAAGAAGATTGTTATGAAGGTAAAATTCAATAATAGTTATAGAAGCAATTTTTAAGTATATTTATACCATCATTTCATTAGCATTTATTTACTTGATTAGTTATTGCATCGAGCTCAATAATGCATCCAGGTCGAGCAGTAGACTGCTGGCTCACAATATTAAACACTTCTCCAATAAGTTTCTGAAACGAGATGATACAGATTAAAAAATTATCATTATATTGTTATTGTCAATGATAATCTAATTACCTTACACACAGTAGGCATTTACTATCTATTCACTGAATAATAATGGTGATTGTGCACGAAAGTCACTACCCATTAATAATAGTAATAAAATTTATAACATTCTCGTTAATAGAACCAATAAATATTTTTTTCCATAATAATCATTAAATAAATCAGCAGTTAGCATTACATTTTACATACTACATATAAAGCAAGAGGTATCTTGTCCATAAATTACCCAGCCATGATAGTCCCCACATTAACTTTTGTGTCACACAGTTTTTCACTCATATCAGTCAATAGCATTTATTAAGTGCTTACTATATGCTGGACATTATGCTAAGCCCTAGGAATACAAAGAAAAATAAATAAATGACCATCTCGGCTATCAAGGAACTCCCAGTCTAATGGGGGAGAGACAGCATACAAACAAGGTATAGACAGGACAAATCACAGGTAAGAGGAAAGGGACCAAGATCAAAAAGGTCTGGGAACAGTTTCTTGCAGGTGAGTCTTTAGTGAAATAAGTATCATTCTCTTCTTGCTGAAATATATATATATATATATATCTGGCCTTCTCAATTAGATCGAGAGTTACTCAAGGGCAAGAACTATGGCTTCTACTTCTTCTGCATTCCCCTCTGTACCTAGTACAGCAGACTAAGAACACAACGGGCAGCAAATAAATGTTTGCTAAAATGAGCTGAATAATATTTGAGGTGCAGAACTGCCAATAAAGTCTAGATTTCCTTCTTTCAAATTCAAACGCCATGCAAAATGCTTGGTTATGAAAGGGGATGGATAGGATGCCACAGGGAATGAGCAACGGCAGATGCTGGTGATACACAGAAGCAATGGCTCACCATGGAGGCTTGAAGAAGCTGATTTGGAATCATGAGACCTGGGTTCAAATAATCCTTTAAGACACTTGTTATCTGTACAACCCTGGGATGTTACTTTACCAGAGACCTTCTCCATAAGATAGCAATAACAATACCTACCTCACAGGATTATTTCTCAAATATGAATTACTAATAAAAAATGCTGACCACAGTTTGGGCAATAGGTGAATCTTTAGCAAAATAAATCAAGCCTACAAGTGAGGAGAGTAATACGTGAGACATAAATCATGGTACTTTAGAGAAAAAAAACAATTTCCTCTTTCTCCTTTATTTAAAATATCTGTGGTATTTGTTTAAGCACTTCTACATCTACTTTGTATAAGCTTCTTGAAAGAAGGAACTGTGACATTTTGTCTTGTCTTTCCTTCACTAAATAGCACAGTACATCGTATATGTCAGGTTCTGAATAAATGTTTGTAGAATGAATGCTGAATAAATGTTATGTATGAATATTATTTCTATAAATGTCCCTTGGTGCCTTCGAACGGACATTGCAAGAAATAACGAACTGTGACATACATATGTTCATGAAGAACAAAGCACATGAAGGATAGTCATTCAAATACAGACTAAACAGAGGAAGGATTTTAAACATGTAAATATGGAATCTACATACCCACTCTCCTCATGCCCCTCTCCACCAAAAATAATGAAAACTTACTGAGGATTCTGGGTCTGAAAGTTCATCAAGCAACTTTCTGGCATCTACTACAGCTTGATATAATCTCAATTTTTTTCCATCAGAAGCAACAAAGCAAGCACTAGCAGAATTGCAGTATGTACCTAAAAAGAAGGGGTAGGGGATATTTGCATTATCAAATGGTTTCTTTTTAACTCCTAGGATAAATACTACTGTATAACTCTGTTGAAATAATTATACCACACCTCATATTAATATTAGGACAAACACAATCAATTCTAAAACAATAAAAAGAATAATGACAGCATAAATTCATGAGAAACCGATATATTTTAAAAAACTGAATGAAATATTGACATATAGCTAAAAATGCATGCATTTTTAAAGTTTTCCTACCACCTGAATTAGGATAGTGTCCTTTTAACACTTATCAACAAATTAAAACTATTTTGTTAGCTACTAGAGGGGCTTTTATTAAAAACATTAACAATTATAATTGTGTCATAGAAATTCATATTTTCAACAAAAAATAGTTATTATAAAAATAATAATCATCCCAAAACACAAATATTTTAAGATAGCACTTACCTAGGCAATAGCTGGGAATAAGAGTTGGAAGCCAAGCTACATTAGAAAAGGCAGAAGTGTGGAGAGAGTTGATTCGTGCCAATTCAGATACTCCCCCAGTATATGACAAAGGTCCTATTGGGTCTACACGCCACAGAATTAGCTCACTGTAGATTGCATTTGGGTCATGAAATGTACGAGTGGCTGCATTTCTAAGAGGTTCTTTAGATGAGCCTTTAATATGCTTTACAAGATCCGTGACTCTACTTGGTTTAGTATCTGACTCCCAAAGACTATCTGATTCAGGGGTCAACACAGCATTATGATGAGAGGATGTTAGTAATAATGGCAAAACTGAATGACAAGCCAGATCATTGAGGTGAAACCGGTGACCACAATATCTGAATTTGTGAGATACGGTTAGCACAGTAGTAAAGGCAGATTTATCAGCAAAAGTAACTGCCCATTGATTTAAAGATCCATCGACATGTTTCGAGACCATCATTACTACGGGAACTGCAACGTTCACATTCATGCTATCATGTCTGGAGCTTGGTTGGGATCCAAGAACATCATCAGTACTCTTCTCCTGATGCCACAGGGTGTTAGTCATATCTTTAGCAGCATACATCATAATATTTTTGCTGAGAGAACTGGCATCCCCAGAGGGAAATGCAACAGGGATCCGAGAAGAAAATGAAACCTAAAAAACACAATTATAACCACTTATAAAATGGTTTCTAAAAACAAATTATAAAGTTGCTATAAAAACAACTATAAACCAATATATCATGTGAGGCAATAGTCAATAAAAGAACCAGCAATGAAATCCATAGCTTCGGATAATTAAACATAAATGCACAAAATAAGGGTAAGACAGTGAACTAGAGTGCCTAATGCAAAATAAATCATAAGAAGCAATGGAGAACCAGAAATAAAAATACATGGATTCAAATATTTATTTTAAAAAATATACTAAGTTTGACAAATAAAGTAAAAAAAGATTCCAAGAGAAGGACATCATAGATCCTGGAAAGATCTACCTCACTCAAAAGGAATAGAACAGAATGTTTTTACAGGGGGAGGGCTCAGGACAGAGTAATGTTGAAGGTATAAACCCTACTCAGTTGACAAGAAGATGATTACTGGATGATGGCAATAATCTGAACTATTTAACTCTTATTTTGACCCGGTTTTCTATTTTAAAGAGGAAAATCTTTTGACTGTGAAAAAAAGAACAAAATAAAACAGTGACAGCAAGAGTAGAAACCCAAGATAACTGAGGAGACAGACAATATTTAGTTACCTTCAATAAGGTCAAGACACCAAATCCAAATGAACTACATCTTTGAGCACTACGGTATATGTGATTGTTCAACCACTGGCAGCAAACTTTAAAAGATTTTTAAGAACAAAGGTATATCAAGAATAGACAAGAAAAATGCCCTAATATTAACAAAAGGGAAATGTCAGTAAGGCATGCCTAAGTCAATTTCTGGCACATAGTAGGCACTTATAAATGTTTGCTGACTGAGTGACTTCCATTAATAGCAATATTTTAGAACACATTATTAAAGAAAGGGATAGTTTGTGTAGTAAAGAGCACTAAAATCCAGCATGATTCAACCCAAAACGGATAATGCCAAACTAACCTCATTCCCTTTTCTGACAGAGTAAATAAAGTGGCAGATCTGGGGAACACTATAGGCATGATATAATTAGATACAAGCAAAGAACCTGACAAAGTGCCTCATGATACCTTGCAGGCAAGATGGAGGCACAAGGGCTGGATGATAGTACCATTATGGACTCAGAATCGGCTGAAAAAATAGACTCAAAAGAGAATTATTAGAGGGATGACATTAGCTTGGAGGGAAGGCTCTAGCAGAGTACCCTAGGAAATGAACCTAGGATCAAAACTCCAAAGAATAAGAAAAAATTTAATAAACATAATCACTTACAGTTTAGTTTAAAAAACTAACTCCACAAGATCTGCAGGTAGAATGTGATCAGTCAATATTTCCTATAGAAAAAGACCTCAAAGTTTTAGTAGACTATTAGATTAATGTCAATCACCAGCGTAAAATTTAAACTGATAAACTTAATACCCTCCTGGATATGATGAAGACAGCCACAGTGCCCAGAACAAAGGACTTAAGAGTTCTACGATACTCCATCCTAGTTAGACTACATGTGGAATACTGTGTTCTTGACTAGGTATATTTTTAACAAGATATACACAAGCTGGCACACATCCAGAAGAAGGTGACCAGCACAACAAAAGAATGGAAAAACATGCTACACAAAGATCCATTAAAGAAAGTGGAGATGTTCTGCCTGAAGAGAAGATTCAAGGAGAATATAAAAGCAAGGTGAAAGTATCTGAAGGGATTAAACTGGTTCTACTTGGCACCAAAAGCAATGGATGCAACATACAGATGCTTCTAAGAAGCAGAATGAAACTTGATGGAAAAATAAACTGTCCAAAAGGGAAGGGGGATATTTTCAGAATTGGGGCTTCTCCTTCAACAGTTGCCTTCGAGCTGAAGTGATAACCTCTTGTTGGAAATATATAAGAGTTTCAGTGCATCTGGGGGTGAACTAAGCCTCTGAAGTACCTTATAATGCTGAAATTCTGCATTAAGACAGTAAAAATATTTTATTTTTTCATGAGTCTTCTAGAATTGGTCTTTTATAATGTTCCCTTGATAAATCAAATGTTGATTACTCAAAAATTGTCAGCATCTTGTATCTACAGCTCAGCAGGAGCTGATAGGGAAAGAAGCTTGAAGTTTATATACCTTCCAAAAATACATCAGAACCAGAAAAAGACAAGTTCTAATCTTGTTGGGGAAGAAGGGAAATATCTGCCTAAGATGGTGTCAGAGGGACAGTTTTCTGGCTTCTCAAGAGTGAGGTTTTCAGAGTGATTTATGATTTATTTTATTTGAAGAGTTAAGAATTCACAGCCAGATATACATATTCAAAGTTACTTACACAAAAATATGCCAAAGTAAAAAAAAAAAAAGAAATGGTTGAGACTTATCCAGTTTTATGTGAACCAATGTTTACCTTTAAGTAGTCTGGAAAATTAAGACTTAATGATATACTCTTGTTTACGGAGTTTGTAAACATGTTAATGGCTACAAATGAAATATTTTGTTAGTTTTGAAAAACAGCTCATATACATATTTTAGAGGTTGATTATTTTTAAAAGAAATACAATATTTGCTTCTTTGGAAAAATATACCTGAACTTGTCTGAAAATTCCTGGGTTGTATTCATCTAAATACTTTACATGCCACACCAGAAAGGTACCATCAATGGGGTGAATTGTAAAAAGCATATCTGGATTCCTGTTCCATTCAGCGAGCAGCATTTCAATCTTCCGATCTAGTAAGACCGTAGGAAGTGGCACTGGCATACTGGCTCGGGCATAAGCTCTAGGACTCCCCTCTCGTTCTCCATCTTCATGTTCCGATGATCCCGTGCCTGTTTCAGATTCTCTATCCAAGGATAATTCTGAATACAAAGAAATAAAAAGGTACACAGCATAACTGATGCCAACACATAATAAGGAAACACTGTACTATAAGGAAAAGCTCACTCTCTCGAATATTCCCCATCTTAGTTATAATCTGGAAACAAGGAATGGCGATAATGTTCTCCATACTCTTTCAACATGGTAAATGGGCTATTTCCCACTTAATATTAAATATTTCAAGATATCATCGATAGTAATAGTTTCACAAGATAATGCATAACTTCTAAAGTCATTAAAATAATTTAATGAGGCATTAAAATTCACTGTTGGTTCCAAGTGCATATTTTGTTCATTTAGCACTTTCATGCAATATAGACTACTAGCAATCTTAGTACTACCAAAAAAAATTAGAACAAAGGATACCAACCATGATCTAGCTTCATATGTAAGCCCCTTTCTCTCTCTTCTTGCAGTTCCTCCTCATCTCTATCTCTATAATCATTTTCATGTTCTACTTGCAGGTCAGAAAGCTTTCTTAACTGTTGCATAAATATTTCAGTAGAGGATGTAAAATGGAATTCTTTGTTGTTTAGCCAATGAACCACAAACCCTCCATTTCCTTCATCAAAGTTAAATGCTGTTCCAGCTAGAACTGATGGGATATCTGTGGAAATAAAAATGAGACTTAAATATACTTTTTATTTTAAAAAAAATAAATGAGACATAAATATACATTTTATTTTAGAAAATATTTATTTTTAAATGCCCTATACCTAACGAAGAAAGAATTGTGAATTATATAGATAAGTGAGTAAATAATTACTCTAAGTTGGTTGTTGTTTAAACCGGCAATATAGAACTTCATTTAATATAATGGTGAATGTAATTTTGAAAATTAATCATCTAAGTCATAGTAAATTTCAAAGAAAATATAAACTTCCAACCAGGACTGAATTTTCTCCTTTGGGTTAACTGGAATGGATTATCTGAAATGGTTCACATACTAAATGCATTTTAAAGTTAATTTTGGTTAATCTCAGGTTGCATGTTAAATAACCTCACCAGTAAGAGACTTCTGTTTTAGAAGTACATAAAAGACTGGTATAGAACAACATTTTGCCAAATACCACTAAAACATCCAGTTACATACAGCAAATATACATCCATGTCCTCACCCACAGGTCATACTAATGCTGCTTTGATAGTAATAATAAAGCAAGAGTTGATAGACCACCAACAACAACTGGGCCTTTACAGATAAAATTCCCAATAGGTTCAGAACAACTTGAGTCTCATTTTCCAGGCTTCTAACAAAATCTCCACAATGCCAGGCACAAAGACAAATACTTTACTTAATGAACCTGAACATCTAAATAAATCTCTTCTGAAAAACTAGAAGCACCATAATAAAATCAAAACAACAAAACCAAATATATTTGCAAGTCACTCTTTACTGAGCAGTTAAGCTGTTTAGTAAAAATGTATCCTTTTGGTGTGATAATCACAAAGTATGTGGAGCAGGGAGAGAGAGGGAGATGACTCCAGACTCTTGAGGCAACTAAGTTAGGCGGCTTAGTGAAGCATGCTGGTCTAGGGGTAAAAAAAGACCAAGTTCAAGTCCTGCTTTTTATTAAGTCCTGATATTTAATAGCAAGTTAAGTAACTTAACTGCTATCAGCCTCAGTTTCCTTATCGGTAAAATGGGAATAGGAATTGCACCTATCTCACAGTGTTATGTCAATCAAAATAAGAACAAAAATAGTTTTGCAGACTATACTATTTGTTATCACGTACCTCTTTTATCCACTACGCCAAGCTACCATATGTGTGCGTTTGCATACATACACGCGCAATATTCTGAATAAATTCTGACATTCCTTCCATAATGTTATGTGGCAGATTTGGAGCAAGGGACTTGTTGAATTATGGATGGATGGATGGAAGGGACTGGTGATGAATCATGAAATACTACTGAGTACAAAAGTCCAGCAGCTATGAAGGTTCAGGGGCCACAAATCTGTCAGGAGCCCTGTCCACAATGCTAAGGCTACAGGACTTTTGACAATGCCCTTCTTTAAGAAGCTCTTTCTTTGCCAAACTGGCCTTTCATTCAGTGAGACCATAAGATTAAAAATCCCACCTTTCTAATAGGATTTCTCTAGTCTTCATCCAACACCCAAGGGAAGTTTCCGTATCACTAGAATTATGTCTGAGACTGAATCTCCACCACAGTTACCACAACAATTTATGCTGCCCCTTCCCCCATAAAAAAACAAATATCAGACTAGAAGGGAGCCTGCTCTACCCACATTTCTTAAACAAAGTGAAATATCAAAAAGGACATACTACCCAACTAAATAATATAAATTTTAAAACACTAGCACCCTTGGCACTACAGTACTAGATTAGAAATGGTAACAATAAAGAAAAGAAAGCAAGAAAAATGAAAAGCAAGGAAAATATGAAGTATTAAGGGACAAAGTCGTATTAGTCAACCAGTGTGCCAAGGGGAAAGCCGAAGCTCCAAAAGCCACAGTATCCTAAGGATTTACCTGAGCTTCCCAAGAGACTAGACCATCCTAATTTAAGAAACAAAACCTTAAGATAATATGCATCAATTTTAATTAGGAAGTATTTCAAGAGACAACACAAAAACATAAGCAGAAATATGAAATGTGCCATATCCTAAACAGCACTATTTCTGAAGAAGGCTATTGTATGTCAATGAACATAAAAGATACGATACCACTTTTTACCTGTGACAGGGTTGATACTTGCTGCAATATGAAAGTGACACAATGCATTAGCATGATGGGAAATATGTCTTTGAACTTCATGGGTTCCCATCTGATCAGGCATTAATTCGGTGTGAGTTACAAGAACGGAAGATCTTCTTTGACCTTTCCTTAAATTTTTCAAATGATGAATGGTCTGAAATAGTTTAAAAAAAAAAGTAACTTTTTAAGTAATTCTGGAAAGTCAGATACATAATTAATCACAGATTTTTGCAATTCTCTCAGTTTTTCTCAGCAAAACTTGGGACCACCATCAACTGGGCTTTGACAAATAAGATTCTCAATAGGTTCAGAACAACATAGGCCTTATTTTCCAGGCTTCTAATAAAATATTCACAATGCTAGGCACAAGACAAATGATAGCTGAACTTCACAAATCTTTTGTGTAAAGGTTAAGAGCACCACAATTTGCACTATTTGGGCTCCCTTGGGTCATTAAGTAGAGAAGGAAATGTCTCCTGAATCTCATTATAAGGAAAAAGAGGCTTTCCTCTTGCCAGTGTTCTCAGATGGTTCTCGGCAGTCATCTACATAGGGAAAGATTATCTGCAATGTGGGCAACTGAACCAATACTCAGTTTTGCTGGGCAACACAGTTACAGACTTTATGAGTGGAGAGGAGCTTAAGACGCCATTGATTTCCACCAACACAGAAATCCCCTCTACAACGTCCCTGACAAGTGACTGTTTAGCCCCTGCTTGAACACTAGTAGCAACATCAGAAAATAACAATTCTAAATATAATTCTAGAGTAGGGCTTATTGCCTACGCACAGTGCCTTGAATCTGGTAAGCAAGTAATCAGTAAACATTTGCTAAATTTAACTGAACATGGGAATAACATGAAATATGTACCTGCTGTATAGTATAGAGAAACAAATCAATGAACTATCAAAAAGAAAAATTTATTGATTAAATAAAAAAGAATTTATTAAGTACTTATTACTATGCTAGGCACTAGATGCAAGACAGTCCCTGCTCTCCAGAAGCTCACATTCTAGTAAAAGAAGACAGCACATACAATGGAGTGGTGCTCAGGGAGGACTGTTTTAGACAGAAAAGTGAGTCAGTCAAGAAATACTTAACTAAGCTCCTACTGTAGAGTGCCAGGCACCGTGACCCGTTCTGGAGATACAAAGAAAGGCAAAAAGGCAGTCCCTGCTTTCACAGAGCACACGGTCTAATGAGGGAGACAACATGAAAATAACAAAATAACAGCTGGATAAGCAGGGGACAATGAACAGAGAGAAGGGACTTCCATTAAGGAAGATCAGAAAAGTCTTCAAGAAGACTGGATTTTAGCTGGAACTTGAAGGAAGCCGGGTCACAGAGAGGATGAGGGAGAGAATACTAGGCAATAGAAACTGCCAGAGAAAATGCCCAAGTGGGGAGATAGAGTGTCTTGTGGACAAACATCAAGGAGGCCATATTTCCTTAGCATAGACCTTCGCATCCCTGAACCTTCCTAAGTCTGCATTAACATACTTGGGCAAATCACTTAATGTCTTTCAGCCTCAACTTCCTCTGCAAAATTCCATCTGTAAAATGTGAATAATAATAGTACAGTAGTGTGACTTATCAATCAACTTATCAATCAATTTCTAATACAGCAATCTTCCCATAAAATTAGCTTGCCTGTGATATTTGTATCACTTTGTAGGGCTACATCGGCAAAGTTAAATTCATAAAGACTAGCTTATTTCTATCCACAAACTATATCTTCTATTTCAAGAGGTACTGCCAGGTTTTCTTCTCCCCTCTCCTTTGATCTGTCTCAGGGGTAACATTGGGAGTGGTAAATTAGCATTTAAGTCAATTAATTTTACTTTTTGCCTTTTTTTTTTTTTTTTTTTTTTGCTTTTTGGCAGGGCAGTTGGGGTTAAGTGACTTGCCCAAGGTCACACAGCTAGTACATGTGTCAAGTGTCTGAGGCCGCATTTGAACTCAGGTCCTCCTGACTCCAGGGCCGGTGCTCTACTGACCGCGCCACCTAGCTGCCCCGACTTTTTGCCTTTTTAAAAAGGAACTTTTTAAAGAAAAAAAACTCATTAAAAAAAGTTTAAAGAACCACAAACACAGATCAAATTAAATAAATAACTTCTCTTACTTCAACTTCAATTATTCGTTATCACTGCAAAACCTAGCACCATAGAGTCTCATGAGTTAAAAGGGAACTTAAAGGTCATCCTGATCCTCCACAACATCTCTGAGTGGAGATCATCTTGCTTGAAAATTTCTAGTACACAGCTTGAGTGCTCCTTACGCTAGTCTAAGAAGCAAACTTTTAGTTTATTTGCACTTATTTTGAAAAGCCTACTGTATATAAAGTTCCCAGACACTTGAAGCTTAAGAATAGTGTCAAAGTCCTTAGCTGTATTTATTTGTTCATTAATTCCATGCTTAATAATTCTAATTAGAGTAAAAGTCTTTTCTCAAGTTGATTTCTGCCCCTTTTCTGAGGAAAAATTGTTTTTCCCTCCCCAACTATTTCACTTCATTTCTTTTTGCTCTTCATTTATCCTTCAAGTGTCAAGTGAAAGAAGCTTCTCTCCCCATTTCTACCCTCAACCTGTGCTTAAACAAGGTCAAGAGACCATGTCAGCCCCAGGGCTTCCCTGAGAGCCTATTAAGATGTCTTCCCTAATCAGGATAGAATTCCTGCTTTGACTGAGCCCCTTCAACAGAGTTCAAGTTCATTAACTACTAGCATCTATATACAGAATGGGATTCTCCACTATAGTAATTTTTACAACAAACTTCTTTAAAATTTTTTTCTTGGAAAATTTCAAAATATACCTTAAGTTTATGAGTTTATACAGAGATTTCTTTAAAATATCATTCTTGTCTTCTGAAAAGGATAGACACTTACTCAGGGAACCTGAGTTTCTGCTTCTGCTCATTCTGAAGAGATCCAGAGGCCACAAAGTTATAAGGATTGAAATGATAAGTTTAGTATTACTCCCCACCCCACTACTCCATGAAAGTTAGGCTAGTTTTTCCTTTAAAAGTATTGAGATATTTCTCAGAAGTTGGTTGGATCACAGGACAAAGTCTTGCCCGTTGATAACATTGTCTTATCTACATACAAAGCAGCTATGAGAAGCTTCATGGGTCTCTGAGACTTGGATGGTAGATCAAAATGGATAACTCAAGCAAAGAACTTTGACACAGATGAACCATCTCTAGGTGTCCTTAACACCTATCTTCACTGAATATCCTTCTCCTGCTATAGCTAAATAAATCTTTTGTTAAGCATTCAAAGACTCAAGAATATCCTGTTTTGCTGTAATATTTAAGCTAAATTATCAGAGAACTGCCCTGAGTCCAAGACTAGACCAGAACAAAAGAAGATCAAGTCTATATCCAATAGGTTAAATCTGGTCTACATCTCCCCTGTCTGTACTCAACATGCTCCTTCCTAATTTTTAATTCTGCACCATATATATACTTTTCAATTGCTGAATATATGAAGTAGCCTTTCCCAGATTCTAGTAAAACACTGAAAAGAATACTAAGCTGGCTGGAAACTAAAACATCTATGATAATCAAAGTTTATCACAGATATTTTGCTTTTGCTGCATCAATTTGGCCAAAGACAGAATCCCACCTATGCCTCTTCCTCTATACAGGCCAAAGCCTATCACCAGGGCTATAATAATAATAATAATAACAATTACAATTAATATTATTATATTTGTATGTATATAGCCCTTACAATATGCCAGGCTAAGTGCTTCATAATTGATATTTCATTTAATTCTCACAACAATCCTAGGAAGTAGGGACTATTACTATCCCCATTTTACAGATGAGGAAACTGAGGTATGCAGAGCTAAAGTGGCCTGCCCAGGGTCACATTAAGTGTCTGATGTCACATTTGAACTCAGGTCTTCCTGACTCCAGGCCCAACAAGGATATTCCAAAGGAATGAAATGAATGATGACAACAGATGGATAAAACACATAGGAAAGGCCCAATAGTGTATTGTCAGAGGCTCCAGGAAGATTTTAAGAACTTAGCTCCATAACAGCAGAGGAAAGCCATTTAATTAAAATAATTGATCTTTGCTACACCACACATAAAACTCCACCAATACAAAGGCGATCACTGTACCTCCAGAGACAAGGAGTCTGTGGAAGCTGCTCAGAAATCCCAACAGAGTATTACCCAAGAGACCTTCAGCTTGGACTAGGAGGGACTTTTGGTGCTACATGAGAGGTCAATGGCTCTTCAACACTGCATTGGAAATATCCTTGTTCAAATGATATTATTTTCCAAACTCATAAAGTATATTTGTAGGGAAAAGGCAAGTTCACTCATTATTTTCAATATTAAAAACTTAAATAAGAGTTAACAAGGTAATTAAATGAAACAACAAAGAGGAAGACTTTCTGATTTGTATAACATAGAAATGATTTTCTGAATGAATTTTACCTGGGTTTCAAGAATAACCTTATCACTGAAAATCCTAAGGAAAAACAGGTCATTTTGCAACATAACATACCTACTAAAACAAGTACCTTCCAAGAAAAGAATATGAACCCACAGAATCTCACTGGTTCAGTAGATCCTTTATTGACCACAATACAACAAAAATTATATTCAAAGCCCTTTGAAGAAAGAATTACTTCACTGGAGACTAAATAATTTGATTTTAAATTGGTGGATCAAAGAACAAATAATAGAAACAACGGAGAATTTCATCAAAGAAAATGACAACAATGAGACGATGTGCAAAATATAAGGGATGCAGCTAAATTTTATATCACAAAACAAGAGAAAGAGCAAATCAATAAACTGAACATGCAACTAGGAAATAAAAGCACAAATCAACCCCAAACGAAGCACCAACGTAAAAATACTGAAAACCTAAGAAGTTATTTTTTAAAACAAAAGCTATGTATGTATATGTGTGTATATACATATGTATACATACATATTGTATGAGAGAGAGAGAAAATAAGTAACTCTAAGAGCTATTTTTAGTAGAAAAGAAACTAATAAAATAGCTACTTTTTTTAAAGAGAAAAACCAAACTGCTCATGTTAAAAATGAAAAAGGAAAAATTATTTTGTATAATTATATACTAACAAAATAAAAAACTTAGATGAAATGGATGAATACTTACAAAAATATAAAATACCCCAATTAACAAAAGAAATTGGATAGTTAAATTACCTGACATAAGAAAAAGAGATTAAATGAGCCTTAAATGAACCCCTAAGGAAGAGAGGGGAAGAAGAGAACGGGGAAGAAAGGGAGAAGGAAGCAGAAGAGGACAGGGAGAAGGTGAAGAAGTGAGAGAGGGGAAGTAGAAGAAGGGAGAGAGGGGAAGTAGAAGAAGGAAGAGAAGGAGGAGGAAGTTGATCAATGTAACAGATTAGGCAACCGGTATATTGAAGAAAAAGAAAATGATGTTTGATAAATCCAAAGACCCCAACAAAAGACTCACCATTTGGCAAAAACTATTAGGAAAACTGGAAAGCAGTGTGGCAAGATTAGGCATAGATCAGTCTCACATCATAAATTAGCAAGATAAATTCCAAATAGACATGTGACTTGGACATAAAAGATGATATCATAAGGAAATTGCAGCAGCAATGAAGAAATTATCTATTACATCCATCTAGGATGGAAGAGTTCATAACCAAACAGTAAACAGAGATCACAGAACTAAGATATAAAAGGAATTGATTCAAATGTATAAAAGCCATTCCCCAAGAAATAAATGACCAAAGGATAGGAAGAGACAGTTTTCAAAGTGAGAAACCCAAGTTATCCATAGTCATATGAAAAAATATTCTAAATTACTAATAAATAATGAAATGCAAATTTTAACAACTCTGAGGTTTCACCTCACACCCACCAGATTGGCAAAGATGACCAAAAAAGCACATGTGGCAATCAGAGGAGGTCAAGGAAAACAGATACATTATTGATCTGGCCAATCGGTATGTGTTAGAATATTTATCTATGTCTCTTAAGATACGCAGAAGCCATAATACTATGCTTGAGACACCTGAAAATATAATTAACTAGAGGGCCTAGAATTTAACTCATTTACCCTCATTTAATACTTCATCTGATAACATTTTTTATCATAGTTCCTAAGCAATATGTCTTCTCTAACCCAATTTTTCCTTGAATACAGACACAATTAGGAATTTCATCTCATCAATAAAATTTGCCTCTCCTATCCTCCCCTTAAAAAATCACAACCATTTAACAATTTATAACACTAACCTTAACTACCCAGTCAAAGGAAAATTTTTTTCACAATTTCCTCTCAGCTGATAATTAGGCACTCAAGTTGGTTATCACCTGAATCTACCTAATCACATACAGTCAATCCTCAACTTTTCCTGGGCTAACATTTCTAGAAAATAGCAGTAGTAAAGTAAAAAACATGAATGATACATTGAACCTATGGGAAATAGGGGGTAAGGCTCCCCCCAACCACCAAAAACTGTAATCTTTCACTAGAGATTGCTGAAAACACACTTTTCTGCATACAATTCTTTATAACAAAACATTAATCCTGATAATGTGCACTTTTCCTAACACGGTAACCATGAAAAATAACCTACAAAGGAGGGGCAGGGGCAACTATGTCAGAAAAACCCTGAGGTTAAAGAAAAGGGGGGGATGGCGCAGCACCTGCCATCTCTCATCTCCCTTTCTGCCACTAAACTGTTTCTGGAAGAAAAGCACATGTGTGGGGTGAATGCCTAGATCAGTCTGACTTTCATAGGCTATCAGAAAGGCAGACCTAGCTGCACAGGGAGGAGGTAGGCCCCTCACTAGGCTGAAGGATTAAAGCAAAAGCGTGGAAGTAACCACTAACTTATTTATCCACAAACTCAGCCACTTCTCCATTTTCTGAATTCCCTCACTGAGCACTAGAGAGGGACTCTAGCACTTTCTGGAGAGAATTCACAAACACTTCTGCAAAAACTTTCCTCCTTTTTGTGGAAATAAACTTGCACATCACCTCTCATTTTTTTTTTCTCTATTGCCCATACCTGAGAATGTATTTGGTTGCCAATGTGAAAGTAAAAATGAGGTTACTAATAAAATAATACTTGAAATCACAAAAGCTAAATGCAAGTATGTTGAGGATTGAGTATATAACCACCCATGACTACAATCACCCTCTGCCTCTCCCTGGAGGGGCTAAACTAGGAAGTCCTTATCTTTCCCATCTTGAAGAATTAAAATATGTTGGGCCTAATCAAAATTATCCATTTTGCATTTTGTAACGCTCTCTATCTCTTGTTGGGTCATGAATTCTTTTCTTTTCCATAAATCTGATAAATGGACTATTCCTTGCTCTCCCAAATTACTTATAGTATCGGTAAATGTTTTTGTACAAAAAAAGCCAATGCAACAAAAATTAGGAGGGAAGCAGAAAATTGGGAGAAAATCTTTGCAACTAGTATCTCTGATAAAGGGCTCATTTCTAAAATATACAGGGAACTGAGCCAAATATATAGGAACACAAGCCATTCCCCAATTGAGAAATGGTCAAAGGATATGAACAGGCAGTTTTCAGAGGAAGAAATTAAAGCTATCTATAGGCATATGAAAAAATGCTCTGGATCACTACTGATTAGAGAAATGCAAATCAAAACAACTCTTAGATACCACATCTCTCCTGTCAGATTGGCTAAAATAACAAAACAGGAAAATGATAAATGCTGGAGAGGATGTAGGGAAATTGGAACATTGTTACATTGCTGGTGGAGTTGTGAGCTGATCCAGCCATTTTGGAGAGCAATTTGGAACTATGCCCAAAGGGCTATAAAAATGTTCATACCCTTTGACCCAGGATTACCACTTCTAGGGTTGTATCCCAAAGAAATCACACAAGCGGGAAAAGGACCCATATGTATAAGGATATTTATAGCGGCTCTTTTTGTGGTAGCCAAGAATTGGAAATCAAAGGGATGCCCATCAATTGGGGAATGGCTGAACAAGCTGTGGTATATGAAGGTAATGGAATATTATTGTGCCATAAGAAATGGGGATGATACGGACTTCGTAACAATCTGGAAAAACCTACACGACGTAATGCTGAGTGAGCGGAGCAGAGCCAGGAGAACATTGTACACAACCACAGATATATGGACTCCGTGAGGACCAACCCTGACATACTTCGCTCTTCTCAGCAACGTAAGGTGCAAGGACAACTCCAGGGAACTCACGATGGAGAATGCTATCTTCATCCAAAGAAAGAACTGTGAAGTTTGAATACAGATTGAGGCGTACTACATGCTCGCCTTTTTTGCTTCTCTTTTGTTTTTGTTTTTGGGTTTGTTTTTTTTTTTTGGTTCTGTCTCTTCTTTCTCATGATTCATTCCATTGGTCATAATTCTTCTCCACAACTTGACTAGTGTATAAATTAATTCAATGCGAAGTTATACATGGTAGTTATATGAGATTCCAGGCCATCTTGGGGAGGGAGGGGGGAGGGAGGGGAGAAAATCTGGAACTCAAAATTATGTAGAACCGTGTGTGGTAAACTAAAAATAAATAAATAAATTTTTAAAAAAAGTACTATTAATAAAAAAAAAAAGTTTGGCCCAGGTAAAATAGTCCAATTCTAGGCTTATTATTAGTAGCTATCTGATTTTTGGAACCAGATATACATTTTAAAGGCCTTCAAGGAGTTTCAAATTACATCTTCCAGTGACTAAAATTTGGATCCTGGAATGTGACAGGGCAGGGGGAAAAAAAAGCCTTACCTAACCCTCTTCTCAACCTTTAACATCTATTTATAAGAGATCTAGCTTGCAAAAATTTAATTTCCTCATGCCGAAGGCTGAAAATCTTTTTTTCTCATCTAGCCACCTGGCAAAGCAATTTTGGTATTTTATCTAGTAACAATGACCTCAGTAACTATTGAGGTAGAGCCAGCACAAGGTGTAAAAACCCCAGGCAAGGTCTGAAAATGGTACCCACTGGGTATGACTGTCTAGTGAGGACTTTGACCCTTCATTATAAAACATGTAACTTGATTTATTACAGAATAAACATCCACATGCCTGGGAAAGCAGAATGTCCTAGAATTCAAAACAGGTGCATTCATAAAGAAGAATAGCAGAAAGTGTCTTTCATTGCTCCATTGCTCTCCTCGTAACTAGATTGAGGGAAGATGGGAGATGGAATCAAGGAAAGAAACCATCTCCTCCTAAAAGTTAGGAAGCTATTATAATAGTCCAGGAAAGATGGGATGCAGGGTATAAAATAAGTTGATGTCAATTTGCATGAAGAAAAGGTGACATGCTAGAGACGTAGGTAGGAAATCAAGAGTACTTCGCAAGCAGAGTAGCAAGGTAGATAAAAGGAAAATATTTCTGAAAAGTTATAACCCTTGTTATGCTGGACGTGTCTGAACCTGTCAGCTTCCTCCTCAACAAAACACTTGTGTAGGTTGCTAAATCTAATCTTGTGGATAAGGAGAAGGATGTGTCAGTCAACTATTCCTCTGCTGATCATAAATAAGAGCCTGCCACAGCTCAAAACAATAAACAATCTAAAACTTTTTGAAGTGTCCACCAATTATGCTCCTTCAACCAAAAAGCTCACCTTTGTTCTCCAAATGATGGTAAATGACTATGAATCATGGAATATCAGGATCTCAGGAAATTCAAAATTGTAAGTGGACCACAATCAACTAATAAACATTTATTAAGTGCTTACTATGCTCCAAGCACTGTACTAAGGGCTGGAGGTACCAGGACAAAAGTTTTTGTCCTGGGGGAGAGGGGGGACAATACAATTTTTAAAAATATACAAAACAGATACAAGGTGATTTGAGAGGAGAAGCCATGAGGAAAGACTTCACAGAAAAGGCAGTGCTTGAGCTGTTTATTCTCAACAGTATCAAATAGGAATGTGTCAGCACCTCCCTGTCCACTTATAATTAAACCATGAGGGCAGCTGATGAATGATGTGATTTTTTAGTATATCTTAATTAGAGGTAAATAAATATGAGGTTCTACCTCACACCCATCAAGTTGAAAAAGGTGACAAAAAGTGAAAATGCCAATTGGTGGAGGGGCTATAAAAGGACAGAGACACTAATGAACTGCTGAGGGAGCTGTGAATTGGTCCAACCATTCTGGAAAGCAATCTGGAACTACTCCCAGCTAGGTAGTACAGTAGAGAGGACACTAAAGTCAGAAGAAGCAAGGTCAAATCTAGCCTCAGGTACTGGCTGTCTGACCCTCATCCACCACAACAGATCATCTGCCAAATGGAGACAACAGCAGCTCTTACCACCCTGGGGTGTTGTGAGGACAAAATGAAGCAACATTTGTAAAGTGTCACATAGCTTAAAGAGCTATGTGAATGCACACTAGTATTACCCAAAAAGCCACTGAATTGTGCAAACCATTTTACCCAGTAATATCAATACTAGACATATAGTTCGAGGAGGTCAAAGAAGGAAAGGACCCAAATGTACAAGAATATTTCCATCAGTACTTTTTATGGTAGCAAAGAGAATAATAAGAAGCAAGATGGATGCCCATAAATCGGGGAATAACTAACCAAACTGTGGTAAATGGATGTAATAAATGACAAATATAATAAGATTCACAGAAACCTGGGCAGACTAATATGAAGTGGCATAAAAGTGAGTCAAAGCAGGAGAACAACTTGCACAATGATCACAAAAATGTATGAGTAAACAACTTTGAAACATTTCAAAACTGATGTATTCAGTGACCAATCATGACATAAGAAGCCTGATAATGAAGCAGGCCTACTACTTGGCTGAACGGCCATGAACAACAGTTGCAGAATAAAGCAAACATTTTCAAACATGAACAATGTGGTGAATTTGTTTTTCTCGACTACAGTTATTTGCTAAAAAGGAAAGGTTTCTATGGGAGGAAGGGGTCTAACAGATAGTGACAGAGAGGCCAAGAAAGACACTTCCATCTTCTTCTCCATGTATACTGAAATGTTCATGTTTAATGTTTAAGTTAACAAAAAAGAAAATCTGAAAAAATTAGAAATGAAACAATTCAACTGTTAGCGGTTTATTATAAACAATATTAAAACTATGTGTTAAACTTTTTTTCCACCAATTAAATTAAAATTCTAAATAACCCACCCAACAAGTGCAATTCATTTAACTATCTGAGGATGCACTTTGCAGATCATTTATCTTGGCAAGCCCAATAACGCTCCAGGAGTCTTGTTCAAAATTAGATGTTCAAGAGGATCCAGACTGAGGTTCTTTTGTGGTTAAAACATGTGTCTTTGAAATTTTTCAGGATAAAACTGTCTTGTGAACATACCATAGTACAAAACTCCCATGACACAAACAAGCATCTGTCCAAATGCTCACATGGGAAATTTCTGTTTGAGAAAAATTAGGCCCAAACTTTAGCCTATCAACCTTCCTGCAGAAGTGGGCTGGTCTTCCATCTGAATGAAAAGACAAGCCAGGCTCTTACATTTTCCTAACAAAATGTCAACTTTAGCTCCCGCACATCTGGTCTCTAAAACACATGAGCACCTTCTTCATAAATATACAGAACAGCACAACATCAGCCACCAGAGAATAAAATCACAAATTAAGTTATAAAAGAAATGGCCCTACTAGTCATGATAACTATCAACTTCTCTAAATCTACCTCACAGAGCCCATCCTTCTAAGAGGCAGCTCATGAGCCATCTTCTTCAAGTCAGTGAGTCTGGAACAAGTATTTATGAAGCACCTATGTCCCAAGCATATGATACATCGGGGACACAAAGAAAGGTAATAGACAGTTGCTGCTCTCAAAGCTCATAAGTCTAATGGGGAAGACAACATGTAAATAACTATGTACAAACTAGATAAATTAGAGATAATCAACAGTGGGAAGGTACTAGCAATAAGGGAGATCTGGAGAGATTTTTTGCAGAAGGTGAGACATTAACTGAGACTTGCAGGGAAATTAGGAGGCAGGGATGAGGAGCAAGAGAGTTCCAGTCATGGCAGACAGCAAGTGAAAATGCTGAGATCTGGGAGATAGAGTATCTTGCTTGAGGAATTGCAAAGAGACCAATGTCACTAAATCACAAGACTCCCTCCTCCACACAAGGAGTAAGAAGACTGGATCACTAGAAAAGGAGCAGATTACAGATTAGGAAAGACTATCTTTTACCTCTCTTTGAATTCCAAGGGCTTAGTACAGCACCTGGCACACATTAGGCAATTAATAAATGCTTACTAAGTGACTAAAAATCAAACAGATTTATTGATTTTTATATTCAGTATCTAACACATAATAGGCACTTAATGTAGATTGATTCATCAAGTACAAATACCAGAAAATATTATACCTGGACCATACTGCCTCAAGACCACAAAGAAACTTCCTATCTTCAGTTTTTATGGAAGGTCAGGTAGGAAAGCATCCATTTGAACAATGTTTTGGTGTTTACTGAAGATATCTATTGAAATGTCCAATGTATCCCCTATTCTAATGCAACAAGCTTTTACTCCACACCTAAGTGCAAGTTCACTGAGAATCCAGAAGCAAATTTTAAAAGTGTCTTCCCTCTAACTTTCTAATAAGGGAGGTAGGTAAGACACCTAAACCAATACATGCCAATTTGAGGAGAAAGAAAGTACTAAAAAGGAGGAGGAAGAATCAGGAAATAATTCCCATAGAGACCACATTTAAGCTGCATCTCCTAACAGGCAGAGGGGAAGAATGAGACCATTCCAGGCATGGGGAACACTTGGTGCTAACTTAAAAAGCAGTGAAGCCAGTTTTGTGCACTGTAGCAATGTACCAGAAGGGGAAAAAAATGTTGACCCTCGAGTCAGAATACGAAGGGTGTTCATTTGTATTTTATCCTAAAGGCAACAGAAAGCCATGGAAGGATTCTGAGCAGGGGAATGACAAGGCCAGACTTGTATATCAGGAAGCTTATTTTGATGCCCTTGCAGAGAATGGATTGGAAGGGTAAGAGAATGGAATGTTGGAATCCAATAAGGCTGTTGAAATTGTTAGATGGAAAAGGCAAGGAGGGCCAGAATTAGCATGATGGCACACAAGTGGAGAAAAAGGGACAGGTCAGAGATATGTTTCAGAGGTGGGAACTCATTGGATATATGGAGAAAGGGGGGGAGGGAAGAGTTGATAACAATTCTAAAGTTACAAAGCTAGAAGGATTATGGTACCCTCAACAGAAATAAAGAAGATGGAAGAAAAAGCAGGTAAAAAGAAACACATAATAAAAATGAATTTCGAGACAAACTTTGATCCTGTAAAAAGAAAAAACAAAAAATAAGCAATAATACAAATACTTACAGGAAATTCAGAGCTAAATTCCTTGCAGTAATGAACTTATCTCAGGCACCTGGCAAAATCAATCTCAATCTCTCTCTCTCTGTCTCTGTCTATCTCTTATAAATGGTGTTGTACTATTTTTATTATCCTTGTTTTACACTGTATTAAGTAAATAATTTCCTATGGCACTTAACTATGAAGTGAAGACAGCAGATACTCAATGTCATTGGCTTAAAATTATTAAATAGAATAGAAATATAATTATTAAAATTATGAAATTAAAAAATACTAAAATTATTCTATGTTGTTAGTTCTGTCCTTTACCATTAATGCGAAACTCATTTTTGCATCATTTTAGACTATGTTGCCCTATTTTCTTTCCTTTAAGGATAAATAATGAATGCCTGAGTAACCTTCCAGAAAAGAAAAGGCTAAGTTTTCTATTTTATCTTTATAATTAGTAGAGTATACAAATGAACTTTAATACCCCCTTTTACATACATGTATAACCATCCAATTCCATTAACCCTATAGTAGAAAAACAAAGATAGTCTACTTCAAAAGTTAACTTTAAGCTTATTATCGCCCAGAATTGTAAAGGTAAACAAAGACTAAATAATTCAGATATAACATATTGTCATTAAAAAAAAAAGCAAATGCCAAATATTTGTGTCAAATAAAACTGATCCAAAAAGAGACAGATAAATTTTGAGAACTTAAGTTCCCTGACAATAGGAATTATTTCATTCTTTTTACTTGCATCTCTAGAACCAAGCACAGTACCCGGTACATAGTAAGCAATCAATAAATACTTATTTAATGATTTCTAATCATCACTGTAAAATATCGTTAAGAGGTCTATTTCCCAAAGAGATCATAAAAATGAAAAAGGACCTATATGTACAAAAATATTTATAATGGCTATTTTTGTGATAGCAAAGAATTGGAAATTTGGAGAATGCCCATCAGCTGGGGAATGGCTAAACAAGTTGTGGTATATTAACGTGATGGAATACTATTGTGCTATAAGAAAAGATGGGCAGGCAGATTTCAGGAAAACCTGGAAAGACTTACAAGAACTGATGCTGAGTGAAGCGAGCAGAACCAGGAGAACAGTGTTCACAGTAACAGCAATATTGTGCAATGATCAACTGATAAACTTAGCTCTTTTCAGCAATACAATGATCCAAGACAATTCCAAAAGACTCATGATAGAAAATGCTATCCATATCCAGAGAAAGAACTATGGAGTATGAATGCAGATCAAAGCATACATTTTCACTTTTTTGTTTTTTTTCCCCATGGTTTTTTTTTCCTTTTGTTCTGTTTCTTCTTTCACAACATGACTAACGTGGAAATACATTTAATGTGATTGCACAGGTATAACCTATATCAAATTGCTTGCCGTCTTCGGGAGGGGGAGGGGAATGAGGGAGAAAAATTTGGAACTCAGAGTCTTATAAAAAATGATTGTTGAAAACAATCTTTACATGTGGTTGGAAAAAATAAAATACTATTTACAAAAATAAAATAAAATACTGCTAGGAATTATCTGAAGGTTTTTTTTATCTGAGGATTCAGATGAAAACTGACCTATTTCAATTCTGCTTTATAATGTCAATGAAAAACAGGTATAACCAGAAAATACTTCAAAGTAAACCCATTCATGTATCTTTATTTTCTGGAAAAGAAGGCAAACTAACCAAGGTAAAGGTAGGGTAGATTTCTACAAAGTTTTGAAATGTCTCTCTTCACAGCAATCCTTTGCTATCCGTGAAGGAAAATGAGGCAGAAGACACATAAAAAAGCATTAAATAGTGCTATAGCTAAGGAAGAATAGCCGAATTTTACAATTTGGATACATACAAAAACTCTCTGTCTCTCTCTCTCTCTCTCTGTCTCTCTGTCTCTCTCTCTCTCTTTCTCCGCCCCCCTCCCTCCCTCTCTCCTCTGAACTGGTTTCTCTGTCCTAACTTTATCTGGTGCCTAAAATGGATGATGCAATTAATTTCCAGTGAATGTGTAACCGATTTACAGGTGCTTATTAACAAGTAGCTTAACAAATAATACCAATGAAGTGCCAAGGACCTCTAATAAATGTATAATAGAATGTCTTATTAATCACATCTGTTTTAAAATATGACTGATGAAATTTTAAAATATATGCTGTCCAAAAGGTAATGTCTAAAAACTGAGCAATATTCTCCTTATAAGCAAGACAAAACAAGGTAAGTCAGTATTACATAAAGGCAGAATAATAGATCTTAAGAACAGACACCTTCATTACTTTTATTTGAAAAAAATTAATTTTAAAATTTGCTTTTTACAGGACAATTGAATCTATCCGCATTCACTTTTATCATCAGCATAAAAACAGCTAACATTCTTGTTAATATCTGAATTCCTATCCAACACTTCACCATATCTAAAGATCAGTAATGACAGATGTAATAAAGTTGGCCCACAGGCACTAAAAGATCTTAAAGTAATATAAACCATCAAAGAGAGATTCAGGTATGTTTGGCACATTTTTAATGCAGGATGTTCTATATTAATGGCTAATTCTTTGATAATTGTTACAAGTTAACTGTTAAACTAGAATACCTGATTAATCTCAACACCCCATTCCCCAATCCTAGTGCATGCATAACAAAGTATAATGAGCTATAATTAAATTGAATTTAACCATAATTAAACCTTATTTCTCAATCACCAATGCAGCAGCTTTGTTCTCATGCATTTTTCATAAGTTAGAAAACACAGTTGATTTTTAAAAAAATAGTAATCCATGGAAATGTTAAAAATAGTCATCTAAAATGCACTAAATATCTTAATAAGTCTCCTTTAAAATGAAAAACTAAAATACTATATTTCCCTATGTATAAGATGCACCCTTTTTCAAAAAATTTAGGGTCTAAACTTTTTTCACTTGCATTTCCCACTTTTTTGCGCTTGTTTTTGCGCTCATTATTGTAGATTTTTTTACTTGCTTTCCCACTTTTTCGCGCTTGTTGTCTTTGCACTCATTTTTTTACATTTGTTACTGGTATATTAGGTTATGTTTTGCCATGTTCTGCACAAAAATGGCTCAGAAAAGATTTTTGTACAGTGCTGAATTCAAGTTAAAAGTGATCCAGTTTGCAAAAGTGAATGGAAATCGTGCTGCTGAATGTAAGTTTGGTCCTCCTCCAACTGAGAAAACAGTCTGAGACTGGCTACAGGAAGAAGAAACCCTACTGAAAACACCACGGCAGAAGAAGGCCATGAGAGATAAGTCAGCAAAATGGCCTGATTTAGAGAGGGAACTGAAGATACGGGCAATTGGAATTCCTGTGTCCACAAAGATGGTTCAGCATAAGGCAAGAAGTATTGTCGATGAAAAAGAAGTTACTGATTTCAAAGGAGGACACAATTGGTGCTTCAGGTTCATGAAACAGAATGGATTAAGCATGCATACATGCACCAGACTTGCCCAAAAGATGCCTGAAAGCTATGAGCAGATGAATAAAACTTGAGTTCAACTTTATGTGATACTTTTTTTTTTTTCAAATTTTGGGCCCCAAAATTAAGGTGCGTCTTATACATGGGAGCATCTTATACATGGGGAAATGATAGTCTAAAATCCTTGAAACAATAAAAATGGAATTTCATTTTCATAAAACATACTATTTTTAAAAAGGTGACCCAAATTCCAAAAACACACATCTTATTCTTAAAAATAATTTATAGCTGAGAGTGTTACAAATCTAAGGGACAAAGTTACAGAATTTAAATTTTGATTAAAAACAAAGATCTGTGATTTTGTTGGTACGAATATTCCTTCCACTAACAAAAACAACTACCACTGGCTCTTCTCGCGACACTTGCGGCGCAGCTTCCTTTTCTCTTTTGCGGCGGCCTCCAGCATGCCTTCCCGACTAAGGAAGACGCGGAAGCTCCGCGGGCACGTCAGCCACGGCCACGGGCGCATCGGCAAGCACCGGAAGCACCCCGGAGGCCGCGGGAATGCAGGAGGGCTGCACCATCACCGGATCAACTTCGACAAATATCATCCAGGTTACTTTGGGAAAGTGGGTATGAGGCATTACCACTTGAAGAAGAACCAGAGCTACTGCCCAACTGTCAACCTTGATAAGCTGTGGACGCTAGTCAGTGAGCAGACCAGGATTAATGCTGCCAAAAACAAGGAGGGGCTTGCCCCTATCATTGATGTTGTACGGTCGGGCTATTACAAAGTTCTAGGAAAAGGGAAACTCCCCAAGCAGCCAGTCATCGTGAAGGCAAAGTTCTTCAGCAGAAGAGCAGAGGAAAAAATCAAGGGTGTTGGTGGAGCCTGTGTCCTTGTGGCATAAAAATCTAATGTTATCAATTAAAACAAATTCTTTATTAAAAAAAAAAAAAAAAAAAAAAAAAAAAAAAAAACACAAAACTACCACCGTATGATTTATCAAATGATCTTTGAAAGGTGCAGTGTCAAAAAGTTTATTACTACTGTCTAGTCATCTTAGTTATGGTCTCTCCAAACTTAGCAGGGCTGTTCCTCAGATGAAAGAAATATGGCCAATCAGTAGAAAGGCTGTTAGAAGTCTTTCCAACTGGTAGGACCTTCCAGGGCTTAGGCTTTACTGGCCCAGCCTCCAAGACCCCAAGATCATCTTCATGACACAATGAGGTATCAGAGTAGTGTTGTATAATTATATTTTACCCACAATGATTCAGAGAGGTATGTATACATAGATACACCCATTTTATAGATGAGAAAACTGATGTTCTGAGAATTAAATGACTTGTCCTATGGCCACAAAGCAAACAAGTGATGAAAGTACATATCCAAGCTGCATTTCAGAGTGATGTGTGAGTCCTTGTATTGCTAATAAACACTCTTTAGTTAATAAGGCAAGAATATGTAAAGAAGTAGATGTGCTCTTAGAGGTATGAAAAAGATTAAAATCCATGACTGTTTTAATTTTAAACATGCCAGATCCTGTACAGACCTTTGTCTGTGAGCTTCTGGTCAGATCCTTATGTCCCTATGAAATAGTGTACACACACACACACACACACACACGCAATATGTTAAGTGCCAACACAAACATCACAGTACCTCAAGAGCATGTTGTATTCTGTCTTTCTGTCTTCCAGAATGAGAAAGATTGCTGGAAATGCTGGAAGTGCTTGTCTCACAAATCTGTTCACCAAGAAGACAGTCTTCTGGCAATACGGTTTCTGCCCACAGACGGCAGATACCATCCTGGCATGAGGTTAATAGCACATTACAAACAGAACCCCTGTAGACAAACAGAAATAAACAAGAATTACTATATATATTGATATGTATATATGTGTGCATATATACATACATGTGTTTGTATATATATATATACATATATATTTTTTTTAAATCTCATTTTAGTCAACATTAGTTAAATACCTAATGTGCTACCCTTCTCTTACAAAGGCAATAACACTACCAGAAAAGAGGTTTTTCCCAGCTGTGGTGATAAATTTACACTGATTCATTCAGGTTCTTTCACCCCCATTCTCTCTTGTGAAGATAATAACATAAACCGCTATAAAGATGGGAGGACAAGTTCAAGAATACAGTCTGTTGCCATAAAACTGAGCTAAGTTAATTGGACTTTTAAGAAAGAATGATCCAGGTAGGAAGGTCTAATTGTTATAGAGGATCCCAAGTTCTCACTATCCCAAAATAATCCAAAATAAGGCTTTCAACCTTATCATTCCATTTCAATTGTTCTCTCCAAAATTAAAAATGATCTCTTAGCTGCCAAATCCAACAGCCTTTTTCTTCCTTCTCCTTGACCTCTCTGCAGCCTCTGACACTGCTAATCACTCTCTCCTTGATACTCTTCTTCTCTCTAGGTTTACTCTAGGGTCTTTCTAGGATCTGTCTCTCCTGGTTCTCCTCCTACCTCTCTGATAACTCCTTTGCTGGAACCTCTTTCAGATCACGCTTTCTAACTTCAGGGGTCCCTCAGGGCTCTGTCTTGAGGCCTCTTCTCTTCTCCCTCATTTCCTGATTTCATCATTTCCCATGGATTGCATTACCATCTCTACCTTTTCTGCCTCAAACTCCCTGCTGACCTCCATCTTGCAACTTCAGCTGACTTCCAGACCTCTGGAATTGGGCGTCCAGGAGACACCTTAAATTCAACATGTCCAAAATGGAACTCATTATCTTTCCTCCTAAACCTTCCCCCACCTCCTCCCTTCCCTATTACTGCAGAGGGCAACATCATGCTCCCAGTCCCTCAGGTCTGCAACTTAGAAGCCATCCTGGATCCCTCACTATCTCTCACCACCCATAGCCAAGCTGCTGCCAATGCCTATGAATTTCACCTTTGCAACATCTCTCATCCCTTCTCTCCTTGTACACTGCCATCATTCTACCAAAGATCCTCATTACTTCACATCTGCATTCTAACAATAGCCTGATAGTGGGTATCTCTCTATTCTAATCTATCCTCCATTCATCCATTAAACTGATTTTCCTAAAGCTGATCATGTCACCTTCCCCAATAAACTCCAGTGGCTTACTACTGCCTCCAGGAGCAAACACAAAATGCTCTGTTTGGCATTCAAAGTGCTTCATAACCTAGCCCAGGGCTGTCCAAAATTCAGCCTGCCCTGGGCCTACAAGCATAGAAATTTACACAAATGCTTTAGTAAACAAAGCCGAGCTACAGCAGAGCTCTCACTAAAATGGCAAATCAAAATACACTGTCTATTGGTTTCAATAAAAACCTAACGTTGGACAACCCTGACCTAGCCCATTCCTACACCTTTCCAGTCTTCTTATACCTGATATATATTCTTCCCTCACATATATTCTTCAATCAACACTAACCCCCTGATTGTTCAATGAATAAAATACTCCATCTCTTGGCTCTGGGCATTTTCTCTGGCTCTCTTTCATGCCTGGAACAGTCTCCCCTCCTCTACTCTGATTACTGGACTCTTCAGCTTCCTTTAAATCCCTAGCTTCTCTTAATTCTAGTTCTTTCCCCCAGTTAATTACTTCCTATTTAGCCTATATATAGCTTGCTTTGTATATATCTGTTTGCATGTTGTAAGTTCCTTGAGAGCAGAGACTGCATTTTACCTCTTTCTGTATTTCTAGCACTTAGCTCAGTGCCTGACACGTAGTATGTACTTAACAAATACTGATTGATCGATTTCACCCATCAACCACAACCCCAGAATCATCCTGGACATTAGAAACTACCTAGTGCCACCATCTAAACATAAATCAAGAAAGCCAAGTCAGAGTGTGCCTAGAATACAACTATGAACATAAATAAAACTAGGAAGTTCTCCTGTTCTGGGTAAATAAAAGTGCTTTTTTCATGCTACCTTGACATTCCTCTAAGTCATTTAACTATTTTATGAAAAGAAAATGTTTCCCCTCTCAAAAAAGTATTTGAATAAAACCTGACTCAATTTACAAGAAAAGTATTTAGCAAATATACTTTCAATTAAGAAGTATACTGTTGGGGCAGCTAGGTGGCGCAGTGAGTAGAGCACCGGCCCTGGAGTCAGGAGGACCTGAGTTCAAATCCGGCCTCAGACACTTGATACACTTACTAGCTGTGTGACCTTGGGCAAGTCACTTAACCCCAACTGCCCTGTCAAAAAGCAAAAAAAAAGAGTATACTGTTAATTTAATATCCAAAAACAAAAAATAAAGTAGAAAAACCAAGTCTCCTGACATCTAGTTTTTTGGAGTTTTTTTTTCAGAATAGCCCTCCTCTCCTTCCTCATCACCATCTCTCTGCCTAATTTTCTATGCTGCTAATTTATTTTCATTTACATGATTTGTGCTATATTTCCTATCATCTGCACTAATTTCTCAAGTATGGTTGGTGAAAAGGTTCCCAGATAAGCTTTTAAAGCATATGCTAGTTAGCTGTTCCTTAAAAATCCTTATGGTATTCATGATCAAGTTTAACTAATATCTTTAAAACTATCAGACCAGCAGAATAATCTTTCCTTTGAAAAGATCCTTATCTAAGATAAGGAAAGTGCATAATGAATACTTTCCTCTATTCCTCTACATCTATCCAATGCTTTATTACTATTGCTAACCTAATGTATCACATTCACTTCTCATGATTTATGTTTTCCTGTTATTTGAAACTCAACCCTTCAAGGCCCTAGAAAAAAAGAGAAATCGCCATTTCTTTTACATTCAAAAATAAACAGTTTTCTAACCTGGGCATGAATTTGCTAGTGTTACGCCACGAGAAACCTGTCACAGCTCGAGGATGTGCCAAATAAACAAAGGAAAAGTTAGTAAATATCTGTCTTCTTTTCAATTCTTGATGTTCTTGAGGTATAATAGACTTCCAACCAGTCATAGGATACCACACTTTCAAAAGACAATCGTCCTGCAGAAAAAGACAAACCAACATAAAATTGATATTTTTTGTTGTTGTTCAGTCATTTCAGTCATGTCCTATTCTTTGTAACCCCATTTGGGTTATTCTTGGCAAAGATCCTGGAATGGTTTGCCATTTCCTTCTCCAAAATTTGTACATGCACAAATCAGAAATCTGCTAGTGAAACAGAACACTTAAAAATTAACCAAATAAGACTATGTGATCTATATAGTATAAATAAACAAATCTGAAAGGACTCTTCTTAAATGGTTGGAAGAACCCTATAAGCAAATAAGCGGTTTGTAGAATTCCTCAGAGGAAGAGCCAGTATGCTGCAACACAGTGGTTGCAAAACATTAGTAGAGGACTCTGAATTCCTTCTAACCCTATTACTCTGCTAAAAAAAATTATACATAACTGAGATTAATGTTTTTACCATTTCTAGTTTTTCAAGGAACGAGGGAAAAAGTTATTTAAGGGAAGCATAAGTTTAAGAAAAAGATAAACATACAAGTTTAAGACAGAGAGCTGAAGAGACAAAAGTATAGGTTTAAGCTTATGACATGCACAGGTTTAAGATATGACATGCAAATAGATTTAGGGTGTAAAGAAATGCTTAACTAGGGAAAAGTCTCATGGAAAAAAGTAATACACACACACACACACACACACACACAATTTAAGAATCTTCTCCCAAGACTCCCTTGATCCTAGGACCAAAATAAATCTGAAATGGAAAGAAAACAATCCTAAAATACCATGTTAAAAAAAATCAGTCCTTAAAAGAAAATCTAATCAAAGTACTTAATGAACTATGATTTTAAAAGTCAATAAGGAAGCTATGAGTTTGAGTCATGTGTAATTTTAGTGAAGGATATTTTATCATTTGAAGCAGAGTCAGAAAATACCTCCTGGCTATAGATCACAACAGCACCATCTGCCTCAATCAGACCATCTTGGCTCCTCTAACATTAGCAGAGCAGATGCAGACTGTGCAAGAAATCAGCCCAACACTCCAGAGCTGACTTTCAGTTCTTTCTTAACCAATAAGATCTTAATCAATGCAACATCTTCAATCCCACAACATGCTTGTCCATCCCTAGAAGCATCTCTATTCATCCTCAACTGATAAGTGATCCCCACTATCTCCCTACTGATAATAATGATGGAGCAAGAATAACTCTCTGAAGCCCCAAGAAGTTAACTCAGAAGCAGTATATTCAATCAAAAAACATTTACTGCACAACTGTATACGCCCACTCAGCACTATAGTAAGAGATTACAGTACCTGAATGCAACAAGAATACAATGTACTTGTAGTCAGCAAGATTTATAGAAATGAAACAAGAAGATACAAAATTCTCCCACTTCACCAAAGGACAGATCTGATTTTGAGTTTTTAAAGGCTATCCTAACACAAGGTCTATAAGGATCAACCAAGCCGTAAACACTCTGAATATGGTCCTAAGAGATCCTGTCTGTCATGGAAGGAATCATCAATCGGCTAGTCAATAAACATTTATTAAGCCTATTATGTGCCAATTCAAAGCATAAAGATCATAAATTACTTAACCATGGCCATCCATAAAGGAAATGAAATTTATAAATGATTTTCAATTTTGTGTGGACTCCTTCACCCAATTATATGTCCAGACTCTGGTAGGCTAACAGAAAATAAGGAAGAGGGTACTCAGAATCATAAAAATTTGTCCAACCTGCAGGAGTACACGAATGGCATCATAACAAAATCTTTAATTTAAATGAAACCAGAAGACAAGAACCAGTTGTAGACAAATAGAAGAACAGTTTATACTCTATAAGGAAACTAAGAGAAATAAAGTACTTAACAGAATTGACTTCTTCAAAGGGAGGAAAAAATATATCATTAGGACACTGGATCACATTCTTGCAGTTTTTGAAAAGTATATGCAAAAAGATCCCATCACTGTGATGTGAAAATTACAGCAACCTTCAGCTTTCCTACTTCTACAAAGCTGGCAGTAGAAAAAGTCAAAAGGGATCCTTGATCCTAACATCCCTTTCAAAATCAGCATCAGAACAAGCTGCATATAATAAAGATTCAGTTTCACAAATAATCATCTTTATGAGTCTTCAAATGTGGAAATAGTCAAGTTTGTTGATGACTCTATCAATTTTCTAAGGGCTTTCCATTGTTGTTGTTTTAATGTATAGACAGTTACCCAGGGCACTGAGAACTTAAATGATTTACATGACTTGAATCCAGGTATTCCTACTCAAGTGTGGATGATCTATCTCCATGGCAAGCTACTACTTAGGAATTTATTATGTATTATTATGTGATATACCCTCCTAGCAAACAATAAGCTCCATGAGGGGAAGGTTTGTATCTTAATCAAATTTTTGTATTTATCCTCAATGCCTAAGTAGATACTTGCACATAGTAGGTGATTAATAAAAATGTTTCTTCGATGAAAAAAAAACAATATGAGAAATGAAAAACAGAAAGAAAAAAAGAAATCACAATTGGTTTTCAAAAGAAAACTGGGTTTAGAAAAAAAATTGCTCAAAAAAACTAACAATTTTTTAAAATTATAATGATATTGAATTATAATGATAATGAAACATCATGGTTTATCCAGAAAAAATACAAGCAAAACAAAAGACTTAGTTAAAAAAAATTACTTCGGTGAAGGACAAAATTGCAGAAATAATTATAAGAAGAAAAAATATATCCAGGAAATTACACACCAGGAAAAAGTTCTAGAATCCATGCTAATGAAGAAGACAGACTTGAAGAACAAGGCAAGACGAGAAAATTTTTAATCTAGGCTACCTGAGAGAACTGTGAAGAACAGAATCTAATCTAAATCCAGGAAATAAGAAAATTTCTCAGAAACACTGAAAAAGAGGGACAGATTACACACTGACAAAACTCATGGCACCAAAATACAGGTAGGTAAGCCTCCGATTCAACATTCCCAGTCATCTTATCTTCCATATTTAACACTACAATGACAAGGAAATAACATTATGAATAACCAAGAAAAAAGGCAATCACAATTTTTAAAATTCAAATTGCACAGGTTTTCTACAAAAAAGCAGAAATGAGAGTAGTAGTTAGTGTTATACTAAAAGTTTTACATTATATGATTTCATCCCAAAAGAGGCTCTCCAACAAAATTAAATATTCTTTTTCAAGAACACATTTTGATGAGTGCTTTGTAGTATAGTTTGTAATAATATAGTGGTTCTCCTAGGCCCTTTCCCTTCCTACTTTTAAAAATTATTTCCTTTGAAATCTTTCACTTTTTGTTCCTCTGGATAAATTTAGGTATTATTTTTCTAGCTCTGTAAAGTAATCCTTTGGCAATCTGACTAACACTAATAATTAAAGTAGTAATGTCATTTTTATTACATTGGCTCAGCCTACCCATGAATAACTAATATTTCTCCAATTATTGAGGCCTATTCTTTTATTTCTATAAAGAAAGTTTTGAGGTTGTATTCTTATAGATCCTGTGTAGTCTCGTTGGGTAAGCTCCCAGGGACTTTATACATTCTGTAGTTATTTTGAATGGAATTTCTGTCTTTATCTCTTCCTGTCAGGGTTTTGTTTGGGTTTTTGGTTTTTTGGTAATTTAGAAAGATGCTGATGATTTCTATAGATTTATTTTATACCCTACAACTCTGCTGAAATTATTATTTCAATTAGATTTTACTTGAGGGTTGTCTAAGTAAACGATCATCTCATCTGAAAAAAGCGTTAATTTTGTTTTCCCTTTACATAAGCTTATTCCTTCAGTTGTTTTTTCTTAACTTATGGCTATCACTAGCATTTCTAACAAAAGTGGTAACAATGGATAGTCTTCCTTTACCCCTGGTCTAACTGGCAAGTATTCTAGTACCCATTACATATAATGCAAGCCTCTTGGTTTCATAAGATACTACTTGTTATATTAAAGCAAGATCCATTTATTCCTATGCTTTTTAGCATTCTTACCAGAAATGGGTGTTGTATTTTACCAAAAGCTTTTTCTGTATCTATTGACGTAATTTTTATTTTCTTGCAATCAATTCAGTCTACTCATAGTTTTTCTTATATCAAATCAACCTTGCATTGTTAGTATCAATCCAACCTGGTCAGAGTGTATCATCTTTTTGATAAATTGCTGTACCCTCTTTGCTAATTTATTCAAAACTTTTGCATAAATGCTTATTAGGGACATTGATCTAGTTTTCTTTCTCTGTTTCGACTTTCCTTGGTTTAAGTATCAGACCATATATCTATCACAGAAGAAATGTGGTAGGAGACCATTTTTTCACATTTGTTTAAACAGTTAATAAAATACTGAAATTATGAAATACTTTTAAAGAAGTATTTGGACCTACTGTCATTTTCCCTAAAGCTCTACATCTAATTAGGTACCAAAATATAATATTTCAGCTGATACAGAAAATCAATTTTTGTGCCCATATACCCACACTGAGGATTTAGCTCACTTGGGGCTCTCTGTAAAGTTCCCAGAGCAAATGGCATCAATTACTGGATATGGAAACAAATTTCTAGTAAGGCATTCCTAGAGAAACACTACAGACATAGCTCTTAGTTATCATACCATATTAGCATTTTTTCCCTTCATCTTCATCTAACAACAGCTCCTTCAGAGTCATTACTGCTGTGAAGATCTGTTAAGTCAATATTCATTAAACTTCTACTACGTTGAGAATCAGAATGGTGTACTAGATAAAGAGGTTGATCTCAGAATCAAGACGACTTGGGTTTTAGACCCACCTCTGACACAAACTGACATGTGACCCTAAGCAACTCAGTTAACCATTCTGTACTACAGACAACTCTCAGACTACATGGTGCAGAGAGGGAACTTAGTCATATTGAGAAAGGAATAGAATATGCTGAAAAATCTACCACTTCAAAGCCAAGGGATAAACTTTTCCACATTTAACTGGGCCAAGCTGGTGCTCCTCTGACACAGCCTTCAAGAATCAAGGGTCAATAATTTTTGGACATGACCAATTTGTTTTGCTTGACTATGCACATTTATTACAAGGGTTTGTTCCCATTTTTTTCCAATGGTGTAAAGAAGGGGAAAAATAGCTTTTGTTCATTAAAAAAATTAAACTAATTTTTTTAAAAAGAAAAAAAGGTAACCTCCACACACAATCATGAAGAATATAAGTAACATTTTACAAAAAAAAAAAAACAGACAGCAATTAATCAAGTGATAATTTACATAGCATTGACTGTAAGTGCTATAAGAGCTTAGAGGGGAAAGAAAAAACAACAAACTCAGTCTGGAAGACTGGCTTTGAACAAGAAGACCTGAACAGGGCCTTTAAGGATGTGCAGAATTTAGAAAAATGGAAGACAAAGGTAGAGTGCATTCAAGACAGGAATAGAAAAGAGCTTTGGGCTTCTGTGTGTCCTAGCACTAAAAACCTAACCTACATGTGGAATGCATTTGAGCCTCACAAGAACTGAGTTGGGGATGGGGGAAAAGAGGGGAGAAGGCAGAGAGGATAAGCTGTTCCTAGTCTAAGGTCTACATGTTAGAAGTCAGTAGGAACAACAATAGTCAACTTACACCTTGTCATCAGTATGATCAAAAAGTGTTCCTTCTTTCATTTTATGCAAAAACATAGACTATCAAATCTACCTCCACTAAACTGCTGAGAAAAATATTTGAATTGAGAAGGTACAGTAATAGAAGTAGGGCACTTTTGTCCCATATTCTGCATCTCCTTAATCATCATAATTACTTCCATATGATATAGGAGATGTGAAGGAAACACTGGTTCTTAAGTCAGAGGACCTGGGTTCAACTCGTGCCTCTAATACTACCTGTGTGACCTTCCTAAACCTCAGTTTTCTCACCTGTAAAACTGGGGAGGGGGGGGAACTACATGACTTTTGAGGTCTTTTCCAGCTCTAGAATTAATATCCTATGACTATCCTCAATGTAGCATTAATTCCAGTACTAATTCCAGAGCTCCAAGAGAATTGATATTCTTGGCAACTTCATATAGGAGAAAATTTTAAAAAAGGAAAACTGTCATAGCACAGTTCACTGCTCTTACAGGTTCAGATAACTTGTGGACTTTACTTCAGCACAGTACCTTGTATATAATGGACACTTAATAAAAAATAGGATCTGAACACATACTCCCAAGTGAGAAATACTGAATTGGTATTTCAATGAGTTAAACAAGGTCTTCCCCCAAGGTGTTATTTTAGGGAAAGGGTGCTTCAGGTGATCTAAAGGTTTTCAGGCTTCACAGCCTATTTCCAAGATAGCAATGGGTGCCTTCCCTCACATACCTTATCAATTTCTTGATAAAAGTTCAGAAGTGTTAAGAAAAGGAACTTCATCTTCCAGGTCTAAATCAAAAGCATTTAAGGCCCTGTGATCACCAGAACGTATAAAATAAAAGAGTTCTCTCAAGAGCCCTATATGGCAGTCTCAAGAGCCCTTATATAGTGACAAGGCTTTTTATGTAAGGCACCTAGAGAATCTCCAAGGGCAGTCAGAAGACAGCAGATCAAAGTATATCCCCTGAATTCCTAGTTCAAAATTCCATTTAATTCAACTAAACATATTTTTATTGAACATCTATTGTATGCAAATCACTCTGCTAAGGGAGGGGGAAGGACACAAAGATAAATCTTCAAGAAGACTGTAAATTTCTAGAAGTCAATGGTTCGGAAATGTTCTTGGATGAAAGAATGCCTCAATTCTTATTCTCAGTATTATTTGCATTTGAGCAATCAGAATTTTGCACTTCTCCAAATTCCTAATCAGTGTATGTGATGTGGATACAGCATAGTACCCTCAGGGTTAAAGAGAATGTTAAGGGCTGCTTTTCCAGGACTTTATGAGGCCCCTCCTGAGGGGGGGGCTCATTCTGTAGCTCATCCTGGAACTTCAGAGCATCCTAAAGTCCTTTCCCCCTTATCTTGAAACACCATAAAACTTCTCCTTATCTTGTACCATAAAATTCCCATAAAATTCTTTCTGTCTCCCTTATCCTGGACCTCCTTACCGTGAACCACCATAAAACTACACCCTCATTCGGGACATCCATAAGCTGTATGGCTTTCTGCCAGAATTTTGCTATATAAGCCTAGCTCCCCCAAATACCAGTTGCCTCAATTAGCTTTCTTGCTAAAGGTCCATTTGCTTTCACATTAATAAAAGCTCTGGATGGCTAAAGAGAATGTCTAAGTGAATTCTTTCATGCCTGGAATCTGACCTCAACATATCGACGTAGCTAAAATCACTTAAAAGAATAAAGTCAGGTACACTATACACCAAAACCCAAGTATCATTTATTAGGGGGGAAGGGAAGACAGCAGTAAAGGACGACTGAGGTAAAGGAAAAGCAAAGCACTTACAAATCTTACATGTTTGTTTTTTGTTTGTCAAGGAGGGAATTTTCACAGTTTTAAAATTTTCATGTTTCCTTAAGTTTTGTTCTTACCCTTACCTTTCCAGCTGTAGCAAAATATTCACCATCAGGGGACCATTCCATCAAGTGTACAGACACTGAAGTCCTAAGAAATGAAGATAAAGTATTTTAACATACACAAATGATCCAAAACAGTTTTTTATAGTTGCATAATATTTCATTTTTTACTTCTCTTAAAATATGACTTTTTAGAAATATATTTCTTAAAACAAAGCAATAATGAAAATTTAATTCTGCCTATCAAGCAGAAAACATCATGTTTATATAGAAAAGCTCTACTCAGATATCCCAACCACTGAAATACAACATGTCAAGAACTGAGCTAATGATCTCTCCCTAAGCTGGTCCCATTCTCGACTTCCTCATCACTGTCAATAGCACTGCAACCATCCCAATCACTCATGATCAAAACCATATGCCCATCCATTAACAAAAACTATAGAGAAGCCTCCCACTGCCCAACTAAGGTCTAGGGCTACTGCTATCATTAACTATAAAGAACAATCAAGTATAGCATGGATTGAAAGATTACATCACATAGGGTTTCTTCTTTCAGAAATGGTACTCTGTGGATTAACATATCTAAATGAAATGCAGCACAAAATTTCAAAAGTCACATTAAGGAGAACATCTCTATTAAGAAACATCGATAAACTCATGAACCCTCTGTTAAGTCCCAGAATCTCAGTAGAGACCTTAAGAAGTTATTTAGTCCAACCACACAGGAAGCAGAATTGCTAACTTACTTGCATTGCCAGATGCACTTCCAATCATTTAAAACAGGAGGAATTTTATTATCTTTGACCTGATCAATTTCCTCTTCTTCTTCTAGAATGTCACTCTCTGGAGGAGCCCATAACTGTACCAAATCAGTTGCTGTTAGCAATCTGTTACCTGAAAATTGAAAAGTTATTTAATGAGTATGCAATGGGATTACACCCTGAGAAGCCTTCCTTTAAAAAAAAAAAAAAAAGGAGAATACACTAGGAAAAGACGCTATTCTGGAGCCATTTTGTTACTCCAACAAAGAAAAATACAGACCATATTTGTAACACGTTTTGATTATAATTAGCACTAGGGAATTAGTTGAGGCAGTATTATCTGTGGCAAGAAGTTTTTTTAGAAGATTCACCCTTCCAATACAAGTTTGTAAAAATGTTCTGTTACTATGGAGGAAAACAGTTTGTGAAAGAAATTAGAAGTATATTTTATTTCTCTAAGACTCACCTGAGAGTAAGAAATACTACTAGTCAAAGTTTAGTCAAAAAAACAACATGGAAAGCCAGACATCCATCAATATGTATATGTCTTGAGAATATTATAAAGTATAAACACAAAACAGTGAGACTGGTTTTGTGTGTGGCTTATAAAATCAACCAAGCCTTCTTCCTTGTCACAGCTTATGGGCTTGACTAATCAGTCATTTACATAATGCTCTATTGTTTACAAAACATACTATGTTCTCACTTGATCTTCACAACCATCCCTATAATCTTAACATTACAGAAACAGAACATGAAGGTCAGAGAAACTGAGTGATTTACCCAGGGTCACTCAGCCAGCAAGTGACAGACAGAATTCAAAAACAGGTCTTCTGCCTCCAAGTTCAGGGCTCTTTCCAGTACACAAAAGCTGCCTCTTAAGAACTCCTCACTGTTCTCCAGTTACTAAAGCCTTAGTAATGACAGAAACTTCATTTCTAAACTAAAGATGCTAATTTCCTGGAATATACGTGAAAACAAAAGGAGGAAATTTTCTTCCTACTACGTACAATGTTTTTAATTCTGTCTCATAGAGAATACATTAACAATAATATACGGTAAAAGTCAGCTGGGGAAATACTTATCTAATATTTTTCATTCTTTTCTAGAATATACATTTCATAATGACTAGTACCCATTACAAACAATTATGTAAAGACATGCATACAGTATTGGAAAGCATAAATACTTCTTTATTGTCCCCCAAAAAAAACTAGATTCTGTTGATATTAATTATCTATATTAATTATTAATTTCAACCAAATAACCAAACATTTAAAGTAATGTTTGACTACAAATTGAAACAAACTGTTGGTATTTCCTCGTTTCTAATTACCTTGGGGATCCCAGGCTAAGTTGTAAGTCACAGAACTTAGAAAAAACTGTCCAGTTTTAAGCCACTGACACTTGACTTGCTAGAATACAAAAAGAAAAAAAAAACACTATGTAAATCCTAAAAACCAAGCAAACAGAATAACTGTCACTGCATTAGCACTTTTCCCCCCTTGGGAATAAGGTACAAGAAAACCAGACCAAAAATCAATGTAATTTCATAAGGTTTCCTAATTCTCTTTCAGCTCCATAAATAGAAATGCTTAATGTTTACATTTTACTATTATTCTACAAAACAATAATTAAATTTAAAATATCATGTGAAAGGTAGATTGTTTAGCTTTTAAATAACATTTTGAACTTTCAATTGCTTCACTTGGTATATGTTTGCTACAATGGAAATGAACACAAGCCTCTGGATTCAAGACCTAAACTGAAATTGGACTTGAAAAGAAATCACAAGAGTAGTAATATAAGCATTAGTACTATAGTATATTTACTTGAATAAGTTGTTTGTTTTCTCTTTGATATTTTCATTTTCAAAGATGGAAGTGGGGAACAATAATGGAAGAGAATAAAGGGAAGAATTATCACATATTGGGTTTTGGTTGGCCTTCATTCTTTTCAAAAATAAGTCATTTTAATGCCTTTTAAAAAATATTGTCACCATTTCCAGATATAACACTCTGCTCTGGAATTGAATGCTCCCTTATAATACAGAAAAGGTTAGCAAAAACAACCAATGAAACATCTGCATCTAACAGTGTGTGCAACATTATGTCCACACCTCTTCAAAGAGAAGTATGCTTCCATTCTTAACAACCTTCATTCCTAGATCTCGTTCATTTTCATGGGTTCATTTGTAGCTCTCCAAAATCAACTTCCAAATCTACATATCCAGCCCACATCTTTCTCCTGAACTCCAATACAACATCTCCATTTATCTACTAGGAATCTTAACTGCATGACCTACTGGTAACACAAACTCAAACTCTCTAAAACTTGAGAGGAAAGGAATGGAAAATGAATGAAATTGTTCAAAATGACAGAGAATAGAGAAAAACTAGGAATATAGCACATAGTACTATATTTCATGCCAAGGATCTGTAACTTCATTTGTGGGGCTAGTTCCTGCACTGATATATACCACAACTCATCTAGAAATGTGGGCAGTTTGTCTATACTTGAACACTTTACTACTTCACAAGGTACCCTATTCTGTTTTGGGACAGTTATAATTATTACATATTAAGTTCTAATTATTACTTTATACTGAGTCAGAATCTGCCTCCTATTGATCCTCATTCTGCCCCCGCTAATCCTCATTCTGCTCTCCAGAACTACAAAGAAGACTCATGCCCTTTCCAAATGACAGTACTGGAAGAGAGTTACCGTTTCTTCCCATGCATACTATTAAAACTTCTTTCACTTCTGAAACTAAAAACCCCTTAATTTGACTGCTTATAAGACCACCAGTTATCAAGAATCAAGCAACTTCTCCAGGAAGTTGACTAAAGTTCAGATAACTTAAAAAACCAAGGATTTATGCTGCATTAATTACTTACACAATTTCTCTTGTGAGAATTGATACCCAAGGGTTCAAAAATGCAAACGGCATTTCCATATGAAGCTGCAATCTGAAAAAAGAATAAATATTTAATTTTAAAAAGCAATAAAAGTATCTTCTAGATAGACATATAAGCTAACTGTACATAATCACAAAACTATATGAATGCCCCAAAAAGTTCTAACTATTGGATCATTTCTTATAACACCCCCAAATCCCTTCTGTTATGGGAAGAACAAAGCAGGATTTTCCTTCCTGAGTTCACAACTGACTTATTCAAAAAGAATATTATTCTGGTCTACAAGAAATACTTCCATTTTTCAAATCCTAAATACAGTAATATCTTTATTACTTAAAACTGTATTTACAGCACACTATTTTGTTAGAAACCATTATAACACAGGTAGCATAATTATGGACATTCTGGGATATCACATAAATCATCAAGGTACACCAAAGGTACACCAAAAAGAAAAAATGTTTATCTGGGAGTCTTTGAATAAACAGAGAAGAGAACGACAAAGGAAGGAAGGGGATTAAGCTGAGGCAAGAGGAGGCAGATGAAGAGGCAAGTTCCTCTATAACCCACAGCTCCCAGAATGACGGCTTTTGGTTTATTCTCAGAACAAAGAAGTGGCTAGAGGTCAGGTATACCTTCAGAGCCAGCTGAAAAGACACAAAATAATTTCAGCTTCCCTTAGAAAAAACAAAACACTCTTCTCTTGCTTACTGAATAATGAAAGTATTTTAATGTAGAAAAAAGATTTCCCTTCATTGAAGCATAAATTTAGAGCTGGGAAGAGGGATTGAGAAGGTCATCGAGTCCAGCCTCCATTTTACAGATGAGGAAACTGAAGCTTAAAGATGAGTGACTTGTCCAGGGATCATAAGCTAGCAAGGGTCCGAGTTAGGACTTTTTCCACAGGGGAATTTAAAATGTAAAGGCTATTTAAATAACACCTTAATGTGGATGAATTTCAAAGTATAAATAGTCAATTAACAAAGGTAGAAGACTTACATAGGAGGAAACTGAGTAGGGAACTGAGTACCCAATTTCTTTTTTTGAAGTGGAAAAGTATGAGAAGCTGCCACTGACAGTAAAATGTAAAAAAGGAAACAAACTGCTCAAATTTCATGATTTTGCCTGGGTTTGTTGTTTTTGTTTTATTTTTTTAAAGGGATCATGGAGAGAATACATGTTATTATATTTCAATAAAGGTGACTCTGTATTAAAAAAAACTGTATTGCCAAGTTAATTGTTAATATCGGTATTACTTTAGACACATGGCCCATAAATAATCTACTGAAATTCCTTTGTTGAATATCATACAATGAACTGGTTTTTCTAGGAGTCTCCTCAGGCAACCTTACTTACATGCAAAAGTAGAACACTGCAAAATGAATGAGAGAAATCTGAAACCCTCCATACTTCCCTGCAACGGGCTGACAAAATATAGGGAGAACAAGCTAGATCAAAAGAACAAAAGAGTCATCAAAGAAAACTGAATAATAATTATAGTCATATGCTAAAATATTAAGTCTGTTTTCAATTCTGCAGGTTGAATTATGAATACAAAATTTTTCATTGGGCATTTCCAGTTTTTAACAGGTTAATCAGTCACAGTTATTTCAATAGACTCTAAATTTAATAAAATTTGAAGTCATTACGTGATAATAAGCAGTTTCTTAAAAACTGAATGTTTAAACATTATTTACTGCAGGTAAAAATCCTATTTTAATGATCCAGAAGGGCCATCTAATTGTTATTTTACCAAAGTCATTAAAACATAGTCTTGTCTGCCCCTGATTTTTTTTCCATTAAATCAATGTTTGTTTAACATATACTGAATTTATAAAAATCCAATTTGGGTCCAAGATGCAAATGAGGATATTAATCCATTCCAGAATAACCCCTTCTGTTATAGATACAATGTTATAAAATATTCTTAATTAATTATAATGAGATTTTTAAAATGCGTTAGCAATTTTTCAGGGGTTTAGAAACTGAAGTTTAGTTGGGTTCCCTGGATCTCTGTGGCATTGATGTTGGAGTTTTGGTTGAGGGCTTCTTTGGAGGGCGGTGGAGAAGTTAGAAAAAGGGAAGAAAAATGGAAGGACAGGACAGAAATCAGGATACATTTTAAATCTGAAAGAGGCTATAAAAATGATATGAAAAAAAGATGGGATGATTTCAAGTTCTATCCAGCAGGAAAGTGTCAGAAGCCCTCTAAATTTCTTTCTAAATTACCATATCAGTGGCTTACAGTACCTCACAGTTTATCTCCATTCACAGAATAAAGGTTTAGTTCTTTTGTAGTTCCTGCAACATTTCCAACAGCAGATTATCTTTTACAGTTTGCTAAGGTTGTCTGGAGTTTTGGGTTTTGTTTTTTGTTTTTTTAAACAAAGTTATTAAATTCCTTACTCTTCCATGCTGGTTAGAGCACTCCACACAGCTGACTTGGATGTTTCCATGTTTAGCACCAGGGATTATCTGCACACATTCAAAGTCATTGGCCAAAATAACAATATCACAGCCTGATCCATATGCCTAGAAAGAAACATTTTGGATTATACAATCCATACATTTTACATAATGGTATAATACTTTAAAGAATTTCTTCCAAAAGACTTAGTTCAATGTATATTTTATTACATATAAAATTAATATAGTGATACTGTCAATTACAAAATAAGAGTTTTAAAAGTTACACAATAAAACAAACAACTGTAAAAGCATTTAAGATCCTCAGTCTTCCTAACGCGCAGACATGGCAACAAAAATATTTTATGTAATATAGAACTGAACTGCTGGGGAAAGTCCCTTTTCAACACAATTATAATGCACAAACCACATGGTTGGACTAGAGTATTTCTAACGTCCTTTCCAACTCTAAAATTCTAAGTTTACTTCTTCCTATTTCCACATTTCTCAGCACCCCCTCTTCCTCTTTTGCAACCATATGAATTTGTATGGTACGAAAACACATAAAAACATTTCTTCCAAAGGCTACCTGCTACCTCTGATTTAATCCTCTAAACAAGTCTTTTTTAAAAAATACTAAAACTCGAGACCCACAAGTAACACAAATTTAAAAATAATATGGGGAATCTTTTACAAGGGCCTACATTTTTCAGAACCAGGGCCATGACAAGACAGAGATCTCTAATAGCCACCTTTTGCACCACTCTCTGATGATACCCAAGACACGCCCATAAGTAGCAGCTAATAAAAAAAAAATAATGCCTGGGCATTAACACAAATAGTGTGACCAAAGGAAGTTCGATCAACGACAGGATTACCTAAATCCTGAAGAAATTAATATGCCACAACTTCAAACTTAATTTAAGAGAAACAAACCACAGGATCATAGAATTACAACTGGAAAGGACCTGAAAGACCGTGGGATCTGGGCCAGAAGGGTTAAGTAACTTCCCCTGGATTATATGGCTCACAGGTGTCTGTGCCACAGTTTCAACTGAGGTCTTCCTGACTCTATGTCTAATATCCTCTCCACTACAGGACAATGCCTGTGTGTACAGACATTTATAAAAGACTACATTATGATTGGATACCAATAGTAGGTAAATTAATGTACAAAAAATTAATGTAGAAAAGTCCCCATCAATTAGGGAATGGATGAATAAACTGTAGCATATAATGAGACATGCAATTTCCAGGTATGACCTATATGTAGATTTGTTTTACTTGTCTATATTTGTTAAGATGGAGGTTTAGTTGTGGGAGAAGAGAGAATAAAGTTATATATGAGAAAACAAAGGACAAAAAAAAGTATCAATGAAATTTTTTAAATGTACACAAAAAAACAGAAGGAAGCTGAAAAGGACACAGATAAATATTGGCACTACAATGTTAAATTAAATACGTACTTAAAATTAAATACATACTTTTATAAAGGAAATCTGTGCAGAACAGAGTCATATAAAATTTTTTCTATTCTTCATATATGAAAATAATAATAGCTAGCAGTCATAAAAGCCAGCACTTTTATAGGCTAGTTTGCAAAGTGATTTATAAAAATTACCTCATTTGATCCTCACAACCACCCCAAGAGATAGGTGCTATTATTATCCCCATTTTACTGATGAGGAAACTGGCCCTACCAGGGTCATACACGTAGTAAATTTCTGAGGAAAGAGAGGAGCTCAGTCTTCCTGAGTCCAAGTCCAGTGACCTACCCACTGTGCCATTTGGCTGCCCTGTTCCATGTTCATGTGTGTTCATGTTTGTCAAGATGATGATTTTTCCCCCAAAAAAAGTCATTTCATAGATTTAGAATGGAAGAAAACTTGTTGATCATCTTCCCTCACTACCTCATTTTACATAAGATGCTAACGGTCATACAGGTAGTAAAGTGAGTGGCAGAGTCCAAGTCCTCTGACTTCAAATGCTCTGCTCTTTCCACTCTATCATGGTAGCTCTTAATTCAAATTTGGTTTTTTTTCTCCCAGCACTTGTATCACCACTACAAACCAAGAAAGCAAAACTGGAGAAAGAAACAGTTAAAGAATGCTATAAGGACATCACCAAACTGTGCCCAGGCACTGCTAAGCATCTTACAAATACCATCTCTCAGTATCCAGTATCCTCTAGTATCTTAGGGCCTGAGGTATTTAAGAAGTCAAGACAAGTCTGCCATTTGCCCTAATTTAAAGACCAGATAAAGTCAAAAGATTTTGTCCCAGTTCTCCAGGTTTCTAAATTAATCAATCAACAAGCATTTGACAGACAACCGTGCTAAGTGCTGAAGAGACAAAGAAAAGCAAATACAATCCATGCCCTCAAGGAGCTGACCTTCTAATCATCCTAATAGGAGAGGAGCCATCAGAATATACAAGATAAGGTAATCTCTGACAGGTTGGGGGGGGGGGGGGCGGTGAGAGCCAGGAGTGAGGCAGAAAGACCAGGAAAAGACTCCTAGAAGAAGAGGTCCTTGAGCTAAGTCTCAAGAGAAGTGAGGATTTCTAAGAGTCAAAGGCTGGAAGAGAGTGCTTTCCAGGCATACTGGCAGCCAGTACAAAGGCACTGACACAGAAAATGGAATGGTGTGAAATGAGCAGTGGAGCAGTATGGCTGGATTGTAGAGTAAAGGGAGGGGGAAGCAGAATGTAATTAGACTGAAAGCATAGGGAGGGTCCAGGTTATAAAGAGTTTTAAATGCCAAACAGAGGACTTTTCATTTGCTCCTCAAGGTAACAGGTAATAATCATTTAATATCAATTCAGTAACTTCACTAAGGGCCAGAGCCTGAACTAATCAACTGGAAGAAAAGCCTGGACCTAACAACTTCTTTGTTCTCTGAGTAAACTCAGAGAATATCTCTTCTTATGTCAACAAGCCCAGATGGGGCTGACTTAAGAACATTCTTTCCTCTGTTCATGGCCACTAAGGATGAGACCCTTAACCTAAGACATTATCTTGAATGATGGGACTTTTTCTTATCTTAATATTTTATGGAGATAATACTATGTTATGGTATGTTAATGATAAAGAAAATACAGATGTCCTGGGTCGTAATTTTAATTGACATTTTGTTAACTCTCTTATTGTATTTACGACCTATCCAATTAAGAAATTCTTTTCTTATACTGTGATTAAACATACATGGGGATCATAAATTTTGAGTGACACAGACATGCTGAGTTGGGACTATCCTGAAATGCTTAAGCCTTCTCATTCTTTTGTTCAGTCAGTCAGATTTTATCTGGCTGCATACATGTATGTATTCTGCTAGCTTTAAGGGAATAAACAATATGAATTTACATATCACCTAGCCTGTCTGCCTCCTTTAACCAAACTTTTGGATCGACAGAGGGAACTACTGGAGTTTATTGAGCAGGGAAGTCATATGGTTATGCCTTGCAAATATTAGTTTGGCAACTAAGTGAAGGATGGATTGGAATGAGGAAAGATGTAAGACTTGAGACAGGGAGAACAATCAGAAGGCTACTTCAATAATACAAATGAGATGTGAGGAAGAGAAGAAGTGTGTACGGCTGTGCGAGTGGAGAGACGGGGATATATGCTAAAGATATTAGAGAGAAATTCTGTTGTTGTACTGTTCAATCATTCAGTCACATCCAGCTCTTCATGACTCTGTGTGGGTTTTCTTAGCAAAGATACAGGAGTGATTTGCCGTTTCCTTCTTCAATCATATAGAAAAAGAATACAGCAATTGGATGTGTGAGGTGATCTATAGAGAGGAATCAAGGATGACACAGATTGTAGAACTGGGAGACTGAGAGGATGCCTTCAACAACAGGAAATTTCGGAAGGGGGAGTGCTTAGTAGGGAAAGATAATAAGCTGTTTTGGACATGTCTGAGATTCCTACAGTCCAAAATGCCAACAAGCAGTTGGTGATGCAAGAGTAGAGCTAAGGATAGAGACTAGGACTGGATATATAAATCTGGGAATCATCTACATAAAGGTGATAATTAAAACAGAGCTGATGAGATCACTAGCTGAGAGTTTAGAGAGAAAACAGAAGAGCACCCAGAAGAGAACTTTGGGGGCAGTCATAGTTAGAGGGAGTGACTGATATAGATGGAAACAAAACAAAAGAAACTGAGAAGAAGCAATCACAAGTATGAGAATCAAAAGAAAACAGTCATGAAAACCCAGAGCAGAAAGAAAATCTAGGAGCAGAAGGCAGCATGGTCCAGTAGAAATAGCCCTGCCTCTGGAGTCAAAAGACTTCTACTTGGCATTAAAAGCCCTTCATAACCTACTTCCCTCCAACCTTTCCAGTCTTTTTATATCATATTCTCCAACACTTACTCTTCAATGCAGTGACTTCCTAGCAGCTCCACAAACAAAACACTGTAAGTCCCGGCTCTGGGCATTCTCTCTGGTTGGCCTCATGTCTGAACTCTCTCCCTCTTCCTCTCCAACTATTGACCAATCTGGGTGCCTTTAAGTCTCAACTAAAATCCCACTTCCTATAAAAAGCCTTCACCTCTTAATTCCAGTGCCTTCCTCTGTCAGTTATTTCCTATGTACCTTTTTATAACTTGTTTTGTATATATTTGTTTGCATGCTGCCTCCTCAATTAGACTGTAAACTCCTTGAGGGCACGAACTGTCTTTTGCCTTTTATTTTTTTTATCCCTAGTGCTTTGTATATTGCCTGGCTTATAGAAGGCACTTAATAAATGGTTACTGAATTTAATTGAACACATAAAATGAAAAGGTTGCACCAGATGACCTCTGCGCTCCCTTCCAGCTCTGAGTTTATAATCCAGATCTAAGTTTATGGCCCTATAAAGAAAGTCAAAAGTGTCAAATACTGGAGATGATTGAAAAAATGCCATCAAATCTAGCAATTAAGAGACTACTGGAAACTGGCAATTTCATTTAAATAATGAGGTCAGAAGCCAGATTACAGAAGGTTTAGAAGAGAATGAATGAGAGGAAAGGAAGGAAGAACTGACTATAGAAGACTTTTTCAAGGAGTTTGTATGAAAAGAGGAAGAAAGATATAGGAAAATAGCTAGCAAACATGGTAGGATCTGATGAAGGTTTTTTGTTTTTAAAAATAAGGGAGATTTGGTTATGATTATAGGCAACAGTGAAGGAGCTAGTAGATACTGAAAGGTTGAAGATTCAAGAAAATGACAGCACTTACTAACAGTATGAAGATAAATAAAATGCAGGCCTTTCCCTCATGTAACTTACAATTTAATAGTAAGATATATGAATAGCTACAATATAAAACAGAATATATGCACATAAGAGAAAATCAAAGTTCTTTGAGAGGACAGATGAGGAGAAAATGGTTTCTGAAGCAGTCAGAAAAGGTTTCCCTGCAAGCAATGACATTTGATATGGATCTCAAAAGACAGGCAAAATTTCATTACCCACATATAATATGGGAAGGTGGGAAGAAAGAGGTAGACGCCTATCTTTCCCAAGGAATTTCTGGGATAATATATCCTGTATCATCCCTAGGTAAGCATGTATACCTGCCTCAGCTATTTCAGGTTGCTAATTCCTGACACAGCAAGTGAAAAAGAAGGGAGTTATCTCTGACTTGAATGATAAACTAACTTCCTATTGGAGGAAGGAAAAGAATCACTGCTGGAGGTCATTAGCAGAGCGACCACAGGAGCTAAGCAAAATTATTTGAAGGAGCAGAATCCATTTATGATGTCCATTCTTTCATGCTTATTAGGTCTCATCTTGCTCAACATGCTCCTTGTATAAACCTGTTAATATCTTCCCATCTCCTAGCTTCACTGGCTTCCTTCAATCACACTGAAAAAAATTTCACCTTCAAGAAGCCTTTCCAGATTCCCCTTAAATGCCAGTAATCATCTCCCATTTATCCTGTACACACCTTGTTTGTATGTAGTTTATGTTTTGTATCCCTCATTGCACCGTGAGCTCTTTAAGAAGAACATAGACTATCTTTTGCCTTTGTTTGTATCCCTAGCACTTCACACAGTGCCTGGCACATAACAGGTGCTGAACAAATGCTTGCTGACTTGACTATCAAAAAATTGTGAACTATTCCTTCATCCTCATTTCTCCCTACTCCAAAACTCCCCCTTGCAATAATCTTCATTTAAGAGAGCAAATCTGATTAGATTAGGCAGAAATCTGCTGCTCTAAAGAAAACTAGGTTGTGGAAAAACACCCAGGAAAACAATTTGGAATTATGCTAGAAAAATGACTACACTTTGACTCAACTATGAGGTCAAAGGGAAACACACACACACACCCTACATCCTAACGCTTTTTGTAGTAGCAAAAAGTTAAATGGGTGCCCATAAACTGAGGAACTGCTGAATAGATCATCAAATATGAATGTAATGGAATATTATTGTGGAGTATAAATTCAGAAAAACTGGGAAAGCCTTTATAACTGATGTAAAATGAAGTAAACAGAACAGAGAAGAACACAAAATAACTTCAATAATGTGAAAGAAAACAACACTAAAAGATAACAAAACTCAAATCACACAGAAATTGACCATCAATTATCAAATGTTCCTTGCCCCAAAAGTGATGATGAGCTACTTGAAGGAAATGAGGGATAAACTGTCAAACTTGGTCAATAAGTTGGTTTGTTTTGATTAACTGTAACTTCTCTGTTCCAGAGTGTTCCGCTAGGAGAGAGTTGTTGTTGGGGGGGTAGAGAGAAGCACCAACAAAACCTTTAAGTACAGAACCCACTACAATGGAGATGTTATTTTTACAATGCACATAAGTAGGCACTGCAATCGCCTACAAAGCAGGACACTGGCAGAGAAAAAGAGGAGAAAAGCTCTGCGAGAATTGGAGCATTAGGCAAAATGTCATCCTAACGAAGGAATAGAGAGGTCCTCTGTGGAGAAAGGGAAGGAATCTAGCAGATCAATCAAGTTAAGGGTACCAAAAATTACAACTAGGAAAGAAGGAAAAAGGAAAAACTGAAAGACAGAGCATTTATTAATAAGTACTTACTATGTGCCTGGCACTGTGCTAAACATCAGAGATATAAATACTAGCAAGCAAGAGAACCTCTACCAACAGCCAGAAAGTAGCATAGAGGCCTGGGCCCTGTCAAGATCAGGAGAAAATTCAACTAATAGGGGAAGGGGAGCAAGGGATGGAGTCCAAGGTTCTGGAGAGAAGGGCATGAGTATAATGGCTGAAAATTAGATGGCATGGAGAAGAGGCAGCTAGGAAATACAAAGGCCCAGAACCAAAATACTGAGCTGAGACAAACTTGATTTCTGCACTTTATTAGGTAACCGATAACTAAACAAATAACTAGACCCAAACTAAAAAGTATAGATGGACCTTGGCTAGACAGTGGAGAAAAGCAAGTGGTAAATGTATCTCCTCTTTCACTGGAGAAACTATGCAACATAAAAATCTCTACTGCCAAAGAAAACAAAAAATTTAAGTTGAATGTATAATAATTATAATCATAAGTATGGATACCATACAAATTGTCTTTACAAATTTTGGGAGTTCAAAGAGTAAACAAGTTATAAGAAATGAAAATAGAGATCTCTGTAATGGTAGGTTTTACTTACACAATACAGGATACTGATTCAGTGTTATTAGGGTTCTCTAAGGTCCCATAAAACAATGCACTCGCATTTAGTAATCACTTCAACTAAACCTTCAAACTTACAAGCTTTACCTCCTACCAGCTACTGTTACTAGTAGTTACTATATAGTTCTAGGTCCCATTAGAAATTTCTAAGTCTTAAATTCCATGGGGCCAGGCACTGAATCTGATTCTTTATTTCCCCCACCAGGCATTCTACATAGTAGGTATTAAACAAAGTTTACAGAACAAATGGAAAACAAGCTAAAGGCAGAGAAAGGGGATACAATGTAGTCAATCAACAACAAAATAAATATCTAAGTTCCTCCTTACTCTCCTCTTCCTACCTCCACAACCAAAACCATTCACCAGTAGTGGTTACAACTAAGACAGATAATTAAGTTCAACAAAGTTACCTCTTCCTGGAAGCCTTCCCTAATCTCCCAGTTACTAGTACTCCTCCCTCCTCAAAGAACCTTATCTTTAAGGCACCTGGAGAATAAGGCTTTCTTAGTTACCAACCACAGTCCTGTGCATATAGGTATTTAAGAAATAAATAAAAACGTATTTATTAAACTCTAAACGCACCAAATACAAGGATGAAAATACAAAAGCAGGACATTCCCTGCTCTCAGAGTTCTTATTCTAATATGAGGAGACAACACGGAGAAGCGGATTCACTGAAAGCAGGAAAGGTCCAGTGATCTTAAAATGCAAGGTCATTAGCATGGCATTTGAATGGCCAAGAGATGTGAGCTCCTTGAGAAAAGGAACTATTTTCAATATTTTATTTGTATCCCAGAACTTGGTAATATAAATTTATTAAGCACACAGCTTGTGCTTAATAAATGTTTTTTCATTCATTTATTTAAATACCTAACTGCAAGGCACTGTAGTAGGTGCTAGGAAGTCCCCTAGTCTCAAAGAGCTTATAATCTACTAAAAGGATACAAAGTGTAGAAAAACATGTGGCTGTCTGAAAAAGAAAGGGCATTGAGGAAATGAGGGAAGTCTTCATGTAAAAAGCAGCATTGTAGTCTAGAAGTCAGTCAGGGTATCTAAAAGCAAAGATAAAAAGGGAATGTACATATAAGGGAACATTTGAGCTAATGCACAGTAATGAGATGGCATGGCAAATAGAGGAAACAATTAATAATACAGTTTGGCTGGAATGGAGACTGCATGAAGGAAATGCATGTTAAAAAAAAATGGTCAGTTGGAGCCAGATTATGAAGGCTAAAATCCTAGAGGAAATAGGGAGCCACTGATAATTTTTGAGCAATGAAGTAAGGGGCAAGATCAGATCTGTCTGTACCTTAGGAAGATGATTTTGGCAACTACTCACTTGCTGGATTAGGGAACGAAGAAAGTGGATACAGGGAACCCAATAAGAAAGCCATTACAACAGTCCTGGTGAGGGGTAATAAGAGCCTTTCTCTGGCATCCATGACCTTCCCTTATTTCACAAAGTCTAGTTTGAAAGTGGAAATAAGGGGATGGAAGGTGATGTTGAAAAAATATCCTCCACAAGACCTGACAGATGATTGGAAATGGGGGATAAAGTGAGTAAAGAATCAATGATGACTCAAGAATCCTCAAACTGGGGTAACTGGAAATAGAAAGGTTCCTTCAACAAAAAGTGGAAAGTTTACAGGAGGAGGGTTTAATTGGAAGAAAATGGTGACTATGATGAATTCAGTTTTAGACATGTTAAATTTAAGATGCCAACATGACATTCTGGTGGAAATGTGTAAGAGGCAGTTAGCATACAGAACTGGAGCTCGGGACAGAAATTAGAGCTACACTTATAAATATAGTAATCCTTATAGAGCATATCATCACGGGAGATTGTAGTGAAAGAGGGGAAAAAGGCTCAGGACTGCACTTTGAAGGACCTCTACAATCAGGGCATGATGCGGATGACAATGCAACAAAAGAAATTAAAAATAAGCCACAACAGTATCCAGGATAGAAAGGACAAAAATAAGGACTGAGAAAAGGTGACTGAATTTATCAGTTAAGAGATCACAGCAATTTGGAACTATATCCAGTCATTAAACTACTCATATTGCCATTTTCTCAAAAACTAGAGCAAAGGAAGAGGACATGTGAAGACATAAAACAGTTTTGAAAGCAAAGTTCTAAGTGGAGAAGATGGAACTCATGGCAGATAGCATTGATTTTCTGAGTAAACCAGGAAGTAAGGACATTTGATCAGGTGGAGTACAGGGATGACGTGGCCCAAGGTAGGTAGGTAGGAAAGTGGCTAGAGTGCTGGGCCTATAGTCAGGTAGAACTGAGTTAAATTTTTTTTTTTAAAAGAACAAGGCAATTTATTAATGAATCTGGTCTAGTTTGTCTTAATGTTTCTTGTTGGCAGCTGCCACCTGTCCGGCAATTCTGTCCAGGTTTCTCTGTCCCTGAGGTGTCAGCTTCCGGCCCCCATCCTGGTCCTTTTCCACCATCTTGAGGCCTTCCAAGGCTTGCAGGACCCTCCGGGCCACGCTCTTGGAGCCCCTGCTGAAGTGACTGGGCATGACCCCGTTGCGCTGGCGCCCCCCGTAGATCTTGGTCATGGATCCTACGCCGGCCCCGCCTCGGAGGTAAAGGTGCCGGGCCGTGGAGGCAGCCCGGGTGTAGAACCAGTTCTCGTCGTAGGGCGCCAGCTCCTTATGTTTGGCCAACTTGACCGTGTCCACCCATTCGGGGACTTTCAGCTTCCCTGACTTTTTCAGAAAGGCGGCCAGGGCCCGGACGAACTCCTGCTGGTTCACGTCCTTCACCGTGACTCCGGGCATCGTGCGGGCTCCGCGCAGCCAGCCAGGGGAAAGAGAACTGAGTTAAATTTGAGTCAGACAGATTAGCTGTATTATCTTGAGCAAGTCACTTGGCCACTGTCTGACTCAGTTTCCCAAACTGTAAAATGAGGATAATAACAGCACCTACCTCACATACATATATATCAAATGAGATATTTGTAAAGCACCTAATAGAGTGAGGGGCACATCACAGGTGTTTAATAAATACTTGCACCTTCCCAAGAGTGTTTCCCTTTAGAAATGTTTCAAAAATATAATTTCATTATATTAATCTTTCCAATAGTTGCAGTCTAAAAAAGCATGATGCTCCTAATTCTTTGACATCAGTAAAAATTTCAGAATATCAAATTCACAACAACACTGTTCCAGGTGCTGAAGACATACAAAGTACAAAACCAGACAGTGAATGCCCTCAAAAACATCTATTCTACTGTGTAAGAAAATTTTTTTTAAATTAAAACTTACCTAAAGTAATAAATATCTTTGAACTGGAAGGCAGTAATTACAATAACAATATTATTCTACTTTAGTTTGGGGATTTTAATATCTAAATAAATACATTGATACTTGAGTACATTGCTGAATAATCATAGTATTCCCACCCACTCTTCTCTATTTGCAATGAATATTTAAATCTTGACAATACTATAATTACTCTTCCCCTCCATATCCTGAAAATACTAGTTTTCTGATTTTTAAGACTTTAAATCTTAAGGTACCGAAGATGGAAATACAAATACACTGCATAGAACAATCTTCTGTCTCTTTTCTTAGAGCTAGATAAAATGGTGAGTTGCATCATCCTTTTCCTTGGTTTAAAGCAGTTTGATGCAGGCTCAAAGTCTAAAGATCACTCAAACTTGTAGTTTCTGAAGTTACTACTAAAGAAAATCATGACACTCCTGGAATTTAAAGGGGAAAAAAAGTTCACTTGATAAAAAGCCCAGTAAAAATAATGTTAACCAAGGGTGGAGCCAAGATGGCAGCTGGAAAGTAGGGACTTGCCTAGAGCTCTCCCCCAGGACCCTCCAAACACCTATAAAAAATGGCTCTGAATGAATTCTAGAACTGCAGAACCCATGGAATAGCAGAGGGAAGCAGGGCTCCAGCCCAGGACAGCCTGGATGATCGCTGGGTAAGGTCTATCGCTGGGAGCAGAGTGGAGCACAGCCCAGCATGGGCTGCACCTGGACCAAGCAGACCACAGTGCCCTGAATCAACAGAGACAACAGAGAAGGTTAGTGGGAAAAACTGCAGGGGACAGAGTGAAAGGAGTTTGCAGTTCAACCACCGCCCCAGGGCCAGCGGAGGAGGTGTAGGTACAGAACTACAGCTGTAGTTGCTTCAGGCCCCAGGCCCACCTGGTGGGAAGAATTAAGTTGCAGATCAGAGCAGCAGTGCAGAGCCTGCTTAGATCTGAGTCACGATCTGGCTTGGCGATTCTTGGGGGAAAAGGAGTGCTGGTGTGGCAGAGCTTGCTGTGCAGAAATAGCTCTGAAAACAACAGTGCAGCCCCTCAAGCTTGGAACAAAGTAGCCTCTACTCTACAAGCAGTTATACCCCCACGAAAAACTCAAGGGTCAAGTAGTTGGCTGGGAACATGGCTAGGCAGCAAAAACAAACTCAGATTCAGACTCAGACTTTGTAATCTTTCTTTGGTGACAAAGAAGACCAAAACATACAGTCAGAAGAAGTCAACAAAATCAAAGAGCCTACAACAAAAGCCTCCAAGAAAAACATGAACTGGTCTCAGGCCATGGAAGAGCTCAAAAAGGATTTGGAAAAGCAAGTTAGAGAAGTAGAGGAAAAATTGGGAAGAGAAATGAGAGCGATGTGAGAAAACCATGAAAAACAAGTCAATGGCTTGCTAAAGGAGACCCAAAAAAATACTGAAGAAAATAACACCTTAAAAGATAGACTAACTCAAATGGCAAAAGAGCTCCAAAAAGCCAAAGAGGAGAATGCCCTGAAAGGCAGAATTACCCAAATGGAAAAGGAGGTCCAAAAGACCACTGAAGAAAATACTACCTTAAAAATTAGACTGGAGCAAGTGGAAGCTATTGACTTCATGAGAAATCAAGATATTATAAAACAGAACCAAAGGAATGAAAAAATGTCAGACAATGTGAAATATCTCATTGGAAAAACCACTGACCTGGAGAACAGATCCAGGAGAGAAAAGTTAAAAATTATTGGACTACCTGAAAGCCATGATCAAAAAAAGAGCCTAGATATCATCTTTCAAGAAATTATCAAGGAAAACTGCCCTGATATTCTAAAACAGAAATTGAAAGAATCCACAGATCGCCTCCTGAAAAAGATCCCAATAAGAAAACTCCTAGGAATATTGTTGCCAAATTCCAGAGCTCCCAGATCAAGGAGAAAATACTGCAAGCAGCCAGAAAGAAACAATTTGAGTACTGTGGAAACACAATCAGGATAACGCAATCTAGCAGCTTCTACATTAAGAGATAGCAGGGCTTGGAATATGATATTCCAGAGGTCAATGGAGCCAGGATTAAAACCAAGAATCACCTACCCAGCAAAAGTGAGTATCATGTTCCAAGGCAAAATATGGATTTATAGAGGACTTTCAAGCTTTCTCAGTGAAAAGACCAGAGCTGAATACAAAATCTGACTTTCAAACACAAGAATCAAGAGAAGCACGAAAAGGTAAACAAGAAAGAGAAATCATAAGGGACTTACTAAAGTGGAACTGTTTTGTTTACATTCCTACATGGAAAGATGATGTGTATAATTCATGAAACCTCAGTATTAGAGTAGCTGAAGGGAATATACATATGTGTGTGTGTGTGTATACACATGTGTATGTATATATATATATATATATACGTATGTATAGACAGAGGGCACAGGATGAGCTGAATATGAAGGGATGATATCTAAAAAAAATCAAATTAAGGATGAGAGAGGAATATATTGAGAGAGGGAGAAAGGGAGAGATAGAATGGGGTAAATTATCTGACATAAAATTGGCAAGAAAAATCAGTTCTGTAGAAAGAAAGAGGGGGCAGGTGAGGGGGAATGAGTGAATCTTGCTCTCATCGGATTTGACCTGAGGAGGGAATAACATACACACTCAATTGGGTATCTTACCCCACAGGAAAGGAGGAAGGAGATAAAAAAGGGGGGGACAATAGAAGGGAAGGCAGATGGGGGAGCAGGTAATCAAAAACAAACACTTTTGAAAAGGGACAGGATCAAGAGAGAAAACTGGATAAAGGGGGATAGGATAGGAAGGAGCAAAATATAGTTAGTCTTTCACAACATGAGTATTGTGGAAGGGTTTTGCATAATGATACACATGTGGCCTATGTTGAATTGCTTGCCTTGGGGGGCGGAAGGGCGTGGTTGGGGTGGGAAGAGGGGAGAGAATTTGGAACTCAAAGTTTTAAAAGCAGATGTTCAAAAAAAAGTTTTGGCATGCAACTAGGAAATAAGATAAACAGGCAATGGGGCATAGAAATCTATCTTGCCCTACAAGAAATTAAGGGAAAAGGGGATGAGGGAGAGTGGGGTGACAGAAGGGAGGGCTGACTGGCGAACAGGGCAATCAGAATATATGCCATCTTGGAGTGGGGGGGAGGGTGTAAATGGGGAGAAAATTTCTAATTCAAACTTCTGGAAATCAATGCGGAAAACTAAAAATATTAAATAAATGATTTGAAAGAAAGACCTTATTCTATTCAATGAGAATCGATATAGCCTACTAAATCAAATTAAGTTAAACTCTGAACCTCATTCCTAGAAGATAAATTCTGACTGCTCTAAGTCTGTCCTTCTAGCTCTTCTAACACCATCGAAAGCTACTATGAGCTAGAACTTAAGGAAGAAAAAGAAAAGCAAAGTCCATTCTACCAGTCCCCAGCCTTTTCAAGTATTAGGTTGCCTTTTTAAAGTTTAAAAAAAAAGTTCACGTTCACACCCGTTAGGGTAACACATATACTATAAGTTTCTACTAACTGAGAAAATATATAATGACGAAACCAACTAGGAATTCAGTTAAAATCTCCTCTAACCTCCAGAATGCATGTGTAACTACCTATTAGACACCTCAAACTGGTTGTCTCACAGACATCTCAAATGCAGCATGTCCAACACTAAACTCATCTTTCCCCCAAACCACACTCCTTGTGAACTTCCCTAGTACTATCGAGGGGACTGCAATTTTCCCAGTCACCAGGTTCATAAAAGTTCCTTTCCATACATTTTTACTTTCTGTTACCCTAATTCTTCTCTCTCTTTATTCATTCCTATTTAGGCAATGGGGTACCATGCAATTGGTTTATAGCTTTGTTAACTTCTAGATGTTATTTAGGAGCAGGTAGAAACTAGATGTTTATTTAAAAACTCCATTAATATAATGTTAAAGAAAGGATTTTGTTCTTAATACTTCAATGAACTGTGAGCTCACTGCTGTAGGCACTCCTATTGTAGGAAATGGCACAAATCACAACCCAATTGTGCTTTCTCATTCTATGCAATTATGGTCCATGTCCTCCTATAAATCAATAGAGATTTGGAACTTAGAGACCATCTAGTCCAAGCCTTTCATTTTACTGATAAGGAAAATGAGACTCAAGAAGGTAAATGATTTGCCCAAGATCATACAGGTAACTAGGGGCAGAGAGCAAGAAATTGAACCCAAGTCCCCTGCACTATGCTTCCTCCTTCTCTCCTTCCTCCCTCCTACTCACCACATTGGAGGCCTTTTCTAAATCTCTTACCTTTCCATGGGTACCAGGATGGCTCTCTAGCCATCCCTCTCACTACATAACCAGCCTGTTCCCATCTCCTGTATCTATTGTACATTTTCTGTATGTTGCTTAATGGCACTTCATGAGTGTTTATCTTTGATAATGTTCTACAATCCATATAACTCCACAAAAATTCTGCTGCCATGTCTCACTGTGCCATGCAGGTAAGACTGTGAGTTCTTGACAGCTAGGCCAATAGAATACAAAAACCTCTGGCAAGTTTTACCAAGCTAGAAATGCTCTGAGCTGGCTCCCAGCAAGTGTCTGCTGCCCAATGACTAACCAAAGTATAAAGCCATTCATCGCTAGAAGGCAGGCCACTTAGCAATAAATTCTTTAACATGAGAGTCCATTTTATTCTCAACACTTAAGAAATGACCCTATTTTTGCAGTGCCTGTCTATACCATACCTCTCCTGCCCATCCTTGTTAGTCACCTACCAGCATCCAAGTCACTCTCCCAATTATTTTAATAACATTAGTACCTGGTTCCTTATCTTCCTCTATAACCTAACATGATCTTCAGGGACTTCAAACATTCATACTGAAAATCCTTCTAATAATCCAACCTCTCGCTCTAATTCCTCAACTCCAACATCTTATCATTCCCCCCTTCATTCATTCTCAATGGTCACATGAGACCTCATTTCTCAGAACTGTACACCACCTGCAAACTCTGGAACTCAGACCATGAGCTCAAGCAATCAAATACCTAAGTATCTACTATATGCCAGACACTGTGCCAAGGAGTGGAGTTACAAAGACAAAGGTGGAATGATGTATGTAAGGGAGCTTACGTTCATTCTATTAGAGCAACTCTGATCCTTCCCCGCTTTCTCATTCATGCTAAAACTACTCTTTGCCTTTACTGTGAGTTCAAATTCCTTAGTCCATTCATTGCCTATTCTCCCATCCCATCTTACCCATTCTCCTGTCATTTGCCTCCCTATCAGCAAGTCTTGATCCCACAGGACAGCTACTTATATGTATCATTAGATAATAATATCCTCAGAACATTCCTGCCCTCCTGACCTTTTGCCACTGCAGACCTGCAATTCCTGCAATACCTGGGGGTAACTACCACCATCAAATTTCTCAACTCCTGCTCCAGGGTTGCTGAGTATCAATGGGAAAACCACTAAGTCATGCTGACTTATCCACTACAAATGTAATGAGCTAGGCTTCGACTGGTTGCTTAATAATCCCTCTACTCAACTTTATTCTAATCTCTCAGTCCCCAGAGTATTCCAAACCTTTTCTTGTCTCTTCCCTACCCCTCCCTGAACCTCATTCTATCACCCTCATTTTCATCCATTCAAATAATAAGGCCTTGGCACCATGACACTATTGGAGACAAAGGTAAAAAAAAAAAAAGACAAAAGACAGAACACTTGTCCCACATGTAAAGCAGATGACCTAAGGCTCCCCTTCACAAAAACACTCAGGCCACAAAGCCAGTTTAAAGTCTCAGACCTCCTCCTCCATCATGCATACTTTCGGGCCATTCCTTCCCCTTGGGTCCAGAAAAGGTATTCATCCATATTGTGATTACTCCCTTGAATTTGTCCTTGATCTTAGTTCTCTTCTATGTCTTCTAGAACTGAGCTCTGGGTAGTCATCTATTCTATTTCTGATACCTCCTCTACTGCTCCACTCTCCCAGCCTACAAACATACACAGATCCATCACACTGGAACCACCTCACCTCAGCCCCTCTGCTCCGATTAGTTAGTTCCTCTCCAGGACCACTATTTCAAGAAGTACTCAGGCCATACATACTCACTTCTCTCCTGGCTTACCTCCTGACTCTCAAGACTTTCCAGTTTCCTTTTATGTGTTGTCCTCCTCTGTTAGGATATAAAGCTCCTCGAGAGGAGGAAGTCCCTTGCATTTGTATTCCTAGCACTTAGCATGGTGCCTGTCACATAAGCACTTAATATAATGATTTATCTATCTATATTTATATATGATAGTCTCCTAGTCCTTAAAAAAAGGCAAGAAGAGAAGCTTCCTTTGGCACTTCCAACCATGAGGGTCTCCTACTCCATGTATCCCTTCCACTCATACTTTTTATTGCTTAACTTCTTGAAAAACCCCAATTACTCCATTTCCACACTATTCATGCTCTCTCCCTAATCCTTTGCAATCAAGCTTCTTTCCCCACCTTTCTACTGAAAATTTTTCCCAGAGGTCACCAACGCTCCTTCTTCTGACTTCACCTGACGCTCTCTATCCAGTCATCCATGTCTGAAAACTTATTATCTTTGACTCTCCTCTATCCACCTCTCACGTCCAAGAAGTAATAAAAACACACACTCTCAGAGTTAGAAAGGAATTCAAAGGTCCTTTAGTCTACCCACATTTCCAAACAAGAACTATTTCTATAACAAAGGCCAAAAAAGAAAACAAAAGTCTTTCGGCCTTCACACATAAACCTTTCCGGAAAACCAATTCTCCCTCCTCCAAGGAACTACATTCCATCAGTGACTAGGTCTAATTCTTTAGTGCTTTCCACCCTGCTCCCCCCCTCACAAACCCGCCCCCCCCATTCACATCTAAATCTGCCTCTATAATACCTTTACTTACCATTACTTTCTTTAGGCTAAGCAGAATAAGTCTAATCTCTATTCTACAAGAGAAACTCTCAAAAACTTGAAAAGCAAGAATCATGTCTTCTTCTCCTCCCGCTCCATCCTACCACCTCACCTCCCACCCTACCCCCACCCTGCCCCAAACACATAGACACACATTAGGACTTTTGTTCAAGCTAAACAATCCACAGTTTCTTCAACTGGCCCATCCCTACAGGACACAGCTGCTTCACCATTCTGATCGCTATCTTCTGGATATTCCTCGGTTTATCAATGTCATTTCTAAAATGCGGTGCCTAGAACTGAACATAGCAAATCAAGTACACTCTAACCAGGGTAGAATACAATAAGACTACTGAATTTGGTCAAGATGGCTACCTGAACAATCAAGCAGCTCGGTAAACCCACACTTACTATAGCAACACCCCCCCCAAAAAAAAAATCACACCAGACTAAATAATAAGCAATAAATCCAATAAAAAACTATAGTAAGTAACTTCATCTATCCCAGAACTTCATAAGGCTGAGGGCTCAGTTGTAGTAGGAAAAACTGCCTGAAAAGCCACCACTCACATTGAGGCAAACAAGCTCAAAGGCTGCCACTGAGTCAGTCAGAGTCAATAAACATTTATGAAGCACCTACTGTATGCCAGGCACTGTATTACCACTGAGAATGCAAAGAAAGATATGAGAGGAAGACCACACAAAAAGAAACTGAAAAGCAAGAGGTAGCAGGGAGGTTATTTGACATGGGGACATGATGAAGTCCTGCAGCAGGAAGGGAAATGATTCGAGGAAGTGAGTTTCAGAGTTGATTTCACTCATAGAATGATGAGTTTCTGGAGATCATTAAATCCAGGAAAGCAGCCAGGTACGAACTGATGAGGTAAGTTTCCTGGGTGCCCTTCTTTAATGGTGGAGGACCAGGGAGGTCTCCAATGATCATCCTCCACTCCTCCAATTAGAGGCCAAGGGGTACTGAGGAAGTGTTAATTTCATCTTGCATACTGATACATTTCTGGAGATGATGAAATCCAGGTCACAAGAAAGTTCAGTCATGAACATTAGAGGCTCAGGTCTTTAACACTGTCCTGAGATGTCTTAGAGGACCCTAAAGATCCAGCTCTTTGAATCTTCAAGTTTCAAGGGGTTCTATCCCAGGGAGATGGAGGTCAATGAAAGAATTCAGATGTCTCAGGCAGAGACCAAAGAGGGACAATCACTCCCCCCAAAAGCACAACAGGGGCCAGAATCTGGCCCTGGCACAAAGTCCCAATTCCAGAACTTGAGGTGGAAAGATTAGTAAATAATATTTGAGAGCAGAAACAATGGGTTTTTACATTTGTTTTTATATCCCAGCACTTAGCACAGAGTCTGGTGCATGGCAGATGCTTAAATAAATGCTTGTTAAGTTGCTGACTTACCCAAGTAATGGACCAGTTGAAAAATCAGACCAAAAAAAAAATTAATGAGTCCATGGGAGAGGAAGATACATTAAAACAAAATCAAAGTATTGGGGGAAGGGAGGAAGAAACTCTACAGTATCTGGTATCAAAAACAATTGACCTAGGAAAAGGTCAAGGAGATATAATCTAAGAATCATCAGAATACTGAAAAATATGACTTTTTAAAAGAACCTGAACACCATATTTCAATAAATCAAATTTACTGCCCAGATCTATTAGAGAGGTCAAAGTGAAAACAGAAAGAATCCAACAATGATGTCCTGAAAGAACCCCCAAGACAAAATGCCTGAATAAAGCCCTGGCCAATATCCGTTGCTGCAGTGTCTAAGGAAAAAGAAGTCAGAAAGCAAGAATCCAAGTGCCAAAAGAACAGTTAGTGTACACATGGCCTACAACTTTTCCTATAAACAAAGAAATCTTGAAATATAATATTCCACAAAAGACATAGGTTTAAATGACTTGCCCAGGGTCACATAGCTAGTAAGTGTCTAAGGCCAGATTAGAACACAGGTCTATCCTGGTTAAGTCATTTAACTTCTCTTTACCTCAGTTTCCTCAACTGTAAAACAGGGATAATAATAACAGCACCTATCTTATAAGGTTGTTGTGAGGATCAAATGAGGTAATATTGGTTTAAAAAAAAGTATAAGAAGTAATATTTGTAAAACAGTGCCTGGCACATAGTAGGCACTATACAAATTCCTATCCCCCCATGCCCCCAAGTACAAAAACACAATTCAAAGGAAACCTACAAAGGCAAATTTGGTTGAGCAATTGGAAAGGACTGAATGATGATGAAGGGCTAACATTCTAATACTAGAAGAATCATATCCCTTGTGAACCTTAATATCTTCAAAGGATATTGAGAGAGCTAGATAAGAACAGAGGTCCTGGAGGTGAACTGATTCCATTCTGAAAGTTTTAAAAGGGAAAAGAAAAGGAGAGTAAAAGGAAATACTTAGATAAGAAGAATGGTATAGGACTTGCTAGTTTTCATAATGAAGGGTACATGAGAAAAATGTACAAACACTGAGAAAGAGTAAAGGAGTGCAGGTATCAGATAAACCTCATACTTAACTAAAATGAACAAAAACGTTAGACACACAGAGATTTAGCATAGAAATACATGAAGCTCAAGTATAAATGCAAGGATAGGGAGGTAGGATTAAGAGAGAGAATAATACAGGGGAGGGAACAGCCAAAAACAAAATACACTTTGTAATCCCAAAGATAGATTTTAAAAAATGAACAGGAAACTAAAGGGGTGTCTATCAATTGGGAAATGGCTGAATAAACTGTAGTATATAAATGTAACTGTGTGTCAGTAAGGCAATGATAACAATGTAGATGATAACTGTCAAAATGACTGTGGTTCTGTATTGCAAAGTATATATATCGCAAAAAAAATTCTCTACATAGAAGATAGAAGAAGTAAACCATTTAAAGATAGAAGAAGTAAACCATTTACTCAGACACCAGAGAACCATATCCCACAAGCCATTTATCCAATCTATCAGAGCAGTAAAATATTTCATACATAATATCACAACATGGAGCCTTGCCATCCCAAAATTTCTCTGACCCCCTGCTGGGGTCTTCCCAAAGACAAACTCACAGTACTAAGTCAGTCTGTTCAGCTCTATCACAAAGGCCATTAGCAGCCATAACTTCCCTCTCCCTCCCCTTCCCCATCCCCCTACCCTGCCCTCCTGCTCCCCCCCCATCCCTCTCAGCATTTCCTATGACATAACTTCCTTTTCCTGTCAGGAAGCTCCTCCCACCACACGTGAGTTAGGCTTCCCATGTAAGCAGGTCACATGGCCTATTAATGGGTGGGAAAGATCTTCAAGTCTAAATTGCTATTACAAACTGCAACATAAGATATTATTAGAGATCATTTTGGAGAATCTGGAGAAGCAGAAAATGATGCAGAATGAGGTGTGACAAAGGAGTACATTTGATACACTGACAACACTGTAAAGAAAAAAACCTTGAAGGACTTAAGAACTCTGATCAAATCAATGACTTTTAAATATATCTCCAGACCACTTACACTGCAGCATGTTACTCAGCTCCTGTGTTATAGGAGACTTAAGATTTTCAGAAATGAACACTATATTGATTTGTTTGGCTTGACTATGCTTATTTGTTGTTACAAGGGTATTTTTTTTTCTTGTTTTTTTTGTTGAGACGTGAAGAAGAGTGGTGATGGTGATAATAAATAAGAAGAAAAGAAAAACTAAAAGAGTCACTTAAACTTTTTTTTCAATGCACAGAGTACAGGAGACAGTTCAAAAGATAGCACAGAAAAGGCCAGCTTTGAAAGGAGTGATCTGAAAGTATTATATACTTTTTAATTAAACAAGCAGCACCAGATAAAGATTCAATTTTCTACATAATCCTCTTTTGGGGTTCTTTCCTTGTGTATGGAAATGTTTGTGTTTTGTTCTATTTTATTTTAGTGTTTGTCAAGTTCAGAATTTTTTAAAATTTTAAGAAAAAAATGTTTTTAAATGCAAGACTATTACATCCCTAGTACTGGGCACCAGCACTCTGATAATATTCCCAAGACTGATGTAATCAACCTGCACACATAAGCAGTTAGAAAATTTCACCAGTTACATAGGAATCTCTCTTCAATCTGGCCGCCCTGTTGAATCTACTTTACAATGATCTTTTTTATACCTGAATTGGTGTTAATGATCACAGGGTCACCCAGAACACAGTATCTCTGGTATCTTTAAAAGAATTTTGCATAATAAGCTTGTTGAAGGAGGGCCTTTGAGTCAATATTTCACTCTACTAAATTAAATGCTTTTTTATAGTCAATAAACAATGGAATCTTATATTCAATAGTTTTGATTAACTGTGATAGTAAAGACATAATATACTACGGAATATCATTTCCAAAATCTCACCTGTTCCCTACCAAAACACTCAACCAAGAATTCCTTCAATGAGTATATACTCATTTAAAAAACATATTATTCAATCAGCACATTAAGCAGCTACTATGTAAAAGGCACAGGAGATATAGACAAAAACCAGATCAGACAGAGGGATAGATAGATGGATTCAGTGGAATACTCAGCCAAGGCCTCTACTATATTATGAAAATTAGGAATTAATGTTGTAATATTGTTGTTGGTATGGTGTTCTTATCTCTCTCCTGAATTAGGGATCTTATCAAAAGTAAGGAATGTGCTGAATTCCCCAAAGAAATCAGAATGATGATAATCTCAAAAGAATGTCCTTTTATCTACCTACCCTGAACAGGCCAGAAATCCTCATTAGTTACCCAGAGGGAAAGACCTTCTCTTAAGGGTATGTATCATAGGAGGGCTTCACACAAATGACTCCTTGAATTTGTAATAAACATGCACACTCCAAAACACCTAAGTATGTAAATAACTTAATTGTGTAGATCTGCAAACCAGATCTAAGTATGTTGGTTAGCTTGGTCATTTCAGCCCTCTTGGGATGGTAAGACTGTTTTGGATAGCTTTTTATTCTCTTCAGCACCATTTTTTTTTTTTAGCCTCTCTATAAATACATCTAGGAAAATGACATGAGAACTTTAATGTGGTGGCTCCACTGTGCTGGTGAAAAGTTGTTAAAAAATCTTTACAAATCTTTTCCATCCTTTGTGCGTTTGCTGCTTTCCTTCCAATTTCATCCTTACTGCGTGCTTGTGATGACTTTGTTCAACTGGATCTCCACCAATCTTTCTTTAGACTTTCTTTAAACCTACTTCTGTTTTAGGAGATGCTACTGCTCATAATCTTATACCATCCTCCACAAGATTTTACAAAGTATATTCTAAACTAGTATTGTCTTTGGTTGCTGTGTCTTCCACTTGGAAAATAAGTGTTTGTGGACTAAGGCTCTTTTTAGGTTCTTTAGGTCTCCTCATTATGACCACTGATTTACACTGGTTAAATTTCTAAATGAAATTATGGTAATTGGTTCTCTCTTCTTTCTTCCATCTATTTCATTTTTCCTACATCAATAACTCATTCAATAGACCAGACTGGACTTGTTTTAATTGAACTTTCCATTTTTTAATTCTTTGTTTTATATTTCTTTGATCTTTACTCCAAAAAGTTGGTGTTCTGACTAAACGACAACTGATTCAGGAATAATATTTAAATTAACGATAAGTTGTTTAAGTATAATCATTTTTGGTTTTGTTATGCTATTCTTCATGTCAGAATATAGTCTTGCAAAGTGCTTCATAACTATTATTTCATCTGAGTATTAAAAATACATAGATCTGAGGCTTCTGCTTAATCTACAGTCTTTCACCTCTCATTCCTTATTTCTGATCCATATTTGCCAATTTTCTTTTTGCTACCTTCACCTATTCTTACTTTTACATGGAGGTCATAAATATCATAGTGTGTTTAATTTGAAGTTATTCATAGAATTTTTCTATCTCTTTACCCTCTACGACAGATGCTGATATATAAGAATTATTTTAAAAAGTCTTTTTCTTTGTCTCATGGGCTGGCATGGCCAAAGAATTTGTCAAACAGCAACCAGCCTCCTGGGGATGAGCCTCTCCATACTTAGCTAGACTGGTCCTCAGGAAGCAGGTGCTGTCACAAAGTAGAAACTATCACAGCTTGCTCTCCACTCTCATAACTTTCAAGGACTCAGTCACCTCTAAGAATCAGAGAAGGATGATAGAGGTCTAAACTTTATTTTTCATTATCTATGTCCCTGTCATAGGTCCCAATAGAACTCTTTGAGGACAGGGACTGTTTTCTATTTCTGTATCCCCAGCTTCTGGCCTAGTGATTCACACACAGTGTATATTTAATAAATTAATAACTGAAAATCATGGACTCACAGAATCTTAAAAGTGGAAGGGGCTTCAGAGGTTATCTATTCTAATGCAATCTGGAACAGCTTGACAAATGATGTTATCATTCAATAGTATCTGTTTGAAATATTTCCTTTGACTGAGAACTCAATTCAATTAAATGGTCATTACATTAGAATTGCTTTTGTAAATAATACATTTATTAAAACATACCAACCTCATATTAAATTTCCTTCTTTCGAGTGGCATTCTACTGCTGAATTTTTCCTGTTACGTTTATGCCTAGTCCTTTCCCTAGTTATAGCCAAATAAAATCAACTTTTGATTAAATTTGCATGTGAATTATTTGCAGAAAATGTTTAATCCCTAATTGGTTTTTCCTCATCACTCATTATCTTAAAATCAAAGAGTTTCAGAGTAGAAATATTTTATAGATCGCCTTTTTAGAGAAGGAAACACCTCCTATATGACCTTCAGTCATTGCTAAATCTGCACCCAGAGAAAGTAAATATTTTACAAAAGAACAAATAGTAGAATGTATTTAAAAAAAAATAACCTCTATGCCTCAGTTTCCTCATCTGTAAAATGAGGGAATAGGCCCAGATGACCTCCAAGTTCCCTTCCAATTCTGTATCTATGATCTTATGTTCCTACTGACAGGGCAAGAACAAGGGGGAAAGTTACCTAAGGGATGCTGACTAAGAAAGGAATAACAAGAGAGAGAACCTAGATCCATGATACAGCCACACTTTTTTAAGGAGGTGGGGGTTGGAAGTAAGCTATGTTGGTTGACCTGTGATGACGCCATGAAAAAAAGGCTCAAACTGAATATGGAAAGAACTTTCTGGAAGCCGAGAAAACTAATCTAACTTAATTAAATAACACTAAAAGAGAAGGAACAGCAAGCAAGACATTGGAAGCTTTCCATTCAGAACTACAACTCAAGCCACAGTCATGCTGCTTCAGTCCTAATTCACATGACACTTCAAGTCCCAAGACCAGCCTTCTTGAGTAAGATCACCATTAACATACTGGATAAGAAAATGGATTTGGAGTTTTATTTGTAATTAATAGTTGTAAATTAAAAATCAGAATTCCAAGTCCAAGGGTTATTTGTTAATGCAATTCTTATGGTAATATCTCCTTCTTAGAGAAGGAAACACTTCCTATGTGACCTCCTTCTTCAGCCATCACTAAATCTGCACTCAGAGAAAGTAAATAATTTACAAAAGAACAAATAGTAGAACACATTTCAAAAAAGTATATTTTGGTGGCCAGTGCCGCCCACTCATTAATCAGGAACTGACTTTAGTTTTGTCCCTACATGTACACTGCTGAACTATAACTTCATTTTATTTTTTGTGCATGTATCGTCTCTAGCAGTCAAGTTTCAGCAACCCCACCCATTTCTGTCATCTTAATGCCCATACTCTCAATTCTATAACCAATTTATAGCTATTAAAAGATAAATATAAGCTCCGGGATGAAATTATTATGCCCCCTAAGCCAGTGTTTCTTTTTGTATGTCATGGATCACTCTAGCAATCTGGTTAAGCCTATGGACTCCGCAGAATAATGTCTTTAAATACATAAAACACAATAAATAGGACTGCAAAGGAAAGTAATTATACTGACATACCATTATCAATTATGATTACTCAGGGCAGCTAGGCAGTGCAGTGGATAGTGTGCCAGGCCTGCAGTCAGGAAGACTCATCTTCCTGAGTTCAAACCTGACTTCAGACACTGGCTAGTGCTGAGCAAGTCCATTAACCCTGTTTGCTTCAGTTTCCTCATCTGTAAAGTGAACTGGAGAAGGAAATGGCAAACTATTCCAGTATCTTTGCCACGAAAACCCCAAATAGGGTGACAAATAGTCAGACACAACTGAAATGGCTAAACAAAAACCATTATCAAAAAAATTTTTTTTAAGTTCATGGATTCTAGTTTTCTTAGGAGGTATTCTCACCCTCCAATAATACCCTCCTCCCCCCAGCCTAAAAATGAGCCCATCAAACTAGATCCTGGCAAAACAAAAACAAAAATAAACAATTCTGGTTCTTAAGGCCTTACAGTCTAAGTTGACATATATACATACATACATATATATGTATATATATATACATATATATATACATATATATGTATATATATACTAAATACAGGGTGATTTTAAGAAAGGCGGACACTAGCAATTGGGGGTTAAAAATCGGAAAAAGGTTCAATTCTTTGGGTATGGTAATGTTCCTTTAGTGATACCTGTCAAATTTAGAATAGTAAAACAGAAAAACTATTTTAAAAGTAATGTTTAAAAAAATAATAATGCTTGAGCTATATTTTAAAGGAATTTCAGGGGATTCTAAGAAGCAGAGAAGGCAAGGAAGTACATTCCAAGCACAGATACAAAACGTGGTGTGTGAGGAATGGCAGGAAGGCCAGTTTGACAAAACCTGCAGAATGCAGGGAGAGAAATAATGTATGATAGGGACTAGAAAGGTAGTTTGGAGACTGATTATGAAGACCTTTAAACTGATCGTTAAGGTATGACCTCTAGTAAATATGTATACCATTCAAGAGAATCATTGACTAGTAGAACTAGAAGGAACCCTTGAAATCATCTGGTCTAACCCCTTCATTTTACAAATGAGAAAATTAAGACCAAGAAAGGCTAAGTTTCTTGCCCATGAAACACAAAGGGAGTTCACAGAGTTCATCACAGGTAGAAACTAGCTAGGGGCTAGCTAAGTGACCTCCCTCCTACAACAAGCTGGGACTAGAATCTAACTCTCCTGATCCCTAGAATCTAATTCTCCTGATCCCCAGTTCCATGCCCTTTCCACTAACGGAGGACAGACCACCAAGATACTAAAAAGGAATTGTTAAGGGATCACAAAAACTAATGTTGGGTTTCTGGGATAGCACCATTGTGGAGTTCTGTCATAAAGCCTCAGGAAAAATTCTACCTTGGGCCAAATTGTGAAGTAATAGAATTCTGTGCTCTTTTTCAAGAGTCCCCAGAGTTCTTATGTTTCCAGGGTCATTCTGGTCAACTTGGAAAGAGTCTGGCAAATTGCTAACACCTTGTGCAAATTTATTTAATAAGGTCTCTTTCCCAGGAGATAGGTACATTTCTGAAAGAGGACTGCAGGGTAAGGAACCTAAAGAATGAAATTTCAAGTTGTAGATTTCATACAATCAAATCTCAGTGAAGGAAGATATGTTTAGATACTTGTTTTAGAGCCTGTCAAATTACAGCACTAGGCGACTCCCTATTGTGATTGTATAGAAGATGGTCCTGATCAGTCTAATATTTCTGTCCCCAAGCCACCACTGTGTGAAGCAGGGAGAACAATAAGAAGTTTGTTGCATAGTCCAGGTAAAGGGGTAATGAGGGCCTGAAGAGGGGTGGTGGCCACAAGAGTGAAGAGAAAGTCAAAAGGTTTACAGAGGAAGAATCAACAAGATTTAGCAAATGATTAAACTATGAGATATTATATCTCAATCAACAAGGCTTTATTAAGAACCTACTATGTGCCAGATGTTGTGCCAGGTACAACAGGAAGGTAGTATAGTAGTTCAAGCAAGAGATGATAAGGATCTAAACTTAAAGTGCTGTCATGGTGAACAGGTTGAGGAGATGGAATGGTCAGATAGTAAACATTTTACGCTCTGTGTGCCAAGACACAAAACTGAGAATATTATTTAGGAACTTATATAACAGAAAAAAACTAATTTTCACAAATTTTTTTATTGATGAAATTCAAAATATATTCATAATTGAATACTTTTTTGTAATAAAGGTCTACTAATAAGAATGGAATTCTTGGGGGGAGGGATAACATTTTGTTTAATTTGGCTGAAAGTTAGTATTTCTCTATCCTTAAAATCAATTGCAAATTTTCATCTATAATCTATAATGAGATTTTATTAATTTTATCTTTAATGTCTTTTCCTCATAGGCAGGCACTAGCAAATACTAATATTCAATCCATAAACGTATGATTTTAATTGAGCCAAAAGACTACTAGTCTTTTTTTTTTTTGGAGGGGGGAAGGCAGGGCAATTGGGGTTAAGTTACTTGCCCAAGGTCACACAGCTAGTTAAGTGTGTCAAGTGTCTAAGGCCGAATTTGAACTCAGGTCTTCCTGACTCCAGGGCTGGTGCTCTACTCACTTCACCACCTAGCTGCCCCAAGACTACTAGTCTTTAAAAAAAAAAAAAAAAGGTTTTCTTCTCTGGACACATGTCTTTGGCTGCCTGAAATCAAACAGAATTTAATTAATTCACCATTTGGTCAATGGCTTTCCCTGCTTGGCTAACGAATGAGCTAGACAGAATCTTACTTTAGTTTCAATCTCATTTGCATTTTTCATTTTTGTCAAGAAATTCTGCTACAATGAGATAGTGAGTTTTACATTTTCTAATTTTTCTGATCACTGATTTCCTATGAGTTAAGAAGACTGTGATGAGTGCTTAGTCTGGCATGCTCAACATATATTGTATTCTTTTTAGCATAGCTATGGTATCATTGCATAATAAACACAATGCTTTGCCATCTAATTTGATAAAATAACCCACACTCCACTGTGCCTTAAGAGCATGACATTCAAAGTCCACTTTTCTCCTTTTTTCTTTTTTTTGAAATGATAGGTATGTACTGGTCATAGAAAAATACAAAATGTCACAGTAGGGAAATACTCATGGTACTCAAAACACTGTTAAATTATAACTTCTGTCACTGCAATTTGTAGCATGCCAAGCAGCAGCAATGCAAAGCCAAAGCCATAAGAGTACCACAAATGGTCTCTACTGCAAATGCTTAACTTTACCAATAAAGCACAAAAGCACCCATCAACAATACATAAACAAATGAGCATGGCTGTATTCCAATAAAACCTTATTTATGAACAATGAAACTGAAGTTTCATATAATTTTCATGTCATGAAATGATCTTCTTTTGATTTTTCTCAACAATTTAAAAATGTAAAAACTAATGTAAAGCTAAAAATATTTAGCTTGTAAGCCATGCAAAAACAAGTGGTGAGCCAGATTTGATAGATGGCCAGAGTCTTCGACCCCTGGCTTAGATAGGCAGGGTGAGGGAGACTGTGAAGAGTCAAGGATAACATCAAGATAAACTCCTTTTCAATACTGCCTTTCACTCTTTCATAGAAGGAAATTAAGTTGGTATAATGACTTGCTTTTCATGATGTCATGCTGGTTGCTACCCAACATATCATACTCTTTTGGGATGACTGCATGTTGGTATGTTGATGACATTTATTCTTTGCAGAGGCTCTAGCTTCCCACTTCCCCACTCCTACACCCATACATGCATACTACAGCTCTTATACAAAGAGTCGTCCTCACTTTCAGCATACAAATATTTTTAATTCTCCACCTTAAGCAAACCTTCCCTCTACTCTGCTACCCCTTCACTTACCAATGGTCTCTCTTCTTCCTTTCACAGCATACAAATCAGGTTGCGTACAGAAATTAAACAGCTCCTTTCAAGCAAAATAAAAGGTTAAGTGACAAAGGCTTTAGACGCATTCAGTTTATGCAAGCAAAAAAAAAAAGCCATAACCCTTGCCCTTGATGAATTTATAATCTAAGGGCATATCATTCATTCAGCAATGACTCAAAGTGACATCTATAAAAAAAGAGAGTTGAACTAAGTTATCTCTAGGGTTCCTTCTAGCTCTCTATCCTATATCACAAGTACAAAATTACATACAGTAAAATCTCCCTAATTTAGATTAAAAAAAGGAAAAGTTGGTCTGAATTAGTGAAGTCTGAATCATACCTCTGAAGATACATAGTTTTGTTACTTTCAGATACACAAAGTAATTAAACTAAAACTGGGCTGATAATGTCAGTCAGTAGAGGCTCATTAGGGTCCTTATCATGGATCAATCAATCAATCCTAGAGAATTAAACACCTATTACGTATGAGGCGCTGTGCTAAGCACAGAGAATACAAAGACAAAAACAAGATTCCCTACCTTGAAGCTTTCAAACTAGCCAAAGAATTCATCATATAAATATACAGATATATTCAAATATATACAAACAGACACAAGATGATCAGTGAAGACACTAACAGCTGGGGGGAAAGAAAGGCACAGGACAGGGAAGACTTCCATGTAGAATGCTGTGTTGGAGATGAGGTTTGTTCAAAAGAAACCATGGCTCCTAAGAGACGTATATGAGGAGGGAGCAGGCATGATCAACAACCAATGCAAAGACACTGAGATAGGAGACGGGGGTGTCCTGTGCAGAAACAGCAAGAAAGCTAACTTAAATGGAACCCTAATGATCATGAAAGGGAACAACGCACAAATAAGGCAGGAAAGGTAAGTAGAGGCCGAGTTGTGAAGGGATTTAAATGCCAAACAGCAAAAGTTATATTTAATCCTAGAGCCACTAGAGTTTATTGAGTGTGAGAAATGATACGGTCAGACCTATACTTACGGATATCACTTTACCAACTATGTAGAAAAAGGATTGGAGTAGGGAGGGAATTGGGGCAGGAACACCAATTAGAAAGCTACTATAATAGTTCAGGTAAGGACTGATGAAAGGATAAGGACCGAACTAGGATATCTCTGTGAGTAGAAAAGGGGAAACCAATTCAAAGGTAGAAATGATAAGATCTGGCAATTAACTGGAAAACAGTCATGATGTACTATGTTGTCTAAATGTGTGATTCATGCCCATATAGATTCATTCAGTAAATATCCAGTCAACATTTCCATTTTCCCCAAAATAATGTTTCTGAAATAGCCATGACCACTGCTTGACAGCAACCAATCCAGCTGGTACCTGCATTAAAACAATAGTTTCCAAGCTAGTCTCTCTGACTCCATCCTCCTCCCACCCCATGCCATCCCACTACCATTAATCCATCCTTATAGGTCAATAGTATGTCACTCCTCTGTTCAAAATCTTCAATAATTCCTTATTCCCTATCAAATCAGGTACAAACTTAAGTCTAGAATTCAAGACTCAATGTAATCTGACCTATCCAACCTTATCCTGCCATATACATTCTAAGTAAACTAATTCAGCCTGTCTCATCACTATTCTATGAGTAGGCCATACTCATTCCTAACCTAGAATGTCATCTCCTTTTCACTATACAAATTGTATCCATCCTTTAAATCGTCTTTGCTCTCTGAAGCCTTGTCTGACAGCAAGCCCTCGTTGATTTCCTTCACCTGTAAACTTCAACCTAAATCTACGTGGTCTTATATTTTGTTGTTGCTCCATATTAAGTCTTTTCTCCTTAGACTGTAAGTCCCTTGATGAGAGGAAGGATACATTAGACTTCTGCATCCCTCAAAATGCCTAGCAGAATGATAGGCAAAATAAGCATTGGTACGTGAGTTGGACACTTAAAATACAGCTTATTCTCTTCAATGAACTAAACATATACCATATAATTTCTATGTCATTCATTTGCTTAGTAAACTTATTTTGTATAAGTTCTGCTTGGTAAATTTATTTTGTATAATTTAAAAGTAAATTGTGGTCCTGTCCATTGCACAAAAACCAAAAATACAGGATTAAGCTAGAACTCAGAGTTTGAGGTTATTAGACTGGAAAGTAAATTGATAAATGCTGATAGGAAAGAAAAGTAGTAGAATCAATCAAGATGTTTCCTGGAAGGAGTAAATTTTGAGTCAGATCTTAGAAAAACTGATTGACAAAGACTAACACAGAAAAGGTCAGAAGACATTTCAGGGAGGAAAATGGGGAAATGGAAGGTACACAAAACCAGAAAGGCAGAAAGATCTAAATATAAGATTAGCTGGAGAGACCAGGTCAACAAAAAAAAAAAAAAAGATTAGCTGGCTAGAACAGAAAAACCAAGCTGGGGAGTATCCAAACATGGAATAGGAATAAGAATAGGAACAGCAGAAAGTAATGGAGAAGGCACTGTTGATAGAGGCTACAACACTGATAATCAAATTTGAAGTTTGCTAGGACGACATTGTTAATTAGGAAGACATTACATATTTCTCATGGAAGTGAAAATGCTTCAGGAAAATTCTAGAAATCATGTTGAGGGATAGTAAATAGAGGCTGGTGTGAGGAAGACCAGGTAGAAAGCTATTTCAGTAATCCACAGGAAACACAGAAAAAGCTAGTAAACTGTCAAAATGGAGAAAGGGGGAGGGCGGGACAAATCTAAATAAAACACACTGCAGAGAATCAACTGGACTTGTTGTCAGACTAAACTAGGGGAAGAAAGGGAGGAATAAGCATTTATTTGGAACCTACTATGTGCCTTTCATGCACCCTGCTAAACAAGTGAATCACCAAGATCTCATTTGACCCTCACAAAAACCCTGGGAGGTAGGTGCTGTTATCATCTCCACTTCATAGTTGAGGAAAGTGAAGCAACAGAGTTAAGTGACTTGCCCAGGTGGCCAGTCACACAACTGCTAAGTAGTGTCAGAGGCCAGATTGGAACTTGGGTCTTCCAGACACCAGGCTCAGCACTCTATCCACTTTGCTAACCTGGCAGCGTCTAAAGGAGATTTAGAGAGCTAGAATGCAAGCCAAGAGTTGAAAACTCTTATAGCTATCAACTGGAGTTAATAATTCCAGTGCAGGATTATAAACGCACTTGTAAATTCAAAGACTGTCTTTACAAGAATTAAATGTTAAATAACTATTGATTTTATAAGAGCAGTGGGATAAACACAGCCTGGCATGTATATGAGAGGCTAAAACTGGTAAGTACACCTGAAAAGAAAGGGATGACTTGAAATAGACAAGTTTCAGCAATACAAATTTAGGCTAGATAGAAGGAAAACTTCCTAGTAAACAGTCATCCCAAAATGGAAATGGGCTTCTTTTGGAAGCAGTAAGTTCCCTTTAACTAGAAGTCTTTAAGCAAAGGTTGTAAGCTGGTTCAGTTAAGGTTATCAGAGAATAAGAAACAGCCCCATATTCCTTTCATCTAACTTCAGCTTTCATAAAACCACCCATGAAGCACCTCACGGGGGAAAAAAGGATACAAGAAGACACTTATGTTACTTCATTGCCCCAGGGTCTCAATCTTGTTCTGGTCCTGAGAAAAGGAGCCATATCTATAACTGCAACCCAAGAAACAAGTCCTGCAAGGAACTGTCAGCTGATACTTCACGGCCAGATGAGGTTAGGGCTAATATGGTTTTATACTGAGGAGAACAAAGATAACTGTAGCCTTTTGCAAATGGATCCAAACACCTTTGAATAAAAAAATGAATAAGCTTTGTTTCTTTTAGTATATACCTGTGATTTCACTGGTACATAGAACTCAAGAGTGAAGAATCTCCCTCTACCAGATAAGATTTACAATTTACAACCTTAGAAAGTTGCTCTGGGAGGCCATGAACAGCTAGGAGGTGCAGTTGGTAAGAGCTGTGAATCAGCAAGACTCATCTTCTTGAGTTCAAACCTGGCCTCAGACACTTTCTAGCTGAGTTACCCTGGACAAGGATACCTGACAGGGGCCCATTTGAACCCAGGTCTTTCTTGACTTAAAGGCCAGCTCTCAATCCACTAGAACAGACAGATTCCAGCAAGATTAGGATAAACACAGAGGTTTGTAGAATTCTTTTGGGTCAGAGGCTCCAGGCATGGACTTATCAGTCATTATAGTTCTTTAACTCGATCTGATTCTCTTGGAGAAAAAGGAGCCTACAGAGGGAATAACCACTGTCAGGTATACTGTAGAGGGGATTTTTTTTTCCAGGTACAGTTTAGACTGTATGGCCTCCTCTTCATTGTTGTTTAGTCATTTCAATTATGTTAGGCTCTTCATGCCTCATTTGAGGTTTTCTTGGCAGAGATATTGAAGTTGTTTACCACTGCCTTCTCCAGCTCATTTTACAGATGAGGAAACTGAGGCAAACGGGGTTAAGTGACTTGCCCAGAGTCACTCAGCTAGTGTCTGAGGCCAGGTTTGAACTCAAGAAGATGAGTCTTCCTGATTCACAGCTCTTATCGACTGCACCACCTAGTTGCCCATGGCCTACTCTAGGTTTCCTTAACATAACATTCCTTTCTTTAATATTCTGAGACCCTACAAAATCAAAAGAGGAAAAGGAATCTCCAGAGAACGTGATGTCTGGTCTAGATGAGACTGTGGATTAGACTACATTTAGAAATCAACATGACAAGATACAATTACTATTTGATGAGAACTGAATTCAAGAAGAAAAAAATCAGGAAGAAGTCTGTCAGCTATAAATTATTATTGACCATGGCTAGGACAACGGGGAGAACAGAAACACAGAAAGGGGAGAGTGGAATAGAAAAAGGCAGCAGGGTATCCTGTAAAAGAATATGGGTTTGTAGTCAAACCTGAGCTTGAATCTCGATTCTGACACTTACTGACTTGTCAGAACTTAGTCACTTAACCTCTATGCCTCAGTTTCCTCATCTGTAAAATGAGGGAATAGGCCCAGATGACCTCCAAGTTCCCTTCCAATTCTGTATCTATGATCTTATGATCCTACTGACAGGGGAAGAACAAGGGGGAAAGTTACCTAAGGGATGCTGACTAAGAAAGGAATAACAAGAGAGAGAACCTAGATCCATGACACAGCCTTACTTTTTCTAAGGAGGTGGGGGTCGGAGGTCAGCTTTGTTGGTTGACTTGTGACGATGCCATGAAAAAAGGCTCAAATTGAATATGGAAAGAACTTTCTGGAAGCAGAGAAAAATGATCTAACTTAATTAAATAACACTAAAAGAGAAAGAACAGCAAGCAAGACATTGGAAGCTTTCCATTCAGAACTACAACTCAAGCCACAGTCATGCTGCTTCAGTCCTAATTCACATGACACTTCAAGTCCCAAGACCAGCCTTCTTGAGTAAGCTCACCATTAACATACTGGATAAGAAAATGGATTGGAGTTTTATTTGTAATTAATAGTTGTAAATTAAAAATCAGAATTCCAAGTCCAAGGGTTATTTGTTAATTCAATTCTTATTAGGTACCTATTATGCTCAAGCCACTGTCCCAGGTACTAGGGTCACAGAAAATTAAATACTCCCTGCCATCAAGGAGTTTACATTCTACTGAGTTGTCCTCAATTCTCTTTCCTTTGGTCTCCCATTAAAATCAGTGGAGAAATGAAAATGGCAGGCACGGACAACAGATCAAATATGAAAAAGGGAGTACAAGAATTGGGTTTGTGAGCCAACCCAGAAGTCAAACATCACCTTACCACCTATTTTTTTTGAGGCAGCTAGGTGGCACAGTGGATAGACCTGAGTTCAAATTTGGTCTCAGGTACTCACTAGCTGTGTGACCCCGGGCATGTGACATAACCACTATTTGCCTCAGTTTCCTCACCTGAAAAAACAGGGATAATAATAGAACCTATCTTCCAGGATTGTTATCAGTCTCAAATGAGATAACAGGGCTAGGTACATATTAAACACTATATAATTGTTAGGTATTATTACAATTATTATTTTTTTTTTGCTTTCTTGGTCATTACTACTGTGATAGTGAAAGAGCATTCCTGAATGGTAGAATTATAGAGTAATAATTTTTCTATCACACCTTGCATACTGATGGTGGATGCCTGCCCCTTCAATGTGGGAGACTCCCTCCCCACAGCTCCTGTGGGAATGATTCCTTTCTCAAGTAATCTCTGACACCTGATGGTCTTAAGACTATTTAGCACTGTGTACAAGAAACCTTCACAGTACTATATATTAGTCTTAAATGACATGTGTATTTCTGTACAAAGCCTCCCTACACAGGTGAAGGGTGAAGTTACTAACAATGAGAGCTATCTTCTAAATAAATAGTAGTCATGTAGATATTTTCATAAATATTTCCTCTAATTCAGAATCAGTCTAATTAAAATATATTAAAGATGGCCAAAATATATGCGCACTTCTGAAAAATTATTTATCAACTTTAAAAAGCTAGATGCAATCCTTTGAAAACCGTATCACATAATGATTCTGCAGTTTTTACATACATCCGGTTTGAAGGCTAGCACCATATCAGAATGCTTCCCCCTGCCTTAAGAAAGAGCATCACTGTTATTTCCAATTTTATTCAAATTCATAAAGGGTATTTGCTCAAAAAATGGTTTACCACAGAATGCAATTCAATTATTTTCTTATGTTACTCTAATGAAGTTAGTCCACTGGTAAAAGCGCCCTTATAGTTTCATATGACTATTATACAACCAACTATTCCTACAATTTACTGGCTAGCAGTACAATGCGCTTTTTAAAAGTATGATTCTATTGTTTTTAAACAGATTTCAAAAGATGTAACATACATAATATGCCAATACACTTTCAGATAAAACCATTGTCATATATCATTATGTATATTATGTATACACCTATTATGCCCAAATCCAAGCAGTATCATCTTGAAATCACAACAAATACAGGATGTCCCAAAAGTCTTGGTGCGGTTTTAAGCTTTAGCAGTGTATCCATTTGATTCTATGCCTTGACCCAAGCAGTATCGCCTTGCAATTATATCAAAATACATACAGGGTATCCAAAAAGTCTTCGTGCAGCTTTAAGCTTGGGAGCTTCCCTCTATATGGTTGTAAGATTTAGTAGCTTAAAATCGCACCAAGACTTTTGGGACACCTTGTATCTTGGTGGTTTCATCCAATTTTGAAGCAATACCCAAAAAAAGGAAGGAAGGAAGGAACGGAGGATAAGGGAGAGACTGAGTGTGTGTTTTTGAAGGCAATGTTCTCTTTTCCTCTTAATTATTTGGGTACATAGAGTGGGTAGGATGTTTGTTGTTTTTTTTGTTTTTTAATCCCTCTTAGTTAATAATTAAGGTCCCGTATGTCTCAAGGGAGATGGAGGGCCCCAGACAAGTTCACAGAGAACCAAGATTTAGGGCTTGGAGGGGCATGGGAGAGATCCCAGCCCAACCCCCTCCAATCGCCATGGAGGAGGCGGAGACCCAGAGCCGTGAAGGGCCGTGGCCAACATCGCACAGGTGGTGAAGGCTAGGATTCGAACCCAGGCCCAACCTTTACATCGCCCACAGAGAGCGCGTAATTAAAGCTTGCCAATTGACTGCACCGCCTCGCCTGCCTCCCCTCCCCCGGCATAAATGAACCGGGAAGAGCCCTACCTAGGGCACCCCTCTGCAGCCTGGAGCTATGAAAGGGGATGTTTCTTTCACACCCACCCACACCTTGGGGAGCAAAACTGATGCCTGGGGGAGGAGGAAGGGGGAGAGGGCGCCGCCCCGGCCGCCGGTAGCAGTAGAAGCAGCGGCAGCAACGGCATCGGCAGCAGCCCCTAGCACAGGCTCGAAGGACTGCCGGGGGTCAGGAAGCTTCCAGTCCGGTCCGGCCCCGCTGGTCCTCCGGCTCCCGGTCCTCCCCCACCCCGGTGGGTATTTCCCACACACACCTCCGCAGGGCCAGGCGGGACTCCCTCCCTCCCCTGCCCGCCCCAAGCCGGTGCCCCGCGGCGCCACCTGACGCGCCCTGTCTGCACCCAGCCCAGCCAGGGGTGGGGGGCGGGGGAGAAGGCCGCCCCCAGCCCACCTCCCGGCACCGCCGCGCGTGCCGCAGCCGCAGCTCACCGTGAAGGGGACATCCCCGACGCTGCCCACGGAGTAGCAGTTGTCCCCGGGATTGACAGCCCCGGTGAGGACCTGGTGCAGATGCATCTCCGGAGCCGGAGCCCGGGCCGGGGGCTCCGAGTAGCGCAGAGCCGAGCACCGAGCGCCGCCGCTGCCAGAGTCTGAGAGAAGGGACAGCCACCCCCCCCCCGGGGGCGGGCTCCTCCTTAATGCCTCGCCCCCCTCCCCCTCTCCTCGGCCATAGGGGAGCTCCTCCGCCGACGCTGACGCGCGCCTCCCGGGACGGCCGCTTTGCTACGGAAATGCCCGGATGCACCCAATGCCTGCTGCACCGGCGCACAAAAACTGGACGCGGAGAGCGGGGCGGGGGCGCGTGAGGGGGCAACGTGCGCCAGTCCAGAGCGTGGGACCACAGAGAGGGCGGAGGGAAGGAGGAAGGCTTTGGGAGCGCGCACCACCCCCCCAACTCCGCCACCGCCACCTCCGCCCAGCCACCGCGGAACGCCGGGCAAACCCCCTCCCTCCCTGTCCTTCCCCTCCCCTTTCTTCGCGGGCACGCGCTCCTGTGCACGCGCTTCGGTGACCCACTAGTCCTCCTTCCCGCTGTCCGGCGATTGCGCGCGCATACATGCGGGAGTTCCCTGGAATTTGCGGTCCGAGGCGTGGGTGGGGCGACATCTACGTCATTGCCACTTCACCGTCCTCGGGCTGAGCTTATTTTGTCTTGCGTTTAATCCCTTCTGACAGCCTGGTGGGGGAAGTGCGTGTGAGTGACCTTAAGGAAAGGATCACGACGCTCTGGAATTTCCCCCTGAAGAGTGAAATCAGGAACAAAATTGGTTCCAAGTGATATTACATTAATTTTTTTTTCCAGAAACTGAAAAGGAACATCCAGGAAGGTTATGCAAACATTGACAGTCTAAAAGATTGGGGACCACTGCATTCATCAGCCTTGCACCCGAAGAAGAGTTATGCCCTTCCTGCAAGAGCTTGGAGCTCCAGCCACTGTCCCAGAATCCTACATTTAGGCCACTATAGCTCCTAAGTCCAAAGAGGTCTTGCTCATGGTCACACTCTAGAATAGAAATTCGAACTCGGTTCTAATGACTCTGAACCCAGCCTGCCTCAGGTTCAAGTTAGACCTAGAAAAAAATATAAAGTTACTCTGCAGTCACTGTCGGACTTTTTTTTTTTAACCTTTGCAAATTAATGGTTCATAGCTTCCTGCATTTGAAAGAAACCCCATGATGTTACGGACTGCGTGGGTGAAACTGAATGACTGGCAACCTAAGACAGCGGTCATAATTATAAAACCCATTAATCATACTTCCTTTGTCTCCTCATCACCTTTCTTCGGAACTAAATAATCCACTCCCCAGATCAATTGAGCACTGAACTAAAAGTTGGGAGACCTGAATCCCTTCTGTGACCTTGGAAAGACGCTTAACCTTTCTAAACTCTAGTCTGCTTTTGAAAAGAAACAACGAAAATTGTCCTATGAGCCCAAAATGTCATTTTCAATTCAACTCATTAATCTTTATTAAGCACCTACTTGAAGCAGAGACACTCTCTGAAAAAGTTAATTTTATTTTATTCCTATAAAGTTCATATTTATTCATTTTATTGTAAAAATAAAAATGAGTGGTCTTTTGCAAGTATGTGTAATGTTATACAGAAAATTGATTTTTAAATGCTAAGTAAAATGTTTAAAACAAAAAATGCTTCGTAAAATATGCTAAGTGACACCATGAATAGTGTACTGGACCTGGAGACGTGAAACGTTGAGTTCAAATATGACCTCAGACACTAGCAGTGTGACCTTGGGCAAATCACAGTTTCCTCAATTGTAAAATAGGCTTCACAGTAGCACCTACTTCACGGTATTGTTGGCAGGATCAATTGAGATAATGTTGTAAAGCACTAAGCGCGGTGCATGGCCCCGTGGATGCTTTAAAAATGCTTATTAACAAAAAAAATTGAACACATCTGCTTAGTGGCTTTATAAATTAAGGATTTGGGTACATTTTTTATCTTTGGCTTTTGAGTGGTAATAGAGTTTACTAGATGATTTTTAACACCAGAAAAGCTGTGCCAAATAAAAATAAATTAATTGCTGAGCTGGGCAGAGGAGTGAACTTCAAAGAAGACACAACCGTTTCCAGTAGAATGAAAGAAACAAGAAAATTTATTCCTAAATGTATGGGACAAAATGAATTCCCTTGTCTGCTGAGCTCTACGCTTAATCACTTAAGACAGAAAGCAAACATTCTACTGGTCAAACAAACAATTGAGTCATAAACTGCTCAAATTACTGTTCTCTTCCAAGGAAGGTAGAGCAAAATGATTACAGAAATGAGCCCTCCAGTTCAATCTCTTAAGGCATTTAATACAACCTGAAGTAGGAGCTCACCAGGATGAAAGAATTATTGCCCGAGGGCAGAGACGGCCCAGGTGGCTCCTTGTCATTTCTCTTGTCACATTTTACTTTCCAACTCCGTCCTTTTCCAAATGCTGCAATGCTCTTCTGCCTCACTTTTGCCTTCCTAGAACACCTGAATCCCTCCAAAGTCCATCTTCAAGGGACCTTGGCTCACTCCCACAAGTTGCTATGTGTTTATTTTATATGTATCCTGTATTTGATTATCTGTGAATATTTTTTATCCCCCAATGGAATGTAAACTCTTTGAAGGCAGAAACTCTCACTTTTGGCTTTGTGTTGCCAATGAGTGGTAGATACCTAGCAAATGTTGATTAGTGATTAATTGATCAGGAAAAATCAACAAACATAGATTGTCAGTGGGTTAGAATAAGAGTAATACTTCTGGCACCTTAGTGATGGTGTTTTCTAAGACCAAGCTTTATTCTCGGCTAACACAGAATAGCAAGAGAAAGCACAGCCCTTCAATACTATTGAGGATTGCATGTGAACAGGATTTAAGTGAGTCAGAGTTACATAAAGTCATCAGCCTCTGTCTCTCCCCAAGTCATCTAAGTCCAATGGCAAAGACAAAAGTCAAGACTACTGGCAATGGCTTGGGATGCAGTAGATGACCTTGGTGTCTTTTATGTCTGATCAAGGGTTAAGTGCTCCACAACACCTGTTTGAGCTGCCTTCATTGCCCTTGGAACAAGTGGTTCTCATCAGTAGGGGGATAATATGTGATTGGACCTGCATTTTAGGGAGATCATTTTGACAGTAAAGTCGAAGATGGACTAAAGTGGGGAGAGACAAGTCAGGGAGACCAACAGGCAGGCTATTTCAATCAGTGGTCCAAGCCTAAGGTGATGAGCCTGGAATGTAGGATGGTAGCAGTGTTAGAGAAGGGGGCAAGCATAGAGAAGTCAAAGTAACCCACATCTATTAAAGTCTCTGTTTCTTGGAATCTGTTGCAAAGAAAACGTGAAAGAGGAAGAACTATTACAAAATTAAGGTTTAAAATTTCAACTATTCAGCAACTCTGTCCTCATGGGGTGGGGGTGGGGTCAATACAGAAGCAATTAAGAGACTAAAAACTAAATATCCTTCACCTTTCTGTTTTATCTATGACATACATCATTTTTGAAGACACAGAATGTTCCCGTGGAATTTAAGAAAGAACCCCAAAGAATTCAGTTGTTTCTGTGTTTATACCACCACCGCATCTCCTATTCTTCCAGTAGTCAGGAGATTTGACTTGACTCAGCTCAGTCACTACTTCTGTAAACTTGTTTAAATAGGCCCTCTATCTCTTTGTGACTCAATTTCTTCATCTGTAAAATATGTATTTTACAATGTCATTGTAAAGACCAAGTGGAGTAATGTATATAAAAGTGCTTTTAATTCAACAAATACTTTTTAAGCACCAGTAATATACTAGGCAAAAACAGGCAATTTGATATAGTAGTTAGAAAGTTTACCATGAAGCCAAGAAAACCTGGGTTCAACATCCCACATTTGACACTTATTCATGGTGTAACTTTGTACAAGTTACTTAAAATGAGAAGGGTGGAGGGACTCTCCTGAGCTCTCTCCCAAACCCCTCCAAATACCTTTAAATAATGACTCTAAACAAATTCTAGAGCAGCAGAACCCAGAAAAGGTCAGAGTGAAACAATTTTCCAGCCAAAGACAACTTAGAAGGTCAACAGGAAAGGTCTGTTGCACCAGGGTGAGAGAGGAGTGAATACCACACTAGGGCAGACCAGCCCCCAACAAACCAAGAGCAGGCCTCATAGCAAATGAATCAGTGGCAACACTGGCAGTTTCCAGACCTCAAAGAAAAATATGAATTGGTCTCAGCCCATGAAAGAGCTCAAAAAGGATTTTAAAAATCAAGTAAGAAAGGTAAAGGAAAAATTGGGAAAAGAAATGAGAGTGATGTAAGAAAATCATGAAAAAGCCAACAGCTTGGTAAAGGAAGCATAAAAAGTATGAAGAAAATAACACCTTAAAAAACCAGAATAAGCCAAATGTTAAAAGAGGCACACATCCAATGAAGAGAAGAATGCCTTGTAAAGCAGAATTGGCCAAAAGGAAAATTATATACAAAAATTCACAGAAGAGAACTCCTTAAAAAAGCAGAATTTGCCAAATGAAAAAGGAGGTACAAAAGCTCACTGAAGAAAATAATTCCTTAAAAGTTAGAATTGGGCAAGTGGAAGCTAATGACTTTATGAGACATCAAGAAACAATCAAACAAAATCAAAAGAATGAAAAAGTAGAAGAAAATGTGAAATATCTCATTAGAAGAATAATGACCTAGAAAAGAAATCCAGGAGTGATCATTTAAGAATTATTGGACTGTGTAAAAGTCATGATCATAAAAAGAGACCAGACATCACCTTTCAAGAAATTATCAAAGAAAAGTGCCCTGATATTCTAGAACCAGAGGGTAAAATAGAAATTGAAAGAATCCACCCATCACCTCCTAAAACAGGATTCCAAGAGACAGAGACTTTAATAGATGTGGGTTACTTTGACTACTCTATCCTTGCACCCTTCTCTCCTCTGACACTGCTACCACCCTACATTCCAGGCTTATCACCTTAGGCTTAGACCACTGATTGAAATAGCCTGCCTGTTGGTCTCCTTGATTTGTCTCTCCCCACTTTAGTCCATCTTCAACTTTACTGTCAAAATGATCTCCTTAAAATGCAGGTCCAATCCCATATTAAAAACTCCTAGAATATTATAGCCAGATTCCAGACCTCCCAGATCAAGGAGAAAATATTGCAAGCAGCCAAAAAGAAACAATTCAGATATCATGGAGCCACAGTCAGGATAACACAAGATTTAGCAGCTTCTACATTAAAGAATCAGAGGGCTTGGAGTATAATATTCCAGAGGGCAAAAGAGCTAGGATTATAACCAAGAATCATCTACCCAGCAAAACTGAGTGTAATCCTCCAGGGGAAAAAAATGAATATTCAGTGAAAGAGAGGACTTTCAAGCATTCCTGATGAAAAGACCAGGCTGAATAGAAAATTTGACTTTCAAACACAAGATGCAAAAGAAGCATAAAAAAGTAAACAGGAAAGAGAAATCATAAGGAATGTGTTTATATTCCTATATGGGAAAATAATATTTATAACTTCTAAACACTTTCTCATTATTAGGGCAGTTAGAAGGAGTATATATACACAGAAAGCAGAGGTGTGAGTCGAATGTGATGGTATGATTATCTAAAAAAAATAAAATTACCAGATGAGGGAGAAGAATGCACTTGGAGAATGGGAAAGGGAAAGGTAGAATGAGATAAATTATCTGACATAAAAGGGGCCTGAAAGAGATTTTACAGTGGAGGTGGAAATGGGGGAAGTGAGGAGGGGAGCACATAAATCTTACTCTCATCAGAATTGGCTCAAAGAGGGCATAATATGCACACTCAGTTGGGTGTAGACATCTATCTTACTATACAGGAAAGTAGGAAGGGAAGGAAATAAGAAAAGAGGGGAGGATGGGAGAGAGCAGATAGAAAGGAGGGCAGTTTAGGGGAGGTAAAAGAACAAAGCAAAACACTTTTGAGAATGGATAAGGTAAAAGGAGAGAGAGAGTAGGATAAACAGTGGGGAAATAGGATGGAAGGAAATAGGTGGTAAATGTTATTGTGAAAAAAAAATTACAATGGGTTTCTCTGATTAAGACTTCATTTCTCAAACATATAGAAAACTGAGTCAAATTTATAGAAATGAGTCATTCAATTGATAAATGGTCAAAAGATGAACAAGCACTTTTAATCAAAGCTATCTATAGTCATATGAAAAAAATGCTCTAAATCACCATTGATGAGAGAAATGCAAATTAAAATAACTGAGCTACTACCTCACACCCGTCAGATTTGCTAATATGACAGAAAAGGAAAATGACAAATGTTGGAAGGAATGTGGGAAAATTAAAACACAAATGTACTAGTGTTGAAGTTATATACTGGTACAGGCATTCTGGAGAGCAATTTGGAACTATGCCCAAAGGGCTATAAAAAACATGCATACCCTTTTACTAAGCAATACCACCACTCAGTCTGTATCCTAAAGAGATAAAAAAACAACAAGGAAAGGGACCTATGTGTACAAAAATATTTATAGCAGTTCTTCTGGTGATAGAAAAGAATTGGAGATCGAGGGGATGTCCATCAATTGGGAATGGCTGAACAGTTTGTTGTATATGATTGTGATGGAATAAGATTGTGGTTTAAGAAATGATGAGCAGGATGCTCTCAGAAAAACATGGAAAGACCTACATGAACTGATGCAAAGTGAAAAGAGCAGAACCAGGAAAATGTTGTACATAGTAGCAACAACATTGTATGACGATCTACTATGAATAACTTAGCTATTCTCAGCAATGCAATGATCCAAGACAATTCTGTAGGACTTACAATAAAAGATGCTGTCCATCTCTAGAGAAAGAACTGATAGAGCCTGAATGCAGAGCATTTTTCTTTATTCTTCTTGTGCATGTTTTTGTCTGTGTTTTCTTTCACAGAATGACTCACATAGAAATGTGTTTTTCATGACTACACATGTATAACCTATGTCAAATTGCTTGCCTTCTCAAAGCGGGGGGAAGAGTGAATTTGGAACTCAAAATTTTGGGGTAAAAAGAATGTTTAAATTGTTTTTACATGTAATTGGAAAAAATAAAATATTAAATAAGAAAAAAAATCACTTAACATCTCAGTGCCCTGGGCAACCCTCTAAGACTATATAAATTACAGAGAAAATAATGATTCGCATCGTTAGAGGAAGTTCCCTCATCTGGAAGTTTTTTATACTAATGAAATTGGAGGTTCAGTTCCTATCCCTAAGGCATTGTACTTGACTCAAAAACTCAAAGATGAAAGCCCCTGCCTTCAAGAAGTTTACCTTCTACCAGAGGAAGCAACATGCAAACAGATAAGTAATCTCTCTCTCTCTCCCCATACACACACACACACTTACATACATACTCCTACACACATATATACATATATAATTTATACAGTATTTACTATTTATAGTTATTTAGATATTTATGTATAAATGTATATTTATGTAAACATATATTTACTATTTACAAACTATATATAGTATTTACTTATCTGTATGCATACATGTGTGTGTATATATATACATGTATATGTATATATATATATATACATATATATATATATACATTTGAAGTAAATAGAAAATATCGGGGATGGGGTGGAGTGGGGCAAGAAGCATTAATTGCTTCAAAAAATAGAAATCAACCCATAAATAAAATCTTTATCATTGTAGATTTAGAATCAGAAGATCTGAGTTGTGTCTAGGCTCTGTCCTTTATAAATTACGTGACCTTGGGCAAACTATTTAACGTCTATGGGCTCGACATTGCTCATCTGTAAAATTAAGAAGTAAGATTAGACAATCTCCTAATCTTCATGTTCTTTTGTGCCTTTTTTGCACCATCTTGTGGTCAACCCTTAGAAACTACACCTTCCCTAGTGATTCCATCAGAAGCAGGAGCAGTCCTACTTCTTTCCACCCCTTCCAAAGTCTTCCCTGTGAATATAGGGCATCCTCTGTGATGATCAACTGTGAAAGGCTTAGCTACTCTGATCAATACAATGATTCAAAACAATTCCGAGGAACTCACGATGAAAAAAAATTCTATCTCCAAAGAGAGAATTGAACTCTGAGTACGGATTACAGCATATTGTTTTTCACTTTATTTTTACTTACAAAGACTCAATTTAAAAATTATTCATTATGACCCCCTGCTGTATTAGACACTTCCCCTACCCCCAAAATCATGGGAATTCCTGCTGCTGCTACTACCCAGTGAGTGTTTCTGGAGCTCTTGCCCTATAGTCCCTATCCTGCCTCAGTGTAGTCCCCAAAGAATATATAACAACCAATATAAGGTAGATTCAGTCACCTTGGACTTTACTGTCTTGGGTGTCCCCTTATCTCCCCAAACTTACAGAGTCCTGAACTCCTGGAAGCCACAGCCCCATTCCACTGGAAGACGCTGCCTCTGAAGCCCCAGCTCCCACTCCCAACCCCTGAAGGAGTCTTTAATGGTGCCGCTGGGTAGATGGGTAACTATGATTGTGCAACATTGTGTATACTATGCAGTCAAACTTACTATGGTGATTAATTTTGCTAACTGCTTACTCTTTCTTTCCTTCTTGTTCTTTGTTACAAGATATGACTCACTGGGGAGGAAAGGGGCAAAGGATACATTAAAAAATGGTGAAAAAGTTAAAAGATATAAATAATACTATATTTTTTAAAAATAGTGCCAGTGGGAACCAGGAGATTTTGTTTGTTACCCATTTCTCCCCCATAAGAATAAGAAGAATCCCTATTGCCCTTTGGGGAAAGAGAAGAGTCTCTCACATCTGGAAGCTATTGAAGGTCTAAGGTATGTTCTTCATGCCCCAAGAGAAATTCAGAAAATATTTTCTCACAAAAACAATATTACAATTGGTGGTAGGACCTAGAATAATAGCAATACTACAGCTTACCTGCCTCAAAACTTTTTTCTGCTGCCTCTCCCTCCAATTATATAGATGCCAATTCTTCCACTCTTTTAGCTGATGGTCTTTATGAACTATGACACTGTGTGATGGTTTTCAACAAACCCAAGCTGCTCCCTTAAACAAAAACTCATTTTTATACCAATATTTTCTAGTGACACTAGATGACTATAAATCATAACATAGTACAGTCTCTGAAAAATCAAAATTATGGGTCATCCAAATAATAATAGGTATAAATAGTGCATAGCATGATCATCTATGTATAAAAAGTGGTAAATAAATCATCCTGAATGTATATAATTGAAAAGGAAGTCAGGTGTTTAGACAAAGTAAGGGATGGCAGATGGGATGGTGTCCCTGGATTGTTAAAATAAAACAAACTAACCAAAAAAAAAAACTTTAGAGGAAGGCCTCCAGCAACTTCACTGGACCTCCAATGGAGGCCATTTTTTCAGAGAATTTCCTTTTATCCTTTCGTCCTCATCTCATATCACTCTCCCCTACTATCTTCTTTACCACTATATGACATGAAGAAGAGGCCCTTTTCCTTGCCAAGGCAAATCCCTCTTGTCCCATTTTCTCCAGCAGATTGCTCCCATCATGAGCCCTACCATCTTCTAATCTTCAATCTCACTCTACCTACTGGCACCTTCCTTGCTGTCTACAAGTATATCCATGTTTCCCTAGTCTCTAAAAACCCTTCGCCTGATCCAACCACCCCTCCTAACTATTATGTTATATCTTCCCTCCCCTTCTTGGTTAAACCCCTTAAGAAAGTCATATAAACTACTTGCCTCTACTTCCTTTTCATTCACTCACTTCTGAACCCTCTATAATCTGGCTTCCAAACTCATTATACAATTGGAACTACTCTTTCCAAAGTTACCAATGATCTCTTAATCACCAAATCTAATGTTCTTTTCTCTTTCCTCATCCTTCCTGAATACTCTATACCTTTTGACACTGTCAATCACTCTGTTCTCTTTGATAATCTCTACAATTTAAGTTTTTGTAACACTGTTCTCTCTTGGTTTTCCTCCTACCTGTCTAACAGCTCCTTCTCAATATCTTTATCCAGATCGTAGCCACTAGCCATGGGCTCTGTAATGGACCTTAATGGACCCTCTTCTCTTCTCCCTGTATGCCCTAGTTCTTGGTGATCTCCTCAGCTCCCATGAATTCAATTATCAACTCTATGAAAATTACTCCCATGTCTTCCATATTTCTCATTTCTTTCCCATTTTTCCTTTAATGTTCTATTTTCCTTTATAAAAGACATTTTAACTCTTTTTTAAACTCTTGCTTCATCTCTTCTAGTAATTCTAGTTGCATTTGTGCCCAAGCTGTGTTTTTCTCTAAAGCTTCGCTTTGGAGTCATTCTCTTCTGCACCTTGAACATCATAATGTTACATGGTGGGATTCTTTTTCATTGTTTGTTTGCTCATCCTTCCAACCTACTTCCTGACCTTGAATTTGGTATTCATGCAGGGCACTGCACAATTCTGGTGGGAATGTCTGATATGGTCCTAGTGCTGCTTTTTGTTATTTCAGGATCTCAGAAGCAGCTCAGTCTGGGAACCTGCAATCTTTCAGTTTTCTCAAAGTGGTCTGATCCAGGGCAAAGTCTGATTGCTGCCTCCCTTGTCTGGGCTCTGCAAGTTGCTGAGTCTGAGCAACAGGCCTGTGCTTGTCTCCTTTGGAGTTTCATTAGTCTGCTGTTGAATCTAATCTCTCTAAGCCAGCTGGAAAACTCTGCTGTTTCAGAGTGACTGGACTATAAACTTCCCTTTGGTCTGGGTTTAATGCTCTTAATTGTCCCACTGTAGTCTTCAGATGGAGCTAAAAGTTGGAACTGAGACCATGCTTCCCCTGGGGACAGAGTCACATAGCTACTGTTTGCTTCTGAACTTGTTTCTCTCAGTACACAGCCTGTGTTCTGCAACTGCTCCTCAACTCCTCAACTCAGGTCCCCTCCTCAGTCTGCCCCTGGATCTGTGACCCTAAACTGGGTAATTAGCAAGAAAGCTGCTAGTTGGCACCTCTTCCTGCATCCAGCATGGGTCTGGGGCTTTGTTTTGTCCAGGTATACAGCTTTCTGTCTTCTTTCATTTCCTGGATGCTAGAATGTTCCAACCAGCCACCCCTGGACAGATTCCATCCCCAGTGTCCGTAGACCTCTCTGTTTGCCTTCTTATGCAAACCTGAGCTGGAAAAATGATTCACCATGACTTTTTTTTGGATTCAGTCCCATTAGGATTTAGAATATCACATCTTCTAGATGTGTTTGGAGGAGTTTGGGAGATGGGCAGTGTGATATACTTCTTTCTTTTAATCTGCCATCTTGACTCTACCCTGCCTTCCCTATTATCATTGAAGCCACCACTGTTCTCCTCTTCGTACAGTCATGCAGTCATCCTGAACTCACTTGCACTCAATCCCACATATCCAATTCGTTGCTATTCTTGTTGTTTCTATCATCACAACATCTCTTGTATATGTTCCTTTCTCACCACTCACAAAGCTAGGAGAGGCCCTGTCTCCTGCCTCAAATTTCTCCCCACTACCATCTATCCTCCAATCAGCTGCCAAATACTCCCTCTCAACAAACTCTAATGGTGCCCTGTTGTCTCCAGGATTAAATATAATCATATCCTTTGTCTTGCATTTAAAGGTCTTCACATCTTGGACCTTTCTACCTTTCCAACCTTCTGACATTTTATTCCCAGTGTTTAGCACAGTGCCTGGCACATAGTAAGCACTTAATAAATATTCAATCTATCTATCTCTATGCACTCTATAATCCATCAACATCAGCCTACTTGCTCTTCCTTGTACACGATACTCTTATCTCCCGAATATGTGTATTTCTGCAGGCTTTCCTCCATACCTCCCTCCCTCTGCCTCCTAGCTTCCCTGACTTCCTTCAAGACACAGCTCAAATTCCACCTTCTGCACAATTTCTTTCCTCAGCCTACCCCCTCCTCGAGTGCCTTCCCTCTGAGATTACCTTCCATTTTACTGTATCTATCTTGTATGTACTGCATATATTGTATATTGTCTACTGTGTCTATGTGTATATTATACATATACTGTATATATTGTATATATGTGAATGTATATATTGTACATATACTGTACATTGTGTGTATCTTGTACATATACTATGTAGTATGTGTCTATATTATATTGTGTCTATGTATATATTATACATATACTGTATATGTTGTGTATGTATATATATATGTTGTACATATATTGTATATATTGTTTATGTGTCCATATCTATTGTATATGTATGTGTTTATTTATCTTATATGTATACATAGCTCGTATTTGTGTGTTGTCTCTCCCATTCAGATGTTAGTTCCTTGAAGACAGGGACCCTATTTTTGCCTTCCTTTTTATCCCCAGTGCTTAGTCCAGTGCCTGGCACATAGTAAGGGATTAATAAGTGATTGTTGACTAACTCTTGGGGCATTTATTGGGGAGAGTGGAAGGACACATGGGTAAGGATTGCACAGAATAAACAGGAATAAATGAGTTGAAATCAGCATCTTCAAATGAAGTGCCAACAACAATGAAATGACAGATGCATTGAAATGTATCTTCCCCTCAAAAGAGAGAAGTGTGCTAGCAAATGTTCAACAATGAATCAATAAACAATATGTATGCAGGAAATGCTTTGAAGTCCAATCTGCATTATTAACATTTTCTCTATCATTTTTTTAATCTAGACAATCAACAATAAATCAAGTCTGATTTGGTATTTGCTGATTTCCAAGGTGTAAATGTTCACACTGAAAATCCAACAATAGGATCTCAGGAGCTGTTTCAAACTGCCTCCGGCACATCCCTGAATAGTACATAGTAGAAAACTGTTTTTAAGCAAAAGTATGAAAAACATTGTATGATGGATTTTTTAGGGGAACTGAGGACAAAGGAGTGAGGGATGAAAATGTGTCTTTCCCTGTGATCTGTTAGCAACAAGAAATCCACAAAGGTGGTAGCAGCTTTAAACCTAAAGGATGAATCAGTGACTGAGATCTGGGGGAAAAAAAAGTACTGTTAAGGCATGTACTGTGAAGCACCACAACAAGAGAAAGAGATATCTCCTGTTCCAGAGAGCTCCGGGGACAAAACTCTGGCTGCCCCATCCTACTTATTCCTCTGGATTCAAGCAAGGAAATGGTGTACATCCAGTCTCTGACCCTAGCTGGCCAAATCACTTAACATATCTGAGCCTCAGTTTACTCACCTATAAAATGACAAAAAACAATGCCTGGCATACCTCCCTCACAGGGATACGGTGAACAGTGAATGAGACTATAAAAGGCTATATAAATGTCAGCTACTCTTCTTTATTAATCAGCCACCACAGTAGTCTCGTCATCATCGATATCATTATTTTAACAGTATAGTACTGTACAGCAAAGGCTTATGTAACCACCAGGTGGCATAGGCAAATCCCACTGGCAGAGCTATCAATCAACCACTGAGCTGGGGACCAACTGGAGCTGGCTCATGCCACTCTCTCCCAATCCCATTCAGAAGCTCTTCAAGCCCAGTGTAGATTTCAGGGAAGAAAGGCAAAATGAAGGCTACCTTGTGGTTTATTCACCCTCTTTGGTTTCTGGGCTTACTTTTGCTATAAGTATCAGGTCCCAGGGATTGTTCCCTTTCTCTCAAATAAAATATTGTCTCTCTTGGTGGTTAGTTCCTTGAACTACCCTGCCCCCTTCCCTCCCCCACCCCACCCCTAACTAGAAATCTCATCCTGTTAGTGTTAACTTGGGTTATATCAGGACAAACCCAGTACTTGAAGTCCACTTCCCTCCCAGGGCTTTGTCTCCCCTCTGTTCCCAATCTTACTACTAACAGTTAAATAAGCAGAAGAGGCACATATCTGAATGACCAATCAGATTTTAATTCATAGACACACTGAGAAAATATCTAAAAACCATGCATTTGGCAGGGGGAGAGGAAATGGCACTTTTCAAAGCAACTGTGGTCTGATGCCCCAAGTTCAAGGAGGATGGGAGTAAGGAACAGTGTGACTAGTTTCTGCTCCAGTTCCCCACCCAGTTCTCCACAAGAGAATGTATAAAGCTAGAGAATAATGAGACCATATCAAGCATTCCTTTAATCCAGGTCAGAGCTTCATTATTAAAAAAAAAAAAAAACCTCAATCGGTGTTAAGTGTCACAAGTTATCTAAATGTTCAATCATTAACAAAATGGCGGTATGATAAAGAAACATTAAAGGAAGAATTTTAAAGGTAAATTTAGAGTTGTGTCCTATGGTTTATCTTGTTACATGATTTTTGAATTTAATTCAACAACCATTTTAATAATATCTATGAAGAAATCAGAGATATATATAGTAATTTTTAAATGCTCTAAATCATTATTGATTAGAGAAATGCAAATTAAAACAACTTTGAGATATCTCACACCTATCAGATTGGCTAAAATATATAAGGGGAAAATGACAAATGTTGGAGGGAATATGGAAAAATTGGGACACTAATATACTGCTGGTGGGAACTGTGAATGGATCCAACCATTTTGGAGAGCAATCTGGAATTATGCCCAAAGAGTTATAAAACTGTGTATAGCCTTGGACTCAGCAATACCACTATTGGGTCTAATTCACAAGATGATCAGAGAAAAAGGAAAAGACTTCATGTTCTAAAATAATTATGGCAGCTCTCTTTGTGGTGGCAAAGAACTAGAAATTGAGGGGATGCCTATCAAATGAGGAAGGACTAAAAAGATGTGGTATATGAGTGTGATGGAATACTACAGTGTTTTAAGAAACGATGAGCAGGTTGATTTTAGAAAAACATGGAAAGACTTACATGAAATAATGAAGAGTGAAATGAGCAGACCCAAGAGAATATTGCATACAGTAACAACAATAGTGTTCTAAGAATAAATATGATTAAAATATTTTGAGTATTACAAATATCCATATCAACTACAAAGGACCTATGAAGGAAGATGCTATCCACCTCCAGAGAAAGAACTGATAAATAGAAGCATGCATAGGATGGTTTTACATGGATTCCTTGAGGGGGGGTGGTCTAGTTAAGAATGGCATGGTGACTTAGGAATGTTAACCCAAAACTTTATTTTAACATATTATGATCATTATTTCCTTGTTCAAGACTCCTATAAATGTTGCTTTAAATATTCTTGGAGTAGAGTGCTTGGCACAGTGCTTGGCACACAGGGGACACTTAATATATGTTTTTTGACTAACTGACTAGAGAGATGTGTCTGAGCGCATGGGGAAACTAGAGCAATTTGGACATCTTTTTCTCTAAAACAGGAGTGAGTTAGATGGTATTGATAAATTACAACTCAGAATACAGTATTAATATTTTTCTTCTATACTAGTTTACATTGTTTGCTGTGATTCATTTGCTTATATTCTATGGATATGCATTACTGCTGTGATATGAGCATATAACATGTCTTGCACGTAGTTTAGACAGGTAATCCCTGAAGCAGCCTGTGAAGTGATGCTGTGTACTGTGTTTTGTGTTTTTCATGTACTCTTGTAACGTATGGTACGTGCACCAAATTGATTTACCATTATATATGCTGACTAGTGCATCAAAACACTAAATCAAACTCACACTCATCAATGTACACAATCAAACTTGTTAATCTAATATGTGCAGTTATCCTTTGACAATACAAGCATGAACCAAGCACCAACCCAATGCCTAGAAGTCCTGGTAAGCATATCTCAAATTGGTGTTCTTGACAAGGTTCTCTCACTAGCCAGCCAGAAGCCCTATGTCTCCCTCTGAGATGGATGTCTGGAAAGTCTCCATCAACTAACAGTGCCCTCAAAGGAGCACAGGAGATTTGAATCTCAAGTTCAGGAAATGCGGGAATATGCTCTATCAAGAGCAGGCTGATGATTGGGACATCTAGCCAGCTTTTATTGTTTTAGCTAAAGGCATTAGCTGGTTACACTCAAGTTCTGATTGTTGTTCCATTGCCTAATTTGTCTACCATTATTGGATTGGTACGTAATTATATAAGTTATCGATAAAGTTGTTTACAATATTTTCTCATTTGTGGTCTGTCCTACCAGGAGGTTCATATATATATATATCAAAATTTATGAAATGCACACATGTTGTTTATCTTATAATTAAGATACATGTGTTTATCTTATAATTGAAAAATAACTTATGGAAAAATAGCCTAATAACAAAACAACCAATCAAAATATCTCAAAAACAAAACAGAGGCTTAAAATTAAAAGGAGTTATTTATGTTGTTACCATACTTATTCTCACTATAAATACTAATGTCAGTTTACCATGAATGGCACCTAGAGATTATTGACTGGGACTCTGAGATAATTACCATTCTTCTTTTGAAGGCTGGTTTTTATCTTTTATTTTTTTCCTCCATTGCTATGTATTGGCAGTCATCACATCTACTATGGCTGATTTTGCAAGGGATCACAAAACAAAGTAGCCACAGGGAGAAATGGTACCTGATCTTTTTTGAAGCTCCTCAGAAATAAAGGGGGCGTGGACACAGAACAAGACACAGTTGCCTATGCAGGCCAGTCCCATCTCCAGTGCTCATGAAGCTCCAAGGAGCCAGACTTTCAACTGTGATTTCCTGTGGGCAGAGACCCTTTTCCTGGTTATTAAGCTACAGGTTTCTAGAACTATACCCCTTGATTTTTTGTATCTTTAAGTGCTTCAACTTATTTTTAAATCTAGCAGTACATGGAGACCTCTTAACAAGTTATATAGAAACATCATTACTGAGATTCATCAACTTTGGTATTCAAACGTCATCAGTACCCTCAGTTGCCTCTGCCTCTTTCACTGGAGAGCTAGAAGGTGGAATAAAAAGCTTCTCCCAAAGGAAGAAGGGCTCAGAAGCCCAGCCAGCTTTCCATTTCCCACCAGCTGCCCTCCATCATCATCATCATGCCCCTTTCTTCTGGGTACATTTTTCATGTAGTATGCACTTAATAAATGTTTATTGTACTGTATTGTATTATATTATTATAAACTTAATAACTAACATTTATTTAGGATCCCTTAATCTTAATGCCTTCCATCTGAAACTATCTCCAATTTATCTTTATATATCTTACTGTTTATATGTCATCTCCTCCATTAGACCATGAGCTCCTTGAGAGCACGGACTGTTTTCTGCCCTTTCTTTGTTTCCCTGACACTAAGTACAGTGCCTGGAACATAATAGGCTCTCTTTTTTGGGGGGAGGGGTGGGGAGGCAATCAGAATTAAGTGACTTGCCCAAGGGCACACAATTAGTAAGTGTCAAGTGTCTGAGACCGGATTTGAAGTCCAGTCTTCCTTACTCAAGAGCTCGTGCTCTATCCACTACTCCACCTAGCTGCCCTTATATTGTTACTGTTGTTTGTTCTTTATTCTTGAAGAGGACTATGACATCAGGAAGATGATGCCATGACTTGCAAATGTATTGGATTTAAGTGAGGGAGGGTTGTGCAAGGACACCAGCCTCACTTTCTCCTCCAGAGCCATCTGGGTCCAGTAGCAAGATATAGATCAGGACAACTGGAGCTGGCCCCCAGCTGCCCCTATAATAACCTCTTCAGAAATGCTAGGTGACTGACTTGACTGATTGACTTTAAGTTTTGCAAAACACTTTGCATATATTATCTCACTTGGATCTCGCAACTCTCTGAAGTAGGCACTATTATTATTCCCGTTTTACAGAGGAGGAAATTGAATCTGAGAGAAGTTAAGTAACTTGCCTAAGGTCGCACAGCTTGTGTCTGAGCCTGGATTCAAACTTTGGTCTTTCTTACTCCAAGTTTGCTGCTCTCTCCACTCTGTTGCCCTCATAGGGACCTTTTGTTGTTGTTCTTGTTCAATCATTTTCAGTTGTGCCTAACTCTTCATGACCCTATTTGGGGTTTTCTTGGCAAAGATATTTAGAGGGGTTTGCCATTTCCTTCTCCAGCTCATTTTACAGACGAGGAAACTGAGGAAAACAGGGTTAAGTGACTTGCCTAGGGTCACACAGCTTGTAAGTGTCCGAGTCCAGATTTAAACTCAGAAAGATGAGTCTTCCTTACTCCAGGCCCAGAATTCTATCCACTGAGTAGCCTAGCTGCCCTTAGAGTTCATTTAATTAGTTCCTATATTTTTCATATGAGAAAACTGAGAAGGAGACAACATGACTTATCCAACGTTATAGTCATCTACATATAGAGCCAGACTCACCAAAGTTTTTCTGGAGAGCCCAAAGACAGAGAGGAAGAGCAAGTGATTTTTCTAGGGAGAGGATAGGGTCAAACAAAGAGAGAAAACAGGAGACTTGCTAGATGGGTGGTGAAGTATCCTCCAAGTATTCAACTACCACAATGAGGGCTAGAGAAGCTACTGCTTCCTAATCCTAATCCCTGGCTCCGCAGCTTCTGACCCAACAGCTCCTACTAAGAGCAACCATAGACTAATGGAGAAAGACGGGACAGCTCCTGGATGATAGCTACCATCCCTGCCTCCTCTGCTGCTGCCATTATTGGGGGGAAGGGAGGAGGCGCCCAAACTCAACTACTTGGAAGCTACCCAGGACTAAGGCAGGAGAGATTGTAGCTGTCTATATTTGCTGAGAATGATAATAGTGATGCTGCCCCACCCACCCAGAGAGGGCATTGTGTCTACAATGCAATGACACTACAGCTGTGCTAAAAGAATACAATATATGAGACACTACCAGACTAAACACCCCTCACTGTTTCTAACTCACAGGAAAGCAGCAGCAAAAAAATTAGAAAATACAAAACTAAATAAAATGACATATAAATGAATATAAAACTATATAAATGACAAAATAAAAACTAAATAAGTAAATATTAAATAAAAAAACTAAATAAATGACAAAAATAAAAAATGAAAATAAGACTACAACCAAAGTAAGTTTCCAACTGGCCCATTTGTTGGCCAGTAAGGAAAGTCATTTACTAATAATGGTAGTCAATTCAATCATGTTTGATTGTAGTAACTAAAGAAATGTATGCAGAGAAAATAAATTTATTTAAGACTATTATCTATTTGGGGGCAGTAAAGAGAGCATCAGGCCTGGAGTCAGGAAAACTCATTTTCCTGAATTCAAATCCATCCTCAAACACTTACTAGCTGTGTGATCTTGAGCAAGTCACTTAACCCCCTTTGCCTCAGTTTCCTCATCTGTAAAATGGAGCTGAGGAAGGAAATGACAAACTACTCTGGTATCTTTGCCAAGAAAACACCAAATGGGGTCACAAAGAATCTAGCTCAACTGAAAAACAACTGTACAACAATAACAACTTTATTCATTTGATTCAAAATCATATGTTCATGGATTAACATGAGCATTTGGCAGTACTTGTTTGTGTGAAAAGATATTTTCAAAGATGAAATACATAAAATCTCATTACAGATCAGCATTAACATATGGACATTTACAATCAATTTTGATGATAGGGAACCCCAACTTTAACCCCAATTAAGTAAAATATCCCCCCCAAAGAATTCCAGTTTTCTTATTAGTTGCTCTGTATTACCAATTATATATATATATATATATATACCCTATACATACATATCATATATATACTCAGTTATTGTTTTTATTGCATTTCAAATTTTTTCAATTAAAAAGTATGTTTTCTTATTATGTAACTATACAATAGACACAATTTTGCTTCTTGGCCCACAAAGCCTGAAATATTTACTATCTGGTGCTTTAGAGAAAAAGTTTGCTGACCCCTAAATTAGAAAGCATTATAGAGATCTTAGGCTCATAAATGTAGAGCTGAAAAGTCTTTAAAAGTCAAGATCATCCCACTCATTTTAGACGGGGGCTGGTATTACAACAGCATAAGAAGTACAGATCAATAGGTTTACTACTAGAAGGCTAAGAGTCATCCTCTGTTCTCTGCGGACCTCAAATCACAAGTGTAAGTACAAGTTGGGGAAATGATCCCAGAGGTGGTGCTCCAATATGTCCAAGCCAACATTCTAAGACCAAACGCTCACTAGGTCAAGGCAACATGATGAAAATTCTTGGATAGTCTATGGGTACATGTTAAGAATTTCACAGTGTAGTCCTATGAAATGCAAAAGAACCTAACACCATGTTAGTTTTCAAACTGTTAAAGCCAAGTTCAACATACTGAGATTTTTGTCATAAAAGGTCTATGCCTCAAAAATATGGTTTCATAGCTTATAAGAATTTCACAAGCACTAGAGTTCAAATTTGGAGTTTTTAATAAGTGAAAAGAATACTAGTGTTATTCAAGCATATTTTCAATAAGTTCTGAGGATAACTGTGTAAATATAGTGTTATAAATTACTCTTGCCTTCTATCTAACTAACTGAATGGGCAGCTAATGGGGTTGTAATTAAATAGGGTTCCTATCTACCTTTGAGATAGATAGTATGAATATTGTTATCTTCATTTTACGCATGAGTAAATTCAGTTCAATCCAATAAAGACTTGCCCAGTCAAATTTGAACCCAGATTTCATGGATTTTTAATATTCCTAAAATAATTTCTGCATGCTGCCTGTATTACACACACACAAATGGCAAAGTCAAAGCTCTGGAGCGTGATTGCACCACATTTTCTGCTCCAAATTTTATGACCCAAATTCATCATGCAAAGATTTCCAAGCCAGCAACCTAGTGACAATTAATAACCAATAACTAACTTTTTTACTGCACTTTGAAATTTACAAACTCCTTCCATAGATCATCTCATTTGACCTTGATGACAAGTTTTTGAGTTATATACTAGAGATATTATCCCTATTTTACAAATAAGGAAACTGAGGCTCAGAGAAGGGGGGAGGGGTGACTTGACCATAGTGTCACGGTGGGGATTAGAACCCAGGTCTTTTTTTGCCACTCTTCCCAGCATGCTATGCTGCTTCTATCCAATAAGAACTCAGCTCTCCCAACTCTAAGTCCAGAATTCTATCCCTTCCACCAGATTGCCTCTAAGCATTGTCCAGCTCAACTTGTGTGTTATTCAAATATCCCATAGTCAGAAAATAAATACCTGGCATGTCTTCTACAAATCACCAGTCTAGAGCAAAAAGGGGCCTCAGTGCCCATTCAGTCTAAACTTCTCATTTTACAGATGAGGAAACCGAAGCCTACAGAAGTTAAATGACTTGCCCAAGGTCACACAGGCATTAAAGTCAGAGGTGAGATTTGAACGGATGTTTTCTGGGAGCTAGAGCTTTTTCTGCTGTATCACTCAGCCTCTCATCAACCTACTTTCTCTTCCATCAAATCCACCCATTCAACCATCAGTTCAGGACAGTACAAATGACAGCACTAGAAGTAAATATCGCAAGAATATCAATGCTATGAAGTAGAAATGAATGTGACCTGAGTGCTTTCTATTTCATTTCTAATTGAAAAGACAAGTGAAAACATAAAGAACTTTCACAGAAGCCACTACTCAGTTCCATACTTAAAAAAAAAAAAAAGCTATCCACATAAGAGATGGAGCTTCTTAAGTTGTTTTTGCAAATGACAAGAGGTAGTGTGGGCCATCTATGTTCTTTATCTATGCTAAGAAGCAGGATGTGTGCCCTGAATAACCTTTTTTCCAAAGTGAATGGGCCAAATTTAGCACACAAGGATTTCACAGAAATAAATCCCCACGGGAGGTCCGAATTTCAGAAAGCTGTTCTCTCCTTTAGGAAAGGTCCAACATGAAAGCTGTAACAGATCCCAGGTTCCTTTTCACCAATGGAGGGAGATCTCACCATGTAGTTCAACTCTTTCTATGCTGTGGGAAATACAGAAGGGAGCAAATCTTAGCAAAGCTGTTGTAAATCAAATGGTCACGACCATTGCCGTCATAATGCATCAGCTTAAGGAAGCACACGTAGGGTTCCTGGAATAGTCCCTGTGTGTTGCCTGTAGTGCACACTGAGAAATGTCAAAGTCAAAGCTGTGCAACATGACCGAACCACATTTTCTGCTCTAAATGGTACAAACCAAGTTTGACATGTGGAGATTTCACTGGAGTCCTCCAGGGTAGGAGGTCTGCACTTCAAAAAATTTGTTATCTGGCCTACAAATAAGTCATGTAGAAAAAGGAGAAAATTTGAAACTGTTGTAGACAAGTAGAGAGATAGGTAACACAAAGCTATGGAACTTTCTGGGTGGTCTGGTAATAGCTACAAAGGGAAAGATTTACAGCAACATTTTGTTGAATCATTATTTGCATTGATCCAATTAACAGGATGCTTACCAATACAGTGAGAATTCTGAGAAGAGCCTGGGTGTTGGCTACAGAGAATATTATAAAAATTTTCCCTGCATGAGAGAATGTTTTTCAGTGGGGATGGTTCAGAGAGGGACTTGGTGACTTCCCAGACATAGTGCTGAATACATTTTTTTGAAGAGGGGTGAAGGGGTATAATTGTCTCTGTATAGCACCTACTACTCATTTGCATATCCAGAATAGATTTGACAGAAATTGAAGAAATCTGATTTGTCAATCATCACCTCCAATCAGGACCTTGGACCTTGGTGCCATTGGTTTGAATGCACCTGTTGGTATGGTTAATAAGATGTAGTGAAGTATAGTGTTTCAAATGAGATAGTATATGTAAAGTGACATGCAAATCTTAGAGTACCATATAAATATTAATTATTATTTAGTTGAGAGTTAGTCAAGAAACCCTTGACCAACTGAATCCCTACAGGCCACTTAATGGGATTGAATAATATAAGGATCACTATCAGAGAAAATGAAATGTTAAAGTTTTGCTCCTTTAGGCTGGGAATAATAGCATTCAGATTTTGTGAAAGATGTAAGACCATTTAGGAAACTCAAAAAGACCCATTCACAATGTGTAAACATGGTGTAAAGAAATTTATGATATATAAAGAGATGCTTCAATCAACATGATGGAATTTTAAAGTGGCTCCAGCTGGAAGGATCAGTCATGCCTTTGGTGGCCTTTTTTTTGCCATCTCTGGAGTTGGTCAGGATAGTATAGTTCTGACATTTGTGATAGTCATCTTTAGCAATTAAGACGAGTGTCAACTATAGAGGAAGAACCTAGTTCTTGAGAGAAAATCGCTCTTCACCAGCTCTGTTGTTCCTCTTGCAAAGTACAGCTAGAGAGGATTTCTTTTTCATCACCACCTCCTCACTGGCAATGGAGACTCACAGAGGAGCAACTCACCCACTAAGAGACACTACCTCCAGCAACAGCAGGACCAGAAAGTCCATTTATAGAGCTGAATTGTGCTTCAGAGATGAAAAAGCAGAGGGAACTCAGTAAAGCAATCTGCCCAGCACAGGCCCTATGTCCAGAGGGAGCATTATAAGGATGCCATGAGAAGAGACAAGGCATTAGGCCATCAAGGCCCTGTAGTGTCAGAGATGTGAATTAGTTGTCTTGGTCACAAGTATTCCATATGGGTGTGCCTCCTCACCATTATTCTCTGTGTGAGTGCTTACTCTTCTCACTAATGTTCTGTATATTTGTGGGCAAGTTTAATGGAAGGAACAAATGTTTTCCCATTTCAGGAAATGCGTTTGCTTTGAGCTGAGTGGGGGTTGTTGTTGTTCAGTTGTTTCAGTCATATCCAACTCTTCATGACTCCCTTTGGGGTTTTCTTGGCACCAGGTAGGTGGTTTGCCATTTCCTCCACTAGCTCATTTGACAGATGAGAAAAGTGAGGTAAACAGGGTTAAGTGACTCACCCAGGGTCACATAGCTAGTAAGTATCTGAGGCCTGATTTGAACTCCGGAAGATGAGTCTTCCTGACTCCAAGCCTGGCACTCTATCTCCTGTACCCACCTACCTGCCCCTGGTGGAAGCTAGTGAGCTACAATTTTAGGACAATTTTAGAATCCAGAATACTTTGGATGCATAATAGGGATTCCCCTGGGAGATTCAACAGGGAGTGCTGATAGAGGGTGTCACCCCAGGGGAAAATGACACACTGTGTTTAGGCTTTGAGTAGCTGCTCAGAGTCTGACACTATTGTCCAGATATGGATTACTGTACAAAACTATAACTAGCAATTCTGACCTGAGTCAAGCCCCATAAAATGTACCTGAGAATGGCAGGACAAAAGATAGCCTTTAATCAGCCTTGCAATATAAATTAAATTGGGTGAGGAGTAGACTTCAGGACACAAGGTCCCTTGTGGGGAGAAGAGAAAGACCCCAGGATATCATGACCTCTGCTAGGAAAGAAGGGATGGGGCCAGGTCTTAAGGGAAGAAAGAGGTGGAGTTGGATTGGGGAGGAAGCCATCTGGTAGCTTCCCATTGGAAGTAATTATTCTTCTAAACTAGATGCTAAGCTCAGTTATTTCTTCCTGATGAGCAAGTAAAAGTGTTATCCCCACCCTCTAATTTCAACAAAGTCCTGCTGTCCACACCCACCGTAGTTCTCCCAGGCCATCTGGATAATTGATAGAAAGATACTAGAAAGACTTTGACAAAGTAAAGATGCTTTTTAAAAATGTGATTTAAAAAAAACTCTACAAAGTAGAGGCATAAAGGGATTTTTAAAAATTTATAAAAAATCATTTTAAAACCAAAAGTAAGCATCATATGCAATGCAAATATACATGAAGCTCCCTTTCCCCACTATTTTGTTATATACTTTTAGAAATGCTAGTAATAGCAATAAGATGAGATAAAAAGATTAATTGTATAAAAGGAGGCAAAGACTAACTATCTCTATTTGATATTGACATGATGGTTTATTTAGAAAATCCCCGTTAATCTGCAAAGAAACTAATTAAGAATGCTAATTGCTTCAGTAAAGTTGCAGGCTACAAATTAAACCCACAAAAATCAACATTTTTATATAATAACAATAGAATCTGAGAGGGAGTATTAGAAAAAGAATTCCTATTAAAATGCATAAAATTGTTGGGAGTCAATCTAGCAAGGTACCCTCAAAACTTGTATAGATTCAATTACAAAATATGCCTTGAATAAATAAAGAACAACTTAAATAGCTAGAAGAATGTTCAGTGGTCATAATTGGGCTATGCTAACATTTTTTAAATGACACTACCAAAGTTAATTTACAGATTTAATACTATACCAATTTAACTATGAAGAGATGTTTGGAAACTCAACAAAATAAGAACAAAATTCATTTGGGGGAACAAAAAAAAATCTAGAATATCAAGAGAAATAATTGGGGAAAGGGTAGGAATGAGGGGGAAAGAGCACTTCCAAACCTCAGATTACATCATAAAGCTGCAATCATCCAAACCATTTGGTACTGGTTAAAAAATAGAAAAGCAGATCAAAGGAACAGACAAAGGGAGAATCATAAATGATGGAATTTAATAACCCAGCTTTTGATAAACCAGGTAAATTACTTAGGGAAGAATTCTCTATGTAATAAAAACTTCTGAGAAAACTAGATAACAATCAGGAAGAAATTATGCTCAGACCCATATTGTATACCTTATTCCACAATAAATTTTAAAAGAATATGAGACCTGAATATTAAAGATCATACTGTTAAAAAATTAAGAGAAACAGATCATATTCTCACAATTATAAACAGAAGATTAATTCTTAATCAACCAAGGAAGATGTGGGAATTGAGTGAACCACAATGACTCCATCTTGTGATTCAATTCTGGATCTAGCTCAATTTCCTTTCTATTCAATTGTGAGTCTAGTCCCATTTCTGTCTTGTGAAAAAAAATGTATTCAGTTGTTGGAATTGGGAGAAAACTTTATCGCATCATTTAAACCTAGCTCTGTGTGGCTGGGAAATTGGACCACCTCTCCCTGTTGCTTCTTGTTGTTGAGTCATTCAGTTGTGTCTAACTCTTTATGACCCTGTAGACCATAGCACACCCATACTGTCCATGGGGATTTTTTGGCAAAAATACTGAAGTGGTTTGCCATTTCCTTCTCTGGTGGATTAAGGCAAATAGAAGTTAAGTGATTTGCCCAGAATCACACAGCTAGTAAGTGTCTGAGGCTAGATTTGAACTCAGGTCTTCCTGACTCCAGGCCCAGTGTTCTATCAACTGAACCTAGTCGCCAGTCACTTAGAGACCCTTAACTAAGGACCTAGGTTATTCTGACCAGAAACACAATCAAATCTCAAGATTGTTGAAAGGAGTTTTCTCACAATGAGACATCTCAAACGAGCCATATGTCTGATATGAAAACTGGCTCCATACTGGTCAATCCCAATATGGAAAGTCCCTAATCTTTCTTCCAACTAGAAATAAGGTTACTTCATCTTGTATTCTGGTTTATATCCTGTTAATTGTATTTGTTTAAAGCATAAAAATCTGTCTTCTCTTAATATTCAGATGCCAGTGCCATGCTGAAGAGGCCTGGTCCCAATTTGTTATACAATTGGTATGCATTGCTCAATAAATTGATATACTCAATACCTCAAACCTTTGTTTCCTCAGTTATTTCTGCAATTACAAAAAAATAGATAATTCAAAATAGATTGAAAAGCTTTTGCACAAACAAAATTAGTCCATCAAGAATAAAAAGAGAAGTAAATCAGAAGAGAGAGTGCGTGTAAATCTTTGTATCAAATATCTCTGATAAAGGTTAGGTATCTAAAGTATATGGACAATCTATAGAAATACATAAAACCAAAAGCCATTCCCTAATACATAAGTAGTCAAAGGACATAAACAAATAGTTCTCAAAAGAATTGCTAATCACTAATAACCTTATGAAAGAATGCTGCAAATCATTAATAAAAAATGAAGTGCAAACCAAAGTGACTCTGAGGTTTTACTGCACACCGAGCAACTTGACAAAATGACAAAAAATAGGAACAATCTGGAGGTGTTGCAGAAAGACAAGCACAGTAATGCATTGTTGGTGGAGTTGTGGATTAGTGTGGTCATTCTAGAAAGCAATTTGGAATTATGCAAATAAAGTGGTTGAACTGTCATTACTCAGAGATTCCGCCATTAGACATATACTCCAATTAGATCACTGACAAAAAGAAAGTTTATAAACACCAAAATATTTATAGCAGTACTTTTTATGGAAACAAAGAAATGGAAAAAAAGTAAATGGCCATAGTTTGGGGAACTGAATAAACAAATTGTTGTACACGAATATGAAGGAATATTACTATGCTATAAGAAATGATGAACTTAATGAATACAGAGAAACATGGAAAGACTTACATAAACTGATGCAGAGTGAAGTAAGTAGCACCAGAAAAACAGTATACCCAATACTTACAACTATAAATGGAAAGAAAAACAATCACATAATAAATTTTTAAAAATAGACAAAAAAGAATGTTGAGAAATTAGCAAGAACAACCTTGGCCTCAAAGAAGAAATATTAGAAGATGCTTTCTTCTTCTCCACTTGCTACTTCTGATGAGAGAAGTGAAAAAAGCATTCCTGTGAGTCAATGGGACAGTTTTTAGAATGTAGAAATTTCAAGGGGCAATTCTACTGCAGAATTTTGGATAAAAATGTTTGATTAGTACTCAAGTTATAATGTCTTTAAAATGTTGAAACAAAAGAGTTGGATAAATTGAACTGCCAAATATGCCACCTGAGAGTTCCCCTAACAACAGGATTCAGCCAATAGCAATAGGTTAAAAAAAAATAGACCAAAAATGGATTTGAACTTACCACTTGGAATAAAGGACCTAGATTTATTTCTTCTATTGAGGAACCCATTTGTATGTTTGGACTAAACCTGGAAGAAAGGGGAAGCCACATCTTTTCTTTTAAAAGATTTTATTGATGCTCTTTTCTTTTTTTACATCACTTTCACTTCCCAATGAGTAACCTCCCAGCCTCCCCCATTGAACTGTTCCTTGTAATGAATAAGTACTGTCAAACAAAACAAATCAATACATAGGTCATGACCCAAAATTAATGCCTGATTCTGCACCTAAAGTGCCAGGAAGCAAGGGGTATGGTTCATCATATTCTTCTGAAGTCATGATTAGTAACTTCATCGCTCAGAGCTGAGAAGTCTTTCATCGTTATTTCATTATTGTGGTTATCACATAAATTGTTTGGGTTCTGCTGGCATTGCTCTGCATCAGTTCAGACAACTCATTCCAAGTATATCTGGGCTGCTTATGCTCATCATTTATTACAGTACAAGAACGACCCACTACACTTATGTACATCAATTTGTTTCACTATTTCCCAACCAATAAATGTATCCTTGCTTCTATTGCTTTGCTGCTACGAAAACTGCTACTATAATTTTTTTTTCACATATGAGACTTTTCCCTCTATATTCAACTCCTTGGAGTATATAACTAGTAGTAGTTTCATTGGGTCAAAGGATAAGTACAGTTTAGAGACTTTTGCAATAATTCCACATTATTCTTGTTTTTTTTTAAACTTTTGGCAAACATCAACAGTTCAGCACACACACACAAGAGGACTGTATACAAAGTCATAAGCTCCACTTGTATAGTTTGTTTTTAAGTATATGCCAAATTTAACACTGCAATAATAAAATTAATCTTTTCTATCCCCTTCTGAACTTCTTTTTCTTTTCTATTCTGTATTTTTAGTGTCTTATTGATGCCTCTTTCATCTTCTCTCTGTCCTTTCTTCTTTCCTTCCTTCCTTCTTTGTATTCTCCCTTCCTTTTTTCTTTCTCTTTCCCTTTCTCCCTCACTCTCTCCTTTTTCCTTTCTTCTTTCCTCTCTTCTTTCAGTCCTTTCTTCCTTTTTTCCTTCCTTCCTTCCATTTGATTCTGGAGGTAATAGGGAAACACTGGTATTCACTGGGAAGGGAACATGATATGGCCAGACCAATGCCTTCAAGGAAGCACTTTGGCAGATGAGTAGACAATGAATTAGAATGGGAAAGACTTGAGGAAAGAAAACTAGTTAGAAAACTATTGCAATAGGAGAGGTGAGGGTCTGAATAAGTAATAAGTCACTAGATTCTGTGAATGGAGAGAAGGGGATAAATATGAAAGATGTTGTAAAGGTAGAAACTACATGATTTCATAATGGATTGGATGTGTGGGGTAAGTACAATTGAGAAATTGAGGACCATAATGAGGTTATGAGTCTATATGACTAGGAAGATGCTGGTCCTTTCAACAGTAATACAGAAGTTTGGAAGAAAAGATAAATTCTTTTTAGGTAAAGATAAATTCTGTTTGGGGTTTGAGGTGCTTATGAGACATCTAATTCAAGATATTCCAAGGCAGTTGGTGATACATGATTGGAGTTTCAGAGAGAAACTGAAGTTGAATATATATATATATATATATATATATATATATATATATATATATATATATATATGTGTGTGTGTGTGTGTGTGTGTGTGTGTGTGTATACACACATACATACATATATATACACACATGCATATATGTGTGTGTATATATATATATTCACATTCATATCTATACATGAATCATATGCATAGAAATGATAATTTAATCCATGGAAGCTGATGAGACCACCAAGAGAATTTAGAGAGAAAAGAGAGCCTAGGACAGAGCCTTGGGGGCTGCTCATTATTGGTGGGGGGAACATGGATGAAAAAACAGCAAAGGAAACTAAAAAGCTCCTCCAGTGGAATTTTGCAGCCTCCATGCAGGAGCAGAGAAGTTTGATAACGGGAATATTCCAGGGTTGGGGTTTTCAAAGGGATAATGGCATAAAAGAGTGGGTCAAGGGATTCAAGGTAGATGACTGTAAAGCTGACCATTTAGGGCAACAATTTTGAAGGGAGGAAAGCAAGATTAGAACAAGGATGATAACCTGGGAGAGCAGGGAGTGACTGGTTTGTGGTGAGAATAAAGAATAGGTTTAGAAGGAATGAAGCAAGGATAGGATGCTATGATCACACACAAAAATTTCAGAGCCACGGATTGTGGAGGTAGAATATTTGTCAAGTTAATACACATTTATCAAATGATTTCTATGTACCAGGAACTGTGCTAAGCCTTTGGAATGTAAAGAAAGGTGAAAACAGCCTTGTTCTCAAGGGACTCATAGTCTAATGGGAGAGACAGAATGCAAACTATGTACAATTAAGATGTATACAGGATAAGTTGGAGATAATCACAGAGGGAAGATCCTAGCATTAAGGTTGACTGGGCTTGTTGCAGAAGGTAGATGAGACTCAAAGAAAGCCAGGGAAGACAGGAAGCAGAGACAAGGAGAGAGAATTCCAGATTTGGGTAACAGCCAGTGAAAATACATGGTCAGGAAATATAAGAAAACTGGAAAAGTAGGCAGGGGGCCAAGTTATAAAGGGTAATTACTTACAGGTGATAATGGGATCAAGGGTATGACCATCCCTGGGTTTAGCTGAAGCAGAGTAAAGGATTCTCAACATTGAGAACAGATTAAGATAAGTAACTGGGAAGTAAGGCTATTTAAAGCCATTCTTATCAAGGTAGTCAGTAACAAAATCAGCATTTGAACACAGGTCTAACTTCAGATAGGTACTCCTGCCAGTCAGCCCCTGGAGGGAGGAGCATCTGTAGGAGATTTAAATTATCTGGAGGCCCTGCTTTCACCACCAACAAAACGTATAATTAAAAAATATAGAGAGATGTATTTTGTTTGTAACGTTATTTTCCAAATATATTTTTTCAATTCCAAATAATAAAAAGGAGTGGGGGTGGGGGAGAAAAGCAGTTCATCAAAACTAACCAACACATCAATCGAGTCTGATAACATATGCAATATTCCATGCTCACTCTTCTAAAAAAGAAAGGAAGAACACATGCAATTTCTACATTGCTTTTTCTATTTTTACCAACTATTGAATTTGATTTCACGCCTCAATATGTGAGTCATCATTTTTTTTTAAACACAGAGTATTGTTTATAAGCCACAATGGCAAATGCAAAACCTTTGAAAAATCTGTTTTCTACTTTCCTTTGCCAAATGTAAGGTAAGATCATGGGGGGAAATGTCACTTTCTTTATGAGAAATACCAAGCCATAGACTGTCTAGAGGGTTTACAGGAAACATTAGATGATTTTTGCTAATAGCTTAATATTCCTGCGATGATTTTTTGGCTTTGGATTGAATGGATTGAAGTCTACGAGTGACAATAATGTCTCTCTGCATCTGAAAAAAGGCATTTTGGGCTATTTTGAGGGATACCATGTTCCATATAGTTGATTTATGAAACTATGGATTTGTCTTTTTTCTATGTTTTAGTCATTTGTGAGGCAAGGAAGTAATGTCTGTGCTATTGCATTTTCAAGTTCATTTTCCTTAACATAGAGTGAGACTGCAAAGAGCATTCAATTTTTTGTTATTGGAAATGCCAACTAATAGAATTGTTAGTGTGGAGGCAGAAAAAAAACCCAGCCAGCAGTTATTCATAGTGAATTTAACCTTATGCACTTAAGTGCTATACTATGAGATGAATTATCTAAAGTTTCTTGTGGGAACTTGTGTTGTATCCCATAACCTCACACTCTTTTTTTTCTATTAGCAAGGTCTACCACATCTCTAACTGGCGCCACCTCTCTATATTTTAGTTTTGGAGCTGCTATTACCTCTCACTAAATTCCTGGGTTCCTCTCTCTCTTAGCTCACCATGGAGGAGATTACTTCTTTCTGACATCTCCCTCCAAAACATCACACAATCCTTTCCAGGTTTTTCTGTGAAAAGTTGTGTCTGAGAGGGAGTGTCACACTAAGAAAATGACTATTTGATCCTTCCAATAGTTCCACACCAATAAAATAACTATTTCATCCATCAAATAGTCAAGTACCTTACTCTGTACTATACATAAATACACATAGGGAAATTATCAACAAAAAAAATTACATCATTACAGAGGCCTTTCAGTTAATCCTAGTCATAAATATAAACATACTGGGAATTTTAACTTATTCTCTATTAGCTCCCTTTCTCTGATGTCTGATCACACTTCTTGTTCAGACTTTGAGCAAGTAAGTTAGCCCACAAGAAAGGAAAAAGAAATTTCCCATTCATGAGGAGCTCACAGTCTAGTGGAGATTACAGTCACTTAACTTAGACTGGCATTTCTTCATCTGTTAAATGGAAGGGTTATACTCTCTGAACTCTGTGGTCTCTTCTACCTCTAAATCCTGAGACTTGCCTGAGTCAACCACATCCAGAGTGATCCACTCTTTTATCTTTTGGGCTGGGTACTGATACATTTCTCCTCCCTCTTTCTTTGCCACAGGAAGTAGAATCCAAAAGGTTCCTCTCTGTCCTTAAGCATCCTGTAGGCTGACATCCCCAATCCCAAGGTGAGAGAATCAGTAAAATGGGACCCATGAAGGCCCATGCATAATTCATCCTTATCTCAGGGAGTCTTTCAAACTGACAGTCTTCATATTAAGCATCCCTTTCCTTCAAAGGAGGAGTATCTTAATTCCTATTTATAAGTAGTAACAATAATAGTAGATAACATCCATATGGCACTTAATGCCTAGCTAAGTAAGCAACTAATAAATGCCTATCGATTGGTGTATAATTGGTTTTTAATAAATGCTTGTTTAATTGAATTGAATGAAGAAAATGCTTCCTTCTGATTAGAAAAAAAAAGACATGATGACTAGCCGCATGAAGTAAAATTCCATGGCATTTTCTTTGCAAAACTATTACATTTGTCCTTCTACAGCTAAGCCATTTCAAATTCTGGATATTCTTATGAAAACCCACTCATATACACATTAAGCAATCATTTCAGCAGCAATTATGTTTTTCAAACAATACAATAGCTTTCCACCCACTGCACAAGCATTTGATGCTCTCACATACTAATCACAAGCATCCAAGGGTCTGCTTCCAACCAGTTGGAACTCAGAAGGCGGGGTAATTCACAAGCATAGAGAGTTTTGAGCCCTCATCTCAGCTCACAGCAGCCGCCTCTTCACAATCTATAACATTTTTTAGCTCAAAACTTTTGAGAAATCTGTTTTCTTGCCAAATGTTTTGCCTTCTCAATAAAGAATTACACACATGAACTCCAAGGAATAGGATCATTCAATTCATATATCTGGGTCTCAGTTTCCTTATCTATAAAATGATACTAGATGGCCTCTAAGACCTCTTCTAGCTTTAAATTCTATGAAGCATTCACATGTGATATCAAATGAGGGTCCCATTTATTACAGTTAATTTCATTACAATCTCCTTTGCTGAATCTTCTTCTTCCAGGGCATACCCCTTAATGGTAGGGATCCCCCAAGATTCTGTCCTGGCTTTCTTCTCTTCTTTTTGTTGTTGTTCAGTCATTTTCCCATCATGTCTGACACTTTGTGACATCATTTGGGCTTTCTAGACAAAGACACTTCTCAACTCATTTTACAGATGAAGAAAATGAGGCAAACCTAGTTAAGTGATTTGCCTAGATGTATCTGCGGCCAGATTTGGATTCAGGAAGTTGAGTCCTCCTGACTCAAGTCCCAGTTCTCTACTCACTGTGCCACCCAGCTGCCCTTCTTCTCTTCTACCTCTATACTGTTTAACTTGGTGATCTCTTCAGCTACTACGTATTCAACTATCATTTCTATGCTGATGATTCTCAGATTTATTTGTCCAGCTCTAACTTCTTTCCTGACCTCCAGTCTGGAATCTCCAACTGCCTATTGGACATTTTGAACTGGGTGTCTCATAGATTTTTTTTACTCTGACTTATTTTTTATTTTTTAAATTATTTTATTTCATTAAATATTCTCCAATTAAATATAAAAAATTTTAGCAACCATTTTTAAAAATTTTGAATTCCAATTCTCTTCTTGCCTACCAACTCTCTCCCCAACTTTAGAAGACAAGCCATTTGATATCAGTTATACATGTGAAGTCATGCAAAACATATTTCTATATTAGCCATGTTACAAAAGAAAACACAAAATAAAATTACAAAAATAAAGAAAGTAAAAAAAATATGCTGAAACTTGTTCAGCCATTCTCCAATTGATGGGCATCCCCTTAACTTCCAATTATTTGCCACTACAAAAAGAGCTGCTATAAATACTTTTGTACAAATGGGTCCTTTTCCCTTTTCTTTGATCTCTTTGGGATATAGACCTACTAGTAGTATTGCTGGGTCTATGGGTATGTACTTTTTATAGCCCTTCGGGCCTAGTTCCAAATTGTTTTCCAAAATGGTTAGACTAGTTCACAGTTCCACCAACAATGCACTACTGTCTCAATTTTTTCACATTCTCTCCAGGACTTGTCATTTTCCTTTTCTATCATGTTAGACAATCTGATAGGTGTGAGGTGGTATCTCAGAGCTGTTTTAATTTGCATTTCTCTAATCCACAATGATTTGTAGCATTTTTTCACGTGACTATTGAGAGCTTTGATTTCTTCTTCTGAAAACTACCTTTTCATGTCCTTTGACCATTTATTAACTGAAGAATGTTCTTATTTTTATAAATTTGATTCAGTTCCCTATATATTTGATAAGTGAGACTTTTATCAAATAAACGATATAAAATTTTCCTCAGTTTCCTGTTTTCCTTCTAATTTTGGCTGCATTAGTTTTGTTTGTACAAAAGGCCTTTTAATTTCATGAAAACAAAATTATCTTTTTTACTTCCTGTAATCCTTTCTATGGGGGCAGCTAGGTTACTCAGTGGATAGAGCTCTAGGCCCAGAGTTAGGAAGACCTGAGTTCAAATCCCACCTCAGACATGAACTGTGTGACTCCAGGCAAGTAACTTAACCCTGTTTGCCTCAGTTTCCTCATCTGTAAAATGAGCTGGAGAAGAAAATGGCAAACCACTCCAGTATCCATGCCAAGAAAACCCCAAATGGGGTCACAATGAGTTGGACATGACTGAAACAACTGAACAACAACATAATTCTTTCTATCTCATTTGCTCATAAACTCTTCCCTTGTCCATGGATCTGACAGGTACATTTTTTCCATGCTCCCCTAATTTACTTATGATATCACCCTTTATGCCTAAATCTTTTATCCATTTGATCTTATCTTGGTATATGGTGTAAGATGTTTGTCTATCCCTAGTTTCTACCAAACTACTTTATGCTTTTTCCAGTAATTTTTGTCAATTGTTGAGTTCTTACCCACAAAGCTGGGGTCTTTGGGTTCATCAAACACTAAATTACTATGGTCATTTCCTACTGTGTATTATGTACCTAACATAGACTTCTTAAATTTAACATATCCAAAACTGAATTCAATATCTTTCCCTCCAGACCTTCCCCCTTTCTAACTTCCTTACTACTGTGGAGGGTACCACCATCCTCCCAGTCACTTAGTCTAGAAACTTTGGTGTAATCCTTCTCATTTTCTCACCCTTCCCCAAATACAATCAGATGCCAAGTCCTGTAATTTGTACCTTCATAACCTCTCTCCTATATGTGGTCTTCTTTCCTTTAATACTTTGCTCTATTGCTACTATCCTGGTCAGGTTCTCATCACCTCATACCTAGACTATTACTATTGGTAGTCCTGTTGTCTCCATGACAAAATATAATATCCTCTAATTGGCTTTTAAAGCCCTTCTTAATATGGCCCCTACCTACCTTTCCTACATTCTTATACCTTATACTACATCCACTCCCATGAACTCTGTGACATTAGCCTCCTTGCTGCTCATTACATTACATACTTCACCTTCCAAGTCAAAGTTGGCTGTTTTTGCTGGCTGTCTCTCATGTCTAAAACTCTTTGTCTCTTCATCTTCACCTCCTAGTTTCCCTGTCTTCCTTTGAGTCTCAGCTAAAATTCCACCTCCTATTAATACTAGTGCCTTCCATCTATTGATTATCACCCATTTAGCCTTTGCCTATCTTATTTCTACAAAGTTGTTTGCATATTGTCTCCCCATTAGACTGTAAACTCCTTAGGAATAGGGACTGTTTCTTGTCTTTTTTTGGTATCCTTGACACTTTGTACCATGCCTGGCATATAGTAGGTACTTAATAAATGTTTATTTATTGGTTGATAGTGTCCACCTGGAATAAAGAGGACTAACAATGTAGCAACAACAAAGGTCTTTAATCAAGGCACGGGAATTGCAATTTAGGACACTACACTGCACTGGAGAGCAAGAGTGCCTGTAAGGGGTGGAAGGGACAGATTTAAATGCACTTCAACAGGGAAGAGTGTTTAGGAGGGGCAGCAACAGGGAAGAGTTAAGTTACTTTACAAATAGCCAAAGGCTGGGGAGCAATCAGAACATTGGGCTCAAGGCACGTTGAGTTTCCAGATATATCACGAGACCTGTTCCAACTGTGGAGTCAGTGAGGTCAAGGTAGTCCCTTCTGATGGCTACATTCAACAACAGTAAACAGAGATGCTACCATAATAGAAAATTAATCAGGATGCTATGTGTTCCAGTACTTGAACTGGTTGCTCCCTATTCTTTGTTGGAAAGTAGTCTTAGTGTCCTTGGCTATCCTCCATTTTAGGTTTCTCTCTATAACTACAGATTAGATTTTTTCCCCTAGGTGTCCCGTAACATTTCCAATAGATGTTCCATCCATTTCATCTTGGGCAAGTTATGAATTATTTCTTAGTTGTGCCCATGAACCTCCTGGTGAAATTCAAAACAGGGCCAAATAGATATACAACTATTTGGTTTGTTCATTTTGCCTAGCATTCATAAATAGATTTACCATATTAGTGCTGTAAGCAAAACACTCCAACTGGATTTTGGTGGCAGGAAGAAAGTTGCAAGGGCTGTTTCTTAGGTGAGTCTTTCAGCATTTCCACATTTAATGAGGATAATAAATAGTTGCCTTTCTCATGTATTGAAACTCACTCATCAAAGTGGGAGGGAAGGAAAAAAGACCTTTGGTATAGCTGGATTTATAAGTGAATTCTACCAAGCATTTGAGCGAATAAGCTATATGCTACATAAACTGTTTGCAAAAATAAATTAATAAAAAGGCACTTTACCAAATATCTCCTACCAGACAATTGTATTATTAATATCCAAACTCGGAATATATAAAATAGAGAAAGAAAACCATAGACCAATATCACTAATGAATAATGATGCCTAAGTATGAAATAAAATATTAGCAAAGACGCTACAGAAATACATATTTTTAAAAAATTACTCACTAGGACATTGTTGTGTTTATTCCAAAAATGCAAAGATGTTGCAACTGTTGAAAAACTATAAACACAATCGTATCACTATCAAAAACATTTTTAAATTGCATGATTTTATCAATTTTATCAATTCTATTACTAACAAATATCATTTAAGATAACACAAAATTCATTAAACATCTATGAATTAAGCAACAAATGCTCATGCATGAATTATATAAATAAAATTGCAAAAACAATTTTTACAAAAAGAGAAGCCTTAATAATTAGAAAAAATATTCATTATTCATGGCTTCGCTATGCCAATATAATAAAAGAGAGCTACTGACTCAATTTTTCTACAAATTTACTGCTGTAACAAACAAGTTACCAATGAAACACTTTATAGAATCAGAAAAAAATAACATAATTCATGTGGGTTAATAAAAGGTCAAGAATATTAAGGAATATAATGGAAATATGTGGGAAAGAGGAAAATTTGGTGTTACCAGATCTCAAATTATGCTGCGAATGCAGTAAAAAAAAAAACAAAAAACTACCTGGTACTGGATTAAAAGAGCACCTAGGTGGCGCAGTTGGTAGAGTGCAGGGCCTGAAGTCAGAAAGACTCATATTCCTAAGTTCAAATCTGGCCTCAGATATTTACTAGTTGTGTGACCCCAGGCAAATCACTTCACCCTATTTGCCTCTGTTCCCTCATCTTTAAAATGAGCTAGAGAAGGAAATGGCAAACCAGTTCAATATCTTTATCAAGAAAACCCCAAATAGGGTCATGAAGAATCAGACGCAACTGAAAAATGGCTAAACAACAAGAAAGAGAATTTTTTTTTTAAATAGAAAAGTATATCAGTAGAATGGACTAATCAAGAAAAAAAAAGTACACTGCAGTCTATAAGTAAAAAAAAAAAAAAAAGCCAAGAGCACAAACTACTGGGAAAGAGACAGCAAGAAATGCTGAGGAAACCGTAAAGTAGTCTGGGAAAGACTAGATTTAGATCATCTTACACTATATGCCAAATAAATTTCAAATGGATATACAATCTAAATACAAAAATTCATCTTATGAAAGAAGAGGAGAATTGAAGGCTATATATTTCGTAGTTGTGGAGAGGGGAAGAAGTCATAACTAGCCATGGGATAGAAGAGTTCATAAAAGTCAAAACTTACAATCTTGATGATGTAAAAATTTTTAAACTTTTGTCCCCCAAAAAAATCAATGCCCTTGAAATTAGAACATATTACATGGATCAGGAAAATATTCATATTTTATATCTTTGATAAAAGTATGAAGTCCAAAATCTATAGAGAATTGCCATATCTATAAGATTAAGCCATTCCTCAAGAGACAAGTGATTAAATGGCAGAATTTTCATTCCCCTTTGATTCAGAGATTCCACTACTGAAGGAACAGTGGAACCTCAAGGCAACCGGGTAGCAAAGTGGTAGGGTTCTGGAGCTGGAGTCATGAAGAACTGAGTTCAAATCTAGCCTCACATACTTACTAGATATGTGTCCTTGAACTATGTTTCCTTGACTGTTAAAAAAAAAAAGTATTATAATAATACCTACCTTCTAGGGTTGCTGTGAGGATCAAATAAGGTAGTATTTGTAAAGCACTCAATATGGTGCCTGACACATTAGGAACTAAATAAATGCTATGATGATTGTGATGATGATGGTGATGGTGGTGAGGATGATGACGATGATGATGATGGTGATGATGATTAATGGAACATATAAAGAATTTATGATGCAGAGAGAAGAATTCAAAGCCAAAAGAACACTATACACAATTACTACAATAATGTTAATTAAATCAATATTGAGAGGCAATCAAATTTTGGCATTTTATTGCAGTCAATGTTAATATCATATCGTCCAAATTAAAGGACAGCTTCCACTGTTTTGTTTTGTTAATAGTAAAAAAAACTAGCTCTTTGGGGGCAATGTTCTTTATGGAAGGAGAGAGTTGTTTGAGTATTTGTCCGGAAGTCTCTGATTTGTCAAAATGTATCAATAAATTTAAAAATAAAAATAGTCCATAGCACTGTTGTTTTGACTGAAAAGGCAAAAAGCCATGGCTCCAGGTTGGGATCTGGCTGGGAAAAGAAATGTGACTCACAGTTGTCTTGGTTACCTGGATGTTTTCCTTGTTTGTGTCTGTATGCTTTGCTGCTCTGTGATCAAATTAGATGATGCATTTAGAGCATTTACAAAAACTTTGAAGCATGATAGTAATGTTCGGTGATGATATTGGCAATGATGCTGATGTTGATTCTGATGATGATGATGATGATGATTCTGATGCTAATAATCATTTTGTGGACTTCTCTGGGAAAATGGCCAAGAGAGCTAATATGCTGACTTCTCTGATCTCATACTCTCCTCTTTCCTCTCATACTACCCCTATCATAGTCCCAAGACATGTTTTCTATAGATATGTTATTTCGTTATCCTTAGAACAGGGTCATAGTTGAACCATAGGAGACAGTATGATGAATCTATATCTCAGATTCATTGATAGCTATATGTCTGCCTAAGGAAGTCTAAGACTACTTTCTCTTTCTTTAGGAATGTGCCAGATCAGATCTTGGGTGGAAAAGACCAAACAAAGGCAAAAGCATGGACATCAGGGAGGGCAGGACAAAAACAGGGGACAGAGAGTAGTTCTTTGCAGTAGCACTTTGATGTAGCTTATTTCTCTGTGGTTTGTACCCTCAAAGAGAATTCTAGGGTCTTCAGTGAAATGGAAGGAATATTACATGATATGAGACCAAACTTGATGGGATTACAGTCTTTTAAGAAGATTGAAGAGGTCTGTCTGGTCAGAGAGTATATTAAGAATGAATGAATAAAAAAGTATTTGTTAAGCATTTACTGTGTGACAAGCACTGTGTGAAGCCCTGGAAATACAAATAGAAAAAAATAAGACAAGAGGATATAGATTAGAGGTAGGATGTCCCATTAGGAAGATATTACTAAGCAAAAGGATATAAAAGCCTGAATTAGTGTAGTTTCAGGGAAAGTATTTTAAAATGACATTTCTTTATATTGTCCTTGGCACCCATAAACACCTAGGGCTAATCCCTCCTGATAACATGTCAAAGTTAAAGAGACACTTTTGACAAGAAACAAAGAAAAATTGTGGTGGTAGGACTTGTTCATTGATTGGATATCTGGAATGAGAGAGAGGGAAAAAAAATGAATATGGTTCCAAGATTATGAATCTGAAATACTAGGTAGATACTGGTCTCATTAACAAAAATTAAGAAGTTGAGGGAGGGTAAATTTAGAGGGGAAGATAAAAATAATTACTCAAATTTATGTAATTCTTGCAGGTTTGAAAAGTCCCTTCCCCATAACAACCATTTAAGGCCAATTTTATGAATATTATTATGCTCATTTTACATATAGAGAAATTGAGGCAGAGTAGTTATGAGTTGCTCAGGATCACACAGCTAAGAAGTGTTAGAGTCAAAGTCAAAACTTAGCTCTTCTGCCTCCAACTCCAGTGTCATTCTACTCCATACTCCATCAGTAATGAGACCAATTTCACAAATGTTGAATTTAAAGTATTGGCAGGATAATGCAGATGGAGCTATTTAGCCAGTAGTTGTTTTTTGTTTGTTTGTTTTTTGCAGGGGGGAAGGCAGGGCAACTGGGGTTAAGTGATTTGCCCGAGGTCACACAGCTAGTAAGTGTGTCAAGTGTCAGAGGCCGGCTTTGAACTCTGGTCCTCCTGACTTCAGGGCTGGTGCTCTACTCACTGCGCCACCTAGCTGCCCCAGATTTGGGTTTGGAAGTCATTTGCATAGAGACGATAATTGAAGCTTTGAGATAAGATCACTACAGATAAGATAAGATCGCAACCGAAGAGGATATAGATGAAGAGAAGAATGAACCTTGGAGTCCTAAGATTTTGATGAAACTTACAATAGTTGTTTCATGATTTTCCTGGAAAGGCAAAGAGTATAATCTGAAAAAAGATGCAGACTTGGGGTCAGAAGAAATCTGAGTTTGAATCTGATGGACACTTTCTAGACTCTGGATGAATTCACCTAGCATCTCTGAGTCTCATTTTTTTATTTGTTGAAAGGATCAAATGAAATGATATATAGGAAGGGCTTTGCATATTGGAAAAGCACTCTAGAAATGTTGGCTCTTATTGTGATGGAATTGCTGTCTCCCTTAGGTCTACAGATTGGCCCTCCTCTCAGTTTAGACTTCCAGAATAGTCTGTCAAAATTAACTTTGCTGAGACCATAAAAAAGTGGGCTCCTAACTCAGAGGAAACAATTGTTCATTTTTTGGCTAGTTTGATTTTTGAGGTTGTGGTAGCAATTTGGAAGTATGGAAACACATCTCCTCTTCTCAGAAGGTCTTTTGGTTTTCTCTTGCTCCTCACATCAAAGAAGGTGGATGAAAGAACACTCATTGGTTTCCTAATTCAAAAGCTACCACATAATATCTTTAAATATATAAAAAGGAAAGAAAAGCTTTTGAATCAACAACCTGCTCTTTAAAAAGACAAGGAAGGATTTGGGTGTTCACTTATTCAACAAGTATTTTTCAAGTTCCTAGTGAGTACTAAATGCTGAGGATGCAGACAAAAATCAAAATCTGTCCCTAGTGAACTCACGTCCTATTGGAGGAAAACAATATGAATATAGAAAAGTAAATACAAAATATAGAAACGTACATGATAAATACATAGTAATTTCTGGTGTGAGAGCACTAGCAACTGAGAGGATCAGGATAGGCCTCATATGAGAGATTGCACCTGAGTTGAGTCTAGGACAGGGAGTCTTTTTCCCCCAGCTTTTATATAGAAATATTTATTTCAAAAGACAGAGTCACAAATATACAAACTTACTCTCCCAGCATATGGGAGGAAAAATTCTCTCTTTTTGTACCACCTCACTCTCTGGGGAGTGGAACGGGACTAGATTATAGCTTAGCCCAGTTCCCATACAGTGTGAACCCAGTTCCAAATCTAAAACCTGCCTCAGGTTCAAGTTCTAGGCACTCTGGCTTCGCAGGGGTTCCATGCTGATCTATCTGGCTGTACCATTCCCACCTGAAACTCTGGATCCAAGGTTATGATGTCTCTAACTCCCTGGTCCTGTGAAAATGAACTCTAACAACCAAAACTGAAGAGAACAAACATGGAACAGAAACAAACACTCCCAGGACCATTTCTGTGAGTCAGGGTAAAAGAGGGAGAGGCCATGGTTTTCATGCTGTGGGTGAACTGGGATTTTTCACACTCTGTACAGGGCAGAAAAAGAGTGGAAGTCTCACCAATTTTAAAGATGAAGGCAGCCAATCAAAGGAGACTATACCACCCATGTGGTAGGAGACACAGAGGTCTCCATGTTAGGTAATCTGGATATGTTCCAAAGACCCTTAAGGTGCCTCCATGTTAGGAGATTTAGGCATGCCCAGACAAGCCCAGTTTACATATTTTTCCCTATTTGAAATTTGCCAGTCCCAGCAAATTAGCAGGATTGCATTTTTTAAACACAATCCTCATCCCAAATTCATTTCAGTTCCCCGTGATCTCAGGGGGAGGAAGGTAATGAGCAATGTCCTTTCACTTGCTTCCTCAGTGCCATACAATAGAGTCTCAAATATCACATGCAAACCCACATGTACAGATGAAAATCACAGTAATCTCCAAATACAAAATCTTACAGATTCACAGAGTAAGGAACATTTCAAAAAGTTTCCCAAATAAGCCAACAGAGATTCTTAACCTTTTTTGTGTCAGTGACCCCTTTAGCGGTCAGGTGAAGCCTATAGACCTTTCCTCAGAATAATGTTCTACCCCCTACATTCAATATTGAAAGAAATAATAAATTTCAGTTACAGATCAGTGAAAATAAAGATGCAATTTTTCCCATCCACATTCACAAAGCCCCCTAAAATCTATCTATGGATCCCTTGGAGATCTATAGATGTAGGTTTAGAACTCCTGGTTTAGAAAAAAGCTGTTGAGTCAAAAGTCAGTACAACTTGTTATCCTTCTTTTACCAGGGACTAAAATTCTAAAAATGCAGTGGCCAACCAACTTGACCATAATCCTGATTATAGTCTGATTGCCTCCTATTTGGGGCTAGTTGAAAGAGTTCTGTTTCTCACAGAGCTCCAGAAGGGTGGGGTTATTGTAATCATAATAATCATGACAAGTAGTTTCTAAGACTGGTAGCTTGATTTGTTCAAGCATCCCATACTAGACACCTGGGAAGAAATCCAAAAATATAGAGTATATTTTTGCCCCTAACTATTTCACCCTTCCTTCCCATAGAATATTCCCTTTACAATTATTTCCTTTCTTCCTGGCTGGCCTCCAAAGAATTCAGGTCCTAGATCCCAGTAGAATTCCTCAGAGCCATATCCCAGAATGACTTTTATACTTGTCCTCCTCTGAGAGGGTCTTCTGGCATTCTCTTGCTATGCATACCTGAGAGGACTACTGAAAGAATACGTATTACTATATGGAAACAAAAATCATTTCAGGTTTTGCTTGTGTTAGATTGAAATTGTGTCATGACACTTTTGCCACTTTGAAAAAAAAAGTATCAGACTACTAAATGCAAATTTCTTTGTGGTACTGACATGCAAAAATAAGAGTCAGGAAAAGACTTAAAATATAAATCCAGTCTCTTAAAAGGCAGGAATTTTCCAAGGGAGAGAACTTACATCAAGTCTTAGGGCTGGGAAAGGGACTCTTAAATAGGTATTCAGAAGATTATTGGGGGAAAGAGGGTGAGTGAGCAGGCAAAAGCTAAGGGTTCTTCAGAGTTAGAGTCACTTGGATGGACCTGGGAGGCCAGTATGGACCTTAAAAGATGCGGTATATGTTCCTCCCTCCATTGCCAGGGATTCTGCAAAGTGGTTTCTCAATAGGGTACTATGATGACTCAAATAAATGGGGAATAGGGAAAGATTCCAAGGCTTGAGGAAATAAAGTATAAAGGATAGAGTGCTGTACCTGGTGTCAGGAGACTTAAGTTCAAATCCTACCTCTTAAACTAACTCTGACCTTGGGAAAAATCAACCTCTCCGAGTTTCAGTTTCCTCATCTATAAAATGGAGATAGTAAAACCTGCTGGTACCCACTTAACAGGTTTGTTATACGCCTCAGGTGAGAGTACTTTATATGAATAAATATCAGCCATGGTTACTAAGAAGTTGGAAATATATCAGCCGTTGGCTGAAAAGCACCCACTCCGTCGCCCCTCCCCCGTACATTCACTCGGAATGAAGCGGTCCTGGGGTCTGCTGACTATTCCTTTTCCCGCCCCTAGCCTGGTTGGAGCATGCGCCTCCTCTTCTCACAGCCTCCAAGCTGCCGAAGCTAAATACGGACTACGCCCTAGGAAATTGATTGTAGTCTGGGGGAGTTCCGCCAGCTCCCGTTCTCAGAAACTTCAGCACCTCAAGGGGCGGACAGCGCTCTAGCAGCCCTTCCAGACAACTTCAGCATCTTGGAAAGCCCTTTCTTCTCTTCAGCTTTTCCGGCAGGTGCAGAACGGAACAAACAGCCTCCTCTCAGTCTACTCTCCCTCCCTTTCCATTCCTTCTTCCTGTTTTTACTCCTCCTCTCCATTCATAACAAAAGCATTGCTACCAGTGCGGGTGGGTCTCTCTGCAGTTCTGTCAGCAACGCCAGTTGCCTGTAGCCCCTACGCCAAGCAGTTTCCGCAGGGATAAGCATGGGGCTTCTCCGGATGGGGACAATGATTCAGGTGCTGGCGCTTGTCCTGAGCCAAATTCATGCTTTCCCCAAACCAGAGGGCAGCCAAGGTAGGTGTACATCCGCCCTTTCTTTTTTGTTGAGATAAAGCTTTGAAATAAAATCTTTGATGTCACACTTTCTGTTCAGACCAAATCCATGTATATTAGGCAGAAAACAAGAAAAATCTGTTTTGATATACATCTAAGCCTGAAATTTTATTCAAATACCCTATTTTGAAAAGAAAAAAACACCAACACACACACACACACACACACTAATGTTTTGTTTTGTTTTCTACTTGTGTTGCACTGTTTTCCGGATATTTCATCCATGTCATGTTCAGGATAGAGCTTTTAATCTCTTAATTTTACCAATCCAATTATACTTCTGCTATGTTAGAAGGGCTTTTAAGTCAAGTTTTTAAAATGTGTATTGGATTCAGAGAAGAGTATAAATCTAGGAAAATCCAGAAAACACAGAATCCAGAGAAAAATTCTGACAATTTTTCTTATAATACAATTTGTCTCCACCAAAATCCTAAAGAGATGGTTTCTCTTCCTCTGTAGATTTTACGACCATTTATTCTTTTTATGAGAGAAATGTAAAATGCTTTTGCTATCCATATTTGAGTTAAAATACATGTGACTTTTCAAAACACCATTAATTATATATAATGTGTGTGTTTATTCTAGATAAATCTCTACACAACAGAGAACTAAGTGTAGAAAGGCCTTTGAAAGAACAGGTAGGTCAAATGAAAAACTCTAAACATTATTTTGTGTTTTTTCTTCTTATCATTATTTCTTGTTATGCATTGTTATTATAGTCATTATAACATCAGAAAGTTTAGGAACTAAGTAGCCCTTAGCACAAATTAAAATGAAATCTCTTGATGACTGAAGTTGATTTTTGGCAATGTCTGGATATTGAATGATAGAAGCACACAGATTTGTACTGAAATAAATGCTAAGGATATAATCTAGCATCTTATGCATTATATGAACCCTATGTGTAAATGTATGAACTTCCTAGAGATTTTTTTAAAGAATGTAGTGGCATATGTATAAACAATGACTGGAACTTCCTCTTTCTTTGCTTATTTCACAATTAGATTGCTGAAGCTGAAACAGATCAGATCTTGAAAACAGCCCCTCCAGGTAAATATATACATGTAAATATATGTATGTATGAATATGTATATATAATTATTTAACTAATCTGAAACCTGATGATCTTAACCTAAAAGATAAAATTATGCTGGACTTGTGGGGTTTTCTTCCAGAAAACAAGGCAGGGGAAAGAAATTATTCTTCCGATAACTTGAACCTGCTAAAGGCAATAGGAGAAAAAGAGAAAAGGGAGAAAGAAAGGAAATCAGTACAAAACTCACCACATAATAAGAAATTGATTGTGGAAGATGTAGACTCAACCAAGAATCACAGATTGGTGGATGACTATGATTCTACGAAAAGTGGACTAGAGAATAAATCTCAAGGTATTTAAAAATAAACTTCCTTCCTATTTGCTTTACACCTTACTGCAATTTAGCATGATTACAGGATTAAGAAAATTCCATATTTAAGAAAGACCCACTATACACTCATAATCCTATAGTGTTAAAACAAAAATTGTAATAAAGTCACAATCACTGTGCAAGGCTACAAGCTATATACACAATTCCAAGTTTGGATTTCCATGGCAAGCTGATTGATGCTTTGGGGAAAGAAAACATTTGTAATAGAGCTCTGGATTCTAGGTTAGGAAGACCTGAGTTCAAATGTGCCTCAGACACTTACTAGTTGCATGACACTGAACAAATCATTTAACCTCTCAGTCTCAGTCTCTTAACCTTTCTCATCTGGAAAAGGGGGATAATGCTAATAATAGCTAAATACTCATAATAAATAATATTAATTTGTATTAACATAAGTCACTGTTAATAATATTAATGTACCTATAATGTGAATTGTATTATTAGTAAAATTAATAATTAATACTAATAGCACCTACTTCACAGGATTGTATCAAATGAGATAATGTGTAAAGTGTTTTGCAAACCTTAAAGCACTGTACAATTTTCCATTTGATTTAAACTCTGAATACAAAGTAAAACTATAAAATTAACATCAAAATTAGTTAGTAATATAAAAGATGGGAAATTTTACAATGAAAGAAAATGCCCAGTGTCCATCATTGCATATTCTGTTCTTTTTTCCAGTGCCTTAGGTATGGTAATGGTACATATATGCCTAGAGGAAGGGATTTGTCCTTCCATTCTCTGCATGGGTGCCTAAGAATGCCTAATGTTCTTTTCTTGTGTCCTTATTCTGGTCCCTGACCGCAGGAGAATTAAGCTCATTATTTTTAGTTTGTAAATCTATGACCCATTGCTGAAAGGCAGCTACTAATTAAATTTGCTTTTTAATAAAGCAACACAACCTGAAGGGTAGTCTAAATGAGGAAACTATATTTTGCTTTATCCTTAAAATTGATGACTAATCTAGAAATTTTGATTTCTTTTCAAATTTCCTTTCTTAATTTGTGATTCCAAGTATAGGACTTGAAGTCAGTAAACTACAAATGTGTCTGCATGTGACTGATTCAATCATTTTGATGAAATTGACTGATTCAGGCAAAAGGTTGTTTGACTCAATTGACTGGTCATTTTAACCAGTTGTGCATGGAAAAACTAGTCACACATTGCATGCCTGAGTTGGCCACTGACTTGTTATATAACTATGGACAGTTTAATTTTAATTTCCTAAGTATATAGAAATATGCTTAGTTTCAAAGGATTTACCATCTAGTATGATGACAATAGGAGACAGACAGACAGATAGATAGGTAGATAGACAGATAGATGAATGATAGATAGCTATGTCTATATAATCTATATAAATAGATATCTGTATATATCTATAGCTATATATATAATCAATGTGTAATACATATAACCTATATCTTTATATCTACTGATAAATATATTGTAGTTACAGAAATTTACAGTTGGAAGGGGTCTTCTGATCCAGGCATATATGTGTATTTATCTCTAATTCTAATCCTTATTGGATTGGATTTTATATAGTCATATCTAGAATCACCTGAATGGGACCTGAGAGGGAGCAAGGGACAGTTATATACCAGGGGAAGCCTCTAACTCTTAGTAATGTTTAAGGAGAATGAATTGTGAGAGTGATTCTGGTCCACTTCCACTACTGGAGGAAGCAATGAACTTTTTTCAAAGATCTTATTTTGAAGAGGAAAAATTATTTACCCTGAACCTGAGACAATCAAAATTATTAACAAATGACTATAGGACCCTGGAAGACTTGGGGATATAGATATAATAGCTATATCCTTTTGTCATCAAGTCATCATGAAGTGGGTACTTGATAAAAGTCAATAAGAGGTGAGTCTGATTTTTAATTTGAATCTTGTCTCCAACATATTTTACCAATGTGACCTTAGCCAAGTCACTGAACATGATAAGGTTCTCATTTTCCTAAACTGTAAGATAAAGGAGTTAAACTAAATAGCCTTCGAGTTCTCTTTTAGCTCTTAAGTTATGATTTTTTTATCTGATCTCTTAAATTTGTCTTCCTTCTGGGACCATGTAAGAGAAGGGAGAAATAGCCACTTTTGCACATATGGATGAATGATCCTATATGTTGCTATTCTATTCAAAGTTTTGGTCAGAATGTTGAAGGTGTAACCACATATAAGCAGCAGTTCTTCTCTTCACACATCTGTTCCCAGCATGCTTTCTGGCAAGCGCCATGCTAACAAAATTCTTCCAGTAGCTTTTGTTGCTGCTAATAAAAAGCTCAAGGGAATATTGAAATGGGAAGGAGAAAAGATGTTTCTTCCCCTCTGTGCATTGCTAGCATCCTCCCTATTGGAAAGGAAAAAGGAACAAACTGAAAAACAAAAATAATCATCCTGCTATCTCCAGCCATAGAAAATAACCTTTCTTCCATAGACCCCTGGGGACAGAGTAGAAAGCAAAATATTTTTTTCCCTTGCCTGATTAAATCTATGCAGGACTTCATATGTTTACAACAAGCCTACTGGTAGAACATGGGGTTAAGCAAGAGTTAATTTGTGCACCTGTAAAAGAATTAAAAGGTATAAAGGTGGAAGGAGAACCCCAACCAAAAAAATGAGGGATACTTTAAATTGTCAAAAGATATGGTAAGCAGGTAGCTAGGTGGTGCGCTGGATAAAACACTGGTCCTGGAGTCAGGAGGGCCTGAGTTAAAATCCAATCTTAGATACTTACTAGCTGTGTGACCTTGGGCAAGTCACTTAACCCCAATTGCTTCAACAACAACAACAAGAAGAGATATGGTAAGCCTGAGCCATATTGGGTTTATGAAAACAACTCAGAAGGCTTTTTTCTTTTTCTATCCATTGCCCTGATCCACAATTCTGAACTAAACCATTAAAAGTGAATCTAAATGATTGTACCTGGCTGCCTCCTGTACTTCTCACCCCATTTTTTCCTTCATGTTTCTTTTGAAGCAACACAAAGAAGTTGTTTTGCCAGAAGTTAAAGAGGTCACTAGCTGTAGGGAATCTAGAAAGGGACCTGAGAGAGGAATTTCTCCTTTTGTTCCCCTAGAAGATATGAATGTAAAGAGCAGCATCAGAATAATAATACTCTGACCTCCTAACCTTATAAAAACATTATAAAAGTTATTTGGACAGTACTAGCCAGGGAGTAAATTACCTGAGGGTTATTTAGCATCCTGGAACAGAAACACCATTTCTTAGATTTCAAGCATGAAAACTGCTGCATGAGATTAGCCTTAGGGTAACATAAAGAGCCAAGTGCCTTATAAGCTTGATGTACTTCACATGGCATAGAATGGAAATAAACGAGTGATGCCTGGCAGATCTCCAGGGAATCTGGTGCAATGCCTCATTGATAGCAACCCTCCCCTTGCTATTAGAGTTCTGTTTCCACAGCATTGGCCTTAAAGAAATGCAGTCAGATTTTCCCCGGTAAATCCAGGAGCACATAATTGCATTCCATGCTGCATAGATTTGCATATTGGGAGCTTAAGAGTGTAGATTTAGAATTGGAAGGGATCTTAGAGACCATCTCATTCAACAACATTTTATAGTTGAGGAGCTTGAGGCCCAGAGAGGTGGTGACTTTCCCAAGGTCACTCACGTAGGTAATGACAGAGGTAAAATTTGAACCTAGATCCTCCAACTGCAAAACCAGTGGAAATTTCTTCTACATATGCAAAGCATTAACCTTATTGGTATAGCCAGATCATCTAATCCAAGCCCTTCATTTTACAGATAAGGAAACCGAGACCTAGAGAGGTGAAATGTCTTGCTCAACATCATACAGATAGCAAGTAGCTGAGCTAGGATGCAAACTCTAATCCTCTTAAAGGAACCGACAATCTAGGATTCTTTCCACTACTCCATGCTGCATCTCTTACAGGCTTAAAGAGCTGCCTTGGGTGCTAAGAGGTTGAGTGACTTGCCAATGGTCACACAGCCAATTTGTGTTTGAATCAGGACTTGACCTCTGGTCTTTTCTAGCTCCAAGGCTGGTCCTCTATCTGCTAGACTTCTGGTTTCTGCAGATTGTAAAACTATTCAACAAAAATAGATGATTAGCAAGTAACCCAATTATGCTTATTCTAGATGATCCAGATGGCCTTCATCAACTAGATGGAACTCCTTTAACTGCTGAAGACATTGTCCAGAAGATCGCCACCAGAATTTATGAGGAAAATGACAGAGGAGTATTTGATAAAATTGTTTCTAAACTTCTGAATCTTGGCTTGGTAAGTCAACTAAATGCCTAACTTGCTTGAAGTCAGCCACAACAGAAAGTCAAGTGGTCGCTCTTTTATTTTCCATCCCTTTCATTGGAGTAATAGCCTCCACTGGCCCTGACCTATCTTCTTACAGGACTCTATCCTTGCTAGGGCTACAAAATTCCCTTGCTGCTGTATGATGCTGAACACTTGTGTGGTCCACAGCTGAAGGAAAACCTCACAGTGTTTCTCTACAGAAATACTCTAAGGGTACTTGGCAGAGGTGGGACCATGGGCTTTAGAGCTAGAAGAGACCTTAGGGATAGTTTGATCCAGTGGTATCAAATTCAACTAGAAGCCCTGTGAGTCACATATTGGCTTAGAAAACCAGAAAATAACATTATCTATGTTATATTACATTTTCATTTTTTTAAATTTCCCAATTACATTTTAATCTTGTTCAGCTCCTTGGGAGTTTTGTGATTGCCTGCAAGTTTGACATCTCTTATCTAGTCCAATCCCCTCATTTTATGATAAAGAAATTGAGTCCCAGAAAAGTTTACATGATCCCCACAAGGTCACATAACTAGAAGATGTTGTTTGAACCCAGGGTGTTGGGGTTTTTTTTCACTCTAATTACAATACTTTTTTATTCTATCTTTTTCTATAAAATACATTTCTATGATATCTTCTCTTTCATACATTACCAGAGTATCCCATATATCCCTCCCTCTCGTTTCACCTCTCCCAGAGAGCGATCCCATATGACAAATAGTATTTTTGAAGAGGAAAAAAAAGTCAGTACAATTAATTGCTATATTGAAAAAGTCCAAAAACACATGCGTTATGTAACACCTGTGGACCTCCTGCCTCCATGAAGGGCTAGGTTGGGAGTGTCTTCCCATATCTCTTCATTTGCATCCCACTTGTTTTTTGCAATTTTTTATATTTACTTTTGATTTTGGGTGTGTCATTCTTTCCATTTCCATTTTAGTTACTGTGTGTGTTATTTTCTTATCTGTACTTACTTCACTCTGCATCAATTCATATAGATCTCTCCATAGTTCTCTGTATTCATCACATACATCATTTCTTACAGCACAGTAACATTGTGGCACTACATTTTTAATGACTTCACTTCTCTAAAAGTGAATGGGATAGTTTCAGGCCCTCTTGGAACCTCACTTCATCCTTCTTACATGCTCTAGTATTTAGAAAATATGGACCATAGAAAGATGGGGAAACCAAGACTCAGGATTGATAAATAACTTCAACAAGGACGCATAGTGACAGAGCCCAATTTCCAGAGCCAGTACTCTTTCTACTGAATGTACCCAGGGGCTACATATTAATTTGGATCTAACAGAAATTATATAGTAAATCTAAAAATGTAGTCTGTATCACGTGCACTTTGAGTTGCTTTTTTGTGGGGATCAGAGGTTATAATTAACCACTATACTCTCTGATTCAGCCTCCTTGCATATATTGACAGTTATTACATGTTAGAGCTGCAAATCTGAAGGGAAGCAGATAGAATGGGGTTACCAGTATACTATACATAACAGCTGTATGATTATGCCATGCAAGTCATTTTACCTCTGAGTGCCCCGGGTGTCTCTCTATAACTCTGTTACAAGTGAATTGCTTAATGATCTGCAAGAGCAGAGAGAATTTCCCTACACCAGTGAAACCGTAGGTTGAGTACAAAAAAATGTTTTAATGAAATGTTTTATGGTATATTTATGAATAAAACTTATATGTTCATGGTTAGAAAGACAGTAAGTTACAGGTCTCCACCATTTACCTCTCTGAATCAATTTTAATTGGTGAAAATAAATAAAACTTTTAAAAAAATCTTTTCTTTATAAATAAGGGTGAGGAAGGGAATAAACATTTATATGGGACCTATTGTGTGCCAAGCACTGTACTAAACACTTTTACAAATATTATTTCATTTGATTCTTACAATAACCGAGTAAGCAGTAATTAAATGACTTGCCCAGGGGCACATAACTAGTAAGTATCTGAGGTTAGATTTGAAATCAAGTTTTTCCTGACTCCAGGCCTAGTGCTCTATCCTCTTTGCTACCTACCTGAAGGAGTGAAGGAAAGTAAAAACAAAGAATATGGCAAGGGAACATGGTAAAGGCTATCATTTTATATACATTGTTTTGTCAAAATCTGTATCTGCATTGGGACATTTGACATCATTGAAGCATCGTCTGGAAGGCTGAAGGAATGACCTTCAATAGCAAATAATGACTCACCAGGAAAACAGGGAGAAGATTCTCAGATGGAATCTGTCGTATGTCCCGAGTTCCATTTTATCTGTGTTTTATACATTACTAAGTGCATGGTGTGTTCAATATGTTTTTGTTTAATATTCAACTCTAATATTCAATATTTAATATTCAAATCAATATTTAATATTCAACTTTAATATTCAACTAGAATCCTATTGAAGGAGAAATTTACTCTAAGAATTAGCACAGCTTTAGCATTATTTCAGGATTAGAATATCTCCTAATTATACAGGAATATGTACGTGAAATAGCTGTAAAGTCAGGATCATCTGCAGCTCCCTCTCAGTTCAATCAATTAATGAATAAAGTATTTTTTAAGTCCCCACAAAGAGCTGGGAATACCAACACAAAAGTATACTAGTCCATGCCCTCATGGAGCTTGTATTTTACAAGTTCACAGATTAGTAGATACAAGATAAATACAAAATAAACACAAAACAATTAACAAGTGGGAGCCAAGATGGTCCTGCCTCCCTCCCTTGAAGGAAGAAACATTTTACCCACAGCTTAAAGGGCGTTCCAAGCAGCAGAAATAAGGAGGGAAGGCATTCCAAGCATGGGGAAAGCCTAGGGAAAGACAAAAGTGGGAGATGGAATATTCCGTAGAGAAAAATAAAGCTGAGAAGTGGGCCAAGGGAAGTGAAGGATCACATGTGTGTCTAGGGAGAGAAATTACTGGCACAGACAGATCTGTAGCAAGTCTAGTGAGTGGGATTTCTTTATAGAAAGCTCTGCTTTCCTGCCCTGCCATATGGTCTTAAGAATACATCTGACCCAACCAGAGGTATTTAAACAGTGAAGTTAGATAAAGCTTAAACATAGCAAAGAGAGGCATCTCTGCTCTGGTTTTAATTGGAGTTAGAACCTCCTGGGATATCAGCATCTTCTAGAGTTAGAAGATGGTCTGATTCAGACCTCGAAACCCAAGGCTAGTAATGTGACAATTTAAGAACAGATTTCTAGTGTTAAATGCTGGAAAGTCCACCTGGGATAATGGCAAAAACACCACAATTGAAGTCAGGAGAGAACTGAGTTTGAGTCCCACCTTCGATATTTACTGGCTATGTGATTATAGAGAAATCATCTAATCTCTCTAGGCCTCAATCTCCTCATCTCATAAAAATGGGAATAATGCTTTAGTATCTATACCATGGGACAGCAAGGTAATGCAGTGGATATAGTGTAGAGTGTGGGGCCTGGAGTCAGGAAGACTCATCTTCCCAAGTTCAAATCTGGCCTCAGATACTTACTTTCTTTTCTGTGTAACCCTGGGCAAAACCCTGTTTGCCTCAGTTCCTCCTGTAAAATGAGCTAGAGGAGGAAATAGCAAACCACTCCAGTGTCTTTGCCAAGAAAACCCCAAGTGGGGTCATAGCCAGACATGACTGAGCAACAGTAATCTATCCTACAGAATGATTGTGAAGAACAAATGAGACAATTTATGTAAATTCTTATACAGGCCATTATAACCCAGCTCCTTTCCCCGTATTGTCTTAAAAGAATGAAGTCAGGTGTATCTACCTATGGGATGGTTGATAGGGATTTTTCTGCATAAATCACACTTTGGGACAACTCTGGAGAGAAGAAAAGCTACCCTGAGTATAACATTTCCACCAGTCATATGACCTAAAATAAATTATTGCTAATTGCTAGGGTTTTTTTCTCCTTAGTCCTCTGGAAGAGCTGATTGGAAAGGAAAATAAGAGGTGAGATATAGGAGATCTGATCTCCCCTTTTCACGCAGAAAAGGAAGAATATAACCTACTATAAGAAACCCTTGACTTACATTGGTGACCATGTTATTTAATCTACTTCATGGAATATTTCTACAATTTGTTCTAATAGCTTTTGCTATGATTCTCCTGTTATGGCTCCTACAGGGTAATCATAGCCCCTGGAGCAACAGGATAAAAGGCTCTTTCCCTGCTTCCTGATGCATTCAGGTTTATGCCATGCCCTAGTGATGCTGCTGCAAAACAAAAGCTTTCATAGCTGCTAAAAATCAGTGTGCAGAAAAACCAGCTCAGAGGAGAAAAGATAAGAGCATATGGAGTTAGATGGATTCAGATGTAATTTCTTAAGCAGAGTTCCCTCTGGCTCTGCCCCCTCTCTGTCCTGGGCCTCTTGCCCAAAGAGATTTGGAAAACATGAAGGTGGCGGTTTGCTAGCAGGGTAATTCTGCTCTATTTCAGGAAGTGATCTTCCCTCCTTTCTTCATAAATCTGCAGAGGGCTTTACTTCAGAACTTTTTTGGGGACCATGCTTATTATTTGCTGCAATCTTGATTCTGCCACTTCCTTATTAGAATCACAGATTTAGAAATAGAAGAGTCCAAATAGGCCATCTAGTCCACCCCACAATGAGGAGAGTGAGACTCCAGAAAGGTTAAGTGACTTGAGTAAGCAGCAAAAGTAGGATTTGAACCCATGTCTTTTGATTCCTAATCCACTGATCTTTGCATGGTGCCATATTGCCTTCTACCCCTGAGCCCATGATTAACTTCTCTAGACTCCATTTTACTCATTGGTAAAATGATGATGTTGCACTAGATGACTTCTAAGACCCTTCTCATCGCCAAATTTATGGTCCTATGATCCTTTTCTTAAATAATAATAATATAATGATAATATATTGTTATGATGATATAATATGGTATAATATGGTGCTGGGGTGTCTAATGTGCAGTTATGCCAGGTTGGGAGGATGATCCCTCTATCCATAGGTAAACTGGTATTATCTGGTCTCATTCTATCCACCTATTCCCTAAGCTGTGGAGTCCCCAAAAGGCATGTGATGTGGTTCTGAGTCTATGCTTGCCTATGAGGGATGATTATGCTGCTTTTACAGTGGTTAACCACATACTCTGATGCAGTTCATATGATGTCAGGGCAGTGATTATAACAGCATTACTTTACCAGCTGCTGCACAATGAGGATGAGAATACTTAGTGGCTGGGGAGTATGTGGGAGTAGATCAGTGGGAGGAATTTTCCCTTCTAGACTCAGGATTACCTCTAGATTTGCTTTAGTTGAAAAGATAAAAATTAAGATGAATAGTTTCATTCTTCCTTTTTGGCTCCATAGCATACAATCATAATTAAGATAGGACAACCAGGGCCTTTAGCTTGGGTACCAATATGGCCCTTCCTCTCCATGGTAGAAGTGGAAGTGACAAGGAAAAGAGACAGACAAGTTCCTAGCAAGTCAATCTCAGAATAAGCAGCAGATGGAAGAGAGGGTCTTCCAGAGAGATGTGCTCCTCCAGGCCAAGTGTAGTCCCAGGCAGAGGGGCAGGTGGGGGCATAGCCTTTTTGATCACTTTCTTTCCTTAAAAAGGGAGACTTCTGGGTCCACGCTTTTCTGGAAAAGAGACATACTATGCTATAACTGATTCCCCCATGGGAGAGAAGATACTTTAATGGCCTTGCAGAACATTTCACTCAGGAAGAGGAACAATCTGAGCTCTAGAATTCCAGGCCAGGAAGTGGTTCCCTAAGCTATGATTCATCCTTGGAGGAAGGAGATTTTCAGAGCCCAGGGCTTCTGGGGACAAGGGCAAGATGCTCGTAGGAATGAAAAGAGCTTCTCTAGACACATGTATCCTTGCAGAAAAAAGGCCTTTAGAGGCTTCTGAGGACATCTATTCCAAGGAGAGAGAAGGCTAGATGGCTCAGTGGATACAGCACTTAACTTGAAATTAGGAAGATTTTAATTCAAATCCTTCCTTAGACTCTTATTAGCTGCAGAGCTCTGGGCAAGTCATTTTAACTTCTCTCTGCCTTAATTTCTACATCTGTAAAATAAGAAGGTTGACTTGATGGTCTCTAAGGTCCCTTCCAGCTCTCAATGGAGAGGGCATAGTACGATAGCCCTAGGAAAAGCTGAGAACTATGATTCCCACTTTTCCCCTTCAAATATATTTGCTTCAGAAGCCAGAATTCCTCTTTAAGACTCTGCCATTGGTGCTAAGAGACAATTTAGATACATATGAAAGCGAGCATATGTCCCTGGGATTATTTTAGTCTTGTATAAGTTCACAAGTGAGTGGCTTCTTCCCTTGATATACTCAAAGATAAAAGACCTTCGAGTTTGTATCCCTTGTTGGTATGGCTAAGAGACCTGACCAAACTTTATTCAGAAAGCCATTTTTAAAAAAAACTTTTTAACCCCTTGGAAACAGATTACAGAAAGTCAAGCATACACACTGGAAGATGAAGTGGCTGAGGTCTTACAGAAGTTAATCTCTAAGGAAGCCAGAAATAATGAGGAGGAACCTGATTATCCTTCCAGCAGGACAGAGAACTATGCCGAAAACCTCCCAGAGGAAACGGTGAGTGTTTTTTTAGCAGTATACATTATAAAAAAGCATTAAGTTTAAAGATTTAAATAGAGTTTTCCTTTAGGGAATAAATAAAAGCTATTTAAAGAAAGCATGACCAACACAGGTATTATAGTGATTTCCCCTCTCAAGAAGTACTATTACTATTTCATTACTATCTCCAATACTTAACACAGTACCTGATATGCATAATAAATAAATTGATTTATTGACCAACTGATTTGTCTACCTTCTCACAATAAGCATATCTCAAGCATGAAAATGTAATCAATCTTCAGCTTATCTCTCTTTTATTTCATTATATTCAATATTTATTAAATAGGTAGCCTGATCTTCTCACTTAGCTGCATATCCCACTTCCTGTGCCTGCCCCTTTCTCTCTTGACCCATGCTATCTCTTACAGGACCATTATGTCTTCTCCTTGTTAGACTCTCAGCTTTTAGAATTTCCTACAGATGGTAGTCAAGTTGTCTTTTCAGCACATTTTGTTCAGTATCATGTCCCTTTCCTTTACTTTTTAAAACATTTTTATTTAAAGTTTTGAGTTCCAAATTCTATCCCTCCCTCCCTCCCCTACACCCTCCCTGAGATGGTAAGCAATCAGATATAGGTTATACATGTGCAATTATGTAAAACATTTCCATATTAGTCATTTTATACAAGAAGACTAGAATGAAAGAAAAAATGAAAGAAAGAAAGAAAGTGAAAACAGCAGGCTTCAGTCTGTATTCAAACAATATCAGTTCTTTCTCTGGAAGTGGATAGTATGCTTCATCATTAGTCCTTTGGGATTGTTTTGGATCACTGTATTGCTAAGAATAGCTAAGTCATTCACAATTCTTCATCAAACTATATTGCTGTTACTGTGTACAATGTTCTCCTGGTGCTGTTCACTTTATTATGCATCAGTTCATGTAAGTCTTGCCAGGTTTTTCTGAAATAATTCTCCTTATTGTTTCTTATAACACAATAATATCCTATTACAATCATATACCACATCTTGTTTAGCCATTTCCCAGTTGAGAGGCATCCCTTTAATTTCCAGTTCTCAGTGACCATTAAAAAGGTCTGGTATAAATATTTTTGCACAAATAGGTCCTTTTCCCTTTTTTGGATTCTTTGGGATATAGACATAGCAGTGGTATTTTTGGGTCAAAGGGTATACCCAGTTTTATAGCCCATTGGACATAGTTCCAAATTGTTCTCCAGAATGGTTGGATCAGTTCACAACTTTACCAACAGTATGTTAATGTCTTAGTTTTCCCATATCCCCTCCAGCATCAAACATTTTCCTTTTTTGTCATATTAGTCAATCTGATAGGTGTGAGGTGGTACCTCAGAGTTGTTTTAATTTGCATTTCTCTAATCAATAGTGATTTAGAGTATTTTTTCATATGACTATAGATAGCTTTGATTTCTTTGTCTGAAAACTGCCTCTTCATATCCTTTGACCATTTATCAATTGAAGAATGGCTCTTATTTCTAAAAATCTGACTCAGTTCTATATATGTTTGAGAAATTAGGTCTTTATCAGAGATACTTGCTGCAAAAAAATTTTCCCAGTTTTCTGCTTTCCTTATAATTTTGGTTGCATTGGTTTTGTTTGTGCAAAGACTTTCTAATTTTATATAATCAAACTATCCATTTTACATTTTGCAATGCACTTTATATCATCTTTGCTTCTAAATTCTTCCCTTGTCCATAAATCTGACAGATAAACTATTCCATACTCTCTTAATTTGCTTATGGTATCACTCTTTAGGTGTAAATCATGTGCCAATTTTGATCTTATCTTGGTATATGGTGAGAGATGTTGGTCTATACTTAGTTTCTGCCATACTGTTTTCCAGTTTTCCTAGGAGTTTTTCTCAAATAATGAGTTTTTGTTCCAAAAGCTTGGATCTTTGGGTTTATCATATACTAGATTACTATGGCCATTTACTATAATGTACTTTGTACCTAATCTATCCCACTAATCCATCACTCTCTTTCTTAGCCAGAACCAGATTGTTTTGATAATTACTACTTTATAATTTAAGATCTCATATGGCTAGACCACCTTCTTTTGCATTTTTTCATTAATTCCCTTAATATCCATGAGTTTTTTCTTCCAAATGAATTTTGTTATTATTTTTTCTAGCTCTATAAAATAATTTTTTTGATAGTTTTATTGGTATGGCACTGAATAAATAGACCAATTTAGGTAGAATTGTCATTTTATCATATTGACTCAGACTACCCATGAGCAATTAATATTTTCCAATTGTTTAGATCTGACTTTATTTGTATGAAAAAGTGTTTTATAGTTGTGTTCATATAGTGCCTTGGTTTGTCTTGGTGGGTAGACTCCCAAGTATTTTGTGTTGTCTACCATTATTTTAAATGGAATTTCTATCTCTTGCTGCTGGATTTTGTTTGCAACATATAGAAATGCTGATATTTACCTGGGTTTATTTTGTATCTTGCAAGTTTGCTAAAATTGTTAATAATTTCAATTAGTTTTTTAGTTGATTCTCTAGGATTTTCTAAGTATGACATCATGTCATCTGCAAAGGGCGATAGTTTTGTTTCCTTATTGCCTATTCTAATTCCTTTAATTACTTTTTCTCCTCTCATTGATATAATTAACATTTCAAGTACAATATTAAATAATGAAGCTGATAATGGGCATCTTTGCTTCACCCTTGATTGTATTAGAAAGGCTTCTAGCTTATCCCCATTACAGATAATGTTTGCTGGTGGTTTTAAATAAATATTACTTATCACTTTAAGGTAAGCTCCATTTATTCTTATGCTCTCTAATGTTTTTAATAGGAATGGGTGCTATATTTTGTCAAAGGCTTTTTCCACATATTTTGAGATAATCATATGATTTCTATTGGTTTTGTTATTGATATGGTCAACTATGCTGATACTTTTCCTAATATTGAACCAGCCCTGCATTCCTGGTATAAATCTTACCTGTTCATAGTGTATGATCTTTGTGATATATTGCTATAGTCTCTTTGCTAGTATTTATTTTCATTAGGGAAATTAGTCTATAATTTTCTTTTTCTGTTTTGGCTCTTCCTGGTTTAGGTATCAGTACCATATTGCCTCTCTCCTTTAAAATTCTCCTGTAATTTCCCATTGGGATCAGCACCAAACTCCTCACCTCTTCTTTTAAGATCCTTTACCAATATGCCTTGATTGTCTCATTTTCTGTTCATCTTAAAACTGCATTTGAGCCTCCCCTAAAAATTGTACCATAGGCCTAAATTGTTCCTTCTTTTTCCCTGTAGCTTGCCACCTTCCCCTTATCTTTCAAATGTCACTTGAAAACCACTTCCAAGGAAGGCATCCCATATTGATCAGAGGAAATGATAGCCTTCCTACACTCTGCCCAATCTGAATGGAGAACTCTCATAGCTACTCTCCATGATCTTTCCTTACTCTTCTTTGCTTTTTTTATTATGAACTTAATAATTATTAACAAACACAAATATTCAAACATACAAATAAGGACAAAAAGAGGATTGTATATAAAACTCTGAACTTCTATTACATACATTTGGCTTTTTAAAAATATTATAGAAGCATTCATGGTGTAGTTCAGTGGCATAAAATTCAAATAAAAAAGGGGTGCTGAATGATATAGAAAGATCCTTGCACATGCATAGTGACTGAGAAAACCACAAATTCACATATCTATGCTTTATTGTATTTTTATTTGTTTTGTTAAATATTTCCCAATTCTGCTTGAATCTGGTTCTGGACAAACTCTGGAGTGTTGTGGGCCATTGTAGACCCCTCTGGTAGAGCAACCAGAAAACTGGCCTCTGAGTCAGGAAGCCCTAATTTTAAGACCTACCTCTGGCACATACTGGCCATATGAGACCTGGGCAAATCACTTCTACTCTCAGGGCTCCCAGGCCACTCTCTGGTACTTTAAATTGCAGGACAGATGCCAATCTGTCTCAGTGGGAATTTCCTATTGTTGTAGTTCGGTCATTTCAGTCTCTTTGTGACCCCATTTGGTGTTTGCTTGGTAGAATTACTGGAGTGGTTTGCCATTTGCTTCTCCAGCTCATCTTACAGATGAGGAAACTGAGGCAAACAGGGTTAAGTGACTTGCCCAGGGTCACACAGCTAGTGTTTGAGGCGAAATTTGAACTCGGGTCTTCCTGATTCCAGGACTGGAGACATGGCCCAGAGTACATGGATAAAATCACAGACTCAGTCCCCTCTCCCCAATATATGCATATTAATTTTAACAAGGTAATAACAAAATTGCATTTTTGTCCCTTTCTAAAGTTTTTTTCTTGTTTGTATTTTCATTTGTTTTATTGATGCTATTTTCCTTTTTTTAAAAAAAAAAGCTCTGCTTACTTTTGACTTATATACCTCATGTATTGCATTACCATTGTTGTTGCTATTATTATTATTATAGTTGTGGGGAAAAGGGAGAAATTCTTTTCCCGCCACACTCAAGGCCCAAATGAAAAGGAGAATCAAATTACAATGGCACTCATTATCACAAAATATATGAGGTTTTGTTTTGTTTTGTTTTTTAATGAAATTTCCCATTGCCACCGGAGACCCTAAAACCAGCCATTCAAGATGGTTTTACTAAAGGAGAAAGTGATGATACAGTACCTAATACCTGGACCATACCTAATACCTTGGAAAGAAGAAATAAACTTTATACTGAAGACAATTTTGATGACCTCCAGTATTTCCCAAATTTTTATGCACTACTAAAAAGCATTGACTCAGGTAGGTATTCTGATATATTACCATATTTGATGAAAATATTGAATCTAAAAACGTTCTGTTTTGCTTTCAGACTTCTGCAGACACTTCCTATCAAGTAGATGATATACTGAGGGCTCAGAGAGAGCACAAGATTTGCCAACATTTAGTCTTTGTTGCCATATAAATAAGTCAATAAGCATTTATTTAGCTCCTACTAGGTGCCAGGCACTGGACTAGGTACTGGGGATATAAAGACAAAAATGAAACAGTCCTTGCCCTCATGGGCTTTTTGGTCTATTGGATAAGAAAACATGTATATCAATAAATATATGCAAAACAAATGAAAAATAAATGCAAGGTAAATTTTTGAGAGATAGGGCATTAGCCTCTGGGGTATCAGGAAAGACTTTATGTAGAAGATGATTGATTTTCTCCTGGGTGACTCAGGATCTTGCAATTAATCAGCAAACATTTATCATAGGTCTACTATGTCCTAGGACAGCTGGCAACTCTGGCCTCAAATACTTCCTAACTGTGTGACCCTGGGCAAGTCACTTAACCCTATTTGCCTAAGTTTCCTCATCTATAAAATGAGCTGGAGAAGGAAATGACAAACCCTTCCAGTATCGTTGCCAGGAAAACCCCAAATGGAGTCACAAAGAGTTGGGCATGACTGAAACAACTGAACAATAATACTATGTCATAGGCACTGGGTTTCTCAACTCATACCACCTCATTACCAACCTCAGGGATCTTAAAGTGTTAGAGAGAATTAAGAATAAGGAGATTAAGCTAAATATTCTAGAACTGTTTTTTATGCCCTATGATTACTTTATTGCTTTTCTTACTATAAATGTATTGTCTTTATAAATCCCTGATTTTAGCTTGTTTTATTATCATTTGACTTTGTTCTTCTAAAAAGGAAGCATACCCTATCCCCTTTCACTAGCTCAAACCATTTAATTAAAAGTTCAGATTAGTTGGGTCATCATCAGTCAAGGTTTTATCATCAACCTGAAATATACTAATATATTACACACAATAATTAAAGACTATTTATTCTATAGTAAGCTATAATGCTAAGAAGCATTTCCTTTCACCATGGAGATTTACCTAAATCAACCCCTAGTTCCCTTTCTTTACCCTTTCACTCTGCTCCCAGTCTCACTGTTAAAACTCATACAACCTCATTTATCCTTCTGCAAATGTTATATAATTCTTCACCTGGATGAATGCTACCCAGACTAGGCACATGGAAGAGATTCTCCCCAACATTCCTTAGCATCCTTATTTGATCCTGTTGAAATATTTAGACTCATTTTGCTGTTTTAATGTTTTATCCGTGCCTTTTGTTTTCATTGCACTGTCATCTTCAGGTACTCCTCCCCAACCTACCTCCTTAAGGACTCTTCTTGGTAACAGACAGGTGAACAAACCCACTGGACTCAGTAACAACTCATTCTGAACATATGCATGTAACTTCATTTCTGGAGAATACCCCTTTTTCTCCACCTCCAGTTTGGGGTATAGATGATACCATTCACATTGAGTCAGACTTGCTGCACTCTCCAGGACTTTGTCACCTTTATTGACCCATTTTTGAGTCATTGTGTACCATTAGGAAGCAGATTCCCAGCTGAAAATCCTATCCCTGTTTACCTGGTGAGTCACTACTTGCCAGAGAAGGTCATTCCTTCAACCTCCAAGACTGTGTTTCAATGATATGAAGTGTGCCAATGCAGAGGTAGCTACAGACAAAATGATGAGGTAGCTAAAATCAGTCACCCACAGCCCTTTCTTTGCCTTGCTCCCCTGCCATGCTCCCTTGCCCTTACCTTCTCTCTTTATTTGCCTTTATCTATAAATTTTAAAAGTTTTTAAAAATTTAATCTATTTTCAACACTTGATTTGATTCAGAGGTAAATGATGAAACCCAGTGGTTCACTGACTTTCTTATCTTATCTTCAAATGAGATAATATCTGCAAAGCACTTAGCACAGTGTCTGACTCAGAAGATTCTATATAAATGCTTCTTCTTTTCCCCTTCCCCCGCCCCCACTTCTTACCATGAATAAATAGGCTTTATTCACAAAACACAATATATTTCTTCAGAATGCTGTACCATATAGCATATTATACACCTTATACACATTGTGCTGTAATTTTTATTACATTTATCTATATACGTGTTTCGGCTCCCCCTACTAGATTTTAAGCACATTATACTGGAATGTAAGCTTCTTGAGATCTGGGACCATTTCTTTTTTCTTTTATTTTTTTTTTCAACTCACATCTTGTGGCACAATATATTGTATACAATAGGCAACATTAATTATTAACTAAGTAATTAATTGATATTGTTGAATTAAATTAAACCATGTCCCACTGGGTTCTAATTCCAGCACTGCTACTTATTACCTGTAAATGTATAACATTGGGCAAATCCATTAACCTTTTTGATCTCATCTGGAAGATTGGCAATTTGGACTAGATGAGTCAAGGTTTTTTGTAGAAGTAAATTATATGGTCTTATATCTTATTTACTATTTTGGTCCAAATACAAGCCGTCAACCCTCCTTAGAATGAGATCTCTTTGAATGGAAAACAATCCACGCTGGAAAATAACATTATAAGCCACTCTCTAGTTTTATATAACCCAGGTGGGGGTGGGGGGTGGACTATGACCAATATACCATATTTTTATATTTTCCCCAGCACTAATCATAGAGCATTAGACATAGTGGGCATATAATAAATATGTATTAAATAAATAAGTGAATGGATGAGAGAATCTTAAGTGGTCATCAAAGATGAAGATACATTTTAATTGTTTGTCCAATGATTTATGTCCTTTTCCTATAGAGAAAGAGGCTAAAGAGAAAGAAACACTGATTACTATAATGAAGACGTTGATTGACTTTGTGAAAATGATGGTTAAATATGGTACAATTTCTCCAGAAGAAGGTGTTTCATACCTTGGTAAGAATGCTATTTGTTGTAAAAATAAATTTGAATCTACAAAGCTGTGCATATGACAAACACTGTGACAGAGTTAGGTAGACCTGTAGCTAATTCACAGTTTTGCCCAGAATATTGGTCAGAACTATAACCAGGACAAAGAGGTGGGACTTTGTCCTCAGCACAACTATCTGGCAGGGGAAAGGTTGGGAGGGGCCAACACTTTTTTCCTTTCTGCAGGCCAGAGACTGTTGGGCCTACACTTCCTGGTTCTCCTCCAGCCCATGCCCCATCCAGGGGTGCTGGGGGGCAGGCAGACTGGAAGATGGCTTAGAAGTCAGACTATGGCCCAGCAGGTGCTTGAGGAAGGGATTGGGAACAATCGTCTACTCCCTCTCCCCGAACAACTACACCCATGGTTCCTTCCCCTGGCTCATATGTTTATTAGCTATATGCCTCTGGGCTACTCATTTAACCTATGTGTTTTCTACAAAAAAGTTGACAATGCTTATTGCTGTTCCTATTGATGATCCTGGGATATTTAAGACATTGTATCATCAAGCCTGAAGACAAGAAGATTGAGGGAGCAACAAAATTGCTGTTTTCAAGGGTTTGAAAAGCTGTCATATGAAAGAGGGACTAGACTTGTTCTGTTTGTCCCTGGGGGAAGAGCTAGACAGATGTTGCAGAAAGACAGATTTCAGCTCACTCGCTATAAGAAAGAACTTCCCAAGAGCTGGATCTGTCCAAATATGGAAGATGATGCCTCAAGGGGCAATGATTTCTTCATTGTTGGTGGTCTTCAAGCATCTTTTCAGGGATGTTATAGAAAGGATTCCTGCTCAGGTACACCTGGATTGGGTCAGATGACCTCTCTCAGGTCCATTCCAATGTTAAGATTCTGTAATTCTGTGAACTGAAACTATCAGAGTTAATTTGCCAGCAAAAGCAACAGAATATCTATATACAATCAGGCCCCATTTCTCACCCTCCAAGCAGCCATAATGTTGACACCCAAGGATCACAAGGGCTTCTGCACCCTCCCTTCATTCCTGTACATACCTCCTGAGATTCTTAGTGAGCATTGCGCTTCCTTCTGCCACAATGATATGGGCCACAGGGACCTATTCTGTTCAGGGCTTTCTACTGTCACTTGTGGCTTCTGGTTGCTATAACTATACCACAGCACTGAGAATTAGGTACAGTTATGTGAAGTCTGTGCCCAAACTGGGCATCCAATGTACTGTCCATCAAGCTTATTGAGACCTATGCCTCTAACCATGAGAGTAATGTTAGATTTCTATACAGGCTTGTGAAATAATGGTGCTATCACGGTGGTAGATGACTTTTGTAGGGGAGGGGAGGCAATCGGGGTTAAGTGACTTGTCCAGGGTCACACAGCCAGTAAGTGTCTGAGGTCAGATTTGAACAGGCCTTACTGATTCTAGAACTGGCATTCTATCCACTATACCACGTAGCCAGTCCTGGTAGATGACATCTTGACTAAGACACTTCCCTGTGCCAGACTTTTCACCATGTTAAGGTCACCTCCTTGTTCCTAAAAGGACATTTTCTAGCTTCATAGACAGGGGTCTATGAACACCATCTCTAAACAGGGGTCCCAGTTGATCTCATGTCCTAGATAATCTCTTCATGGAACTGTTGACCCTGGAGTCAGAAGATCTGGTTTCAAATCTTGATTTTCATGCTTGCTAATATCTGTGAGACCTTGGGCAAGCCACTTCAGTTTCGTCAGATGTCAAATGAAAAGGTTAGACTAGATGCTCCTGGAGATTTTTTCTAACTCTAAATCTACGATCTTATGATGACCCCTTTGTATAAATAAAGCTTCACCATTCCACCAGATATCACTCCCCAGGCTGATGGACAGGCAGAACCATCCCCTGGAATCATATCTCCAGTGCTATGTTTTCTAACATCAATGTCATCATCATCATCATCATAGTTAACTTTTTTTGTTACTATGTGCCAAGCACTGTGCTAAGGGCTTTGCAATTATTATCTCATTCACTCCTCACAACATCTCTGAGAGTTTCAGATGAGGAAACTGAAGCAAGTAGATATTAAACGACTTGCCCAAGGTCACGTAGCTAGTGTCTAAGGCCAGATTTGAGCCTAGGTCTATCCTGACTCCCAGCCTGGCACTCTAACCACTTCCATTTCCCCCACATTAAGATGACAGGGTCGTCCTACTGTCTACTGTGGAGTTTCATCACATTTACTCAGTTCATTCAGCCACTGAGAACTTTTGAGTCTATACCAGTTAAAATTTTTACTACATTTTTTCCTGCACTCATGCTATTTCAGGTCCCATGTTCAATGACTAATTAGGAAAGTTGGAATATACGCACACTGCCCTGCAGTGTACCTCTGCATGGCCAATGTGGCATACAAATGGTGTCATGTGGGGTGCGAATCACTGTACCCCAAGAGAACCCTTGAGCATAGGGCACTGGACCTGGCTATCCTCCTTCAACATCTCAACTAGCAGAATTTTTGGTGGAAAGGGCATTTATTTAGTCCTTTCTCCATTCTTCAGGTAGTAAGCCCAGTGCCCTACCACTAAAAACAGCCGGTGCTACAGTAGAGGGTGTACTGGGCCTGGAATCAGGAAGACCTGAGTCCAAATCCAGATTCAGACACTTACTAGCTGTGTGACCTTGGGCAAGTCACTTAACCTCTGTTTGCCTCAGTTTCCTCACCCATAAAAAATGAGGATAATAGCACCTATATTGCAGGGTTGTTATGAAGATCAAATTAGGTGTTTGTAAAAAGTGGCCTGGCACATAGTAGGTACTATATAAATGCTTATTCTCTTCTTCCTCCTCTACCAGTTGAAACTATCCCCCTCATTCTAACTATTCTGTGTTCTATCATTCTTTGCTATAATTAGTTCAATTTAACTCTAATTTATACCTTCTGAGTTGTCCAACCACTCCTCATTGTGGCTGAACTGGAAAAATACATTGTCCAAGATATCTTAGAGACATGGCGCTCACTGTTTCAAGACCTTAGAGCAGTTAGATGGCAAAATGGACAGAGATCTGGGTCTGCAGTTAGAAAGACTAGAGTTCAAATTTGACCTCAAACACTTACTAGTTGTGTGACTCTGGGCAAGTCACTTAACTTCCATTTGCTTCAGTTTCCTCATCTGTAAGATGGAGATAATAACAGCCCTTACTTCTCATGGTTGTGGTGAGGATTAAATGAGATAATCCTAAAATGCTTAGCCTAGTGCTAGCACATAGCACTATATAAACGTCAGCTATTACTATAAGTACATTGGCAGGGTTATGGGCCTGCGGACAGGATATGTACGTGGCCCAGGGTTATTAGAGGTCTTGCTGCATCATGAAGCCACAGTCTGAATGAAGGCAGGGGAAAATGGTATATGTGCCTGCAGCCCAGCAGACATGGCTGAATCATAAGGAGGCTTAGTGGACCCTACCCGCAAGTGTACCAGGTCATCAGCATTTTCCAAAAACAGAAAATACCAACAGCAGCATTAAAAAGACTGAAGCTTTGGTGAATCATGTTGAGTCAGGCAAATGGTTATCTTCTTGGCAGTCCATGAATTTTGACTTCTTAAATACAGACGGACCCTCTTACTAGCTCTTGCTTTAAACCTCTGCCTGGCAATCAGTCTCTCTTGCCATAACTCTTCATTCTGCAAAAACCTGGTATGAACCAGACCCTCCTTTCTGGTTTCCAATTGTTCTTCCATCTTCAACTCCTTGGCCCCAAGCATGGATTGTCACTTCCCTTCCTTGATTTATTGCATTATGACAAGTACATGCCGGCCTTGTCCCAGGGGAGGATACAACAATCTGTTATGGGAAGAGATACTGGAGAGTTTGCATAGCAATGAATATAGATATCAGATAGACCACCGTGTTAACAGATCAGATGCTCCAGGACCACAAAGGACTAATCAGGCAATTAATCAGGCAGATTGTAGATGGAATGAGGCAATAGTCTAGTTATTTGGACAAAGAAGAAAAAGGCAAGAGTGATATGATTGATTCTGCTATTCTGTGGATCTGTGTTCATGTCTGGGTGAGCGATAACAGTTTTAAGTACAAATGAGTGTTACTACGAGGCATTATATTCTGATGGTGTGCCCAGGATGCTGCTGAAGAATAAGAGGAATGCAAAAGAAGAATAAGACATGGTCTCCTGCTAGTCACACTATACAGGTGGGGCTGCATAAGTGTCTTCCTGGGATGTTGTCAGAACACCTAAAAAGAATTGGGTGGGAGGTTGGACTGGAAGCTTTCTAAGGTTCTTTTTAATTCTTGAATTACATAATGCTATAAAATGTAATCTAGCTCAGACTCGACTGCTTCCCTATCCAGTTTTATTAAGTTAAAGTGTCTCTTTGCTTTTTGAAAGATTTTTCAAACTTTTTAAAATCAAAACTTGGAATTTTTAATGGGACTTTTTTTTTCCAGAAAACTTGGATGCAACAATAGCTCTACAGACCAAGAATAAGCTTGAAAAAAATGCCACTGACAATAAAAACAGATTAATTCCAGGTATTTTTTCTTATTATTTCCTTCATGGCCTTAAAAATGACAAATATCACTTGGATTAATGAAAAAGACCTGTGTTTAGTAACAAGCAGCCACTAGGTTGTAATTTTGAAAAACTTGGGGTAAGAGGGATAGACTTAAATTGACTGCCAAGGAATGCATGCATCTTGGTGACCTCTAAAATCCCCTGCAATTCCAAGATTCTATGATCCTATTATTACAGCATTTATCACACAATTATCACTGTATGACCTATTCCCAAGCAGTGTTAGTGGTGCTTGTGAATTTTTTTCAACCTCCTAGAAAGAATATGCTTGTATTTTTATCTATTTTTAGAAGGTTCAACAGATGTTGAACGTCAGTGAATGGCTTCTTTTAGTCTGCCAATTTCCCCCTTCAGTTCCTTACATAAAAAGAATTAAGGAATGAGGAGATGGGGCTCAAAAGAACAAAGGCCTGCTAAAAGTTGAAGAACATGAAGGTCTGATTCTCTAGGATTGTTCAGTTTGGAATAAATGGCTGTGTCTGCACAATAGAGAGTTAAACTGTTTTTTCAATTAATTAAAAACATCCAAACTGGACAGTTTTAGTCCCCCAAAATTCTCGATGGGCCTGATTTGCCCAGTTCTTGTCGCCTATATTAATTAAACTGAATAGAAAATTGCCAGATTTCCACTTCATACTATCCCACATAATAACGGACAGCTACCATTTAAGTAGTTAACAACTGGTCTTAAATTGTAGATATAACGGTAGATATTTGCTTCTGGTTCCTTCAGATAAGAGTCATGAAGAAGCAGACAGCACAAAGGAGGAAGCAGCTAAAATGGAAAAGGAATACGGAACACAAAAAGATTCCACAAAAGATGGATCGAACGCAGAAAGAAACAAGGAGGAACCAAAAGGTATAGAATCTTCACCCTTGACTTATGATGACATTAAGGTATTCCGTTTCCCCACACCGAAGAAAGGTTTGACAATTAGTACATTGTGAAACTTGTTATACAAAGCTGGTACGATTACCTACAAGCAGACATGGTTTTAAAATCGCATTTCCGTTATTGGCTATTGATTGTGCTATGCTGTTCATATTCTCCAAAGACCATCCCCATACTCCAATCTAGGACCGATTGCCCATAGTTTCAAGTCATTATCATGACTTCAATTTATGCGGTGTCTTAAGATTTACAAAATACTTTCCTCTCAACAACCTTGTAAGGAAAATAATGCAAATGTAATTACACCCATTTTATAGACGAAGAGAATGAGACTCAGGGAGATTATGGGACTTGACCCAAAATCACACCGCTAGGGGCACAGGAATTTAAACACCATTCTGATGTTAAATCCACTGTTCTTTTTATTATGCCATAGTTGAGTAGGTTATTGTGGCATACATAGTCTACAACTTGTACTTAATAACAAATACTGCTTTAACAAAACCCTATACAAACTTCTGGAAAAAATCAAGTGAGACAAACTACCCTTGAAAGGTAACCTGGATATTATGACAACATTTATGTATGTGTATGTGCATCTGTGTGCATTGTACACACAGAAATATATGTAAACACACAGATACATGTGTGCACATATGTACATGTGTGCATGTATATGCACACATGTATATATCGTGTGCTGCAAACATGCACCTATATGTATATCGTGCACATGTATATACACATATGTGTATGTTTTGTAGAAGTATATACAAATATATGTGTATATATTTAAATTAGTGACAATATTTTTTAAAATGTATTTGATACATTTCATTTTGGTACAATAAATACTTCCCAAAAAACACCCAAACAACGCCTTCCTAAAAAATATATCAGGACTTGGGGGTAGAGAGAGGAGAGGGGGCACAGCTGTTTCATCTTTATCATTGTGTAAAGAATGCACCTGAGACTCTTAATGTCCTGTAGCCCCCTAAGGGTTGAGATAGAAGACCAACTATGGAGAGGATGAGGGAAATGGGTTGCTGGCCACAGAAATTGGGAGTAGAAGGGGAAAGGATAAAGCCCTCCAGTCCCTGTCCCCGTTCCCCCCCCCCGTCCCCGCTTGCTCTATGGCAATAGCCAAAGCAGCCCTGGTGTAAGGAGAGAGGAGGCAGACCCTAGCAGAGGAGGCTGGAGTAAGAGGGGAAAGGGAAAAATCACAACTGCATTTGCAACTGGACTATCTCTTCTGTTGCCCTACCCCATCTTGCCCCACTTTGAAACCCCTTTACCTTGCTGCCTCTCTTCCCACTATAATCTTTAACCAGGTCAGCTTCAACCTTACCCAGGCTCTAATACATCTGGAACCCTCATCTATTCTTTAAAAAAAATTTTTTTAAATGCTCCCTTTGATCCTAGGTCTGTTCCTCTCACATTCCTTTCATTTTCTGTTGCTCACCAAAACCTAGCTTCCTCATGAAGATACATCCCTTGGCACTGTCTTCAGGGCTGACTTCTTCTCTCACGTCCTCTAGCACAGAGAGTCAGGAAGAAAGATTAACATGATCTTTGCTCCTGCCACTTTCAGATCCTCCCTCCCAGACCCTACAAACCCAAGGAGTAGTAACCTCACCTTGTTTAAAGAACCTAATCCAGATCCTTATCACCATCAGGTTTGGGCTTCCAGTTTGCTTTCCTTCCTCTCTTATAAATTAAGTAACGAACTAAATCTTTTTCTGTAGTATAATCCCTGCTTTCTTCAAAAAACAAACAAAAAAACCCCGGCATCCCAAATTCTAATCCTCCTCCATTCCTGTGACTTTTGACTCCAGTCTACAAAGGAGTGGTCCTATGGTCATAACTTAATTGCATCCTCTCTCCCTTACCAGTCAGCTGCATTTATTCCTGGCACCCTAATTTCTACTTCAAGATCTGCCTTTAATTTTGCCATCAAACCCTGGTGCTGTATTAGACCAGAATTTTTTTTATTTTCCAATGTTGAATTTATTTGCATCGTAGTGGTAATTGTATACATTGTTATTTTGGTTCTGCCTTCTTCCCTCCACATACCTGCATCTTCATACCTGCATCATCTTCTTGTGTTTCTCTGAATTCTTCATATTTGTACAGTGGATAAAGTTCTAGACTTGGAATCGGGATGTTCTTGTTTAGTCATTTCAGTTGTGTCCAACTCTTCATGACCCCATTTGTGGTTTTCTTGGCAAAGATACTGGAGTGGTTTGCGATTTCCTTCTCCAGCTCATTTTACAGATGAGGAAACTGAGGCAGAGTTAAGGGACTTGCCCAGGGTCACCCAGCTAGTGTCTTGAATTCAGGTCTTCCTGACTGTAGGCCCAGAGTTCTATCCACTGTGACACCTAGCTGCCCTGAACTCAGATCATGCCTCAGGTAATTAATAGCTCTATGAACTTAGGAAAATCAAATCATTAAACCTTTCATCCTCTGTTTTGTCACCTTTAAAATTAGGAAATTGTATTCAAATAGCCTCTAGGGTCGCTTTCAGCTCTATGATCTATGATCATTCCTCATGACACGATAATATTCCATTATGTTCCTATAAGATATGAACTAGCTATTCTGTCGTTGTTGGGTACTTATTTTGTTTCCAGTTTTTTTCCTACATATATCATAAATAATGCTATGGTCAACATTTTTCAAAAGTATGAGTTTTTTTTTTTCTAAGAGTAATTTCCTTGGGGCTGTCCCAAAGAAAACAGTCCCAGAAGTAGGTAATTAGTTGGTGAAATGGATAGAGTACTGGGCGATTCATTTAACCTCTCAGCCTCAGTTTACTCAGTTTTGAAAATAACCTGTTCATTTTTAGCAAAAGGTCAGTTATTTTTTGAAAAGGGAGGTTTAAATTACGTTATTGATTATTGCTTATTCAGGAGCTGATTACTCAGGGATTGACGATCAGCTTATTTCTTTAATTTCTCATGAGAAGCCCCATTAGAAGTAGAAGAGGAGATTAAAAGAGTGAAACTCTTTCCATGGAATTTTATTTTTATCAAATCCAGTGAAACATGCCATAGAGGCTGAATGTATTTTGTAAAATGAAAAGGTTTTTTTGTCTTTAAAATATATATCTATATCTATATGTATATGTATATACATATAGATATATATATATATATATAATTTTTAGATATTTGTGCTATCTCTGCCCCATCCCACTGCCACATAATACAACAGATGGTTGTAATAGACCAGCCAGAACTGGAATCAAAGATTAACATTTACTGAATGAATAGGATTACATTCCATGAGACAAAGGCACTAAGAAATATGTTCCTATATTTATGGTTAGTTCATTTACTTTAATGTGAAAAAAACTGATCTGTTTTTCTAGTCCAAATGATCTGTAAATCCAGCTTTCATTACCGGAAAGGACAGTGGAAACTTCCATTCTGGTTGAGGCCAAAGTTGTCTGGACTTCCTGTCTCTTTCATTCAACAAATGTTTATGAGGTTTTAATGGTTTATGCAGCAATAAGATGGTGAGTGGGAGGGAAAGATATAGATCTGGCTTAAGGTCTAGGTTAAAGGGAGTCAAACTAGAGAAGAATTCTTAAATAATATGAAAACAACTATGGCAAAAACTGGATATATAAGTGCTCATCACTACATTCTCCTCAGGGCAGAAGGCACAGGATAGACCTGTCAAGAGCATCATCAGTCATTGGAAGAAGTGATAGAGTAAGATTATATCTCACAGTAAAGATTAAGACAATGGCCTAGTTAAAAAAAAAAACTACTCAGGATTGAATGCTTGCAGGAGAGGTAGGAACTCAGAGAGAATGGAAGGAAAAACACCACTAACAAGGAGACTGTTACAATATAATATAGGTAAAAGATCTCCATCCCCAATCTTTTTCATGACTGAGATGCTAAGGCATGAGCCCTCCAATCTCCCATAGAGCTGTGGTATCTTTATGGGAGATCCAGTTTTTCTGCACCAATCTGTGCTAATTTGTTCAAGTCTGGGACAGATTTGCAATTGCCTCCTGCCCAACCTGGTCAGGGGAAGAGTAGGGATAGAGTGTGGGGCAGGGAAGAGAGTTAGGCTCATAATCTCTTATTTTAAGACATAAGTACATTGATTGCTGTGAGATATTTGACATGAATTTGCTGCCCAAATTTGTATTTTATTCATTTCATTAACTGAATGGGGACAGTAGAGTGGGTCAGGACTGCCCATCCATCTTGTGAGCAGCCCTGACCATCCTACCTCAATGGGTTAATGATCATTTTTGAGTATATGGGATTTTGTCATTAAAAAAATATACTTGTTATGATTACATGAAAAAATCTTCATTATATAGTATACTATGTGTTAAACATCTCCTCAAAATTATTATCATTAATAGTACTTTATGTATTTAATGTTTCAATTTGTTATATATAGTTCCATAATTTATTTTATCTGTGATTAAGTATTTTGTTAAAAACTTAATATTGAATATCCATACAAACAACTCAACTAGTTTAGTAACTGTTTGCATTTAGATTAATTAATTTCAATGAGTAAGTCACTCCCTTCAAGTCTTCATTTTTCCTAGCGTTAGCTCCCATTTTCTAGTTCTTTTTTTTCACTTTGCATTAATTTCATAAAGATCTTTCCAGATTTCTTTGCATTTCCCATTGGTTGTATGATTTCTGTAAGTGAGCCTTACTCTGTATCATTTTGGAAGCTATATTGCACTTATCCAGTCATTTAAGTATAGTGATTTCTGCCATCTGTGCTCATAGTATAGAACAAAGCAATTTTCCTGGGTCAAGAGGAGCAAATTGAGGTCAGAACAAACCTATATGACAAATTAACAATTCTGATGTTGAAAGCCCACATGATACAGGATTGATTCTCTGGCATGCTTTCCCTCTGTTTCAGCTTGTTTTAAGGCCACATACAATCTTAACTATATTAAAAAAGGTGGGGTAGGGGGGTGGAAATAGAGACTCAGCATGATGGAGTCACTCTTCACTCTCTATCATTTCCCATTTCCAATCTTTTGCCAAATCCTGTCACTTTTACCTTCGTAACATCTCCCAAAAACACCCTCTTCTCTCCTGTTATACTACCACCACCTTGGTGCAAGCCCACATCACCTCACCCCTGGACTTTTGCGAGAAACTGCTGTTGACCTTCTTGGCTCAAGTCTCTCCCCGCCCTCCACTCGGTTTTTAGATTATTCTTAGTCTAAATTGTCAAATCAATCCTCAACTGAAGATCTGACCATGTGACCACCATCTTCCATTCAATAAATCCCAATGGGTCCCTAACACCTCCAGGATCAAATATGAAATCCTGTTTGGAGTTCAAAGTTCTTCACGACCTGCCCTCCCTCCGCCCCCCACCTTTTTCCAGTCTTCCTACAACTCACTCCCTTTCCCATATTTTGTAAGCTTGCACAAAACACTCCTCTCCAGACTCCAGGCATTTTCCCTGCCTCAGTTTCCTCATACAAATGAAGAAAATAATAGTGCCTCCCTCCCAGAATTGTTGTGAGGATAAAATGAGATAATATTTGTAAAGTGCTTTTCAAACCTTAAAGTACTATATAAATATATAAAGTGCTATATAAACGCTAACTATATTATTATTACTGCCTGTCTCCCATGTTTAGAATACTCTCCCTCCTTACTTCTGCCTGCTGGCTTCCCTTCAAGTCCCAAATAAAATCCCACCTTTTACAGAAAGCCTTTCCTAATTCCCCTTAATGCTAGAACTATCTCTCTATTGATTTATCTGTACATATAATTCTAGGTTTGTTTTGCCAAAATGGATGGGATCACCATAATCTTATTTCCTAAAGTGTTGTACCAGAAGCAAGCGAGACACACCACAGGGTATAAGTTTTAAGTGGAGAATTTATTAGCTGGTGGCCATTGGGGTACGGCACCACAATGGCTATGTGTTGGGGTAATGGCTTGGCTTATATAGGATATGTGGGGGTACAGAGTCGGGGGGGGGGGGACAGGAACAAAGGTCCTGGCTGATCAAAAGATTCAGTCAGGTTATCCTACTAGTGGGATAATCTCATTTACATTCCTTGGTGGAGTCACGGAGCCCCAGGAATATCTGCTAGAAAGGGTCTGCCAGGTTATCCTTCAGTGGGATGGTCCTATCTATTGACATTCCTTGGTGGAGTCATGGAGTCCCAGGGGGTTTGCTAAATGCCAAAGATATCTGAGTCCATTCTTTCTGGGGGTGCTTGTCAGTAGCTAGGGGTTTCTCAGAGGATCCTAATTTTCCTTGTATTACATTCCTCACTTTCTTCCATGGGAATTTCAAATCCTTGAAAAAAGGAACGACCTGATGGGGCATAGCAATAAAATTAGGAGGCCAACCAAAATGCTAAGCAGGGGTGACAATAAAAGGAATGCTAGGTCGTTGGCCCCAGGGGAAGGCCAGACCTAGTTGGAAGACTCAAGGAGAGTCCAAGGAGCCTCCCCAGGTACTGCACTCCAGAAATTTTTAAAAAATGGTATAAAACATCCCACATTTCCCCCTTTTTGGTCAAAGGCAAACTGAAAGTTTTGCCTAAAGACCAACTAAAGGTATGGGAAAAACTCATTTTCCACAGGGTGAAGTTTTAAAATCCCACTCAAGGTGGAGTCAGGTTTTCCCTTTTCTGTATTTGGACATCCCCAGGGTTGGGCAGAAATTGTAAACTAATTGTAAGTAAAGCAGAGGGAACATAATAAAAATTCAGGAAAAACAGTCTTGGGAACACAAGGACACAGAAGGGAAAAAAGCAGGTCTTTGCTCAAGTTCTGGTTCCGGATCCTGTGAGAAAGCCGTCCGCGTCTGGTGCTGTCCCTCTCAGGCTCTTGGAACCACAGGGCGAGGCTCCTATAGGCCCAGATGTCCACTCCTCACACGGGGTTCCCAGAACACATGTAATTTGATGATTAAGAAACACAACATAGGTCCCAGCCACGCAGGGCTAAGTTCTGCCTCTCTAGTTCAGATCTAGAAATTCTCAGGCAATTTTAACTTACTACAACTTACAGATACTTTACAAAGGGGATATATTTTCACTTGTACCATTATCTTATACAATTTTCTTGTATTAGCATCCAAATTTAAGATCTTATTACCAAAACATACTTATCAGCTTGAATTTCCAGAATTGATAAATTTTAGAGCCAATCATATACATCTGTACATAATTCTTAGGGGGATCAATCTGATCCTATTGCCTTTTTAAAAATTTGCTTCCCTTCCTTTTATTAGACATTTATCACATTACATCTTTGCCTTATTTGCTTTGCCTAATCATTTTGCCTTTTTGGAGGATGTTATCCCTATATTATTTCAATGTTTTATTTGGTCATGAACATGTTAAAATTGTAAGCTAGTATCTTATTATAATAACTCAGAGATATTTCAATATTCATCTATCTATTACCTAACAGATTTAGCATAGTGCTTACAAAACTTCTTGATAATTTAAATTTGCTATGAAAGAAATGAGGGACTATGTCATATATCTTAACAGAAGGAAAGAACTTCCTTAGCTCTGTTTGATTCCAGGCACGAGTCATATATGATAGCTAATCTTATAGTCACCAGGTGCTGAAAGCAGGGCTTAGGAGTAACCAGGTGGGGACTTTCCTTTTCAGAAAGGAAATAGCAGAGTTGGGAAATAAAGTCAGGAAGATCCTACCTAGGCTGTGTCCAAGGTCGTCTTCAAGACCTTTCCCAGGCACAGACCTTTCAAGTTCTCAGCTTGCAATGCCTGCCATGCCATTACTGGCTTCATGTGACCTAGTCCTGTAATCAGAGCTTAAGACAATATTAAATTGTAGTCCCAAAAAATCTTAAATAGCAAATAAATATCCTTCAGATAAGACTGCCCAAATTTTACTGAGCTAACAATTATCAAATCAAGCTACATAACTTTTCCATCTTCTAAATACTTCCTCACACTCATCTCCAACTTACTTTGACCGTCTGAAACTATCATTCTCGGGACAGGAGAGGCTTAGCTAACTCCCATTTGTCCCCAAATTTTCTTATCTGCCTTTCCTATTTTCCCTCAACCTTAATTTACCTTTCCAAATCTTTCAAACCTAGTACTCAGTCTTCCTTTACATTTCAACCATAAGACAAAACAATTCATAAGTTAGTACTTTCATTGTCATAACTGTGTGTACTGGAATCCCATTCCAGCTTCTTAAACACACAAAGACACAAAAAAAGGGGATTTGTTTTTTGTGATAACTCATTCTAAAAAAGGGAACACTTATTAAAAAGATCTGCCATCTCACCTCCCCCTGAGGGTGGGTTCTTCTCCATCAGATGGCAGACTTCACTAATTAAACTACCAGGCCAAACCCATCTCAAGTCTTAGTTTAATCTTATCAGTTTTTTTAAAATAAGCCGGGTTGGAGGCTTCTTGGCCCCTACTGTCCTCTTATTGCTGCCCCTCCCCTTTCCTTCCCTTCTTCTTATCTAAACTAAGGGTGGGGAGGAGTAAGGAATTCAGATTGTCGTTTGGAACCTCCTTACTCAAAAAAAACTTGAATAAGACATCAAATGGGCCTTCAACCTACCTCTCAAGGCTTCTATAGATAAGCATTAATTCTCACCCAGAAACTCCAAGAACTCACAATAGGTTTGAACTGCAACCAATTGGCTTACAGGTGGAAATTCAGCAGGCCTTCTAAAATTATACAAAAAGATTTTACAGAACATTTTTCAAAAGTATTTTCCCTTCTTAAAGCAAAATAACCTTTAAACATTTGGATTCATTCACAAATTAGTCCATAAACCTCCAGATTAACATACGTAAATACATCTTTAGATAATACAGGCTTGAAAATCATACCCCTATATTTTTCAAGGTATTATATTATCATGTATTTAAAACTTGAAACAGATTCCAATTAATTACCAATCTAGTGAACTGAGTTGGATAAGCAAATCAAATCTGATTCCTAACCACTAGTGGTAACATTTTAATTTCTAAGGCCCAATACTCTCTGCATTGAAAAAGAAAAAGGTTAATGTTTATAAAACCACATTTTAACAAAATAGTTGATTTATAACAAGAACAATTTCAACTGAACTTCCAGACAAAACTTGGAGGTAATAAATTTTAGGTTACAACAATTGTCCAACTTCTTAACCTAATGCACCTCTAACAAAATATTTTAGAAATGTAACGATGCCCTAAACATTATTATGTATGTAAAATTTGAACCACTCATTTCAGGCTAGGTAGATACATTTCTAAACCAAATATGATAGTTTAAAATGACCAACTTTTCATCACATCCTTTAAAAGCATCCAATTCACATATATCAAACTCAAATTAAAATACAGTATAATTTTAGAAATACAGAAACAATAAATTTCAGATGACACCAATTGCATTTCCAGATACAATATAGAAATTGTTGGTCTTATTACTTCCGGTATTATATATTAATGTATTAATATATAAATACGTGTATCACATATATTAATACATTAACATCCCAAATACACTTTATTTAGCTGTATATTCTTCAGCACCACTACCTCTGGTACAGGTATAGGAACTTTTGCCTGGCCATGAATGAACTTATGAAAGAAAGAGAAACTTAATTTTGCACCCACTTTTTCCAAGCTTCATCTTATACAAAAATGCCTAAAAGGATTTTTTTTCGGACTCCCAAGGAAGATAAGAGCAGGAAAAAATCCCTTTTAGTTTTCTAAAGGGCTCCTCCCTAGGTGGAGCCTGGCAGCCCCTTGAGGGCCAGGAGCCTACCCTTCCAAGCACTAACTAACCAGCCCTATTTCTTTACAAGTTTCCTTTTGGCTTCAGCTCTGATAACCTTTCAATGTGGAGGGTGGGGGAAGGGTGAGGCCAGGAGCACATGGTAGCCAAGAGGAGCACATGGACTCCTGACTAGACAGGTAGTCTCAAGCTGCTATTCTACAACCCCCCTAAATTCTTTATACAGGTTTTCTATCTCTCTCTTTCACAAATTTACCTTTTAAACTTTACCACAAGGACGGGCTACAAAGGTACTCAGGGTCACAGGACTGACTGTCAGTCTGTGAATTTCTGTCGCTCTTCTCCTTTTGCCCGGTGGGGAAAGCGATTACTCCTGCATTCTCTTCTAATCGGATCTGGGAGGAGAGGAGTTTGATTTAACTGCTCTAACTTTTACTGCAGCCCATTGAGAAAAGATCTCAATGATTGTAATTCAAGTAAACTTCACCCCCTTGCTCACTCCCAAAAACCTCTTTTGTACTTGAATCTAAGGGAATCAGGGACTAAGACAAATGCGAGAGTCCCACTGAAGACTTAAAGGGAGGAAGGCAGTTATTGGGAGGAGGTGTTTTCAGCAAGAGTGAGCTCCTGGAATGGATTTACAATTTCAGGAGTTCTTTCTTCCCAAATTCAACTAACCAATTTCCAAACTTTTTAACAATTTAAAACCCAGAATTTGCCAAATTTTAACCCATTCCCTGTAGTTCCACGTTGGCCAAACGGGAGCCACAAGGAAGGGATTCTGTTTCCTTAGTGGCAGCCTGATATCTCAGGCTGCCTATGTTTCAGATTTTTTTTTTAAAACGACGTTTCACAATTTTGACATAGACACACGAACAGAGACAAACTCAAAATGTAACAAAATTCACGGTGTGGATAGAATTGAAGGCTAAGTAGGTCCCCTCAGAGGAAAGATTTCCTCCTCAAAGATACGACCCCCAACCTCTCTCACACCTCAACACAAAACAGAGAACCATACAGTGTGGGTGAAATCGAAGGCTAAACAAGTCCTCTCAGAGGAAAGGTTTCCTCCTCAAAGATATGACCCCCAATCTCTCTCACACTCCAACACAAAACAGAGACCAACAGCATGGGTTGATAGAAGGCTAAACAAATTCCCTCGGAGGAGGGATAACGACCTCCAATCTCCCCACATCCCAAAACACAAAACAGAAAACCAAATGGCATGAGCTGATTGAAGGCTAAACAAGTCCCCTCAGAGGAAAGATTTCCTCTTCAAAGATACAACCCCCAATCTTCCCACACCCCAATAGGGAGGGTGGCGTCCCAGCCCCCCAGCTCTGTACCACACCCTCGTCAGAGTTTAGCATGATAACAGAGACCCAAATGGCTAGCCCCAAACCAGAAACCAAACCAGAAAAACCTTACCTCCAGAGGTCTGCAAACCAGAATTCTCTGTAGGCTGAAAAGGGACAGGTCAGCAAAGAGCCCATTCTCTGAGACCATCACTCCACATCAGAGTCCTAGGAAAAGAACTCCCCAGGAGCCGGCCCTCTGAAATGAGAGAAGGTGGATCAGGGGCAGAGACTTCCTGTTGAGGTCCGGAATTCTGTGTGTGTCTCCAGGGCGGTAACACGAAATACTGCCTCATCTCGCTGGGGCCTCCAAAATGTTGTACCAGAAGCGAGCAAGAGACACCACAGAGTATAAGTTTTAAGTGGAGAATTTATTAGCCGGCGGCCATTGGGGTACGGCACCACAAGTCAATGGCGATGTGTTGGGGTGATGGCTTGGCTTATATAGGATATGTGGGGGTACAGAGTGGGGGGGGGGGGACAGGAACAAAGGTCCTGGCTGATCAAAAGATTCAGTCAGGTTATCCTACTAGTGGGATAATCTCATTTACATTCCTTGGTGGAGTCACGGAGCCCCAGGGATATCTGCTAGAAAGGGTCTGCCAGGTTATCCTTCAGTGGGATGATCCTATCTATTGACATTCCTTGGTGGAGTCATGGAGTCCCAGGGGGTTTGCTAAATGCCAAAGATATCTGAGTCCATTCTTTCTGGGGGTGCTTGTCAGTAGCTAGGGGTTTCTCAGGGGTTCCTAATTTTCCTTGTGTTACAAAGAAACTTATTTAGCATCACTTTCATTTCAAATTTTCATTCAAATTTTAAAGTTGTAATAAAGGCCTTGCTATTCATTCCCGATGTATCATTAAACTGTCTTTACAGAATCCAGAAATTCAGAATTTTCATTAATATGCCAAGGCCAGGGCTAAGGTTTATTTTGGTTTAAAGAAGCTCTTTTACTCCTGGCCCCCAAGTAGTGAAAGTTAATATTATAAACACAGTGTGGGAGCAGTGTTTAAAATATTTCAGAGAACAAACAGTTTTCCAGCACCCTCAGGGATTTAGAAACATCATTTACATACAAACAGCCTAAATGCTAATGACTAATGACTAATGACTCATCTCTTCACTAAACAGACTCTCTAAGGACCTTTACTAGACAAGATTTAATTGGCCTAGTTTCTAGAACCATAGAATGTTTGGGCTGAAAAATGGGCTTCGAGGTATATTTAGTTCAACTCACTCATTTCCCCTGGTAGGATGTCCTGTCGGGGAGGGGCTGGTTTTTGCTTCATCTTTTGTGTCCCCAGTGCCTTGTGTGTAGCAGAGGCTTAATAAAATGCCAGTTGAATTGAATTCATTTGATAGATTAAGGAAACTGATCTCCAGAGACACAGATTGACTTTGCTGAGGTCACACAGCATGTTTTCATTACATTTTGTTTGGACTTCATAGTAATCACATTCTATCTTGTATTATAGTGATATGTAGATCTTTTTTAATCTCCCCTCCATCCTGCTATACCGTAATAAGAGCAGCTAGCATTTATATAACCAATTCTCAAGTCTCTTTACAAATATTATCTCAGTCGGTCCTCACAATGACATTGGGTGGTAGGTGCTGTTATTATCCCCATTTTTACAGTTGAAGAAACTGAGGCAGACAGGTTAAATGAGTTGCCCAAGGTCACACAACTTGTAAGTGTCTGAGCTGTGAACTGAGGTCCAGCCTTCTATTCATTATACCATCAAGGTGCATGTAAGCTATTTGATGGCAAAGAGTCTTCAACTATCTATGTGGCATTTTCCCAAAAATTTTTGTGAAATAGTGAATTATTAGCCCAGAAGCTGGCCTCTTTGGGTTTATCAAAGAGTAGATTGCTATAGTTGTTGACTTCTCCATCTTGTATTCCTATCCTATTCCACTGATACACACCTCTGTTTCTTAGCCAGTACCAGGTAGTTTTGATGACTGCTGCTCTGTAGTACAGTTTAATATCTGATATGGCTGGGCCACCTTCTCTAGCATTTCTTTTCATTAATACCCTAGATATTCTAGACCTCTTGTTTTTCCAGATGAATTTTGTTATTATTTTGTCCAGCTCAGTAAAATAATTTTTTGGTAGTTCGATTGGTATGGCACTAAATAGATAGATTAATTTAGGTAAAATTGTCATTTTTATTATATTAGCTCGGCCTAACCATGAGCAACTGATATTTTTCCATTTATTTAGATCTGACTTTATTCGCGTGAAAAGTGTTTCATAGTTATGTTCATATAGGCCCTGGGTTTGTCTTGGCAAGTAGACTCCCAAATATTTTATAGTGTCTACAGTAATTTTGAATGGAATTTCTCTTTCTATCTCTTGCTGTTGGGCTTTGTCAGTAATGTATAGGAATGCTGAGGATTCATGTGGGTTTATTTTATATCCTGCAACTTTGCTAAAGTTGTTTATTATTTCAAGTAGTTTTTTACTTGATTATCTGGGATTCTCTAAATAAATCATCATATCATCTGCAAAAAGTGATAATTTAGTTTCTTCTTTTCCTATTCTAATTCCTTCAATTTCTTTTTCTTCTCTTATTGCTACAGCTAGTGTTTCTAGTACCAAATTGAATAGTAGGGGTGATAATGGACATCCTTGTTTCACCCCTGATCTTATTGGGAATGCATCTAGCTTATCCCCATTACAAATAATGCTTGTTGATGGTTTTAGGTAGATGCTATTTATAATTTTAAGGAAGGTTCCATTTATTCCTATGCTTTCTAGCGTTTTTAATAGGAATGAGTGTTGTATTTTGTCAAACTTTTTTTTTTTGGTTCTGTTTCTTCTTTCTCATGATTCATTCCATTGGTCATAATTCTTCTCCACAACTTGACTAGTGTATAAATTAATTCAATGCAAAGTTATATGTGGTACTTATATGAGATTTCATGCCGTTTGGGGAGGGGGGAGGTAGGGAGGGGAGAAAATCTGGAACTCAAAATTATGTAGAACCATGTGTTGTAAACTAAAAATAAAAAAAAATTTAAAAAAATTAAAAAAAAATACAGTAGCCCAGGAACCAAAAAAAAAAAAAGAATCTATGTGGCACAACGGATAGAGAAGTGGACTTGGAGTCAAAAAAAAATGTGGTTTCAAATCCCACCCCCAATCCTAGCTGCCTGACCATGGGCAAGTTATTTCATCTCTCTCCCCATTGATTTTCTCATCTATAAAATGAAGGGGTCACACTTGTTGACTTTTTAATTTTCTTCCACCTCTCAACCTATGATCCAGTGGCTGTACTACCACTGCTAATAATAGCTAACATTGACATCATGCTTGCATAAAGCAGTATGCTAAAGGCCTTATAATGATTATTTCATTTGGTCCTCACAACAACCCTAGGAGGAAGATGCTATTATTATACCCCTTTTACAGATGAGGAAACTTGAGGCTAAGAGAGATCAGGTGACTTACTCAGGGTCACCCAGCTCATAAGTGTCAGATCTGAGCACTGGTCTTTCTTCTTTCTGGAACAGAATTGAATCTCCTCCATCACCTAGCAGCCAGTACTGAGAGGAACCAAGCATATAACTAGAAAAAGTACTAGATTGAGAATCAATCTTTTTTTCTTTTCTTATTTTGTATTTAAGTTTGTTTCTTTTTTCTTCTTTTGTATTTAAGTTTAAAATTTTTAAAAAATCCACGCCCCCCCCCCCGCCCAAATTGAACAGAATCAAGAGGCTTATGTGTGAATTTCTGCTCAAACGGCTCACTTATTAGCTGGGCAAATCATTGAACCTCTCCAAACCTGTTTCCTCACCTATGAAAGATAGATAACAGCGTGCACTATGCACCTCACAAGGTTCGTAGGAGGAAAGTTCTCTGTAAACCATATCTAGATTATATATTTCTTCTTTGCATCCCCAGGGTCCAGCCCGGTGTCTTGCATATAGCAAGCACTGAGGAACTGTGTGCAACAACACAATAAAGAGTTCAGAGTCCGAGTCCGAAATTAGAAAAGGCATTTATTTTTCTTTCTCATGAGAAAGGACGCCACCCAAGCAAGAGAAGTCAGAGGCATTTAATTATATTTTAACATTTATTCAGTCTGAATAAATGGGTACGTCCCCGGAACAGAGTACAGGAGAGTCCAAAGGACTCAGATGGGTGCCAGTCCTTTTACTGACCCCCACATTGAATCTCCCGCAAACCCCTGACTGCCTTTGTCATGCCCGCCTCAAACGGCTCATTTAAGCATATGTACAAGCTTCTAACCTTTACCCGACCAGAAGCCTGGTCTTTGGTCTGACTTAAACTCTGCTAAAGCTGGGGCGGGGGGAGGGGGAGGAAAAGGGATACTTTCAACTCTGTGGAAACAAAACTGCTCCCCGCCCCTCCCTGTTTCTTACAGAACTATTGAGTTAAATTGAGTCAGGTCTCCTGACTCTCAGTCTAGCCCCATACTACTTACTGTGTGTACTTAAAAGTAACTAGGTTATATTTCTTCAAAGATGTTCTCTAATTTAAACTTTTCATTAGTTTAGAGAGTAGAATAGGAAAGGCACTGGCTGGTCTTAAAGTCAGAAGAGCCAGGTTTGAACTTACTCTCTGTGGGTTCTTGTGGCCAAGTCATGTCTTTCTCAGTCTCAGTTTCCCCAATCTGTGAATGGGAAGATTGAACTGGCAATCTATAAGGTCCCTTTCTCTGCTGAATTTATTTGAATTAATGAACACTGTTTTTGCTGTACTAAATTTAGTTGACCTTCTCAGTCTCAGCCAGCAGACAATGAAAATCTATATATTGATTCCCATGTGAAGTTGAGGAATGAAAATCTTTGCACCTTACATTTAAACTAAGCCTTCTCTCTATCAGGCAAGATAATGCTTACATTTTATCATAATATAATTATGCTACATCCATGATCTTGAAGTCTGAAATTCCTCTCTCTGTCCAGGAAGCCTGGGGTTATCAAAACAGGTAGGAGTATATTCAGACAGTCTAAAGTCAGTGAAGGTAAGAAAGCCATAGAACGTATAGATTTAGCAAGATTCAAGGTGGCAGCATAACACCTCAGCCCTCCATTGATGTCTTCCTCAGCTCTTCTGTTGCATTGTGCCCTCTGGAATTCCTATTCTATTAATAATAAACTCTCTTTCATTTTTAATAAGTTCATCTGATATTCTTTCTGTCTTCTTGAACTTACAGAACATGGCTTTCTCCAGAATCTCCAGAAAGTGTGAAATCCTCACCACCCCTTTTCTAATACTGAGTACTTTCCCTAACATGCCTCCTTTCCTCTCCTCTCCTCTCTGACACACTGGGCCAAGAGAAAGAGGAGGCTTTCTCCTTGCTCCTCACCTTGACTATCCCTTTGCCACAATAATTCAGCAACCTCTCCTTTGAGAGTCACTCCAGTCATCTATATCCCTCAGTCCAAATCCTTGCTGTTGTCATCTACCAGTCTCCAAGTCATTCTCTATGATTCTCAAGAAGTTTGGTACCCGGATCCCAGGCTTCTTCTCCACACCTACCCCTGCCCTTATACTGAGAGTCTTCAATATACTTGATGTTCCTTCAAATACCATGGTCTCCCAGCTCAGCCTCCTCCTCAACTCCTGTGACGTAGAAGATGGTGTCTTTCTACTTCTGTCTATCTCTGTCTCTCTTTGTCTCTCTATGTCTGTCTCTGTCTCTCTGACTCTGCCTCTATCTCTGTCTCTCTTTTTTTCTCTGTCTCTGTCAAACTGTCTATATATGTGTGTATTTCTTGTAACTGAAATTATCAGATTAATGAACCTTACTCTTGTGTTACACCATCCTTTGAGAGATGATGAAGTGTCAAAGCACTGGGAGAGAGAGAAAAAAGAGGGGAGAGAGAGAGGAAGGAAGGAGGGAAGGAGGGAGGGAGGGAGAGAGAGAGGTTTCCAGGGGCAACACTAAAGGGGCAGCTAGGTGGTGCAGTGGTTGGAGCACGGGCCCTGGCATCAGGAGGACCTGAGTTCAAATTCAGCCTCAGACACTTACTAGCTATGTGACCCTGGGCAAGCTACTTAATCGGATTGCCTCCAAAAAAACTATTTTGGATGCTAAACCCAGTAAAATTTATTAAAATATGCCCTATCATTTTCCATCTCATCTTTCTTTGGAAACCAAACTCTTGGAAAGAGGCATGTCCACTTATTGCCTCTACTTCTTTGGACCCCCTCATTTTTCAGCCCATTGCAATCCAGCTTCCAAGCCCACTTCATTACTGAAACTGCCCTTGGGAAGACTTGCACTACATCTTGTCTGACACTACACTGAGTGCCTGTGTGACCATGGACAAGTCACTTAATCTCTCTAAGTTTCAATTTTTTCAACTGTAAAATGTGGATAATAATACCTGTGGTACCTATTTCACAAGTTTTTTATGAGGCTAAAGTGTGATTATTAACATAAGTGATTTCCAAACTTTCAAGCACTGTGTATGCTTGGCCATGGTTTTATAATTACTTGTGACCTCATCAGCTCCCGTGGTTTCAATTGCAGTATCGTCTCTACCAGATGGCTCCCAAACTAAATCTATAGATCTATCTCTGATCCTTCTCTAGAATGCCAGTCCTCCTGCTAGAAATCTATTGGATGTCCTGTAGACATCTTTGATTCAACATCAGGCGATTAACATTTATCAAGTGCCTACTATTTTCTTGGCTGCGTGCTAAGAACTTGAGATACAAAAAGAAGCAAAAAACAGCTCCTGCACTCAAGGAGTTTACAATCTAATGGGGAGATAATAGGCAAACAAATATATACAGAACAAGCTAGAGGCAGGATAAAGAGAAAATGATTAACAGAGAAGAGGCACTAGAATTAAGTAGGGTTGAGGTGACACAGTAGATAGAGCACTGGGCTTAGAATTAGGAAGAGTCCTCTTCATGATTTCAAATCTAGCCCCAGACACTTACTATCTGTATAACTCTGGGCAAATCCCTTAACCCTGTTTGTCTCAGTTTCCTCTCTGTAAAAGGAACTGGAGAAAGAAATGTCAAATCATTCCAGTATCTTTGCCAAGAAAACCCCAAAATGGGGTCACAAAGAGTCAAACATGACTGAACAACAACAATGAAACAAAGGTTCCTGTATAAGATAGGACTTTAGTTGAGGCTTAAAGGAAGCCATGTCCAAAACAGAACTCATTGTCTTTCCCCCTAAACCTGCCTCTCTCCCAAACTTTCCTATTTTTGTTGTTTTGTTGTCCGTTGCTCCAGTTACCCAGATTCCTTGGAACTGTTCTCAAATATTTGTTCTTCCTTACTCCCCATATCCAACCAGTTGCCAAATCTTATCTAGTCTCTCTCTACAATATCTCTTGCATCCATCCCTTCTCTGTACTCATTCCACTACTACCAGAGTTTAGACACAGGGGTAGGGAACCTGCAGCCTCAAGGCCACATGTGGCCCTCTAGATCCTCAAGTATGGCCCTATGTTTGAATCCAAACCTCACCTAACAAATCCCCTTAATAAAAGGATTTGTTCTGTAAAACTTGGACTCAAGTCCAAGGGACTCTAGTCCCAGTCAAAAGGCCACACCCAAGGACTTAGAAGGCCACGTGTGGCCTCGAGGCTGTAGGTTCCCCAACCCTGGTTTAGATTCTTCCATTTCTCACCTGGACTATGGCAATATCCCATTTGTTCTCCCTCCTACCAGTTCATCTCCTCACCAATCCATCCTCTATACAGCTACCAAATCAATATTTTTGATAGATTCATTTTTGGGGGAGGCAGTTGGGGTTAAATGACTTGCCCAGGGTCACACAGCTAGTAAGTATCTGAGTCCAGGTTTGAACTCAGGTCCTCCTGACTCCAGGCCCATAGTACCCACCTAACCCTAGATCTTTTCATTTTGACCAAAGGAGCATTTCAATGAATAAAACGTTAACTTATGATGAATTTTTAAATTTTGGTTTGCTTGGTTTTTACAGGGAAAACAGAGGCATATTTGGAAGCCATCAGAAAGAACATTGAATGGCTGAAGAAACATGATAAACAAGGAAATAAAGAAGGTATGGAATTATCATTTTTTAAACCTGCCATATGCCATTGGGAAAGGGAAACATATATTATTTCATCCTTGAAAGGAACTCTTAGTATAGAATTTCCCTCCACTGATACAGATCACCAGCTCATCTCTCACTTGTAGTCTTAGAGAGTCTCCTGACTTCAGAGGTTGACTTGCCCAGGTTTTCAAACTAGTGTGTGCCAGAGGTGGTACTTTAATTCAGGTCTTCCCAACTAATGCTGGCTCTCTAACCAGTATACTACAAGGCTAGGTATCCTTGTTATGTATAAAATTCCCCTAATGAGATGAGTTGAATGCAGATTTCATCTTGGAAACCAGAAGACTCCTAAGATCTACTTAAGGAGGGAAAAGGAAAAAAGAATCTCTACTTAGGGTAGTCATAATGTCCAAATCCATCTTTTGATCAATAGCATTTTCTTACAACACAGCTGGGAGGCAGTTGGCGGGGTAATGGGAGGGAAAACCCCATTGGATCTAGAGCCAGAAGGTGTAGGGTGAATTCCAAAGTATGACACTGCCTATCAAGTTGACTTTGAACCAGTGATTTTGCTTTTCTGAGCTTCAGTTTTCTCATTCATAAAATGGGATTAATTATACCTGCCAAACTTACTCTACAGAGTTATTGTGATGATCTAAGGAAGCAACATCGGCAAATTGTTTCGTAATAGTAAAGCACAATAACAGCCAGTTATTTGTGTTCAGAGCTTTGTGCTCGGTGCTCTAGAGGATTTTTTTTAAGTGACAAGAAAGGAAAAGCTCCTGTCCTCAGGGAGCTTATGATTTGATGAGGGGGAAAAGGTCAGATACAAGTGATAGAAAGAAATAGACGCAGAGTTGGCTGTACTGAAAATGCCCAGAAACCAATGTCATGGCTGTTTTTTGTCTGGTCGTTTTAGTCCTGTCCAACTCTTCTTGACCCCATTTGGGGTTTTCTTGGCAAAAATACTAGAGTCATTTGCTACTATTGTCTTCTCCAGCTCATTTTACAGATGAGGAAACTGAGGCAAACAGGGTTGAGTGATTTGCCCAGAGTCACACAGCTAATAAATGCCTGAGGCTGGATTTGAACCCATGAAGATGAGTCTTACTGACTCTAGGCCTAGCACTGCATCCACTGCCTGCCTAGCTGCCCACAGCCATTTTGAGGTAGCACAATAGCCATGAGATGTGGACTCTCTAAGGAACAGCTTAAGTGTATCTAGGTCTAGGTAGTACAGTGATCACTGACTTTAGAACCAAGACATTTGAGTTCAGATCCTGCCTCTGATGTTTACTGTCTGGGGTGAACTTGGGATAGTCACTCAACTTTCCAAGGCCTCAGTTTATCCATCTGTAAAGTGATGGGGCTGAACTACTTGACCGCTGAGATCCCTTCTGGATCTGGACTTGTGATCCTTTGAAGTACAGTTTAAATGTGTAAGAGTGTGTGTGTGTGTGTGTGTGTGTGTCCATTGGGAGGAGCATAATGGAAGAATTATTGCTTTTGCCCTAAGGTCTCCATGCAACACCTCTTGCAACCCACCTTCTTGTTCACCCATGTCCCAAAATAGGGAATGTATACATGCCTGTAGACATATTTACAGTTTCTTTTCTTGGTGCAAAGAGCAAATCAGGATTATTGCATGGTAATGAATCTTAGATCATAAAATTCTAGCCATGGAAAGCAGTGCCACAAGAAGCTGTAAACAACACTGGCTTTTGAGTCAGAAGACCTGAGTTCAAATCCCACCCTCCCCACCCCAATGCTTATTACATGTGTGACATTGGCAAGGTGCTAAACTTCTCTGGGGTTCAGTTTCTGCATCTACAAAATGAAGGTGTAGGACTGGATGGCCACAAATCCTTTCCTGTTCTAAACCTATGATCCCATGGAAGATCTCCTCTCTGTACTCCTTTTATAGATGTGGAAACTGAGGTCTGTGGAAATTAAATGACTTGCCCAAAAGTCACCTTGTTAATGATTAAGCAAGAACTAGAATCCCAGGCTCCTAATTCCAAGATCGGTGCTTCCCAAATGAACTGCTGTTCATTCCACTCTCTCACATGATAGGCTGGAAACAGTGCTGGGCGTGTACTGAGAAGAGATCTGGACCCTCGTCTGACACTTATTAGTAGCTGTACAACTACAGAAAAAATCACTGAGCCTCTGAGCCTCAGTTTCCCTACCTGTAAAATTGTGCTACCTATCTGCTGTGGATATCAAATGAAATAAGTAAAATAAAACAAATAAAACAAAAATATAATAAATATATAACAAAAAATAAAGTAAAAACAAATAAAACAAAAATAAAGCAAAACAAATATAAAACAAATAAATCAAAACACAAAATTAAGCTTTGCTAGCTCAAAACTGCACTTAGACTTTTGGAATACTGAGTATAAACTTGAGCTCTTATTATCACCACCAACATATGAAGCTCTAGGGTAGTCGGAACTTTGTCCCGGTGAATCTCGTTAGCCCTTCAAACCTTGATACTTCAGTGATTGGTTGCTAACAGGTAAAACAAAAGGCAGGAATGGTAGTTTCTAAACACAGATAATGGTTGTCAGAAGGATATCTTTTTACAAGTTTTTCAATGTTCTTGTTATTCTGAACTTGACAAACACCAACAAACATGAACATTTCAATATACAAAAAAAAAAAACCAGAAAAAGAGTATTGTAAACAAAATTAGGAATCTCATTAGGTGCAGCTTTGTGTGTAGTATATACTAAATTTAGCACATTCATTTCAAAAGCTGTCCTTCTTGTGTGTGTCCCCTCTGAGCCTCCTTCTGTTCTCTTCTGTGCATTTCCTTTTTCTTTTTTTGGCATTACTATAACTGGCTTCACTTTTTTCCCTCGTTCTCCTGTGTAGGTGATGCAATGTCTATAGAGCTGGGCCTGGAGTCAGGGAGACCTGAGTTCAAATATAACCCCAGGCACTTACTAGCTGTGTGACCCATTCTCTATTTGCCTCAATTTCCTCAGTTGTAAAATGGGGCTAATTGTAGCACCCTTCTCACAGGGTTGTGAGACATTTATAAAGTGCTTAGCATAGTGTCTGTGCACATAGTAGATGATTAATAAGTCTTGTTCCCTTCCCAGCCTATCAAAAAACAAAAAAACCTTCCCTAGTAGCAGTAATAGTCACCCTGCACCCTTTTTCAAAAATTAAGCTGTCCAAACACAAGTTTATTCTCTTTTCCATTAAAAGGATCTCTGAAATTCTGTGCTCTTTCCATCGTACCAAACTGACTTTCCTATGGTATACTCTCCATGAATGCTCATGGTTTAGCTCAATTGTTCATCTAATGCCCCTAAACATGCAAGCAACAAACTTTCCTGGTTGTGAAAGGAAGCAAAGCCCACTTTTTGCCTTTCTGTAGTCAGGAAATAAACTGCCCACATTCCAGGGTCTCTCTGTGCACCTTCAGGTAGTGTCTAGCAAAATGTATTACCTGAGTAGTCAATAACTATATGTAAGAAAGGTCCTGTAGAAGAGCATAGCAATGTCTGGGACCAAAATGGGCAGAGGGCTGGACTTGGCTTCAGGAGACTAGGGTTCAGATCCTATTTCTACTGCTTACTGGCTGTGTGATCTTGGATACACAGCTTAACCTCTCAGAGCTTCAGCTTATCCATCTGCAGAACAGGGTTCCTGATAAGAAATTGAAATCTAGTTCTTATCTGATACAGTCTAGATTTTAGGAGAGCAAAATTCAATGAGTTCAGAGAAAAAATAATAATAAATTCTCCCCATTGGGAAATTCCATGGATCCTACCTCACAGGACTGCTGTTTGAAAAACTTAAAGTGCTATACTAACATAAGTTATTTGTACTATCATGCTGGAGAATACCAAAGGAATAGGCTAAGCAGTACATCCCTGACAGCTCATAGTTCTGTGCTATCCAGGTCTCTAGGACGGAGGTTATACTTCGGAATAGTGAGGCTGCCTCTTGGTTCTGAAATCAGTATCTTCCCACCCCCACCTTCTCTCCCCTCTTCTTCTCTCCCTCTCCCCCTCCCTTTCCTTCCTCCTCTCCTTTCTCTCCCCATCTCCCACTTCCCCCTTCTTTCTCTCTTTCTGCTCCTCCTTCCCTTGCCCTCCTCCTCTCTCCCCCTCCCCCTTCTTCCTACTCTTCCCCCCTTTCCTCTCTCCCTCCCTACCTCTCCCTCACTACCTCTCTCTCCTTTTCCCTCTCCCTCCTATCTCTCCTCCCTTTCTTTCTCCCTCCCTCTCTCTTCCTCTCCCTCCTTTCCTTTCTCTCCCTCTCCCTCTCTCCTGGTGGTTTTGGAGTGTTGTTGGATTTGGTCTGAGTAGTTAGGATGTTGGGGGGGCAGGGACCTGAAGGAAGATGGCTACTGATATCAGACAAAAAAAAATGTGAAAAGCTTACTTATAACTCAACTCAGTTCTCCTCTTCCTGACAATTCAATTCAATAAACATTATTAAGTACTCACTATATATACAAGTATAGTATTGGAATCTATGAGTATAATGATGAAAAATTACACAATTGCTACCCTCAAGGAGTTTACATTCTACCTGATGGGATACGACTTATTTGTAGCACTTTACATTTATCATGTCCTTTGAGCCTTGCAACTCTGTGAGGTGAAGGTTATTCTTAAGCCCATTTTACAGAAAACCGGAGCTCTCTGAGAGATTAGGTGATTTCACACCCGCAGATCCAGTTAAGTGTCTGTAATAGCAATTTAGATTTGAAGATCTTTCCCACCCATAAATAGGCCATGTGACCTGCTTATGTCACAGGAAGCCTAAGTCACATGTGGTAGAAGGAGCTTGCTGAGAGGAAAAGGAAGTTGTGTCACAGGAAATGCTGAGAGAGTTGTTATGGCTATTAATGGCCGTAGTGATAGGGCTAAGGTAAAGAAAGTTGACCTGTGATAGCTGTACTCTGAGTTTTTGGGAAGATCCCAGCAAGAGGTCAGAGAGGTTTTGGGATGGTGAGGCTCCATGCTGTGATATTGTGTTTTAAGTTCCTTGCTGTTATGATAAAGTGGGCTGACTGGTTGTGGGAGCAGATTGTTTGGTTATGGGATATGGTTATCTGGTATCTGAATAAATATTTTATTTCTTCTGCCTTCTATATGGTGAGTCTCTCATACTCTGCAATACAGAACTACATAGGCATATTCACGATTATTGTTGATGTTGTGTTTATTGCCTTACTGATACAGTATCAGAAGTAGAATTTGAACCTTGGTCTCTATTGAGTCCACATCTAGCACTCCTTCCACTACATTCCTGTCTTTATGATAATAATTTACATTTGTATGCCACTCCATAGTTTATGACCTGTTTTCACATAAAATGTTTTATTTAAATTTTATTAAATAAAATATTAACCATGAGGCACACTACATGCTCGCCTTTTCTGCTTCTCTTTTGTTTTTGTTTTTGGGGTTTTGGTTTTTTTGTGGTTTTTTTGGTTCTGTTTCTTCTTTCTCGTGATTCATTCCATTGGTCAAAATTCTTCTCCACGACTTGACTAGTGCATAAATTAATTCAATGTGAAGTTATACATGACAGTTATATGAGACTTCATGCCGTCTTGGGGAGGGAGCGGGGAGGGAGGGGAGAAAAACTGGAACTCAAAACTATGTAGAACCGTGTGTGGTAAACTAAAAATAAATAAAGAAATTTATTAAAAAAAATAAAATAAAATATTAACCTGAGATAGGGAGTGGAAATATATTTTTTTACATTTTACAGATTGGGAAACTTGCCTTAAAACCAAGTCACTTGCCCTAATTCATACACATATCCAGTTAGGCCTGGATTCAAGCCCAAATTATTCTGACTCCAAATATAATTTTCCTTTCAAATCGTGTGCCTATTAATAGCCCAGAACCAAAGGAAGCTTTTGTTTATGAGAGTATCTGTTATATGTAATTTTTTTAATCAGATCAACAGAGTCCTATTTCCTAGGACCATCCACTTGCACTTGGAAAGAGCTTCATGGTTCTGGTATTCATTATAGTGGGTTTTGCTTTGCTCACTTTGCACTAATTTTATTTTCCAGATTATGACCTTTCAAAGATGAGGGACTTCATCAACCAACAGGCTGACATTTATGTGGAGAAAGGCATACTTGATCAAGAAGAAGCTGAGACTATCAAACGTATTTACAGCAGCCTATAGAAAAGACAAGGAATCCAGAAAGGAGGCTAAAGTCTCCCAACTGTGGAGCACTTAGGAAAACATGCTCTAGCTTCAAGCAACTTCTAGTCCTGTGATCTGAGTTCTTTTCATTTAAGGATTAATAGAAAATGCTGAATTCACATTGCAATGAATATTTAAAAGTGATGAAAAGTAGCCCTCTTGATATAAAGACTAACAGTACATTAGCATACCTTGATTCACTAAAAAAAAGTAGCATTTTTGGGAAAATGTGTGTAAATTAAAATTTTATATACTGAATCCTTTTCCCTTGCTGATATATTATAAAATCAGAGATGTGTTCCTATGGTAAATAAAAATCCTCCAATGAACTGAGTTAAAACTTTTTTCAAGGAAGGATTTAAAATAGGTTCCCACCCCAGGGCATGATGGATACTATAGTATCCCAATGGCAATATGTCCACTGCAAATTGTAGTTCCCACCAGCAGTTCACTTTGGGATATTAAAATAAATCTGGTTTTTTTTTCCTTTAAAAGCCTCTTTAACATAACAAGGTATTAAGCCATCTGCTTCTCTAGGTGCTATTTTTAACCTTCTCTGAATTAGACCATGAGCTAGGCTCTTTGGGCACCACACCAAAAGGATCTGGAAATTGTATATTTTTGGTTCACCTATAATATTAAGAAATTCATCCCCTAATTTGTAAATTCCATAATAGTGAGTTTGGGATCATTGAATTTACTTAGAATAAGGAATACCTGTGTACCTCCCAAGAGGCCAAATTGGGTCACTGAGTATGCCTTAGAGCAAGAAAAAGTCTTAAGCCAAATCAGTAGTTATCTATTGGATGTGTTCCTAGAGCTAAAAATGTTTCCCAACAAGGAATACCAAGAGGTTCAATGAGATAGAAATAAATCAGGTGAAAATCATTCGCCTCATTCTGAACCAAAGCTGACAGATCAGCTTCCCTAGAGGAAGGGAAAGTTAATGAGCTGAAAGTCCTTCCAAAGCCTCTTCCTTACTCCCTTTCCACAAACATGCTGCTTAAAATAATCACTCAGAAATGGCCTGAGAACTCCATGAAACGTTATTAGGCTGATATTCCCATAGTAATCCATGCTCTGAAAATTTATTATTCAATGTAAATTAATTAGATGTAAAGGTTTTTTATCTGTTTCAATTTAAAAATAAAAATATTCTGCTTTATATATTAACTGTCATTGCTTCAAATGGCTTTGCTGACATCTGTCCCCACACTCCATTGTGAACTAGATGCCCTAGCCTTTCCTTTCATCTCTCAGTGGAACTCTGCCACCCTCATGAAGCAGACTAATTGAGTCATGAGGAGAGTAGATTGTAAGCTCCTGAGGGCAGGAACCATTTTCATTTTTGTCTTTGTAACTCCAGCAACTAGCATAATACCTAGCACACAGCAGGTGCTTAATAAATGCTTGTTGAATTGAATTGAATGAATAACAGGTCACCAAGAGTGCTTTCAGGAATGGGATGCCTCTGATACTCCATACCACCCTCACTCTCAAAGGTACAAAAACCAAAAAAATTATACTCACTAGCCCTTGGGAAGTTGCTTATTCGCTCTCCTTGATAGTCTTACCCTACTTGTGCCTGCTCATAAAATGCTTCCTCCAAAACCCACCTCAAAACCAAAAAACTCAAATGTGTCTGCCTTTAGTGGATGGCCAAATGGTTTTCATAACTTCAGAAAGATGTTCAGGTTGTACATTCCCTATCTTCCCCTACTAAGGTTTAAGCTCCTTTAGGTCAGAAAGTATTTCCTATTTATCTATTGCCTTCCTCAGCATATGTGCATTGTACATAGTAGGTATGTACAGTTGGTATATAGTAGATATACATACTAGGTATATACTAGGTGTCTGTTGAATGAATATATTTTACCTTTCCCTCTCCCCATCCTAATACGCCTTTCCTATATTATTAGTTCATCTTGATTTTCCCATTCAGCTAATATCAATTAATTTCAAATGCCTCAGAATTTCACAAAGTCCCTCCAACTAATGCTTCAAATTCCCACAAGCATCCAGAACAATTTTTAATATTTAGATAGAAGGATGTTCATAGCCACAAATGGATATTTGTGAAATATATATGTATATATAGGTATATGTGTATATTTATATCTCCTTTCCTTTATCCCACTGCATAGATCTACTCATCTCCGCCTCTCCCCCAACCCCACTAGCACATATCTGAAGTCCAACTTTCAATATACCTGAATGCCCTCAAAAGAAGATCTGTCTTCCTAAAAGTCTTCAATTTGTCAAAGTTGTATCAGCATTATTTTCATATGTACTCGCTCTACCCCTTGGCAATGCTGAAAAGTCATCTTAACCCTCTGTCCCATAGGTGTGTAATATTGAAGAAGATCTCAGCTCTGCTTGTATTCATGTAGTTACCTTCAACTTTGGATACAATGAAGGAGCATTGGCTCAGCAGTCAGAGGGCCTGGGTTTAAATCCTACCCTTGAATACCTGGTGGGACAATAAGCAAATCATTTAACTTCCCTAGGTCTGTTTCATCATATGGAAAATGATCAAGTTGGATTAGATGGTGCCTGAGATCCCTTCCAGCTCTAGATCTATGATCTTATGACTTCTTTCCAGGTTCTTAAAAATGTCTATGAAAGTTTGGCTTATACTGACAATCTGGCAGAGTTTTTTCAGGGGAGGACCTGCAGGAGGAAGGACAAGTTGGAATTGCTCATAAAGTAAGATGTACTTTGTGTGTAGCTAAGAAACTTATAGAGTTCTAATAAACGAGACAAAAATTGAGGCACCTTTCCAGAACCACTGGGGAGAGGGACAAGAGAGACATAAAGATTCCTCTGTAGTTTTGAAAATCATTTAATTAATAGAGCACAGTGTTTTTGTTGTTGTTCAGTGGTTTTTCAGTTATGTCCTGCTTTTCATGACCCCATTTGGGGTTTTCTAGGCAAAGATGCTGGAGTGATTTGCCATTTCCTTCTCCAGCTCATTTTACAGATGAGGAACTGAGAAAAACAGGTTAGAGTGACTTGCCCAGGGTCACATAGCTATTAAGTGTCTGAGGCCAGATTTAAACTCACAAAGGTGAGTCTTCCTGACTCCAGGTCCAGCACTATATCTACTATGCCACCTAGCTGTCCAGAGCTTAGTGTTAGGTGCTATTATTTGGAATACAGGGAAGGAATTCAGGGCCAATAGGTGTGGGGAGAAATAATGGATATTTGGGGCAGAATGAGCACTGGGAGAATTTCAGTGAAAGGATATAAAACTATAGATAGTTTCATAAGATGCTGGAACCAAGAAAAAATATCATTGCATAGTGGCATGACGGTCTGTCACTGAAACTATGTTCAAAAGCCTTCCCTGCTTGATAGCCCTGCCAGGCAGCTATTGAGCTATCAGAGCCTTTAAGAGAGCTAGGTAATACAGTGGATGGAGTACCAGGCCTGGAGTCAGGAAAATTGATTTACCTGAGTTCAAATCTGGCACCAGACACTGAATAGCTGTGTGACCCTAGGCAAGTCACTTAACCCTGTTTTTCTCAACTCCTCATCTGTAAAATGAGCTGGAGAAGGACATGGCAAACCACTCCAGTATCTTTGCCAAGAAAACCCTAAATGAGGTCATAAAGAATTGGATACAACCAACTTTTAGAGCCCCGGGGAGTTACTTGTATACCATGATAAGGTACTCAAGTAGGAATTGGGAGTATTATAACAAAACAACTTTAAAAAGCATTTACATGAGGACATAGTTCTTTCTCTAAGGCCATTTTGATTTCATTGTTTTATTTCCTAATTGGGTCTCTTTCAGGAGGAAGCCCTTCTGTTTCCTTGTTCCTACTCCTTATTTCCCCCTAATCTGGTAAGCCATTCTTCCTTGACAATATTTTCCTATAATGGCAGATGTCTGTGGAGCAACCAGATAAAAATAGTTTATTAAATAAAGAATGTATTACTGTCCTATCTATTAAATTTTCCAAATTTTACAAAGGGCATTGTTAGGCTAATGATGAATAAATGATAAAACAAATGTTTATTATACAAACAAACATTTGAAAATGATCCTCATTTGTTTTCCTTATCACTTTAACATACTAAGAATTTCTCACTTTTGAGTCATCTGTACATTATGTTGGTTTTTTCTTACTTTTGTGTTAAGCTGTCAGAACTAGAGATGTACCTATTTCTTGGAGCTACAGGTTAAAGTAGGGAAGGTAGTTCCTTCCCCTCACCAGCACAATTCATGGTACTTTGCTATAGTTACATTTGCTAGAGGAACACAGGCTATGTTTTCCCAGAAATAGGCTGCCTCAATGTTCGGTGCTCTGGACAAGCACAGATAAGGCCTGTTACATTTGTAAAGTCCTTAGCACAATGCCTGGCACATAGGAGACATTTACTAAATGCTTATGTCCATCTTTCCTTCCTTCCTTCCTTTCTTCCTTCCTTCCTTCCTTCCTTCCTTCCTTCCTTCCTTCCTTCCTTCCTTCCTTCCTTCCTTCCTTTCTTCCTTCCTTCCTTCCTTTCTTCCTTCCTTCTTTCTTTTCTTCCTTCCTTCTTTCCTTCCTTCCTTCCTTCCTTCCTTCCTTCCTTCCTTCCTTCCTTCCTTTCCTCAACCTTACAAACATAAAAAGTGATGAACTTTGGAAATTCATCTACAGTGTCACTGATAATTTTGCTCTCAAACCATTGCCCAAATACTTTAGATTTTCAGTCATATACAGAACAAATACAATGCATGTTGTATTTCCTCTTCCTTTTCATAATTTTCAGTTGTTCAGTTGTTTTTCAATCAAGTCCAGCTCTTTGTGACTTCATTTGGGGTTTTCTAGGCAGAGACACTGGAGTGGTTTGCCAATTCCTTCTCCAGCTCATTTTAAAGATTATGAACTAAGACAAACAGGGTTAGATGACTTGCCCAGGGTCACACAGCTAGTAAATGTCTGAGACGAAATTTGAACTGAGGAAGATGAGTCTTCCTTACTTCGGGCCTGGTATTCTATCCGCTGCATCACCTATTTTATAGTCGCTAAACTCTATCATTTGTGTTCAAATCTGTAAAATAAGGAAGGAAGTGGCTAAACCATTCCAGGATCTTTGCCAAGAAAACCCCCAATGGGGTCACAAAGAGCAGACATGAAGGAACATCAAACTCTACAATTTGACTCTGTGCTAACTGTATATTTAGTGTTCATCTATAAGCAAAAAACAAAACCGCAAGGTATTTTCATTGAAAGCTATCTAAAATGCAAATGAACTTACTGTGAAATACACATATTTTGGTTTCAGCGGCATTGTCTGGAGTCATGGATGCAGTTGAGCAAAATAGGTTTGTGTGTACATGTAGAATTCCATTGCCTTGAATGTTGTCACACATTCAGAGCTAGAAGATACCTTACAGGCTATCTTGTCTACCCCCTTCACTTTATAGATGAGGAAATTGAAGCCCAGAGAGGCTACCAAGGTCACATAGTAGGTGGCAGAAATTAGAATTTGAACTCGGGTCTTCTGACTCCAAAATCCAACACTCTTTCTACATGCTGCCACTCTTTAGTCAAAGGGTCTCCCTGTCATATCCCCTCTCTTCTTCCTAGTTGATTTCCTAAGCTTTCGACTGTTGCTACCAACTCCTTTCTCTCCCCCCACTCCTTCCAGCCCATGGATTCCATTATCCATTAATTCTGGCTTGATTCCTCTGGGCTTCCTGTTTATGTTCTAGGATCTGGATGTGGACTGAAGCACAGGATTAGGCTTGACACCCCACCCTCTTTCCCCAGGCAGACTTTTCCCTCGGACTCTGCTAATTGGCTGCAACCCCATCTGCCTCAAACTCTCCTTAGTGTTTAGAGATCCGATTTGCATAAGCAGTGTCTGGTAGTACAGGGACCAGGGAAGGAGGTGGAATATTGCCACAAAAACAAAATTCAATCACTTCATTAATTTGTCTAAGGTCATCTTCAATAAATAACATGCAAGGAACATAAAAGCACAGGAGAAGGGAGGCAAGAAGGAAGGAGACTGTGGGAAGATGGAAGATAGAATGAAGGAAGAGGAGCCAAAAGCGATTTGATTGGTAGAGGGGACTCCTGGATGAAGAAACCCCCTCTATGTAGGTTGGCATCTCTTCTGTAACAGATAATCTTAAATCTTTGCCTAGATCAACGGTGTCAAACTCAAATAAAAGGGGAGCCACTAATTCATCCATATGGATCCCTGCTGGCCTGCAAATTAACTTAGTTTTAAATGTAATATTATCTATCTTATATTTTATTTATTTTGTTAAATATTTCCCAATTACATTTTGATGTGGTTTGAGCTTCACTCTGGAGTGTTGTGAACCTGAGGGCATTGTGTTTGAGACCCCTGGCCTAGAGCAAGGAGAGGTTAAGTGACTTATCCGTTGTTACATATCCAGTATGGATCAGAGGGGAGACTTGAACCCAGATCTTCCTGGTTCAAAAACCAGCTCTCTACGCAAGATAGCATGCTGCCTCATAGTAAAGATGAAGAGTAATGATGACCTTGAGGTACTGACTTACCAAGGAACTTCAGGGAAAACTTTATATTGATTTTGCTTCTATTATCAATATGTAACCCAGAAGTATACCTAGAAGAGCTATAGTTGTCATGTTGTTGTTCGGTCATATCCAACTCTTCATGACCCTACTTTGGGTTTTCTTGGCAAAGATATTGGAGTGGTTTGCCATTTCATTGTCCAACTCATTTTACAGATGGGGAAACTGAGGCAAATAGGGTTAAGTGACTTGCCCAGGATCTCACAGCTAGTAAATGTCTGAAGCCAGATTTGAACTCAGGTCTTCCTGGCTCCAGGCCTGGCATTCTACCCACTACACCACTTAGCTGCCCCAACTACTTGTAGTAGACGAGGGATCACCAAACTTGAAACACAAGTTGGAAAATTCCAGAAAATTGATAGAGTTTAAAAGATTGTGCAGTAGAATGGAAGGCATGCTCTACTTGGAGTCAAAAGGCCTGACTTTGACTCCTGGCTCTGACATACAGATGTCCTGTGACCAGGGACAAGTCAATTAACAATCTTTTTGCAACTTCTTTATCTGAAATAAGAGTATTTGGAGCAACTGTTTCACTGAGTTGTTGTTAGGGAAGTGTGTACCTTATAAATGAGAGTTCGTCCCATTATGGGTGTGTTCAACAACATGGATATTCTCTCCTTGGCAACACGAACAACCCATATCATCTCATTTAAGTTGACTTCCTTTAGGAAAATCATTTTGGCAGAGACAAAAGCAGTGGAGATAAGAAAAATTACATGCAGATACATTAGAAGAATCAGTGTTAGGAAGGGATTGTAGAAATGAAGAAACTATCTTATATCTCTGCTAAAAAAAAATCCAACTTGGTTATGTTCTATTTAAAAGTGTTTAAAATGTCTGTTCTGATAAAGGGTCATGTTCTTTTTGAAAAATTAGAAGTAGATTTGTATGTGAACTCGAAGCCAATGGGAACTATTACTAAGAGGAGCAGTGAATATTTGTTAACAATGAATGTTTATAAGAAGAGCCACTGCCTTGGGTGCAGGAATTCAAGACAAAGGTAATCAATCATCTCTATTTTTGCTTAAAAAAAAAAGTTTCAGGGAAATTGGCATGACCTGAGTAAGGGTGCCATAAATGGAGATAAAATAAAAGTAATGAGCTCCTCCCAACTTACAAGGCTATATAGGCTTAGGCAATTCCATTTAGAAAAGCAAAAGCCTTTCAAGTCAAATTTGAGCTAAGGGACTTCTTGACTGGGCTGGCTGGTTGTGACTGCAAGTCTGAATCACAAAAAAGCTACAATAGCTTAGGGTAATACTAGGTGTCACTATAAAGTCCAGGGGCTTGTGAGTCAGGTCCCTGAGTTGAACAGCAAAACAGAGTAGGCTTATAATCCAAAGTGGCAGACTGAAAGGGTCAAGTTTGTATTGTCTGTCCTTAGGAGAATAGTTATAAAACGTCTGAACTGCCTAAGATTGTACCCTAGGTAGAGAAAACTCTAACAATGAGCTAGGAATCCCAGCCCTGCCCTAGGAAAGGTCAATGATGATATGACCTGACTATCCTCTGGATTGTCCCTTTCAGTGAGCAAGGGACATAAGGAAATAATACACATCCTTAGGTTGAGCACAAAAGTTTACAAATAGAGAGTTCTAAAAAATTCAGTTTATAATACCAAAATGGAAGATGTTTAAGCACAGGTGGAGTTACACCCAGTTGAATGGGTGTAAGGTATGAGAATGGTTCAGTTTGTGACCAGCCACCACAAATTAGAGTAGTTTATATACCTCTTTGACTCTCTTTGCCTTCCTTTTCCAAAGCCTGAAAGAGAAAACCAGCATCTTTAGCTGCTGTTTAAATTGCCACCCAAACTTCTTCCCATTCAAAGTCCCAACCCTGCTCTGAGGGCTTCTCCTCTCCATGGCTTCTGCAGCTAAATTAATGCTTATGGCCAACAAGGGAAACCCTATGCCTTCTATGTGTGTATATTCTCCTCTTCTTTTTCATGGGCTCTCCTTTAGTCTCATCTTAGTACCCAAACCATGTGATATTTCCTTGCCTTAGTAGATAATTAGAAAAATTCCAAATCCCAGAAATCTGTGGGAGTCTAAGCCATTCTTCCCCACTCTAAAGGAGGAGGGCTAGGGGTCAGCACATAAAAAGGGTTGTAAGTACCTGCTTAACAGTGGAGAATAAATAGGTTCTCAGCAGGAGCCAAAAGATGACAGCAGCAGCTCTGAAAAGAACCAATAGATGACAGCTCAGTAGAGAACACATCCCAGCAGATAAAAGCAGCTTTTCAAGGGAGCAACATACAGCAGCTTTGGAAGTAGAAGGGTGCTCCTTCTGGGATGTAGCCCAAAGAGCATGAGTTGTCCAAGACATTCACTCATTCAAAGGTTTATTAAACATCTATTAGGTGCTACTGAGGATACAAAGACAAAAACATGAGCATCCCTGCCCTCAAGGAGCTTACATCCTATTGAGTGAAACAAGTACATTGATAATGAAATACAAAACATATACCAAATAATTGTGAGAGAAGAGAGCTCTAGCAACCGAGGAGTTCAGGATAGGCCTTTTGCAGGAAGTGGCAATTAAGACAAGTCTTGAAGGAAGCTAGGACTTCCTTCAGGTAGAGGTAAATAGGTAGTACATTTCAGTCATGAGGGACAGCCAGAGCAAAGACATGGCAATGTGGAATGGACTGTTGTGTACAAAGAACAGCAAGTTAGGTAGTTTGGATAGATTATAGACTACGTAAAGGTTAATAATGTGCAATTTAAGCCTGGAAATATAAGCTGCAGCTAGGTCGTTAAGATATTAAGTACCAAACAATGAAGTTTGTCTTGTATTCTAGAGGAAAAAGGGAGTCACTATTTAGCGTGTTCTCAATTGGCTTTCTAGAATGGTTACTAATGGTCCTCAAAAGGTGGGCGTTAGTACATACTGCTTCAGCTAAAATTGCCAGGAATTCTAGGAGATTTACACTTGCAATGTCCAAGATTGTCTCCCTGTTCTCCCATGGTATGCTCTATTACTCATCAGAAAACAATACTCTTCCCTGAGCAAATACAATTTTGAGAACCACTGGGTTAAACAAATTCAGAGCTCTACCAACAATCTATTAGTGTGCCTGGGAAAAGGCAGAGTTCTGAAGAAAAAGGAACTAAAACTCTCAGGGAAGTTACTTTAGTAAATAAAATAAGAGGCTAAGATTGAAGTACTTTCAACTAAAATGAAAAAGGCTGCAAGAAACCTGTGACTTTAAGTCCCAAGGCTATCTATATAAACTTATGGATGTAGCTTTTGATATTTTGCATCTTATTAGTGAGATGAATTAAAATTCCTTTCTCTAAATACAGTAAATTATGAACAAATAAGAGAGAGCATTATAGGATGTAAAATGGATAATTTTCATGACATTAAATTTAAAAGTTTTTGCCCAAACAAAACCAATGAAACCAGGATTAGAAGAAAAGCAGAAAACTGGGGACAATTTTTTACAGTAAGTTCCTCTGATAATGGCTTTATTTCTCAAATATATAAAGAATCGAGTCAAATTTATAAGAATACACGTCGTTCCCCAATTGATGAATGGTCAAAAGTTGTGGACAGGAAGTTTTTAGATGAAGAAATCAAAGCTATCTATGGTTATATGAAAAACTGCTCTAAATCAATATTGATTAGAGAAATGCAAATTAAAATACCTCTGAGGTACCAGCTCACACATATCAGATTGTCTAATATAACAGAAAAGGAATATGACAAATACTGGAGGAGATGTAGGAAAATTGGGACATCAATGCATCCTTGGTAGAGTTTCAAACTTATCCAATTGGAACTACGCCCAAAGGCTATAAAACTGTGCATACTCTTTGACCCAGCAATACTACTACTAGGTCTGTATCCCAAAGAGATTTTCTTTAAAAGGACCTATATGTACAAAAATGATTATAGCAGCTCTTTTCTGGTGGCAACGAATTGGCAATTGAGGAGATGCCCATTAATTGGGGAATGGCTGAACAAATTATGGTATATCATTGTGATGGAATACTATTGTACTATAAGAAATAATGAGCAGGATGCTTTCAGAAAAATCTGGAAAGACTTCCATGAACTGATACAAAGTGAGATAAGCAGAACCAGAACTTTGTACATGGTAACAATTATATTGTACCGTGAATGACTTAGCTATTCTCAGCAATACAATGATCTAAGACAATTTCAAAAGACTCGTCATAAAAAATGCTATCCACCACCAGAGAAAGAATTGATGGAGTCTGAATGCAAATTGAAGCATACTTTTTTAAATTTTATTTTTCTTGGGGTTTGCTTTTTTATCTGTGTTTTCTTTGACAACATGACTAATGCGGAAACAGGTTTTGCATGCCTGCACATGTATAACCTATATCATATTGCTTGTTTTCTCAGTGAGGGGGGAGGGGAGGGAGGGAGATAATCTGGAACTCAAATTTTTTTAAAATGTTAAATGTTGTTTTATATGTAATTGGAAAAAATAAAATATTGTTTAAAAGTACATACAGTAAGAAAAGGGTTAAGATTCATATCTATTAAAGGTTCATGAGAAGGGTAATTAATTGTATGTGGTATTTAAATCCTGCTAAATGTTAGCACATTAATGTTATGTTTTGTCACTTTATTTTAAAAATAGAAAAACCACAATGGACTAGAAAAGTAACCTATATTCTACACGATTTGATTAACTACAGCTATAGGATGCCAGGTTGTCTGGGTCAGGAGCTCCTATCATAAGGAGCATTTCCCACATGGTGGCTGTTTACCCGAATTGAAGGAACAGTGGCTAGGAAGAAATAAATCCCTTTTGAATGTACAAGTCCCCAAAAGTGGCAGCACATACAGCAGTCAACCAGTTAAGGTTTGAAAAGAAAGAGCAGTGGAGGAGGAAACAATCTAGTAAATAGGAAGAATTGACATAGGAAGGTCTCTCATCTAGAGAGCTTGTGATGAATGCTGGGTAGTAGGTGAACAAAGTAGAAGCAGAGGTTGGCATAGTCAGTCTTGAGCTAAAGATGAAGAAAACAGGCAGCTCAGAGAATTCCAGATGATGGGTTAGTAAAACTGGAGGAAAAGCTGAGATGAAAGAAGAAGAGAGGGATGGAAAAGAGAGCCCCCAACAGATACTGGACTATGGCCCAGAGACCAAATACCAAGTGAATATGCAGGAGAGAAGATGTAAGGGTAGCAGATTCCTGTTGGTAAATTGTGTTTTGGCCCATTCTGCTCAGAAAAATAAACGCACATTTGAAGGACAAATGGAAAAGGGGAAGTTGACTATATATGAAACATACTCACTACAGCCACCTTCCACAGTAGCAAATTTAACAGGAAACAGTAAACTATATTCACCTGCTTTCCTTGGCAATTGTCCCTTCCCCCCTATACTGGAGGCATCTACCTCTTATTAGAGGTAGATGCTTCAGTACCTGCTCCTCTTTCACCTCTGAGCCTCCACTTTCCTTATGTAGTTCTCTCTGCCTGGAATACCCTTCTTCCCTCTTAAATTCTTACAAATGCTCTAAAGCCCAACTGGAACCCCTTCCTCCCTATCATCCTGACTGGTTAAAGACCTCTCACAGGCCTCACTGACCACTTTGTTTTGCAACTCTCAATGCACCTATAGTGTCATATTGTGCATTACGCTTACCTGGGTTTCCATTTCCTCCTCTTCCTAGTTGGTAACCTGCATGAGGGCAGGGATCAGCTTACTTAAACAATGTATCTTCTGTAGCACTGAGGACAGTGTTCTGCACCAAACAGTTATTTAACAAATGTTTATTTGTTGAATGAAATGAAATGAATGAGTGAATGATAGACTAGCTGTAGTCCCCAGAAAATAAGAATTCAGGTGGAAAGAAAAACCTCTTTCCCTTTCTTTTTTTTCTTTCACCTTTTACTCCCTTCTTTTTCTTTCTCCTTCCTTTGTTTCTCTCCATTTTTCATCTCCTGCTCTTCCTGGTTTCAACTCCTTGGAACAAAGTAGCCCTCCTAGGATAAGCTGTCTCACTTCTGAACTCATCACCTTGCTGCTAACTCAAGCCTTGACAGACACCACCTTCCTCACCCTCCTCTGCCCTCTGATTGGAGGGCTGGAGAGCAAGCACCAAACTCCTCCCAAAGCCTTCCTTTATAGAGGGCAGAAACTGGACTCTCATCTTACTTTACTTTGCATCTGCTGCTTTGTCCAGTTTCAGCTCCCGGGAACAAGATACTTTCTGGTGTCTCCCATCCCCTCCTCACCTTTTCCCCACTTCCCCTTTCCTGTCTCTTTTCTCTGTTAGCTCCCCCTATAGATTCTAAGCTCCTTGTAGACAGGTACTATGTTTCTTTTTATTAATTATATCCCCAGTGGTAAGCTCAATGCCTGGCACATAGTAGGCACGTAATAAATGTTTATTAGAATTTATTAGAATTGTTCCCATTTTTCTCTTTCTCTTCTTCTGGGCTCTCCTTTCCCATTTGGTCTTCCTTCCATTTTTCTCTTCCTCTTCTTTCTTCTCTTATCTCTCTTCTTTTATTCCCTTCTCTTTGTTCCCCAACCCACCCCTTCCTTTTCTGTCCAAACTGCTAACACAAGTTCTCACAAACCTTGACTCATCACAACAAGGAAGGAAGACAGTGTTTTCAGTACCAGGATTACTGCCACCTCATGCCAACAGCATGGATATGCTGGAGCCAGCTCTATTGGAGAGCCAATGTTAAATTTTCAGTGTGAGTATTTACGTCTTAGAAAATGGCAAACACTACAAATCAGGACTTGATTTATTGTTTTATTGATTGCTTAGACTTAAGAAAGTGATGGAGAAAAGATTAATAATACATATTAAACTTAAAAAGTGTGTCCTGTATATTTTTCCCCCAGACAACCAATTGTTAAACATTTACCAGGATAGCACTGGTTAATGATCATTATGGTACAATTGGTAAGACCAGCGGCTCTGGAGTCAAAGGCCAAGGTTTTAAATCCTGCCTCTACTTACCAACTGTGTGATCTACTCCTCCCTCCCCAGTTTTTTTTTATCTATAAAATGAGAGGTGTTGGACTCTGACATCAGTCGTAGGATCATAGACACAGAACTAGAAGAAGACCTAAGAGACTGCTTCCTGATCTATGATCCATCTGAACTACTATCAAGCCCTTTAATTTACAGATGAGGAAACAGGCCTAGGAAAGTAAAGTGACTTGCCTAAGGTCACACAGCTAGTACAACATAAAACTGTGATTTGAACCCAGGTTCTCAGACTCCACATCAAACACTCTTTGCACCATGTCACTTATGGACACCATACCTCTCCTAAAATTTGCACCCAAAAGAATACAATATTTCATAATAATTTTACCATATTAAGATAAATAGCCCTTTTGGCCCCAAAGAAGTTAGTCAATAAATATTTATTAAATGCCTACTATATGCCAGGCACTGTGCTAAGTGCTGGAGATCCAAAGAAAGACAAAAGATAGTCCCTGCCCTCAAGGAGCTCACAGTCTAATGGGAGAGACAACATGCAAACAACTATGCACCAAAAAAAGATAAAGACAAGTAAGTTGGAGATAATTTCAAAGAGAAGGCACTAGAATTGAGAGGGATCAGGAAGGACTTCCTGTAGAAAGAGTGATTTTAGCTGAAAGTTGAAGGAGGCCAGGAGTTGGAGGTGAAGAGGGAAAGCATTCCAGGTGTGGGGGATAGCTAGAGAAAATGCCCTGAGTTGGGAGATGGAGAGTCTTGTACAAGGAACAGCAAGGAGGCCACTGTCACTGATGGGAGACTAGGGACCTGCATGACTGCATATAATGTCAGACTTTATTGATATGTTGATTAATTTTACTGGACTGCTTTGTTTTCTTCTTTTTTGTTCTTTGTTTTAATGAATGGCCTTCTGGGTAGGGAAGTGGGAGAGATAAATTGGAGAATTATGGTGATGCAACAACACAGGTCATCTTTGTTACCATGCTGCAGCCTGCTTCTATCTACAATGCATTGTTGTATTGTCCCTTAGGTCACCTGCCACACTGACTCTTCTGAGATTATGATGGTCCATGTAGCATGTAGCCATGTAGCAGCACCAAGAGAATATTAAGGTTAAAAATATGGGTTTTTGTATCTGCAAAGAATTTCAAATTGTTAAGAATGTTGCACATTCCTCCAAATGTAACCAAAACCAATTTCCTCCTATTCAATTCTAAGCTAAGAAATCTGGAGCGATTGCCCAAGTTATGAGTACTGGACTAATTCTATGGGCTCTGCCCATTCAACTGATTGTCATGATCTAGGCAATATGGATCCTTCATCCATTTCTATTTTCCAACATGCAAGACTTAATTGATCTCTTTTGAGGAGCAATGGATCTCATTGTACTTGAGCTAATATAAGCTCAGGTGATATGAGTTACTAGTATTCTAACGTATTTGCTTATCAATTACTCTCTAGTGATATACTACACATCTGTGAAAAATAGACAAATTGCAAGAGAAAAAGCTTTTAAAATTAAACTTAATTAAAACTACAATTAAAATAAAAGCTGATTAGCACATGATAGAAACACCACTGTACAGGAAAAAAGAGTATTGGTCTTGGAATCCAAAGATCTGAGTTCAGTCCTAACACTGGGCAAGACATTTATGTTCTCAGAAGCTTGGTTTCCTTATCTGTAAAACAGAGATAAAGATACTAACACTGTCTACCACTCAAGGAAAGTGCTTTGTAAACTTTTATGTGCCATACCCGATCTGTTGCCAAGTCCTGTTATTTTACCTGCATCTCTTAAATATGCCCCCTTCTCTCTTCTGATACCACTACCATTCTGGTACTGGTCCTCATCACTTCAACACCTGGCCTGCTGATTGGTTTCAATGCCTCAAGTTTCTCTCCACTACAATCCATCCTCCACCCAGCTGTCAAAGTGATCTTCCTAAAGAACAGGTCTGACCACATCACACTCCTACTACATACTCTAGTGGCTCCCTCTTAGCTCCAGGATCAAATATAAAATCCCCTGTTTGGTGCTCAGAGCCCTTTGTAACCTGCCCCTCCACCACCACCACCTTTCCAATCTTCTCACATTTTACTCACCCCAGCTCTGGGATCTAGTAACATTGTCCTCCTTGCTCTTCCCCCCATAAAACGTCCCATTTCCTCACTCTGGTCACTTTCACGGCTGTTCCCCCTTCTCATTCTGTTTCTTGGCTTCCCTGGCTTCCTTCAAGTCCCAGATAAAATTCTTCCTTCTATGAGATACCTCTCCTGATTCCCCTTAATGCTAGTGCTTTCCCTCTGTTGATTAGCTCCAATTTATCCTGTCTCTGTCTCTTGTCTCTACATAGTTATTTTCATGTTCTCTCTCCCATTATACTGTGAGCGATTTGAGAGCAGACTGTCTTTTGTCTTTCTTTGTATCCCCAGCCTTTAGAACAGTGCCTGGAACGTAGTAGGTGTTTAATAAATGTCAAGTGACTGACTGACTATATGAATGTGGAAACTTTTCGCTAATGCAGATGAGTAATGCATTGCCCAGAGGACTGAAAAGTGCCTTCCTAATGGTCATAGTATGTGTCAGAGGCAGCATTTGAACCCAGATCTTTTCTGATTAGAAGACCAGCTTTCTATCCACCACGTCATATTGCATTGCATTTCAGAATATTATTATCAACAAGCCTATTGTTATTCCTTTGTTTAAAAAAATAAAAGATTTAAGTATGTAAACATAGTTTATTTTCAGTTTATTTTTCAAAATAGAGGAATAAATTTGGTTCTTCATAATGATACAGCATATGTAATACATACCTAAATATATGTATCTATATATATATATATATATTTCACATCAGATATTATAAACACACAGCAAATTCATTCTCACTAACAGGGCAATTACTCTCTATTAGAGTTTCCAAAGATAAATTATATTTTGACTTTGACCATTTAAATTGGGAAGTCTTTAATGCTTTAAGTATTTACAAAAGCCAGCCTAAAGATCAAGTCATCCTACAAAAGAGTGAGCTCAGGGATATAAGTTTACTTATCATGCCATAATGAGGATATCAAGTTATAGAAGGCAGAAAAGGACAAATAATTTCAGTGCCATTACAGTCAGTGAAATTACCAGTGCATCACTTTAAGAAATCCGCAATGAGAATCCAAAAGGCAGCCTTCTGAATCTTCAGTTGTCCTCTTTAAAATCCAAATGTTTCTTCTTCAAAGTCTGTCCATTAACCATTTAACTGTGGTAGAGGGATGTTGCATAGGGACTATCATCATCTCTGAGGGTAAAAAGTACAGACACAGACAATTTGAAGAGCTACAAAACCACTTGCTAGTTATTCTATGAACATCTGAAGACAAATATTTGAAAACAAGTGTCTATGACCCTGGACAAGTCCCTTAACCCTGTTTGCCTCAGTTTCCTCATCTGTAAAATGAGCTGGAGAAGGAAATGGCACAAAACACTCCAATATCCTTGCCAATCAGGTCACAAAAAGTCAGACACAGGTGAAATAAATGAACATCTATACCTATCTCAATATCTACTTTGTGAGGAAAATCAAGGGGTCCTCGATCCAGGCATGTTGTATCTTTCCAGAAAGTTGTGGTGAACTGCAAATATTTGTTTTGTGAATCTTATTTTTCCTATAATGCCCTAAATTTTCTGAAATATTCCCACTTCTGCATTTACTCCTAGAATGAAAAATAGTATTTCACTACCAACCTCTAGGGAATTGCTTTCCTAAAAGGTCTTAGTACTTACCACAGAACAGCAAATTCTGCCTCAACACTGAGCACTGACAAATTACAGAATTTTAGAATGAAAAGAAACCTTAGAGATCACCTACTCCATCCCCTCAAAAAATGAGGGCCGGAGAGATTAGGTAGGTCACTTGGCCCAAGGGTCACACGGCTAGTTGATGGCAAAGCTGGAACTAGAATCCAGGTCTCCTGAATTCAGATCAAGTGAAGTATCTCCATTTTGGATCACAGATTTAAAACTCGAAGGGACTTCACAGAACAGTAACCTAGTCAAATCCTTGTCTTACACATGAGGAAACTGAGGCCCAGAGATGGGACGCGGCTGATCTACTTTCTTGCCTGACTCCTGGCACTAGTATATGGGTAGGCATGGTGCTCCTGAAGAAAAAAAAAAGCCCTAACTCATTTATATGCAACAATTAAAAACAAAGATCAAAGCAAGCAGACAGGAAAGACTTTAAAATGGATGCAGTGATATAATTTAGAATTCATATGTTCAAATGTGCTCCTCACATCCAGGGAGTTTTAATTTTTAAAGAAGAAATGGAAAGATTTAAATAAGCAAGGGCACTTAATTATTCTTTGGCCATGGAGGCTCTGACATTTGAAAGAGTATTGTTACCTGCTATCTTTTAGTTTTCTGGCTGCCTGTGTTGACAACTTGATCTGCAAATCTAGTCTCTGTAGAAAATCTTTGGCAGACACTTCTTCAGGCTGAATAGACTGGATATCAGAGTCCTGAGGAACAGGAGAGACAACGTCTTCTTGGGCTTCCACTATCTCTCCTTCTTGAGAAAGATGGCTGCTGTCCACCATTTCATTTTCAGGAGACTCGAGCAAATTAAGCCCATTGAATAAAGGTTTTTCTGATATGATAGGGATATTCAGAATTTTCTTCAGAAAAATACAATCATTGGTAAATAGTTTATTGGCCCTTTTTATTTGCTCCATCTAGAATATATTAAAAAAGGAAATAGCAAGTTACATACACTTAAATTCAGGAAAGTTATTATTTTCAGTAAAGTAGGTATAAATAGAAAAATTATTTGCAATTATTAAATCTGTATTTCCCAGTCTGTTTTCCAACAATGTACATAGGGTTTCTCCAATTATTTTATATGATGTCATGAAATTCTCAAAGTAAAATTACTTTCATTTTTAAAAAATCTCATTTACTCATATATCTTCTTCCATCCGCGTTTGCATGAATGGAAGAGAAATTAAATCAATAAGCTACACTTTATATATTCTTTGGGAGGGGCGGGAAGAAGGGGAGAAATAAAAATTAATAACCTTTAGGAGGAATTAGTCAGTATAAGACAAAAACCAAAACAATATAAAGTGAGTAGAAGCTTTAAGTTATACTTCTGTAAGTACTTTAATTTAGAGCCATAGAGCCAAAGTTTCAGCTTTTCTACAGGTTGCTCCTGTTCATGCCTTCCTGCTATACTTTCTGACTCCTTGTATTCATACCACTTAGTTCAAAACTAATTCTATTATTCACTCGGCAAGCCCTTTTCTCCCTCCTTTTGTGTGTCTCTTTCCCCCACCCCCCCATTAGATTGTGAGCTCCTAGAAGGCAGAGATTGTATTTTTTTATTAATTGTAACTCAGCACTTGAGCACTTAATAAATGTTTATTGGATTGGATTACAGTCAGTTCTCCCTTTCTATAAACAGACAATTGTCCAGACCTCTACACAAAGATGCAAATTTGTAATGCAATTTGCCCCTCCCTACCCACCCCATTTAGCCTGTATAACAAAGGCATACACAAAATAATACCTTTATGTAAGTCATAAAATGTACTAAAATGCAGACATATTGAATATTGCACCATGAAAATAAACAGAATTATGAAATGAAAGGTGAAGTTAATGATAAAGTATGGAAAGAATTGTATAGTTAAATTAAGATAGGTTTGCATCGTGTTGCCCCATCCCCACTCACTGTACCAAGCTTTATCACTGGTAGTTGGCCATGCAACCTTTTTTTTATGAAGCTATTGAGAGATGTTTGGACAGCTGCTCTCTGTTTTGATTCAGCAATAGCAAGCAATAGTATTCTCAACTAGTCTTTGAACTTTTAAAAATCTTGAAGTATTTGAATCAATCTTTTCAATACAAGAAAAAAATTCACTCAAACGATGAAATGCTTCTGCCACCACTTTGCTGTGAATCTTTTTGGTTCAACCTTGGTTCCAAAGATTCCCTTTCTTCTTCTACAATCTTTACATCTAGCAGTTCAATCAGATCCTCATTTAGAATCCTCATTTAGATTTCTTTCAGAATTTATTTAAAGTCAAATTTGTGTAATGTGAATTTATTTTAAAGTGAGAAGTGTCTGGATTGGATTGAATGAAGCACCTACTATACGCAAGGCACTGTGCTAGACACTGGGGACACACCAAAAGGGAAAAGACCTTACCCTCAAGGGGATTATATCTTCCTGGGGAGAGATAATATTTAAACAAATAAGGATTCTTTGAGGAAGGGCAGAGCACTAACAACTGGGGGGGAATCACAAAATGTTCCCCACCAGAGGTTGCACCTGAGGTCAGTCTTCAATAGAGCCTAACTAGTCACATGTTGCTGCTTAGCTTCCTGGTTTGGGGCAAGTCATATAACTTATTTCTTATTTGGACTTTAGATGAAAGGAAAAAAGAAAGAGAGCAAGGAAGGAAGGAAAAAAGAAGGGAAAGAAAGAAAGGAAGGAAGAAAGATGAAAGAAAGGAAGGAAGGAAGGAAGGAAGGAAGGAGGGAGGGAGAGAGAGAGAGAGAGAGGGAGAGAGAGAGAGAGAGAGAGAAGGAAAGAAAGATAAAGGAAGGAACGAAAGAAGGAAAAAGAACAAACCTGATGATCTCTAAAGTCTAAAAGTTCTTTGATCCATGCCTTTGCTCTGGCTGTCCCCCATGCCTGTAATACATTCCCTCCTCACCCCTGCCTCTTAGAATCCTTTGTTTCCTTCAAAATTCAGCTGGAATGCCCTCTCTTTATAGGAAGCCTTTCCTGATCTCCCCCAGCTACTGATTCTCTCTTCCAAAATTACCTTTTATTTATTTACACCTATAATGTGTGCACAAAATGTCTCCCCTTATAGAATATGAGGTCCTTGAAGGCAGGAACCATTTTGTTTTTCCCTTTGTATATCCAATGCCTAGCACAATGCCTGGCACATAAGAAAATGTCTTTGTTACTAGGATCCAGTATCCTCTAATCTCTCTCTTTCTCACTGTAGGAATTTTGAGTCTTTCTAAAAGTTAACCCTGCAAAGCAATTTATATTAGCACTCCTCATTCAACTGTAAAATTCTAAGTTTATGTGTGATGGAAAATGTAAAGTAGATGGAAAGATGGTAAGTAAAAGGGACTGACTTCAAAATGGCAACCCCTTTCACTTTAGTAAAAACTTTCATTAAATGAGCTTAAAAGAAGCTGTTATTTTTTGTACAATAGGTTTGAACGATAGCCATAATTTATTATTTCCAAAAATCCAGAGTTCCTGAAGCCTTTTTAAAAAAGAAAAAAAAAACCTTCTCATCAGATGGTAGGCATCATTTATTCAATATCCAGAACATGAGGACTTCGGAGCTATTTGACACTATCAGCTTTCTGGATGGGGGAAGGAGAGTGGTGTGTTGGGAAAAGCACTGGATATGGAATTAAAAGACCTAGATCTGAATCATGGCTCTACCACTTACTACATATGTAACTATCTTACTTATTATTAACTTAATTTTTTTATCATATAAAAAATAATTAATATAACTAATACAATTAACTTAGTAATAATATTACTTATCATTAACTACATGACTTATTGCCTTGTCCTCCTGACATTATTTCTGGCTTCCTCTGTTCTTCAAAACCATGTCTGCAAACTAGTTGCTTTCATTCCCTCCCCCCAACCCCAAGCTTCTCAGCCCCCTTTTGTGTGTTAACATCCCCCTTTAGAATGTAAGCTTCTTGAGATCAGAAGCTGTCACCTTTTTGCTTGTACTTTTATCCCCAGAGCTTAGCACAGTGCCTGGAACATAGTAAACACTTAATAAATAACTGTTTCTTTCTTTCTTCCTTTCTTTCTATCTTTCTTTCTCTTTCTTTCTTCCTTCCTTCCTTCCTTAAACAAGTCACTCAACCTCTCTGAGTCTGTTTTGTTCTTGTTATTCAGTTGTGTCCAACTCTTCATGACCCCATTTGAGGTTTTCGAGGCAAAGATACTGGAGTGGTTTGCCATTTCCTTCTCCAGCTCATTTTGAAGATGAAGAAACAGACAAACAGGATTAAATTACTTGCCCAGGGTCCCACAGCTAGCATCTGAGTCCAACTTTGAATTCAGGTCCTCCTGACTCCAGGCCCAAAGCTCTATCCACTGCTCCACCTATCTTCCCCTGAGTCTGTTTCCTCAGCAGTAAAATGAGGGAGTTGGCCTAGATGATGTCTAAAGTCTGGGCCAGCTTTAAGTCAATGATCCTTATTAATTACAGGCTTCCTTATGGGTGATGGTACATCATGGGGGACATTTGAGACATCTGAGGCAGTGACATTTGAGACAAGCTAATATTCAAAACCACAGGAGAACCAACTAAAGACTTAACCATACTCGGTCTTCTCACATGATTATAATTTGCTTTCTAAGATCTCATTGTCTTAACATTAGGTTAACTGGAAATATCTATTATCTGGTACTGCAAAGTCCTGAAATACTTTCTGAGGCAGAGAAATATTTAAATAGCTTATTAGATATATTTTGATTCCCTAATAGTAATTTGTATATTATATAAATAATAACTCTCAACTGACCAGAGCATGCCATTTTCTAAGCAAATTAATTCAACAAGCATTTATTAAGTGCCAACTACATTCCAGGAAAAATATGCCTGCCCCATATCAAATCTATTGCCAAGGCTTATTGATTTCACCTTTGCACCATTCTGAAAATATGTCCCCTTCTCTCCTCCAACACTGTCACCATTCTGGTACAGATTCTCATCACTTCAAGCCTGGACTACTGCAGAAGACTTCTGGTGGGTCTGCCTGCCTCAAGTCTCTCCCTCCTCCATTCAGCTACTAAAGTGATTTTTCTAAAGTACAGGTCTGATCATATCACCCCTTACTCAATAAACTTCAGTGGCTCCCTATCACTTTCAGGATCAAATACAAAATCTCCTGTTTAACATTCAAAGCTTTTCATAACCTAGCCAGTGTCACTAGCATGTAAAGTTCTTGAAGTGGAGAAACGTGAAATAAGGCTAGAAAAGTAGGTGGGATCCCGATTGTGGGAGGCCAGAAATACCAGACTATTTGAGCAGAAGACCAACACGGTCAGACTTGCTCTTGAAGAAAATTATTTTGGCAGCTGTGTGAAAGATGGATCGAAGAAAGGATAGAATAAGCAAACTGGAAACTGGTAGACCAATCAGGAGGCTAATACAATAAAGCAGACAAGAAGTGATGAGAGTCTGAACGAGATTGGTGGCTGAGAAATGGATAAATTTGAAAAATGACAAGATTTAGCAACTGATAAGATATGGGGGTTTAGGGATGGGGGAGAGTCAAGTATGATGCTAAAGCTATGAACATGGGTGAATACAAGGATGATGGTACCCTCAACAGAAGTAGAGACCTTTGAAGGCAAGAAGAATTTAGGGAGGAAGATAAATTCTGGCTTGGTCATACGGAGTTCGAGATGGTTATGGAAGAGAGATCCATCCAGTGGTGATGTAGAACTACAAGTCAAGACAGGGCTTCAAGCATGATTTAAAGACTTGGTACTCATTTCCATAGACATGATAGCTCCACCCATGAGAAGCAATTAGATCATGGAGATGGTACGGAAAGAGAAAAGGGTCCAGGATAGAACAATAAAGGATAGCCATCCTGAGGCAGCAGGAAATAGACGATGATCTATCAAAGATGACTGAGAACAGTCAAAAAGGTAAAAAGTACATCTTGCTGAAGAATGTCTATACTGCAAATAATAGTTGTTTCTGTTTTGTTTTGGGGTTTTTTGTTTTTGGAGACTGGGTCTCCTGATCTTACCCAAGCTAGAAGTACAGCAGCCCCTTATGGGGCCATTCCCAGTACTGACCAGCATGGAAATTTTGAACTGCTCTGTTTCCAACCTATGCTAGTATGTCCCTCCCTAGGCACCATGGTAGCCCACCCACCTTCCCCCCAGCCCTGCCCCACCATATTAGTGTGAGGCTTAGTTCCCACACTGGGCCTTTAACCCTACTGCAGCTAAGAATTCCTGAGCTCAATCTATCTGCCAACTTCCCCCAGTAGCGGGGGTTACAGGCATGTACCATCATGACTAGCTGTTGATAGGTATCTAATGGACATTTTAAGGGCTTTTATTAAGATGAAACATCCACTTAACAGTGTGATTTGTCAATGTAGCATTGATAGAATCCTAATAAAGCTGCCCCCGGCCCCAATATTCTAATTTCCTTATAGGCCCCACTAAACAGCAGACTCACTGCCCCTACCTAGCCACTCACCACTCCCACCACTCCCCACTCAATACCTTAACTTCTTCATATGTGCCTCACTGCTCACTAGAAAAACAGGTGGGAACTCATATTTCTCACAGAAACAGCAGGCATGTCCATGTGATGGTATCCCAGCCACCTCCTCTACCTAGCCACTGTCCCCAGACCCATTCCTCATATTTCTCACAGAAACAGGAGGTGTGTCCATGCACTCACCCACAACCACATCCATCTAGCCTTAGATAGGATCACAACATTCAGCCAATCAGAAAGCAGCACCTCCAGGATGCCCAAGCAGGATGTGGACCCCAAAACAAAGAAGGGACTTTCCTAAGTAAGCACCTGCACAACAAAAGCAAAAGCTGTCCTTTAGGTGAACTTATGATGTAAAGAGGCTTATTATAATATCATTATCATACATACATGCCCCCTCAATGGGTTTTCTGTATGCATTGTGGGCAATCACATGTTCAGTTCCACTGTGGCTGGAACCCTTTCCCTATTACCTAATCCCTTAACAAACCCCTCCTGCCTTTTTAATATTCATAATTTCTGTTATGTAATTGCATCTTTACCCTATTAAAAAATCCATCATGCTTTCTCTGAAGGTGCTGGTTCCTCCTGGGACTTAGCATGAGAGGCATCAATCTCAATAAATGCCCATACTTGGATTAGGGGTGGTCTGACTCTGAATTCTTTAAGTAGGTTCCACCACAACATACCATGAAACCACAACAGTTTTTGGCATCCCTGGGTGGGCAGTCTAAACCACAACAGCATCAGAAGTTATTTCCAATATTTTTGCATCTTGTACATATGCAAACCAAATCCAGCATCTAAATGAGGAAAGATTAAACAAGTCTATACAGGACATATGGAGACTTCTCACAGAAAAATAATAAAAAAAAAAATCCCGACATTATCTTCCATAAAGGAAAGAATGTTAGATCTGGAATCAAAAGATCTGGGTTCAAATTCCATCTCTATCAGTTACTCCCTTGGGCAAATCACTTCTCGGCTAGAAGAGGAAAGCATCTCAGTTTCCTCTTTTATAAAATGAGAGAGATGGTGTCTAAGGTTCCTTTTAGTTCTAAAATCCTATTATCTATGTTAAATAGTTCACAAGGCAACTAACTGAATGCTTGCTAAGGTTATTTTTTTTCCTCATAAAGCAAGAGGCAGAATGTTAAAAATAAATAATTTTTTTTTAAAGCAAAAGACAGTAAGCAACAGAAGTTTTATTTAGAGAAAAACACCAGAAATCAAGAAAGTTTGTTTAAGGGGGGAGGGGGGCAAGACCTCTTACATATACTCAATACTTCATACACACCCACCTAAATAAGATCCTGAACAGTCTTAGCTATGCTATATTTGAGTGGATTTATTAAGGACTTTGATTCACTGAGTGCTGGGAAGTACCCTCATTACGTGCTAAGTACCATTAAAAAAAATAGAACAGCCAAATTATGCACAAATGGTGAAAGAGTACTATAAGTACTATCAATGATGACTTAAAAGAAACTTAGCATTAATAAGGAGCTCATTAGGTAATATATTCTCACGTAAACTTTTTTTAAAAAATAAGGATCTATTCACTCTTTAGGGAATTTTTAATAAAAAGACAATTTAAGTCATTGGCCAGGTTTCCTATTTCCCATGCTGGATCTGGACATCATTATCCTCAAACTTAATTGTTTATTTTAGATAGATAGAGAGATAGATAGATAGATAGATAGATAGATAGATAGACAGAATGAACACACACATATATGGCTGGGGAGAAGGGGAGGAAGTTCAGAAGATACAAAGAAGAGACCCAGGCCCTGCCCTGATGGAACTTAAAGTCAAATAGAGAAGGTAAGGCAGGGAACACAAAAAGGAAACTGTAATACAATATAGAAAGTGAAAGTGTGGCAAGATCTAGAGAAAGTGCTACATTAGTTCAGAGAAGGAGCTGATTACTTCTAGATGGGGCTCTCTCTTCCTTCTCTTTCTACACTCTGGATTTCTCTTCCCTGTTTCCCAATAAAAAATAGCTGTCTTTTCTAGCAATTCAATAGCTGCCTGGAGAGAGTCAATTTCGCCGGAAGGCTTAAATCTGAGCTAGGAGGGAGGGCTCTGCCTGCACCAAGAAACAATGCCTGATGTTGCTTTCACCATTAACAATCAATCAATTTGTATTCAGAGACTACTACGAGATCCATATTCAGCAATGAAAACAATCTAGGTGAGGTAAAGACCCTAAAATCTCCTTCCTTTTCCTTTTCTCTAAATGGGTAACCATTTACAAATGCATTTTAGGAAAAAGGTCTGAATCTGATAACTAATGTCATGAGAGCCTTACGTAGTGTCAGTCAAAAAGCATTTATTAAGTACCTACTACCCCCAAACACTGTGCACAAACCAAAATCTCTCGCTATTTGGAGATACGAAGAAAGACAAGAAACAACCCCTCCTCTCAAGGAACTGACAGTCTAATAGTGCAGACAAAATGCACAACAAACAAGACACGTATAGATAAACCGAGGGAAGCTCAGAGGTAAGGCACTAATACGAAGGGGGATCAGATCGTAGAAGATGGTGTCATACAGTGAAATTTCCAGATGTGCTGAGTAGGAATAATGACCCACAGAGGCGGACAATTTTCCCCAAATGTATCCATGCCCTTCATGTCATTGTGATAACTTATGACACAGAGATTACACTAAGTAACCTACAGAGTACTTAACCTCCTCCCTGGTCTAGCTGGAGACAGAGAAATGTCTGATTCAGGCTTGGCTCTGACACTTGGCTTGGACTCTTAATGTCTGCCCCAGTTTCTTATTTGTTTCACTTTCACTTAGTGTACTCCTGATTACTGGGCCTCAGTAAGAATAAGTGACTTGGAACAAAATCAGTGCAGCTAGAAGAGGAGGAAGTGTCTGCTGGGAAAAGAAATCTGTACGTCAAATATTTCTGATAAAGAACTCTGATTCTAGAATATACAGGGAGTTGACACAAATACATAAGACCTTGAGCCTCAAGAGATAAGTGGTCAATGCTTCTGAAGACCCTCCAAGAGCTGCAAACACAATCAACAACCACTAATATAAGTAACAAAAATTAAAACAAACCTGAGTTTCCATCTCACACTCATGAAATTGACAAAGATGATAAAAGATAGTTTAAAATGTAAAAGCCTATACGTACCCTAATTAGAGACAGAATGGTCTAATGAAGAGAGGGATTGACTTGGGGTCAGGAAGACCTGGGCTCAAGGCACTTAGACTAGCTGTGTGACCCTGGACACAAGGCATTTGAACTTTCATCCCAGACTATATGATAGAATGCTGGGCTTTAAAGGCCTTCACTAGATGTTAACTGGAAAGAGCTAGGTGGCACAATGGATGGAGGACTGGACCAGGAGTCAGGAAGATGTAAATTCAAATCTAGCCTTAGATATTTGCTAACTGTGTGACCCTGGGTAAGTCATTTAACCTCCCTCAACCTCAGTTTCCTCATCTGTAAAATGGGGATAGGGTTCTTGTGAGGATCAAATGAAATAATATCTGTAAAGTGCTTAGCACAGTGCCTGGTACTTAATAAATGCTGATTTTTCCTTCCTACCTGTGTAAATGGAGACAGATTCAACTCATTTGAGTTGCACACCTGTATCAGTGGTGAAAGATGCCTATCACAATCATAGGTGTGTCCCCCACTGTGGTTGATTTATTATTCACTCCTGTAAATTCTTATTTGACAACTAAAGAGACAGGTGCAGATTTCATTTTTAGGAGGCACAAGTACATTCTCTCATGCATGCACACACACACATTACACTATATATCTACACCTATATACATTTTATATATGTTTGTGTCTATTCACATATAAATACTGACATTATAGTCCTTTTTGTTCCATTAAGAAAAAAAGGGTTGTTCATCTCCTCAAGTCATCTCAGTATCTCTTCAAAATAACAGTTAAAACTACTATTTCTACAACATCCTACTCATCTTTTAAAGATACAACAACAGTATCTGTAGTCTCTCTGAGATAACCTAGTAAAATGGATATTACATTTCTCCCCCTGGCCAACAATTTTCAGTCCCCTAAAGATCATTTTGGAGGCACATCAAATCCATATTAATATTATATGCAGTGCACATAACATAATGGAAAGCGCCACTTTACAGAAGGAGAAAAACAATAAAACACTAGCAATAGTAATAATAGTAATAGTTAAATAGAACACTATATACACATCAAAAATCTCAAAGCAGCACTGGATTTAATTCATTAATAAGAATTACCTCTGAATCCACGAGTAACCATTTCTCTTGTTTCTTCTACAACGTCATCAGTTAGTTTAGTTAGTAATTAGAGGTAGAACAGTTCTGGTTCTTTTGTAACCTGTGGACGTGTGTGCGCATGTGTGTGCGCGTGTGTGTGTGTGTGTGAAGATTGAATATCATTATCTCTAAGTTTTGTAGTCTTTTTCCTTAGATATCCTTACAAATAAAATTTTATATAGGAAAAATTATAGGTCTCTGTTTGGGTACTGCCTCCCTCTCTGGCTCCCCCCAACACTGACTAAACTGGGGTCTTCTTCAAGCCTAGCCAATTTTGGTGGGTTTCTATACATAGTACAGGTTTCTGTACATACTTCCCCACTAGAAGCATTCCTTCCTGAGCTATTGTTTAGTGTTCAAATGGAACGGATATAAAAGGTGGATAACCTCTCCCAAAAATCTTAGCTAGCTCATCATTACTTCTGTATTACTCTTCATGGAGTCCAATTAGCCCTCTTATGGGCAACAGATGGTTTCTATAAATTGTTTTTATAGAACCTTCATTCTCTGGTGTTTTTCTATACACTGGTTAAGTGTATAGAACACTTGAAAAGGAGTAGTTTTCCATACATTTGCTAATTTGCAGGTTACTTGGCCAGCTATCCTTTATTCCCAGGACTTTGTCACCATGCCCCCACCTCCAGTTTTTTAATCCATTTTTACGCACTGTCTTCTCATTTTAGAATGAGTTCCTAGAGAGCAAGAACTTGTCTTTCTCTTTACTTAAATTCATATCCCCAGTGCTTAGCACAGTGCCTGGCACACAGTAGGAGCTTAATAAATGCTTGTTGACCCAATTTGACTTGACCAGGGTTTCTCAAAAATAAAAGCTGTGTCACCTGGCTGGGGCTTTTGGAAATTAATACAGATATTATGCCTTGTTGATTTCCCTCCCCTCCCCCCAGAATCCCTCTGAGCTAAGGCCATAGCTAGGTGGCAGGCTTTCTTCACCTTCTCTCTCAACCACAAAATGTATTGATTGCAACTGCATGCTTTTTATCCTCAGAAATTCTAAAGCTCAAGTCATCAGGTAGGTGTGGTTCATGACCAAACATTGGCAAATATAGTGCAAAGCCTGTGGTATCATTTCTGGTGGAGTTGTATACATGTACTAAAAAATGCCACATGTGGGATCTACTGAGATTTTTGCTCAAGCTTCAGTGTTCCCAATATGTTCATCGGTTTTCAATTGAACATGCTGTGGATCACCTCAAAGATGGTAAGTTATAGTTCTTAATTTCTTAATACCTGTCAAAGCTAACATCTCTTTAAGCAATCTGCTTTCAAAGTCTCTACTTTAGTCAGGATGAATTCAGGCAGTGAAACCAGAAGAGGAAAAATATTTCTACCACAACAATTTAGCAAACGTGGAAGCATTTCGGTTTCTGGTTGGATGTGCCTGTGCATACACAGTGAATGGATCAGTTGCTAATATAATATATAATCCTGCTACACATGTGGCATTTTAATATTTATTTTCTTAGCCACAGGGGTATTATCTTATAATCACAGATGTAAAGTGACTGATAACGCTGCTAGTGATTAATGGTAGTAGCTAATCTGTTTTGTTTGATTTAATTGCATATAAATTCATTGTTTATTGCTGTATGGACTATATTTATGGAACAGTTTAACATGATTGGTTGTTAAATATGAGTTTTTATTATCACTATTTTAAAGATGGATATTTATATGTTTAACATGAATTGTAATATTTTTAGGCTGGATCTTCCTAATCTTATAAGTAGACCCAGAGAATAAAAATAAGGACATTATAAGAATATTGAAAAGAAAGTCAAAGAATTGTAAAGTTACAAGGTAATTCAAAGTAATGTCAGAGTTGGGGAGTTCATTCTGTCAGCATTCTATAAACCAGCAATCTATTGGATAATTCAAAAATACCGGATACTTTAACAGTAAGCAACAGTGCCTGAAAGTTGATTTCTACATTCTTTTCTAAGAAAGAAGAGTTGGTCATAGGTGAGATCTGAAGCTGTGTACTCTTTAGCACAAAAATATAACTTATGTGTGTTCAAAAACCACAGGCTAATTCCCCTCAGTTGTACAAATGAATGATACCTGTATGTCAAGTAAGGCCTTGGGTCTCCTGAAGTGCACAGAGAAGTGTACCTTAGGAGCAGACATAAGACAAAATACCTCTCTTCAAACAGCAAAGATAGGCCCAAGATAGAAATTCTCGGGAAAGTATTTTTGGTCTCCTGAAGAATATTCTGTAAAAGTCTTGGCTAGTTTTGGGATAGATCTCTAATAGGGCTGGTAGGCTTCTTATAGGAACAAGATGAATTGTTTGATAGAAAGCCTTAAAAGGTCCTACACTAAATTTATCCCCTCAATGAGATTTAAGTTCCTTAAGGACAAATCTATTTTCATTTTTGTCTTTGTATCTCCAGTGCCAAGCATGATTAAAATCCAAAGTTTTTCACAACTAAATTATCTTAAGGAGAAAGTGAACTACACCACTAAACAAAATGAAACAAACAAAAATCTTCTAGTATTTAATGAGACCAAATTTCCCTTTCCAGTTTAGAATATAAACAGTGTCTTCCCAGAAACAGACTCCACCCTCTAAGAAACAGAAAGTAGAAAAACCTTGGTCTGCACTTATGAGCTAATTGTGGAATCTTCTGTAACCTAGTTTTTTGGGGGTTTTTTTTGGTTTGGTTTTTGTTTTTCCTTACCATAGCTCCAAGTGATCTTAGGTGTGTAATACGAGCTTTGAGAAGGCTAATGTAAGGAGAGCATAATAGTGATTGACATCTTTGGAGTCAAAAAGAGAATACAGAGCCAGATTTGCAACACAAGAGAATTGCTTTGAAGATTACTAGGACCTAGGCAGAGAAACTGGGGATAAGAAAACTTATAATAAGTAAGGAATACATTAATTGGCCAGGAGGTAGATCAGTTTAGGAAAGGTTTCAGAGCAAGAAACAGCTGAAGGTTGCTGACTTGACAAAGATTCAAACAGTCAGACTCCAATTTAGGGGGATTTCTGTTCAGGGAACTTCCCCACCTAGTTGACTACAACACAGTCCAGCCTAAAATCAAGAGTCAGGCCTGGAAAAAAAGTAGACTGTAAGCTCCTTGAGGGCAAATATTACTTCATTTTTGCCCCTACATTGTATCTCCAGTGTAGGCCTATTATTGCCTTGCACATAGTAGGTCTAAAATAGTTATTGACCCGAAAATACACACACACACACACACACACACACACACACACACACACGAAAGACTTTGTTTTCCTTGATGATTAGAGAAGCAGTGAGAAAGAGTGCTCTAATTTAGATCAAGTATAAAACTAAGGATGGAATTAGGAAGTGATGCAGAGAAAAAAAATTACATTGTTCTAAGCTCAATGAATCAGGATAAATAGTCTATGTGCTGTGCCTATTTATATCATATATATGTACATATATTATATAACATATCAAGATGTCTTCACATTGTAGTAAAGCAACTCTGTACTCTAAATAGCTCTCTTGTGTAACATCAGGATAATCCACAACAGAGAAATAAATGCTAAGGGCTATTCCCAAGCGCTTTATATTTGAAGAAAAAAACTCTAAGTCTTAGTGGTGGTATAGTTGAATTCCAGAGAGCCTTCCATTGGAGCAGCAGTTCTCAAACTTTTTGCTTTCACTACCCTTTACACTTTTAAAAATTATTAAAGACCTCCCCCCACCCCCTGCCAAGAGCTTTTGGTTTATGAGTTATATCTGTTGGTATTTACCATATTCTGAATTAAAATTTATTATTATTAAAATATTTTTTGACCTTGCAGACCCCCTCAAAGTGTCTTGTTCTTGGACCATGCAGTGTATTAGAGTATGTCTTGGCTGGTTTTCCTTGACAGCACCCTCTGGAATTCTCCAAGGTGCATAGGTCTGCATCTGGTTAATAATGCCAATGAATTTCTCAGCCTTCATTGTGGTCATACACAAAGAGAATCCATTCTACAGACTGATTTTCAGCTCTCGGAAATTTAAGGTGACCTGGCAGATTTCTTAACTTCCTCTGGTCCTGACCCCAAAACTAGCCCGGGGGAATCCAGATAGCTTAACTGAACATTATGGCACTTCACAGAGAACTCCCTAGAGGTACAATAATGAGTTCATTTGATTATCAAGTATCCTCACAGCATGTTAGATACACAGTACACTAGGATGTGTTTAAATGATACAAAGAAAAGATTGGTAAATAAATACCCGCACAAGTATGCAAGACAGATTACTCCGTCTCTCTTCTTTGGTCTGGTAAAGAAGAGATAGTCTCATTTTAACGGTGAAGTATATAGATAAGATCATCTACTGTTTCCTTCTCTCATGCTTCTAAGGTATTTCAGGAGAGAACGCTGAAAAGGGATCCACAAAGGTTTGGGGAGAAAAAAAGTCCTTCACCAACAATGGAAACTCGAACTACATAAAGTAATTTCTTAACCTAAAAATATATATTCCCTGAAGTCTCCCTCTTCTCTCTCCAGGGTCGTAACTTAATATGATTAAGACATCCAGAAGCTGATAAATTTATAATAAACACATCTACCCCTATGCTCACCTGGACCACAGCTCTTGGCTGCTGCTTAGCAACAGGTGTCTGTCACATTTACAGATGCTAATGAGCCCAGGGCTGTAATTTCACATCTAAATTAAGCACAGTCTATTGAACCAAATTATCCGCAGGGACAATTGTGCCATCACTGACTCACTGCCACACCCTGCTTCTACATTTAAAAAAAAAATACACGCACAATAACAATCTAAATTCTTTTCTCAACAATGCTCTTTGCCCCGGCTCTGCTAGAGAGGAAAACACAGCAGTGCAGCCTCTGCGCCTGAAAATCACGTTCAAGTGGCCCCCATTCCTACTTACATCCCCGCTTACACTCGACAAGAGGGCATGGACCGTGTCTTCAGCGTGGCACCCCACATGCATGGGCACTCGGACAACTACTATTAGGTGATTACGTTCACGGCCCTGGCTCATTCATCATCCCCGGCTGCTCCAACCAGCTGAAGTAACCTTTGCAATCACAGGCTCGGTAACCTGGCCATCGTGGTTTCTTCCTTGCCTGGTGATCCTCCCCTTACTCCTCCTCCTCCCATTCCGGAGCTCCTTGCTCCTCGAATCCCGAGCACGCCAGGCCAGGATGCAGGGGTCCCCCCACCCCAGCCTTGGCTCCCTCTCTTCCGGCCCCCAGCTCCCAACCCCCGGCTTTCTGCTCTCACCCACCGTGACCCCGTACTTGAGCGCGATGCCCTGCAGCGTGTCCCCAGCGCACACCCGGTGCTGCACTTGGCGCTCGCAGACGACGGCGGCCAGGGGCGCCCGCACGCTGGCAGTGCTGCCGTATGAGCGGGTCTTGGTGCTGGCCAGGCTAAGGGACAGCTCGGCCTCCTCAGACTCCGAGCCCGATCGGGAGCGTGGCGGAGGCGGCGAGGGCGCCGGAGCCAGGGCCGGCTGCCTGGCCGCGCGGGGGCCACCTTCCCGCAGGGACAGCGCGGGCGAGAAGTCCGCCATGGCTCGGGCCGAGGCCGGGGCCGCCTGCTCGGTAACCTTGCTCCGTTAAGGGGGGGGGGGGCGCCTTGTGCCCCCTTCTTCACCGGGGCCACGGGCGGAGGCGAAGGGGTCTGAGGCTCAGCGGGGGCATGGCCGGGACATCTCCGGGGCCCTCCTCGGCGGCTCCCCGTGCACCGCAGCAAGCCGGTACCTGCAAAGAGAGGAGAGAGCAACGGCGGGGCAGCTTGCCGCGGAGCGTGGCTGTCACTGACCCCGGGGAGGGGCAAGTACCCGGCCTGGCTGCCTGGCTGCTGCACGCACGGCAAAGGCACCACCCCCGCCGGGGGAAGTGGAGCTGTTGTGCTTTAGAAAAGGGGGGTGGGGTGGAGGTGGAGGTCGTCTTTGGCAACGACTCTGGGCCTCTGGAAGATGGAGAAGCCTACCTAGGATCCTAAGCCTGAGGAAAACGCTACCCAATGGCAGAAACCTTTTGCCCGTGATAGCGGCCCTGTAAAGCTTTGGTTATAGAGCTCATATTACCAACTCTGCCCAGGCTACCGGCGGAGAACTTTGCTATTCCTCCCTTCTCGATTGCCCAGCCCACAGACTCCTGTGTCAGACAGACATTCGCTTCCCTACCCCTCCGAAGGCCTTTCAGTTTTCCCACCCTCTCTGATTGCAGATGACCTCAAATTTTGCTTTACAATGTACATTGTGAACATCTGGATTCCTGCAGCTTCTCAATCCCATTCCAATTTAACTCTAGTATTTGGTCACGTCTTCCCAGTACACCCTTCCATAAAGACATTCTACCTGGCCTTATGGCACTTGTAGCAAAAGCCAGGAAGACCACTGTTTTGAAGGTGCCAGCTAACTGGCCTGTTACTTGGGCGTCAGGACTTTTTTTTTTGTCCCAATTTGCCTGAATACACCATCTCGTGTTTTTTTTTCTGATTTCATTAAACTAAACAGTTAGAACCTAATTTAGACATATATTGGCAGCATGAAGTAGTGAAAAGAGTGATGACTTTAGAATCAAGGGCCCTGGGCTCTATCACTTACTATCTGTGTGACCTAGGGAGACATTTCTGAGCCTTAGGCTTCTCATTTGAAAAATTGGGACTAACTTCTACCCTGGGCATTCAGGTGGTGCAGTGGGTAAAGTGCTGGGCCTAGAGTCAGGAGATTTATCTCCCTGAGTTCAAATCCAGGCGCCAGACACTAGCTGTGTGACCCTGGACATTTAACCCTGTTTGTCTCAGTTTCCTGATCTGTCAGATGAGCTCTAGAGGGAAATGGCAAATCACTTAAGTATCTGCCAAGAAAACCCCAAATGGGGTCATGAGTCATTGTGTCTATCCACTTGGGTACATATATGCTATCCTCCAAGCTAGATTGTAACCTTCAGGGCAGGAGTTTTCACTTTTGTCTTTGTATCCCTAGTTCCCTTTGTAAGGTTGATTGATTTAGATGATTATTGTGAGACAACTCAAGTGAGATAATGTATTTGAAGTACTTTTCAAAGCACTTGTTGCCAAATCTTTTAATTCAAGGCCCTATTTGTATAAGGAGAGATCTGGGTTTTATGAACTCTAAGATGTGCTCCAGCTCTGAATCCTACAACCTTATAAAGTGCTGTGCAAACAAGTTTAAGCCTTAATAGTAACAGGTGTATGAAAATGTGATTTCATAGATATGAGAAATCTCTTCACTGTTACAGCTATCATCTTATTGCCTTTCGTCAGCCTCCTTCCCCCACCCCTCAAATCACATCAGTCCAAGCATCCTTATTAATTTACCGAATGACCTCTTCCTGATCAAACCTTTTTAAAAGATAAGTCTGACTGATGTCTTTTATTTTTTGATAGGAAGTTATCATGGATATCTGGCCTTGGAGCCTAGAAAAACTGAGTTCAAGTGCTATCTCTGATGCAAACAAGATCTGTGACCCTGGGCAAGCCACTTACAATCTCAGTGTTCTAGGCAATTCTCTAATAGTATAAATTGCAGAAAAGATGCTGACCCAAATTTTTAGGAATTTTCTCACCCAGGACTTCCATATGCCAATGAAATCATAGGTCCAGTCTCTATCTTTATCTTTTTACAACATAATCATTTCCAGATATTCTCCAAAAAGAGGCCTCCCTGGTTACAAAGAAAAACAATTAAACAAAACCAACTGAGGTCCTGTTCAGCCTTCCTTGCCTGAAGTATCTCACCCCTCTACCAAAAGGAAGGAGACCGACCCAATCCAATATCCCTCTTTCTGTAGTTCTTCTTTGAGATATCTTTATTTTTGCTGACCTTGACCACTCTCCAGTCCATCTAGGTGGCACTGTGGATAGATCATTAGGCCTGGAATTAGGAAGATCTGAGTTCAAATCCAGGCTCAGAAACTTGTCACTGTAGCTGGGTGATCCTAGGCAAGTCATTTACCCTCCATCTGTCTCAGTTTTCTCAACTATAACATGGGAATCACAATACCATCCAGGGTTGTGATGAGGATCAGATGAGATATTTGTAAAGTACTTAACACAGTGCCTGGCACAGAGTAGGTGCTTAATAAATGTTTGTTCTCTTTCTCCCTCACCCCTTCATAATATTTTTGAGCACCCACTATGTGCAGATTATTGCACTCTCAGACTCTAATGTCAGTGTCCTCTTGCATCTTGGACAGTCCTCTATGGCCAGATAGAAGTAAACTGTGGTAGTTAGAGATTTAAGTTTGACCTATTTAGAACTGATGATGACTTATCAGTCAAGTGCCTGCTGATTATTTACAGTTTATCCTGTATATAATTTGTGTGTACATCATTGTTTGCATGTTGTCTCCACCATTAGACTTCAAGCTCCTTAAAAAGTGAGACTTTCTTTTTTTTCCTCTCTTAAATTAATTAATTTATTTATTTTTGGTTTACAACATTTAGTTCCTCAAGTTTTCGAGTTTCAAATTTTCTCCCCCTCCCACTTCTCCCCCCTCCCCACCCAAGATGGCATGCAATCCAATATAGATCCTACATATATCTTCACACTAAACATTTTCACAGTAGTCAAGTTCTAAAGAAGAATTATAACCAATGGAATGAATCATGAGAAAGAAGAAACAAAGTAGAAACAGAAACAAGAAATTAAAAAAAAGAGAGAACAAATAATTTGCTTCAATCTGTATTCAGACTCTGCAATTCTTTCTCTGGATGTGAATCACTTTTTCCATCCTGAGTCTTTTGGAGTTGTCTTAAAATCTTGCATTGCTGAGAAGAGCCAAGTCTATTAAAGTTAGTCATCACGGATATAATGTGTCTGTAATTGTGATCCTTGAAGTGAGACTTTCTTTTACCTTTCTTTGTATCCTTAGTGCTTAGAAGGTAAAGTGATATGACTTAAAGAAAACTCCCTCTACACCAAAAATCTTCCCTATACTGCCAACTTCCACAAATTAAAGATTTATTTGGATTAATAAATAGACACTTCATGGAAAACTGAGAAGGGAGCCTATCAGTTATTCATACTTTGGTGCAGATTTATTAATCATATGTTACCTAATATTTAGCTGAAATGCACAGAAGAAATGGAAGTTTTGTTGGATGGACAGACAGAAATCAATCATTTTGGAACATGAAGTACATAGGGAAGGACAGATCTGAGTTGAGTGCCACAAGGGAGACTTTGGAGACTTTACTACTACAGAGCAGTAAAGAATCATGAGATAATAGATGCAAAGCTGGAAGGGAACTTATGGATTAATTCTAGACCAACTCTCTTGTCTCCGCAGAATGCTACTCTACCCCATCATTTACAGATAAGAAAAAAGAGGCCCAGATTGGTCAAGTACCTTGCCCACAGTCACCAAGGTAGTTAAATGGCAAAGCAGAAATATGAACAAGGTTCATTTGTTGACTACTTTGGAACAAGGGAGAGAGTACATCTATAGGTACGAATGAGAAGGAGTGAAGAAAGAGAGATGCCGGTGTCACCCTCAAGTTAGCTACCTTGTGATAACTGTTACTCTCAAACAGCCCTTAAAATTTCTCCTTTCATTTCTTTAGGGGATTGTCATGATGGCTCTACCTACACCCATCTGAATGCTTTAACACTTAATTGGTGTCCAATGGATAGGGTGCTTGGTAGAAAATGTTAGAGTTGCTTCTAAGGAGGTATGTTTATATAGTCTCTAGGTTTTCTGTGAGTTTTGTAGGCTTATAACCATTCCTTTCTATTCCTCCCCTAATAAAATACTTACAGTTTGTAGTAGTCAGTTCCCTTTTCTAATATTGAGCAACTTTCTCCTTTTTTCCTTCTCCAGACAAAATTTTAAAATTAATTATGCCATAACTGGCATTATACAGTGTTTTACCTATGAATACTTGATGCACAGCTTCCTTTTTTTCCTACTTAGAACCCTGCCAGGATATTTCCTTTCTTTTCAGGTTCTAAACAGTCAATTTTAGAAAGCAATCATCTGAGGGAATTTCTGTTCACACTGGATTGTATAACGTATAAGATCACTTTCAGTTCTGGGATTCTGTGACCCAATTTAAAGACTTTACTTCACATTTTCATCTTCTACCAACTTACATGTAGAGAATTTTAAGCCCCCAAGTATTACTGAGTCTAAGTTGTCAATTTTCTATTATGAATTTTGCTGTCCAAGCAGTAGAATATAAGCAGCAAAAACTGCAGGCAGAATTGATTAAGGAAATTACCTTAAAAAAACTTTTAATCAAACAGAAGTGTAGTGGATGAGCAGACCTGGCATACAGAAGACCAGGGCTCAAATCCTGCCTCTTACTACTGCAGACCCAAGAAGACCTGAGTTCAGTTCCAGCCTCAGACATTTGCTAGCTGTGTGACTCTGGGTGAGTCATTTGACCTCTGTCTGCCTTGGTTTCCTCACCTATAAAATGGAGATAACAATAGGACCTACCTTCCAGAGTTGTTGTGAGGATAAAATGAAATAATATTTATAAAGCAGTGTAAATGCTAGTTATTATTATTCCTATCTATGAAATCACTGGTCCAATAAGAAAAAAATCAAAAATTACTATACAAACATCTAAGCTTAAAGATTAAAAATGTATTAAAGCAGATGCTGTTAAATTGAGCTTTTAAGATAGATAAAATCTAAACACTGGAATTCTTTTTTTCTTCTTTAAAAAAAATTTTATTTGTTTGTTTTTAGTTTTCAACATCAACTTCTATAAGATTTTGAGTTCTAAATTTTCCTCCCTCCCTCTGCTCCCTCTTTCCCAAGATGGCATACAATCTGCTATAGGCTGTACATGTACAATCATATTAAACATATTTCCACATTAGTTATGAAAAACTAGAATTCTTTACCCCTTCTCTTATTCTACCTTCCCTTTTCCTCTATCCCAAGTTGGTACATGACCTCTTATTGCCCTCTGACCATACAAAGTTCCCTTTGTGGTATCCAGCTCAGGCCTGTCCTCCTCAATTTACCATTTGTGTGATTTTGGGCAAGTTGTTTAACCTCACCTCAGTTTCTATAAAATAAGAGGATTGGATGAGATGATCCCTCTGACTCTCAGCCATGAGAAGTGCATCTATATTTTTCTCCATAAATTCTGTAACTACCATTAATTCTTTACCCTAATCTAATGTACATTCCTTGATTAGGATTTTCCTTTTTAAAAAATTCACCCTCCTTAGTTTGGTGACATTTTCTCAAGATTTAATGTAGTTCAAGGTCCCCCAAAGCCACTCTTGTTTACTGTGACCTTAGCTTAGGGAATCATTCCTATGACTTCTTTGATTTCCTGCTTCAGAAATAATAACCCACTGTTTTCAGCCCCTTATCTTTGACTCAAATCCTAATCTAGGGTATTTGGCTGCTAAGAGCATTAAAACCCCAGTATCTATTTCCCTTTTATACCCTACTCTTTTTAGTCATGTCTGTCCCCACCATCAGCTTTTTCTAGTTTGAGCTGCTCATTTGATCTTTTTGTGCTGTACTGATTTAATAGCCAATTGCTACTAGCAACAAACATAACAACTGCCTCAGTTACAGGGACCATATGCCTACTTTCCATATGCCTTATAACTCTCCCATTTATCTCTTTTTTTGTCTTTTTTATTTAATATTTTTAGTTTTCAGCATTGATTTCCACAAGATTTTGAATTACAAATTTTCTCCCCATTTCTACCCTCCCCCCCCCCACTCCAAGATGGCATATATTCTGATTGCCCCATTCCCCAGTCAGCCCTCCTTTCTGTCACCCCACTCCACCCCCCCATCCCCTTTCCCCTTACTTTCTGGTAGGGCAAGATAGATTTCTACACCACATTGCCTGTATATCTCATTTCCCAGTTGAATGCAAAAAAAACTTTTTTTTTAACATCTGCTTTTAAAACTTTGAGTTCCAAATTCCCTCCCCTCTTCCTTCCCCACCCACCCTCCCTAAGAAGGCAAGCAATCCAACATAGGTCACACGTGCGTATCATTATGTAAAACCCTTCCACAACACTCATGTTGTGAAAGACCAACTATATTTTGTTCCTTCCTATCCCCTTTTATTCAATTTTCTCCCTTGACACTGTCCCTTTTCAAAAGTGTTTGCTTTTGATTACCTCCTCCCCCTATCTGCCCTCCCTTCTGTCATCCCCCCTTTTTTTTCTCCTTCCTCCTTCTTTCCTGTGGGGTAAGATACCCAATTCAGTGTGTATGGTATTCCCTCCTCAGGTCAAATCTGATGAGAGCAAGATTCACTCATTCCCCCTCACCTGACTTCTCTTCTCTTCCTACAGAACTGCTTTTTCTTGCCACTTTTATGCTAGATAATTTACCCCATTCTATCTCCTCCTTTGTCCCTCTCTCAATATATTCCTCTCTCATCCCTTAATTTGATTTTATTTCTTTTAGATATCATCTCTTCATCTTCTACTCACCCTGTGCCCTCTGTCTACATGTATATGTGTGTGTGTATATATACATATGTGCATATATGTATATGTATATTCCCTTCAGCTACGCTAATACTGAAGTCTCATGAATTACACACATTATCTTTCCATGTAGGAATGTAAACAAAACAGTTCCACTTTAGTAAGTCCCTTATGATTTCTCTTTCTTGTTTACCTTTTCAGGCTTCTCTTGATTCTTGTGTTTGAAAGTCAAATTTTCTATTCAGCTCTGGTCTTTCCATTGGGAAAGCTTGAAAATCCTCTATTTTATTGAAAATCCATATTTTGCCTTGGAGAATGATACTCAGTCTTGCTGGGTAGGTGATTCTTGGTTTTAATCCTAGCTCGTTTGACCTCTGGAATATCATATTCCAAGCCCTTCAATCCCTTAATGTAGAAGCTGTTAGATCTTGTATTATCCTGATTGTGTTTCCACATACTCAAATTGTTTCTTTCTGGCTGCTTGCAGTATTTTCTCCTTGATCTGGGAGCTCTGGAATTTGGCAACAATATTCCTAGGAGTTTTCTTTTTGGGAATCTTTTTCAGGAGATGATTCTTTCAATTTCTATTTTACCCTCTGGCTCTAGAATATCAGGGCAATTTTCCTTGGTAATTTCTTGAAAGATGATGTCTAGGCTCTTTTTTTGATCATGGCTTTCAGGTAGTCCAGTAATTTTTAAATTGTCTCTCCTGGATCTATTCTCCAGGTCAGTAGTTTTTCCAACGAGATATTTCACATTGTCTTCCATTTTTTCATTCCTATGGTTCTGTTTTATAATATCTTGATTTCTCATAAAGTCACTAGCTTCCACTTGCTCCAACCTAATTTTTAAGGTAGTATTTTCTTCAGTGGTCTTTTGGACCTCCTTTTCCATTTGGCTAATTCTGCCTTTCAAGGCATTCTTCTCCTCATTGGCTTTTTGGAGCTCTTTTGCCATTTGAGTTAGTCTATTTTTTAAGGTGTTATTTTCTTCAGTATTTTTTGGGTCTCCTTTAGCAAGTCATTAACTTGTTTTTCATGGTTTTCTCACATCATTCTCATTTCTCTTCCCAATTTTTCCTCTACTTCTCTTATTTGCTTTTCCAAATCCTTTTTGAGCTCTTCCATGGCCTGAGACCAATTCATATTTTTCTTGGAGGCCTTTGATGTTTTGTTGACTTCTTCTGGTTGTATGTTTTGGTCTTCTTTGTCACCAAAAAAAGAATCCAAAGTCTGAGTCGGAATCTGAGACCGTTTTCGCTGCCTGTACATGTTCCCAACCAACTACTTCACCCTTGAGTTTTTTGTCAGGGTATGACAGCTTGTAGAATAGAGAGTACTTTGTCCCAAGCTTGAGGGGCTGCACTGCTATTTTCAGAGCTACTTCTACACAGCAAGATCTGCCACAGCAGCACTCCTCCTCCTCCAAGAACTGCCAACCAGGATTGCAGCCCAGATCCAGGCAGGGCAAAGCAGGCTTTGCACTCCCACTCTAATCTGCTGCTTAATTCCTTCCTCCAGGTGGGCCTGGGGCCAGAGCCAACTGCAACTGTAGCTCTGGAAGCAGCCTCAGAGCTGCCCCTCCTCTGCTGTATCCCCCCCCCCCCCCGCCCCGGGCGGTGGCTGACTGCAAACTCCTTTCAGTCTGTCCCAGCAACTTTTCCCACTAACCTTCTCTGTTGTCTTTGGCATTTGTGAGTTGAGAAGTCTGGTAATTGCCACAGCTCGCTGATTCAGGGCGCTACGCCAGTTCTGCCCGGCTCCCATTCTGGTTGGTCTGGGCGCAGCCCACGCTGGGCTCTGCTCCATTCCACTCCCAGCTCCCTGCGATAGACCCTTCCCAGTGACCATCCAGGCTGTCCTGGGTTGGAGCCCTGCTTCCCTTTGCTATTTCGTGGGTTCTGCAGCTCTAGAATTTGTTCAGAGGCATTTTCATAGGTGTTTGGAGGGACCTGGGGGGGAGCTTAAGCAAGTCCCTACTTTCCAGCTGCCATCTTGGCTCCACCCCCTCCCATTTATCTCTTAATGACCACTCAAAAGAGATTGGCCGAATGGAGAATTCCTATTATGCTTACAAGTGTTGTTGTTGTTCATCCTTCAGTTTGGAAGAGGACCAATGACATCATGAGGATGATGTCTTGATTTGCATGTGAATTGGATTTTAGTGAAACAGGGTCATACAAATCAGCCTCCCTCTGTCTTCCAGAGTCATCAAAGTCCTGTGGCAAGACAAAAATCAAGGTGATTGCTGAAGACCTGGTGATGCAGATGCAATTGGATAGGCATCCATTCCATTAATTTAGTCAACCAGAACATATATATTGTGGATTGACATGGCATGGACTTTGGGCTCAGTCAAGAATTCAATAGGAGAACAGCCTAGATTGCATTTAGGAAATTTCCAGCACCTTTTTTGTTGTGTTTTGTTTTGTTTTTTCTTTCTCATGGTTCCTCCCATTCATTCTAATTCTTCTATACAACATGACAAATGTGGAAACATGTTTAATAAGAATGTATATGTAGAGCCTATATCAGATTGCACACTGTCTTGGAGAGGAGGAAGGGGAGGGAGGTGGAGAAAATTTTAAATTTATGGAAGTGAATGTTAAAAACTAAAAATAAATAAATTTTTTTTAAAAAGAGACAAAATTAAAAAGTCTAAGAAATTGTGAGTGGCCCAAAAGGGTAATAGGAAGGAAATAAGCTACTACTGTGCTAGGCTGTCACAAACAATCCTGCAAGATAGGAGCTAATAGTATTCCCATTTCAAAGTTGAGGAAACTAAGACAAACAGAGATTAAGTAGTTTGCCCAGAGTCTCACCTCTAGTAAATGTCTGAGGTTGAATTTGAACTCAGGTCTTCCTGACCCCAGACCCAAAGCCCTATCTCCTACAATAGTAGCTGCCTATGGAAAAAATATGATGGGAGTAAATATACTGAAGCATACTGCCAGTAGTGATTTGGGTTCAAGAATTGATATAAAAACATCATCAAGGAAATGTATCGCTGGAAAAAGTAAGTGATGATATGTATCAAGAGTAAGGAATAAATATAGGTCTAGAAGTAAGTACTGGACCCAGAGAATATTAAAATAGTCAGAGAAAGGGCTCTAGAGCATTGAACAGATTCTTTCTGGAGGATTTATGAAAGACTGTGGACAGGAATTGCACATGAAGAAAAGGCATGGAAGGGAAAATCTATATCAATCATTTCATAGATCCCTTGTATGGAACAGAACATTTCAAATAGCAATTTAAAATTTTTATTGATAATCTTTTGTTTTTACATCACCTTTATAAACTCCTTCCGTCCTCTCCCCGGAGACCCACTTCTTATAACAAAGAATAAAAGAAAGGGGAGAAAAAAATAGTTCAACAAAACTGCCACACCAATTGAATCTGACATTATATACAATATTCTATACCAATGGTCCACAACCTCTGCAAAGAAAAGAAGGGGCAGCATTTTCTCCTTTCTTCTTCAGGGCCAGGCTTGTTCATTATGATTACACTTGGTGGAATAAAAAATTTAAACAAAAGTTTTGTGCAGAATTTTTAAAACTGCTTCTAGTGGATATGCCCATAAGACACAGTTTTCAAAAGAAGAAATGCAAAGTATTAACAACTATATTTTTAAAAATGGTCCATATCAGCTAATATTAAGAGGAAAGTGAAAACACCCCTGAAGCTTTTTACCTTGCCCATCAAATTGGCAAAGATGATATAAAGTAGAAATAGTTAAAGTTGAAAGGACTGTGAAAAGACAAGGACTTTTTCATTTTAACCCCAAACAATAAGAACAAATAGTCCAGCAAAACAAATTCCTACATTAGCCATGTCTAAATATGCAAGTCTCTTTCTGGATAAGCCCCTCATTTCTCTAGCAATATGTGGATAACATAATTCACCTTACTTCTAGATTGGGGGTTCTTAGCCTTGTCTGTGTCATGAATGGAACCCTTTGGAAGTCTGGTGAAACCTATGGATCCCTTCTCAGAATAATGGTTTTCAAATGCATGAAATAAAACACACAGGATTATAAAGGAAACAAATTTTGATGAAAGACAGTTGTCAAAATACTTTTAGCATCCCAATCTTGTGGATCCCCTGAAAACTATTCATGGATCCCAGGTTAAGAACACCCTTTTTATTGAGTTTGTAGCCTGACCTCATTTTATCCCCTTTATCATCTTTCTTTCACCATTTTTCTCAGATGCTGGTTGATTGGAACAAATCCACAAAACAAATATTCACAATAACAAACTGACATTTATATGGTAGTTCAAAGTGTTCAAAGAGCTTAACATACATTTATCTCATTTGAACTTCACAAAAACCCTGTGAGGTAGCAACTACAGGTATTATGATAATTTTATAGGTAAGGAAACTGAGTAACAGCTAGTAGGTGTCAGAGGTGGTGTTCAAAGACATATATGCATACATTATATGTATATGTGTATGCATGTATGCATGGATAGAGTGATTGTCTGTCAGGAAGACCTGAGTTCAAATTCAGCCTCAGACTACTAGCTATGTGATCCTAGGCAAGTCATTTCTATTTGCCTCAGTTGCCTCAGTTGTAAAATGGGGAGAAATAATAGCACCAACCGGGCAGGGTTGTTGTGAGGACCAAATGAGATAATATTTGTAAAGTACTTAGCATAGTGCTGGCATGTCGTAGTCCTGTATAAATGCATATTCTATTCCCCCTCTCCCACCATTTATATTTTAGTAGGTGCCATAGTATTGTGGGAAGAGTACCAAACTCAGGTCTAAAACACCTGGTTCAATTCCTCAGCACTATTAAAGTAAGACAGGACCAATTCACCTCTTTACTTTAATTTATTTTCTGTAAAATGAAAGAGTTTGACCCTGTAACTTGGAGACAAGAAAAGAGTGGGTTCAAATCCCATCTCAGACACTTACTAGATGTTTGACATGGGCCAAGTTACTTAATTTGTCTTAGTTTCCTCATCTGTAAAATAAAAGGGTTAGACTCAACTCTCCCTTTCCTTCATTTAAAAAAAAAGCATATTTAGAATACTTTATTTCAAAAACATGAAAAAAAGTCAACCTTAATATTAGGACTACATATTCTGACATAGTAACAAGGACACACAGTACTATGTGGGTATTCTTTGTATGTTGTTGTTGAGTCATTCCAATCATGTCTGATTCTTTGTGACCCCTTTTTGGAAGATTTTCTTGGCAAAGATACTGGCATAGTTTGCTTTTTCCTTCTCCAGCTCATTTTACAGATGAGGAAACTGAGGCAAACAAGGTTAAATGATTTGCCCAGGGTCACACAGCTAGTTAGTGTCTGAAGGTAGATTTGAACTCAGAAAGATGAGTGTTTTTAACTCCAAGCGGAACCTGACATAACTTTTCAGTACATGATCTCCAAGAAAGAGTGAAGTAAGGGTAGGGGTAGAGTGAATCGGCAAAAGAAGGTCCCATAGAAATAGAGGTTCTCTTTGTGCATGGTAATGAGGGCCAAGTCACTTAATTTCTCTTAGTTTCCTCATCTGTAAAAAGTAGGAAATTGGACTCAATTGACTCTAAAGATCCTTCCTTAGGGAACTTAAGTTAAGCCTATGATTTTATGACGCAAAACTACGAAGTACACCCCCAGGTAACTCAGTTTAACAATAATCCAGATGGCCTCAAGGCAGCAACTACCAACCTACTCCCAACCCAATCTGCCGGTCCTAGCTAAATACACCACCTGATTCCCAGCCTCCCCCTAACTGTCCTTGCTATTCCTTCCTTAGCCTCGTTTTCCCCAAACCTCAGCCCAGCCAACAATTCTCCCACAACAGGAACAGTTCCCATTCCAGCTGGTGGCACCAAATGATGACATTCGGGACCTAGACTAGAATCAGACATACCATTTTATAATGCCTTCATTTGGTGTTGGGGTGGGAAGAGTTGTGACACTCATCTCGATTTCTTCACTGCTTTGAAAAACCTCCCCCCTCATTATCCAAATAGCTCTATGATTCTTTAAGGGGTCCATTTCAGCTCTTCCCTGAAGTCCAAAACCGCGATGTCTCTACAGCCTAATGTTGACTTTTGGAACTTGGACTAGAACTAGACACACCTTTTTAATAATACCTTCAGTTGGGGTGGGAAAGGCTGTGATTCACTCATCTTGATTTCTTCACAGCTTTGAAAAACCCCCACCCCCATTATCCACAGCCCCTGTGATTCCAAAAGGGGTCAATCTCAGCTCTTCCCTGAAATTCAAAAGGTGATGATAGCTCTACAACCTTCCAGTACATTTTGGTTATGTTATTTTAACACATATTTCCTGAACGGAAGGGAAGGCGAGAGAGACACAAAAAGAAGACAGTGGAAGGCAAGAGAAGAGATAATTTATGCCCTGGGGTCCCGCCTCCGATCCTGCATCTCACATCCTTTGGTCCTGGACTACGATTCCCGGCGTGCTCCGCTCTCCAAGCCTGGCTCGAGGTCGCGCAGCCGCCTCCAGGCTAATTGACTAGCCTGTTGATAGCCTTGCTTAGCATTTTCCCCTGCCAGCCTCCCCACCTTTTCCCACCTAGCTCCTGCCTCGGGCGAGAAAGGGCGACGAGCAGACAGGCGGGCGGACGTCCTGACTTAGTGAGAGCGGGCTCCGGGATGGACGCACTGATGGGTAAGGCAGCTCTCTGCTTCTCCCTTGATGGGTGGGGACTCGGCCGAGCTCTATCTCCGCTGGGTTGCCGGGAGAGGCGCTGTTCCAGGCGATGTTGCTGGACATGTCCCCGGGACTGCAGCAGCGGCGACTGCACCGCACCCTTCTTCCCTCCCTGTCGGGACCGCCAGCGCCCGGGCTGGAAGATGCTTTCAGTGCAGAGCTGGGGCGGGCGGGTGATGGGAGCCCCGCTGGGTGGTGGCCTCTTTGCCTTGCCCCCACCCCAGTGCTTGAGAATGAGTGCTGCGCGGTGCCACCCTGCCCTGGGAGCGGTTGTGCATCCAGCTCCCTAGGGAGAGAGCACGGATCCGCGACTGGAGAGTGCGAGGTCCTCAGTGTTTGGGTCCCATGTCTCGCCCCCTGCGCTGCTGCAGCTCCCGGGCCCCGGGATTAGCTGCAGTCTAGGAGGCGCCCGAGTTGGATTTCCCCCTCCCGCGTGTCCTCCGCAGTGCTGGAGGGCTGGGCCGGGGCTTCTGAACGCTCTGCTTTGTTCAGACTTCATCCACCGTACGTGTTCAGTAAATGTGGGGGGCTTTAAATATCTCCATGGCTCGTGAAAACAAGGGCTGAAACCCAGTAAACAGATCCATATAAAACAACAGTAACAACTCCATAACTTGAGCTGTCATTCTTAGGGAAATTTCAGCATCCACGAAGGATGTCTGAAAGCTGCTTAATGAATGTCTGTCTTTGCCGCCCTTAATATAGTCTGATTAAAGTAAAAAGTATTGTGCTCTCCCTCCTGTCTCTAGATTTTCCCTGTTGGTCCATAAGAATTAAGGCTTAGGAAGGCTAGAGATAGCGGTTATACTTAAATACGACCGGGGAAGGAGAGAAATACTGCCAAAAGTGCAGACCAGCAATTTAGAGCACTTTACTGCTATGCTAGCAAGCCTAAAGACTGGCCCTGCCCAAACTCCTTAGCCCACCATCTTGTGCCCATTACATGTTTTTCATTACTTTTTTTTTTTCCTGAATCAAGATTCTCATTCAGAGAATTGGAGAGGTGAGAGAGGTTTTTTGTCATGGTGAATCAGAGAGGTGTATCTACCACGGAATGGACAGATGGACACCATCTAAGTGGTAGTTTTGTTTGTTTTCTTTGTAATTGTTGCTGCTGGTTGTTGTTGTGGTTGTTGTTTAAAAAAAATAGCTTTCCTCAGTCTGTACGGTTCAGGTTTTATTCTACACTGTTTTTCCCTGTCTAGGTATGAACAAAGCATACTGTTTCATTTACTGATATAACCTTATCAGGTTATAAGCTTCATTTGTCCCCTTGAATTGTCTTTGTAAATTAGTATCCTATGTTATCTTTATTTGGTGGGAGTGAAGTAATTGGAGAGTGATAGGGTATCAGCATGAGGAAGAAAGGTGCCAGGGGCGGAGCATGGCCAAGGTAATAAGGTGTCAGGGGAATGGAAACTAGATTCTAGACGTGGAAGGTACTTTAGTGATCATCTTAAGGTTCTTAACCTGGGGTCTATAAATTTGATTTCTATTTCATTGTAATTGATTTCCTCCATAATCCTACGTAATTTCTTTTGTGCATTTAAAAACATTATTCTGAGGAATCCATAGGCTTTATCAGACTACAGAAGGGGTCTATAACATGAAAAAAAAAAGTCAAGAAATCCCCATTAGACCTAGACCAACCCCTGTATTTTGCAGATTAAGGATTCTTAGTCCCAGAGAACTGGGATATTTGAGCTAATGAAATATTTGAACTCAGCTCTTCCTGACAACCCCATTGCTTTATCCACTGGACTAGGACACTTAGATGACACTTGAAGAGAATTCCTATTCACAAAAACAGTAAATAAATACTATCATAGGCCATTTCTTGGGACAGGCATGTAAAACACAAGGTTATTTACCTTAATTGGATTTAAAATGGGTATGCAGGCATGTATATTTGCATAAATCTCTACCTACCACATACATGTTTATGTCTGCATGCGTATCTGGGAATATCTAGTATGTACCATGCACCCCTAGAAAGATTTCATAGAGTGGAGAGAGAATTGCCCTTGAAGCCAGGAAGACCTAGGTTCAAATCCTGCCTTTGACACATATTGCCTTGGGTCACAACTTCTCAGGGTTCCAGGCAACTCTGTAAGACTATAAACAGCAAAACAGTGGCTGAGCTGCACCGATAGAAGGGATTTTATCACCAGGAGGTCCCCATCCCCATGAAATCACAGTGCTGGATCAAAAAAAAAAAAAGGGCGGGGGAGACATGCAGACTTGTAAATATATCTGTAACTGTCAGTATCAGTGGACATTAGTAGGAGTGATAGCCAGCAAATTGGAAAAGATGATGGAAGATGGAAATTGTCAATGGAAGGGTTGTGGAAAGGGAGTTGTAATAATGTATTGTTGGAGCTGTGAATTCAAACAACCATTCAGGAAAGCAAGTTGAAATTACAGTCATTATTAAGGACTAAAATGTCCTTCCCCAAAGCTTCTCCTGCTAGGGGTGTACTCCAAGGAGGTCAGTGACCAAAAAAAGGGGCCAAAGGGTTAAAAGGATATATATGTACATATGTGTGTATATGTGTGTGTATATATATATGTATATATATATATATATATATATATATATATCGAAATATTTATAGCAGCACTTTTGTAGTAGCAACAATTGGAAAGTAGAAGCTCTTTGGAAAGTGGCCAAAAATTGTGGTACATGAGTATAATGAAAATTTTACTGTGCTGTAAGAAATTATGAATATGATATAGAGAAACATGGAAATACTTATATGAACTGATATAAAGGGAAGTAAGTAGAACCAGGAAAACAATACTATAAACGAAGACAAAAACAGTATAAATAGAAAGAACAACAAACAATCAAAACTGAATAGTAGGAAATTATAATGACCAAGCTTAACCCCAAAGAAGAGACATCAGAAGATATTTCCCCTAATCCTTTGCAGAAGTAAAGGCTCATAGGTGAGGGATATACCTTATAATGTCAGATTTTTTAAAAAAAAATTTTATTATTTATTTAATATTTTAGTTTTCAACATTGATTTCCACAAGATTTTGAGTTACAAATTTTCTCCCCATTTCTACCCTCTCCCCCACTCCAAGATAGCATATATTCTGATTGCCCCATTCCCCAGTCAGCCCTCCCTTCCTTCACCCTACTCCCCCCCATCCCTTTTCCCCTTACTTTCTTGTAGTGCAGGATAGATTTCTATGCTCCATTCCCTATATATCTTATTTCTCAGTTGCATGCAAAAACAACTTTTTCTTTTGAGTATCTGATTTTAAGACTTTGAGTTCCAAATTCTCTCCCCTCTTTCCTCCCCACCCACCCTCCCTAAGAAGGCAAGCAAGTCAACATAGGCCACACATGTATCATTATGTTAAACACTTCCACAGTACTCATGTTGTGAAAGACTTATCTTTTGCTCCCTCCTATCCTGACCCCCTTTTTTCAGTTTTCTCCCTTGACCCTGTCCCTTTTCCAAAGTGTTTGCTTTTGATTATCTCCTCCCCCTATCTGCCCTCCCTTCTATCATCCCCCCCTTCTTTATCCTCTTTCCCCTATTTTCCTGTGGGGTAAGATACCCAACTGAGTGTGTGTTATTCACTCCTCAAGTCGAATCCGATGAGAGCAAGATGCACTCATTCCCCCTCACCTGCCCCCTCTTCCCTTCCAACAGAACTGCTTTTTCTTGCCACTTTTATGCGAGATAATTTACCCCATTCTATCTCTCCCTTTCTCCCTCTCTCAATATATTCCTCTCTCATCCCTCAATTTCATTTTATTTTTTTAGATATCATCCCTTCATATTCAACTCACCCTGTGCCCTCTGTCTATATATGTATATTCCCTTCAGTTACCCTAATACTGAAGTCTCATGAATTACACACATCATCTTTCCATGTAGGAACGTAAGCAAAACAGTTCCACTTTAGTAAGTCCCTTATGATTTTTCTTTCTTGTTTACCTTTTCATGTTTCTCTTGATTTTTGTGTTTGAAAGTCAAATTTTCTGTTCAGCTCTGGTCTTTTCATTGAGAAAGCTTGAAAGTCCTCTATTTTATTGAAAATCCATATTTTGCCTTGGAGCATTATACTCAGTTTTGCTGGGTAAGTGATTCTTGGTTTTAATCCTAGCTCGTTTGACCTCTGGAATATCATATTCCAAGTCCTTCCATCCCTTAATGTAGAAGCTGATAGATCTTGTGCTATCCTGATTGTGTTTCCACAATATTCAAATTGTTTCTTTCTGACTGCTTGCAGTACTTTCTCCTTGACCTGGAAACTCTGGAATTTGGCAACAATATTCCTAGGAGTTTTCTTTTTGGGATCTTTTTCAGGAGGTGATCAGTGGATTCTTTCAATTTCTATTTTACCCTCTGGCTCTAGAATATCAGGGCAATTTTCCTTGATAATTTCTTGAAAGATGATGTCTAGGCTCTTTTATCGATCATGGCTTTCAGGTAGTCCAATAATTTTTAAATTATCTTTCCTGGATCTATTCTCCAGGTCAGTGGTTTTTCCAATGAGATATTTCATATTGTCTTCCATTTTTTCATTCCTTTGGTTCTGTTTTATAATATCTTGATTTCTCATAAAGTCAATAGCTTCCACTTGTTCCACTCTAATTTTTAAGGTAATATTTTCTTCAGTGGTCTTTTGGACCTCCTTTTCCATTTGGCTAATTCTGCCTTTCAAGGCGTTCTTCTCCTCATTGGCTTTTTGGAGCTCTTTTGCCATTTGAGTTAGTCTATTTTTTAAGGTGTTATTTTCTTCAGTATTTTTTGGGTCTCCTTTAGCAAGTCATTGACTTGTTTTTCATGGTTTTCTCACATCACTCTCATTTCTCTTTCCAATTTTTCCTCTACTTCTCTTATTTGCTTTTCCAAATCCTTTTTGAGCTCTTCCATGGCCTGAGACCAGTTCATATTTTTCTTGGAGGCTTTTGTTGTAGGCTCTTTGACTTTGTTGACCTCTTCTGGCTGTATGTTTTGGTCTTCTCCGTCACCAAAAAAGGAATCTAGAGTTTTAGTTTGAGTCTGGGTTTGAGTCTGAGTCCGTTTTCACTGCCAGTTCATGTTCCCAACCAATTACTTCACCTTTGAGCTTTTTGTCAGGGTATGACTGCTTGTAGAGTAGAGAGTGCTTTGTCCCAAGCTTTAGGGGCTGCACTGCTGTTTTCAGGGCTACTTCTACTCCACTGTCACCATAAGCTGTGCCACAGCAGCACTCCTCCTCCCCCCAAGAACCACCAACCAGGATTGTGATCCAGACCTCACTCCCACTCTGGTCTGCTGCTTGATTCCTCCCACCGTGTAAGCCAGTGACTCCAGAAGCAGGTGACACTGAAGCTCTGGAAGCAGCTACAGGAGCTTCCTGCTGCTGCCACTGTCACTGCCGCACCACCTCTGCCACCCCCAGGGCTGGGGCTGGACCGCTCTCACCCCATACAACAGCTTTCCCACTAACCTGCTCCATGGTGTTTGGCGTCTGTGGGTTGAAAAGACTGCTACAGCTCAGTGATTCATGGCCCTGTGGCCTGCTCCAGCCTATTCCTGGTCTGGTCTGTCCTGGCTTGGCCCACGTTGGGCTGTGTTCCGCTCCTAGCATAGTGTGATAGACCCTTTCCAGTGACCATCCAGGCTGTCCTAGGCTGGAGACCTGCTTCCCTCTGCTATTTCATGAGTTCTGAAGCTCTAGAATTTGTTCAGAGACATTTTTTACAGGTGTTTGGAGGGATTTGGGGGAGAGCTTAAGCAAGTCCCTGCTTTCCAGCTGCCATCTTGGCTCCTCCCGCCCCCATGTCAGATTTTTTAATTATGTTATTTAGTTTTGCAGAACTTTTTTTTCTTCCTTTTTTCATCCTTTATTATAAAGGATAGCTCTAACAGAAGAGGGAGGGAGGAAATATAGTACGAAATATAAATGATATAAAAGTAAAACAATATAGTTTTTTAAAATATAAAGGGTATTTAAAGGTATGTATATTTTTATGTTTCCCATTGCTTATAGAATAAAGTCCAAATTTCTTGAGATGGTATCCTAAGCCTTTCCCATCCTGGCCCCAAGACACATTTTTAGCCTAATTTTTCCCTTTCCTTTTTATGAGCATTTTAAGGTCTGCATGGTTTTTCATGCAAATATTACTTTTTAGATAAAAGTTTTTCCATGGGAACACACTTCTAAAATTTTAATTAGATATATGGTTGAAATTTCATAAAATTTTTGATTATTCACAATTTATCCTTAAAAATTTTAACTTTATGAAAAAAATCACTGAAGATTACATTATGAATATTTCTTAATTTCCTTTTTCGTATAGTCATAAATAAAGTGCACATGTGAAATTAGAGTCAGCCTTTACCTACTATTTTGCATCCTTTTTCTGACAACATTATTTCATGGTCACTTTTTCCATGTGTATTATTGTCCACAAGCTTGTCATTTTTAATAGCTATGATATGGTATTATGTGATATTAAAATGCCATCATGTGTTTGATAAGTCCATTATAGAGTTACAAAATAAAGTGTTATGTGATGTCTATGGGGGATAACAGTATGTGTGGGGGAAAGCTGGAACTGAGGAAAGAAGATCACCAAAGGCTTCATGGAAAAAGTAGGATCTGAGTTGGGCTTTAAAGAACAGTTAAGGAATTCTGTATGTAAAGACAGGTAAGGAAAAGCATTCTAGGAATAAAAAGCAGTGTGAACAAAGACATAGAAGACTGAGAAGACAATATGTATTGTGCAGGGAGGGGAGAATGAGAGGACTCAAGTAGTCCATTTTGACTCCAGCACAGAGTTTGGGGAAGTGAATAACATGACGTAAAGCTAAAAAGGTAAGGTGGTACCAGATTATGGGAGGGCCCTGAACAACACACCGAAAAGCTTTAGACCTCTACTTGTTAGCCAGTGCAGAAAACACTAAAGATTTTTGAATAAAGGAATGGCATGACTAACTTATATCTAAGAAAGATTAGTCTGATACCAGTATGTGGGATGGAGTCGAGAAGGCCTGTAAGGAAGCTATTATATCAACAAGTGGCAACAAAGGCCTACCTAAACTAGGGTGATGGCTATGGGAATAGATAGTAGGGAGTAGAATCAAAAGCTGTAGAAATATAATCCACAGGATGGCTTAACTGATTGGATATGATTGGTGAGGTAGAAGGACTCCGGTGAAATGAGCTTGGCCATGCTGAATCTGTTTATCAACAAACATTTATTAAGTACTTGGCTAGGTACTGTACTAAGGGCTGGGAATACAAAGAAAAAGCAGAAACAGGTCCCTGCCCTCAAGGAGCTTATGTTCTTATGGGGTAGAGTTGTACACGAATAGGTACATACAAAGTGGATGGAAGATAACAGATGGGAAGGATTTGTAGAAGGGAGTATCAGGAAACAGAAGGTGGCACTGGAGGATTCTAAGAGTTAGAAGTGAAGAAGGAGAGTATGCTAGGCTTGGGGGACAGCCCAAGTACAAGGGCACTGATACAGGAGATCAAATATCATGTGTGAGGAATAGCAAATAGGCCTATATAGTAGAAGCAGATGGAGACATATAATGTGTAAGAAGAGTGGATGGATTGGAAGGGGCCAAGTTATAAAGGGCTTCGAATGACAGAGATTTTTTGCTTTATGCTGGAGTTATAGAGCATCATTGGAGTTTATGAAGTTGGTGGGGGAACCTTTACTTGAGGAAAAAAAGTACATTAGTAGCTATATGGAAGATCGATTGGAGCAGGGAGAGACCTGACACAGAGAGACCAACTAGAAGACTCCTATAAGAGTTTAGATGAGTAGTGATGAGTACCTGAGCTGGGGTAGCGACTGAATTTAAAGGTATTCAATGCAACATATGTTTATAAAGCCTCAGTTTATGTGCAAGACACTGGAGATAACACGAAAGCTGCTGGAGACCTATGACTGAAGCACTGAAGAGAAATTACAGCTGGAGATATAGAGTCATTGGGTGGGACTGAAAGGTAAAAGGAACGCTTTTCCAAAAAATGGACAAATTTGAGAATATTTTTAGGCAGATGGGAAACAGACAGTGATCACAGAGATTGAAGATGTGTAAGAGAGAGGGATGACCACTGGAGCAAGGCCTATAGGAGGTAGGATCAATTGTACAGGTAGAGGAGAGGGATTAATTTTTCACCAAAGGGATGGGAATATTTTTGTCCCTCTGAAGTCTGCATATCAGCTAAATAGTTTCACATGCTTATGATGGTCACTTTCTAGATGACTTTTTCTATATAGTAAGTGAAAGTTATATGGGGATTGGAAGGGAGTTTAGGAGAGAGGGAGGGAGGTATGGAGGAGAGAGAAAGTAAGGAGGATATAGAGCAGGTAAAGGAGGAGAAAGAAAGAGAAACGTATTCCATGGCTCATGAAGATTATCGCACTAAGCTTATTGAATATAAGTGGCATAAATTCTTGATAGTCCCAGAAAAGTTTATTGCTTGCTGACTTAAAATCCACCAGGCTTATGTGCGCCATCTCTTAAGAATGACAGAATCATAGAATTTGGAGCTGCAAGAGACCTTGAATCAACCCCCAACCTCTTTATTTTACCAATGAAGAAACAGAGGCCCCAGAGAGATTAAGCAAATTTCCCCAGGTAATGAGTATCCCAGCTGGGATTTTAGCATAGGCCATCTGACTCTAAATCCAGCATGCTTTTATTGTTCCATGTTTTTTCAGTCTTCTCCAACTTTTCATGACCCCATTTGGGGTTTTCTTGGCAAAGGTGATAGGGTGGTTTGTTATTTCCTACTCTAGAACATTTTACAGAAGAGGAACCAAGTGTATTGGGGATCCTTGAAGAGTTTGGCTTTTGTTTCTTTTGATTAATTCAGTGTCTTAGGTGCTAAGCTCCAGGCCCAAACCCCTATCTACTAGATGCTAAGCCTATGTGGGTGTGAATTGGTAACTAAGGTGGGGCTCCAGGTGGGGCCAATGAAGAGAGGTGCTAACACCAGAGCCAATCATAGGAGCCTAAGTTCTGGTCGCTCAGATGATGTTTGATGACTCTGAAACTGTATAAAAAGGGAGGACAGAGCTATTTGCTTAGGGCTCTCACTTTTGGTGGCACGCTGATGTGGAAACTCTGTAGAGACTCTGGGCAGCTGTAGTTAAGAGCCCTCCAGCTTGCCCGAATGTTCAGACTTGGTTAAACTCTGGTAACTATGAATTGGTATTTGAATCAGACAAGGTCTGTCTGTTGATGTTTGTAATTTGTTAGTATCTGCTCTGAAGTTTAGGGTGCTGTATTTTCCCCTGAGCTAAGTGAATGATATTTGTATGCTGGATTAAAGTAAGATTGTTAGCCCCTTAACGTTGCTTTCCTTAGTAAAGCAGATGAAAAGAACCTGGGCTCGCAGTGTTCTGTGAGCTGGTTGTTGTTGGTTTTACACCCCCATAGCAGCTGCTAGCCGGATTGTTGAAACTCTGAGGCATACAGGGTTAGGTGACTTCCCACAGTCACATAGCTAGAGAGTGTCTGAGGCTGGATTTGAACTTATGAAGATGAGTCTTTCTGATTCTAAGCCCACTGCCACACCTAGCTGTCCTTTAAAAACTCCCTGAAAATTATTTATTCAGTCATTTCAATTCTGGAATGATTTGCCATTTCCTTATGCAAGAGTTAAGACAAACAGATGTTATATGACTTGTCTAGGGTCATACAACTAGTACATGTATGAGGTCACACATGTCAGGTTTTTCCTGACTCCAAGGCCCAGTGCTCTATTCACTGAGTCATCTAGCTGCCTCTAACCTTTAAACTTACAATCTGAATATTTATTTAGCTTTGCTATATTGTGTGTGTTTTATTAGTTCAACTGAATTATCTTTCTTAAATTAGTAAAGTATCTCATTTAAATAAGAGAGGCAAAGATTTATATTGTTAGCTTCTAGGGTGGGAGGGGGTCAGGACCAACCAGGAAATGAGTTCTAAAGGCTTGAACCATGTCTGGTTTCACGAAGGGAAAGTATTAAAGCAAGTGCTTAGGTGGGTATCAATGCTGGTGTACGATTGTTAAGTCATCCATCTTTTGTGAGGTTCACAGTTAGGTGTGGGAGAGAGTACAGCATTAAAAGCAAGGTAAGGCTCTAGGGTGTTTCCAGATATTCAGCTGGGTTGGTCTAGCATTTCTTCCTACTTTTCTTAGTGTCTTGTATGGCCTTGGCCTTGGGAAAAGCAGCCAGGGCTCCCATAGTATATTTGTTCGTCTAGGTGTTTATATGTGGCTCTGAGGTCAGGTCCTGTGATGTGTCCAGAGCTTAGACACAAAATATATCAAAGAGGAAAGCTGAATGATGTTCATGTGTCCTGCATGTTCTGCCTGGAGAAACAAATCTTATCCATCATATGCCCAGTGGTGGGCATTATAACACAACAGCTGCCATTGCAATCCAACTCTAGGGAAGTTAAACCTAGTAATTCCTAGACTACATACTTTAAGTGGCTCAGAGTTTACACACTGGATATATTCCTGAAAAGTTTCATGTATGTGGAATTTTTTAAATGCAGTAATATTTTTCAACAACAAGTGAATACTTCTATGGCACAAAGATTTATATTCTCTTTAGATGAAATAATTACTTCTTGATTTATCTGTAAGATAAAAGAGTTGGATTAGATAATCTTTAAATGCCCTTCCAGGTCCTGTTTCTATTTGGTAAGTTGAGATCTTCGAATATTGGGTCTTCAGATAAAAGGGTATACCTGTGTTTCTTTCTGTTACTTTATTTTCCTTTATCTCACCTCTATTCTTGGATACTTTGCTGCTAACCACAGGCATACCCAAGGTGATTTCAATAGTCAAGGGAGGCAATTTAGCTGAGATACTGATGTCAGAAGAACAGCTTTTCTTTTAGACGCCAGAACCTGTAATATAACAGCTTGCTTGGAGAGTGCTTTGCAGAGAAATTTAGCAATTACTTATAAAATTCTTAGGTCCTCTTCTCTTCTCCTACATTCTTTCTTTACTGTTTTCCTCATTCTCATGTCATCCTGTTCTACCTTATCTCCTATATCCCCCATTGAGGTTCTCCTAACCCATCATCCTTAATGAATCCTATTTTTCATCCTTTTTTTTATCATTCCCTTCTTGAATGATAATACAGGCTTATTTTGACAATATTTAAATTGCTTCACTGTTCTTTAAGTGGTTTTAAATTATGAGTCAGTATTCCCCAAGAATAAGTGCAACAACAAATTCTGCAGTCATGTTTTAAGTATCTCCTTTTACAGGGCACTCTGTGGACCTTGGAGGAGACAAAAAATGAAATCATGGGCCAATCTCTGCCCTCAAAGAACTTACAGTCTCAGCTAATGGAATCAGATCATTGTTTTCTAGAACAATTCCAATAAGTGGACTCTACTAGGGCAGCTAGGTGGCACAGTGGATAGAGCCTGAAGTCAGAAAGATTCATGCCTCAGATACTTACTGTGTCTAGGGCCATCTCCAGTCATCCTGATCTATATCTTGCAACTGGACCCAGATGGCTCAGGAGGAGAAAGTGAGGCTGGTAACTTTGCACAGCCCTCCCTCACTTAAATCCAATTCACTTGTATGTCATGACATCACCTCCCTGATGTCATGGTCCTCTTTGAGAATGTAGAACAAACAATAACCTCTGTGAGTAGTAATGGGAGCTGCTCCACTGGGGACCCAGCTAGAACTGGCCTTTCTTTTTCCTTCTTTTTTTTTTTTCCTCTCTTTCTTCTTCTCTTTCTTTCTTTCCCTTCTCTTCCCTCTGTCCACATAGGGTATCATATCCTTACCTTCAGGTGCTCTGCCCAAAGGAATATAAATTTTAATCCCTGAAGCCTCACAAAACATCTTGGGGTTTACTGGCTAGATTTCTTCCTTAAAGACCATGCCTCCAACCCAAATGACTCTGACTCTCATTGGTTGGTCAACAATAGGTCCCAGGCCACGCCCTACTTGGTCATTGTTTGGCCATTGATTGGCTCAGAGTGAATGTAAATAGCATTTGTTTCTGTTTTGGCCAGAAGACCTGAGGGTCTTCACCTCCCAAATTATTATTTTTTTTTTTGACTAGGTAAAAGAGGTCATTCTCTGCCTCATTTCTTACCTAGTCTTAATCATTGATTGGACATGGTCTTAGTCAAACTGAGACCTGTTAAATATCTTAGCTTAAAAAGGCCAAGGTCTCCTACTACATCCAGGACCATCTGCAGTCCCCCTGATCTTTATCTTGCCCCTGGACCAGATGGCCTTGGAGGAGAGAGTGAAGCTGGTGACTTTGTATGGCCCTCCCTCACTTAAATCCAGTTCACTTGCATGTCATAGCACCACCTCCCTGATGACATAGTCTTCTTCCAGAATAAAGAACAAACAGCAGCAACAAGCTGGATGGCTCTGAGTAAGTCACTTCACCCCGTTTGCCTCAGTTTCATCATCTGGAAAATGAACTGGAGAAGGAAATGACAAATTACTACTGTATCTTTGCCAAGAAAACCCCAAGTGGGGTCATGAAGAGTAGGACACAACAGAACAACAAAAGTCAACTAGAACACCACTGTAACTTAGCACTACTTGGAGGCCTGATTTACCAATGCTGGTGGGACATTTTTTTGTTTCTTTCTCATTAATAGGCTTTTGAAGATCAGAAAGGTGGCCTATGTAAGTGTCCGGACCCTGAACAAGAAGCCATGGCCCTGCCTTTCCAAAAAGAACTGGAGAAATACAAGAACATCGATGAAGATGAACTTCTTGGTAAACTCTCAGAAGAGGAACTAAAGCAGTTGGAAAATGTTCTCGATGACCTAGATCCTGAGGTGAGTGAGGGGGAAATGGAGCACAGTGGTTACTGGGAGAACCATGTAATTAAGTTGCCTTCATGACTGAGGCAACTACAAGGTCTGTGGCTCCAAATTTCAAGCGTGAGTCTCCTCCCGAATAGTTCTGTGATATTAGAAAGTCACTTAATTTCTCCATTCCTCTGGTAGAGATAACTTTTCTAGAGTCCTGAATTCAACCCAGGGCAGCATTCCAAGGGTATACTTTTATGCAACCCCATGACAACTCTGAACTGTGGGGGGTTTTTGGACCAGAGGAGTCTGGAGGGCTTTCTATGCCTCTAACAGAGCCCACTTTTGATGTATGGCTAATTTAAGGATATGGAAGCTATAGTTGTTGGTATCCCATAAAGTGTAAACACAAACACCTCGCTAATTTGGACCAAATTGGGAATGGTTAGGCCAAATAGCAAGACATATTTAATAAATTTTAACATTTTGTTACTTTCAAGTACATAAAACAATTTAAACTAGGTAACAAAGAACTGCCTTGCAGAGAGGTCCATAGACAAGATACTGGAATTAGCCAAGAATGATGCCTTATTAGATGAGGCAATCATTAATTGTAGAATGATATAGAAAATGGGTAACTTCTGAAGATTCTTTAGAAGCTTATTCTGTTAGATGGCTCAAATATTCCCCTTAAAATCTTGACATTCTTAATTTTATTCAGTAAAGCCTCTCTTAAATAGTGGAAAGGCAGACTTTAAAATAGTCCCTGATTTAACTGGCACAATTTTATAACTAGATGGATCTAGACTGATGATTTTGTTATAGTCTAAGATGCTTTATAAATTATTGTAACACAACTGATACTTTGACTGCTGCATTTACTTTTCCAGTAGATGGATTTTATTTTTTTTAATAAAGAGTGTTGAGTGAAGTAGCATGTGATTAGGTGATGAACTTGGAGTCAGGAGACTTGGCGCTCGGCCCTTTCTGTGTGACTGTGGGAAAATCCCTTAACCTCTGGAGGAATCCATTTCTTCATCTGTAAAATGAGGGTATTGTTTCTACCTCTCTAACTTAAAAAAAAGCAAAAAAGAAAAACTAATAAAAACAAAAACCACAACACAGCATGTGGCAAAGGCCTTTCTAAGGTTAAGGAGATATGGTCTCACTATTCCTTCTGTCAGTTTTTAGAACGATGGGTAGGAGTAGGAAATACTACCAGAAATGCAAAATTACTTTGCAAGAAAATCTTTAACTAAAATTTATAATAAACTCATGCCAGAAACAGAGTAAACAGAGTTTTGGGCAAGCTATTCCTTCTGGTTCTCAAATTCCCTGATTAACTGAACATATATTAGCTTCCACAATGAGGTTGGACAGCCTACATTAAATGTACCTAATATCCACAGGGGGCAGCTAGGTGGTACAGTAGACAGAGTGCCTCCCCTGGAGTCAAGAAGACTCATCTTCCCGAATTCAAATCTGGCCTCAGACATTTGCCAGCTGTGTGACCCTGGGTAAGTCACTTTACCCTGTTTGTCTCCATTTCCTCATCTGTGAAAAGAAGGAAATGGCAAACTACTCCTATATTTTTACCAAAAAACCCCAAATGGGGTCACAAACAGTTGGACACAACTGAACAACAGCAACAAATATCCACATCTGACCAAAGGCAGATAACGGAGAAATGAAATGAGGGTATGCTTATTTTCTTCTGCAGCTCTGAATGTCTGTCTTTAATGGCTATGGGAGCACTCCAGGGTTCCAAATTTGAGCCCTGACCTATGGAAGGAGGTTTTGAAAGGCTCCAGGTGCCACACCACCAGACCACAAGAGAGTTACAGAAAACCTTGAACTGCTCCTGCAACTTAAAAATTCAGGAAACTCAGCTGTCAATCAATCAACAAACAGGCACAGTGCTCGGTGAAAGGGATATAGAGACAAAGGAAACAGCTTCTGCCCTAAAGAAACATATATTCTATCAGGGGAAGCAGCATATATGCATATAAGTAAATATATTAACAAAATAAGTAGGGGCAGAGGGGAACTAACAACTGAGTGAATCAAGGGAAGGCCTCATGTAGGAGAGGACATGCGAGCCAAGATTTTCAGGAAGCCAGGCGGTAAAGACAGAATGAATTCCGGGCATGGAGGATAATCACCTGTGCAAAGTTGTGGAGGTAGGAAACAGAATGTTTGTATGATTAATACCAAGTCATCAATTTGGCATGAAGGAGGAGGAGTAAGGTGTCCCAAGCCTGGAAACCTTGCATGGAGTTGGGTTATGAAGGGCTCTAAGAGCCGAAATGACAAGTTTGCACTTTGTCTTAGAAACAATTAGGAGCCACTGGAGGGAATATTTGGGGAAGGTGAATGACATGGTCAGACCTGAGTTTTAGCTGTCATCCCGACCTACAGTACTCTGGAAGGTTTCTGGAAGGTAGATAGGCAGAAAGCATTTGAAGTTCTCCTGTATCAGTGGGGAGTCTCCCCTTTATGCCATGATGTGAGAGAGACCACCAGGAGTTGCCCAGCTGCCTTTCTATGGGGTGGAGCTATTGGAATAATCTCCTAGCATTCTTGATGGACCACCTGCTCCTACTGTTTAAGGAGGTTGGGACAAAGATCCTGTTATAACACCAGTTGCCATAAATAAGCCTTTAGGGTCCTTTAGACAAGCTCCCTGCACTATCCCATAGTAAGCTTCAATAGGGCACATGGTGATTGCCAGGGGGACCAGATCTTCTCCTCCTCCATTTGCTAAGGAGAGAACAGAACCTTAGTTAACTGGACAGAAATCCTGTGCTTACCTGATATGCTAGTAAATGGGGACGGAGATAGCAAATGAAACCTCAGGCAGACGAACTATCTTGTCATTGACACCTGACCAAACCTATTATTTGGCAGAGCGCACTCCTACCAGCAGGTTTCCGGCAGAAAGACCAGACGCAGAAAGCAGCCACAGGCCCCTTTGATCGGGAGCACCTCCTTTCATATTTGGAAAAAGAAGCACTGGAACACAAAGACAGGGAAGACTTTGTACCCTTCACTGGTGAAAAGAAAGGTAAGGTCCAGGCCTAAATTAGGTTTGAATGGCCAGCCAGTGCATCCTGGGACCAGCTGGTTACTGCCTTACTCAATCAGGCCAAGAATGGGAGATGACCTAAAAGAGAGGAGGGTAGGAAAAGCCCACTTTTCTTTATTTGCTCACTGGGTATAAAAATGGACTCTTGATGGTAGATTTTCCCCCCTCCTTTTTCTGTTTCTTCTTTTTGGACCAGACTTGTGATTTAATTGATAGGTTTAATTCTTTGCACTAACGAATTGCTGTGACTTGTTTTGCATTTTATAGTCTTAGAGAGTTAGCTGGGAGTGCTGGGAGGTTAGAGGACTTACCCACAGCCACACAGCCAGTATATGTCAGTGATGGGACGTCTTTCTGACTCAGAGACTCCTGCTTTACCCATTACCCCATGTAGCTTCTCACTGAGGCTTACTGCTGACAGGAAGTTCACTTAAAGGAATTGAATGCCCGCAGATGACAACATAAAAGAGGTATTTCAGAAAAGAATCCTAAGCAATAGTGTGCTGGTAAATGTTTAACAACCAGCTCTCCGACATGATTCTAAATTTAATCTGCATTATTAACACTTTCTCCGTCATGTTTTAAATTCCAAACAATCAGGCCCTGATTTTGTAGCATTTGTTGATGTCCAAGGTATAAGTGTTCACATTGAAAAATTTAATATTCAGCTCTTTGATTTGAGCCATCCTCCGGCATACCTCAGAATCTTAGAGTTCTGAGATTTCAGAAAAATATAAATGTGGTGTGTGGAAGAAGGTTCCATGCTTTCTGATCTATGTCACTCAGGCTTATGCTGGCTCTTAGCTCTGTGCCAGAGAATTCCCATAAAGCCTTTTCTCCTTTATGTCTGTTTCACGTTAAGCCCTCTGCAGCCAGCCCTAAGGGACAGACCTACTAAAGTTAGTGACATTAGAGGTTGGTTCACATGTCAACAGTATGTATACATCTCTCCAGATGAACGCTAAACCAACAGGTGAAAAGCTTGCCTGCCTGTGAGTCCTTATTTCTAGCCCTAATACATCTCCCCACCCACACACCCAGAGCTGAGAGCAGCCTGTGGAAGTTCTTTAGCCGCAGAATGACTGGAGCCAAGAGTATTCCTCTGAGAAAGTACTTAATAGCCTTGCAGCTAGAGGAGTCTGTAAGCTTCTGTAGCATCTTATAGTCTGCCAAGACACTGACATCTAGGCTTCTAGGCTGGCTTAAATTAGAGCACCCACCATCATGCCTGTAGCTGTAGCTGTCTTCTGACTTTAATTGCTCGGAATTGTTCACACGCTGACTGATGGCTTGAGCAATATTTAGAATGGCATTTTGTTAAGAAAATTAAGTAGAAGTGAAGAACTGAGCAGATAACCAGAGATTACCATGGAAAGATTGGTTGGTTTCCATAGTAGCTGTGACTTACTTAATTGGGAAAGGGGAAAAAAGATTTCACATCTACAGTAAAATCTCAGGAGACATATCAAAGGGAAAGGTTTTAATAAAATACATCAGGGAATTGCTTCATTTCAGATCCATTCTGAAAAACTTTGGAGAGGAATTGGAATTTTAGGAGCTACCTGAGTGACAGAGAAAGCTGGGTGGAATGGGGGAGCTGGGGAGAAGGGCATGAGTAGAAAGGTTTTCCAAGCATGGAGCATAATTTGAGAGAGGTGTCTAAGGTAGAAGTCAGGTGTTATAAGGAATAAAAGTGAAAGTCTGCCAAGAAAAACAAAGAAATCAGGCTGGGGAATAATGTAAGGGGTACTTTGGGGCTACTGGTAAAGGGATTTGAATCCAGATATAAAAATGTTAGTCTTGCTATATATAGATCAATGGTGATCATTGAGGAATACTGCTATGTCTTAAGGAGAGATGTGATATGATCAAAACTACTGGAGTTTATTGAGTGGGGGTGGGGTGTGACATAGTAAGTCCTATGGTTTATTTTTTTTGAGGGGGGAAGGCAGGGCAATTGGGGTTAAGTGACTTGCCCAAGGTCACACAGCCAGTAAGTGTGCCAGGTGTCTGAGGCTGGATTTGAACTCAGGTCCTCCTGACTCCAGGGCTAGTGCTCTACTCACTGCACCACCTAGCTGCCCCAGTCCTATGCTTTATGAAGATCACTTTGACAAACTGTGAGTGAAGGATGGACTGGAGTGGGAGAAAGACTTGTATCAGGGAAACCAACCAGCAGACTATAGCAATGGTCCAGGAGTAAGGTGATGAGGGTCTGTAATGGGGTGGTGGCAGTGTCAGAAGAGAGAAGAGGGGGTATATTCAAAAAGTGTTAAGAAGGTAAAGTTGACAAGCTTGGGCAACAGATTGGATATGGGAGGTGAGAGAGGTGAATGATGAGTCAAGGATGATGCCCAATTTGCAAGCCTGGGTGACTAGGTGGTAACCTTGACAGTAATAGAGAAGTTTAGAAGGCAGCAGGGTTTGGGGAAAAGATGATAGATGTGTTGAGTTTAAGCTGTCTGCAGGACATCAATTTTGAGATGTCCAGTAGGCCACTGGAGATTCAAGACTGGAGAAAGGCTGGGGCTGAATAAGTATGTCTGAGAATCTTTAGCATAGATATGATAATTGAATCCATGGGAGCTGATGAGATTACCAAGTGAAATAGTATGAAAGGAGAAAAGAAGATAGAGACAGTCTCAAAAAAAAAAAAACCCTCAAACACTCATTTACAGTATGAAAGTAAAAAAGAAAGAAAAAAAAAGGAAGGAAGAAGGAAGGAAGGAAGAAAAGAAGGAAGGAAAGAAGGAAGGAAGGAAGAAAGGAAGCAAGGAAGGAAGGAAGAAGGAAGGAAGGAAAGAAGGGAGGGAGGGAGGGAGGGAAATCACAGGAATAAATGAACCTTTCTTTACTATGATGAATCCTAGATTTCATCCTTCTAGAGGGATTCCTGATGAGTTCCCCAATTCTTTACTTCCTCAGCTTGATCTTAACAAAATAACATTTTAAATAGAAAATAACCCATCGGCCCCCTATATTTTTTTGGTGCTCTAGTTGCCCCATATCTAGGAGGGACAGAGAGACCAGCAAGATTTCCTTCTCTCCCCACATCAGCATTTTGCCTCACTACAAATGCCCTTCTGATGACTTGTGGACTAAGGATCTTGACCGCTTTCTAGCTAGTAGGGAAATCCCACTTGGACACATAGAGTGGTGATTTCAGCATATGGCTGTCAAGGCTACATCCTCCAACTCAGTCGGTTCCCTTTGTCAATAAAACAGTCATTCTCAATCATGTTTCTTTGTTTGTTTCAAAGGAAGGATCTTTATCCCCAAGGAAAAGCTAACAGAAACTCATAAGGAGGAAAAAGTGACTCTTGACCCAGAACTGGAAGAAGCTTTGGCTAGTGCCTCTGATACCGAACTCTATGATCTTGCAGGTTGGTAATTATCCGGATAAAAAGATACTCGTAAGTATTAGACCACAAGCCTTGGAATAATGTGACATGTGTCAATATCCTTTTAGTATCTTAACGACATCTGACATTTATAGAATGCTTTAAAGCTGGTGGAGTAATTTACATATCTTGTCTCATTTGAGCCTAACGGTGAACCTGTGAGGTGTAGGGACTTTTTTGTTTTGCGTCCAGACTTATGACCCGTCATTTCCTCAGTGTAGGGAGTTCCCAGGGAGAAAACTCCCTCGGCCCATGCTCATCGGTAATTACTCTGCAATTTCTGGTCTGAAAAAGTTGTCTGGAATACTGAGATTAAGCTAAATATGAACATAATTACTTACGGGATAATAGCTTAAGAGCTGAAAGAAACCTTAGAAGCTGACCCTCTCATTTTACAGATAAGGAAACTAAGGTAGAGTTTTAAGTGACTTGTGCAGGGTTGCATAGCAAGTAGATATCTGAGGCTGGATTTGAACTCAGATCTTCCTAAATCCAAACCCAGTGCTTTATCCACTGAGAGCTACGTATTAACTTGCCCAGAGTTTTATAGGCAGTATATGTCAGAAGTGGTACTTAAATTTAGATCATCTTGATTCTCTATCCATTACACCACACTGCCTCTCCAAGTAGGTAGGTATTTACCCATTTTCATTATTGTTATTATAATACTGAGGCAGCTAGAGTGCTGGGCCTGGAGTCTGGAAGACCAAATCTAGCCTCAGACACTTACTAGCTGTGTGACCCTGCATAAGTCACTGATTCTATTTGCCTTAATCCACTGGAGAAGGAAATAGCAAACCACGGCAGTATCTTTGGGGAAAAACCAAACCAAACCAAACCCATAATGGAGTCAGGAAGAGTCAAACAGGACTGAACAACAAGGTAGCATTGCTGATAGATGCTAGACCTGGGAGGAAGGAAGACCAGAGTTCGAATGAAGCTTCAGACATTTATTAGCTGTGTGACCCTGGGCAAGTCACTTAACATCCATCTGTCTGCCTCAGTTTTCTCATCTATAAAATAGGGATGATAATAGCACCTACCTCCCAGGGTTGTTGTGAAGATCAAATGAGATATATCTGTTAAGTGCTTTGCAAGCATAAAAGCACTGTATAAATGCTAGTTATTATTATTATTATTATTATGATTGCTGTGTATTTTCCTGCACTAAAGTCTTACTCTAAAGTCTTAATCTCAATATAAAAATGACCTCTGGGGTTCTTGAAGTCTATAACATCAGAGTACAAGTTTTGTCAGGTCCTACCCAACTGGACAGTCATTGAGAATGGGTCCAGTCTGTGTCTGTCATCCAAAGACCAGTCTAGCTAAGTTCAGAGAGAATCACTACCAGAAGGTTACTCTCCAAGCCATAGATTTTTTTTTCAACCACAGAAATTCACTTCCTAAAATTTAGCGGGGTTGTGGCCTGCATTAGTAGAGGGAGAATGCTCCTTACATGGGTATTACACAGAAGGAAATGCCAAAGGGACAGGGGTCCTGTAGTTCTGACTTGTATTCAGACGTGAGTGTTCCAGATATATTTCAGAGAACACTAAATTTCTTTTTCCTCCACGTGGAAGGCAACATGGAAAGGAGAGAATGATTGAGTCTGTCCCCATTTCTTAATGTCAGGTCCCCGGGACAAAGGAAAGAGTGAGATGTAGGATTCAGGAACCGTTTATATAGCTCTAGCAGCTTTGAATAAGCATTAATACCTGTACCTCCCAAATTCTTCATTACTGCAACAGCAAACGTGGGTTTTGAGATTCTCCATTAAGAGGAGCACTTCTGATCCATCTCAACTCCATGGAACTTGGAGGCTGGAAATCAGTTTTCTTCTACTCTTTGAGGCTTCTGAAAATATATTAGAGGTTCCTACAGCCCCTATTATGGATCAGAGATTTCCCTATTCTGGTTAAGAGCTTTGTTGAGCTAAGTACCTGGGTCTTCCTAGACTCTAAGGAGCCTAAGTAGGTAACCATGACTACATAGTCTATTATGATCAATTACCAATATGAATTCATGTGTACTTTTGGAGAAGAAGCCCTCACATTAGATATTTTCTTTTCATTTGAACAAACATTTATGAACACTTGAAGGACCAGATATGTCCATTGATGCAAAAATGTGCTTTTTCCTTCAAGGTATTCTTAAATTCTGATCCTTCTAAGTAGCTTCTATCTACCCTGTATAAGACACTGTGTCAGGCTTTGGAGATGCAAAGATGAAAACAATTAGAGCTTGCTATAGAGTTGCTTCTGCCCCTAAGGCCAATCAGTTTCTTAAAAGGGTAGATATGATCATTAAAGGATAGCCATGCGATGAAGAATGTAAGTCCCTAAGGAACTTATATTCTCCTGAAGGGATGTAACTTATGCACAAATCAGTAAAAATATTGTAATTTGAGAAGGGAAAGAGGCTGATAACTAAGGGCACCCAGAACACTTTTTCTCATAGCAGATGACACCTAACATGAGCCTTGAAGAGAGCTAGGAATTCTGAGAAGCAGGGTTAAATAAATAGGTAGTGTGATCCAAGAATGGAGTAAGCAGAATGAGGGGCACTTATTACCTGCACCTATCAAATTCTTCATTACTGCAACAGAAAACATGGGCTTTGAGATTCTCCATTAAGAGGAGCACTTCTGATCCATCTCAACTCCATGGAACTTGGAGGTTAGAAACCAGGGTTTAGATAGAATTCTAGACTTGGGAGTCAGGAAGACTGAGCTTTCCCACCTCAGACACTTAAGTGACTGAGAAAGTCACTTAATGTCTCTGAGCCTCAGTTTACACATCTGTAAAATGGGGATAAGGATGCCACCTACTTCAGAGTTGTTGTATCAGAGGAGTTAATGTGTATAACATTAAACTGCTATATAAATATCAGTTACTACTATTATTATAACATCTGCCAAGCATCTGGGCAAGCTTCTTCAGTAGAATGTAAGCTTCCTGCAGGGACTGTTTCATTTTTATCTCTGTATCCCCAGGGCATAGCACAAAAGTAGGCACTTAATAAATGTTTATTGACTGACTTATAGAAGAAAAAATGAGTGTCTGGGTAATAGGAATACTATGCATGAGAACTCGTTTCCCCAAGAAACAGATTAAAAATTTGGGATTCTAAAATAGTATCTATCATGCTAACAACTTCTCTTTGTTTTTTTTTTTTAAGCTGTTCTTGGAGTTCACAATTTAGTCAATAATCCACGGTTTACTGAAGAAGTCCCCAGTAACGATAGTGGCAAAAGCCCTCCAAGAAGTAAGTAAAGGGGGAAAAGGGGAGAAATTGCAAAGGTTGTGAAATGTCTTGGCTGCCAGTAAATTTAGATTTCTCAATCAGCAGTTCCATAGTATGTGCCAAAATGTCCAGTATTACATGGTTGTCAAAAACCTTAATGTTGCAATTGTAATATGTTACCACCCAAGCCCTTTCCCTGTAAATTTCTGATTCCCGTTCCTGTTTATATGTGGTTTTCCTTCACTAACAGAGACTTTTAGATTCTGTTTAATGTCTTGCTTTCCTTTAATTATCATACCTACCATGTTAAGAAACCAGGCTTAAGGGCAGATGCAACTCTTATAAGCAGGCTCTAATTTAAAGTACTGTAAAAATTATCCAGTCATGAAGGGAAACATTATCAGGAAAGATAAGAAAGTGGGGAACACTGAGACAGAGCCTGGGGGAAGCTGTAGACCGTGGAGATGGATTGAGAGGAATTTGCAGATATAAACATAAGACCCAGAGGTTGGTATTTGGTGTTTAAGGTGTTTTATTAGAAAAGTCGGTGATGGGGGAAAGGAAAGACTAATTAGGAAGGAAGCTTTATATCCTTTTTAAAGCTAGGGAAACAGTGCAGTACTTGCAGTCTGGAAGTTTGTTTAGTCGTTTTTCAGTTGTGTCCGACTTCCTGAGAAGAGTGACCCCATTTGGAGTTTTCTTGGCAAAGACACTGAAATGGTTTGCCATTTATTTCTCCAGCTCATTTTACATACAAGGAAAGTGAGGCAAATGGGGTTAAGTGACTTGCCCGGGGTCACACAGCTAGTAAGTGTCTGACGCTGGAATTGAACTCAGGTCTTCCTGACTCCAGGCCTGGTGCTCTATCCATTGTGCCGCCTAGCTGCCCTGTAATCTGGAAGACCTGAGTTCAAATCTATGGCAGATACTTACTAGCTGGATGACCATGGGCAAACCATATAACCTTTGTCTGCCTCAGGTTCATCATGTGTATGATGAGGATAATGATAACACCTACCTCTCTGGGTTATCCTGAAAATCAAATGAGATAATTCTTGCAAACCTTAAGGCACTATGTAAATGCTAACTATTATTATAAAAATGAAAGTAGGTTTTATTACATCAAGTATTGTGCATAAGATTATAATCAAGTAATTTACAAAAATGCAAATAATAAATTTAGTAATTTTTTCAGGTTTTTTTTTAATTTGCTGTTGCATATTTGTATTGAAATCTATGGTCTTCATTTGAAAAATTTAGTTTTCTGGCCCTTTGTTAAGTTAAATAGATTCATCGCTCCTCTTTATTTCTAACTTCTGAATTTTAAATTGGATTTGAAGTACTCGCACTCATGCAAATGCTTACATACAAACGTTATTTTTTAAGCAGAGTCTAATTTGTGTGACCAACTAGGAACATACCAAATATTTAGGTAAAACATACTGTTAGCCTTTGCCCATTAAAAACAAAATCCTTAGAGTATGTCTTATGGGTAAAGCTTGAACAATTTGAATGATATAACAGTACTCAAAAGAAGAAAATGTAAAGTTTGGCAGGCTAACAGGATAGTAAACCATAGTTTGCAGAGAGTAAGCATAACTTTCTCCATTCAATTTTAGTTTCTGTGCTTTAAAAAGTAATCTGATTATTTCCTAGCTGCTTAAAATGAGTATTAGAATCAACCACAAAACCCTCTTTTCTTGTATTCTTATAGATGACATATTTGAAGATAGGGCCAGGGACAGGGAATGGAGGAGGAAAGAGAATTGGGGAAAGAACACAAACTCTTCAAACATTCAAAATAAAGATCCATGTGGATGTTTGGAAATTAACCAGAAAAATGTGCTATTCTTTCTTCATAAAGGAGTGGAAAACCTTGGAAATTATATGGGAAGCTAGGATATCATATTCAGTGATGGGATTCAGCCAGTTAATACCAGTTTGGCAGAACCAGTACCTAATTTTAGGTTGAGTTCATCCAACGGTTGGGGTGGCGGAGGCTGTACCCACCACGTTAGCAGCGGGGGCGGGACCTTGGCTCCAAGAACCAGTTGTTAATTCATTTGAATCCCACCGCTGAATATTCTCTTATATTTCTACTAATTGTGCCATGCTAATCCCCAGGCATGAATGAGGAGGCCTCATTTCAGCCTTTCCATGGCCCTTTTGCTAGAAGTTTGGCATGTTTGCTTAACCTTACTTGAATACTTCTTGTACTTCGGATGTAGCCTTGGGATGGGGAATCCATAGCCATTGATCAGCAGCCAGTGGATTTTACCACACTGGTACGAGAAGAGTAGATATTCTAGGTTGGTTTAGGAAAGTAGTAGGCCCATGGGTATTCAGGTTTAGCTTATAAGCCATTGCCAGGGACATGAGCAAATCGAGAAATAAAAATGCCCTATGACGCACTGAATCGTCTCCATGTACTTTTTTTTTTCATTTTTAGCTCTGCCAACATTAGATTTCTTTAGGGCTTATTCGTCTCTACCCACATTCCTGAAGTGATAAAAACAGCTGAAGTCCTAGGACTCTTCCAATTTTCCCCTCCTAGTTATCATTTCTTTTACCATTGGGCCCCAGCACTTCAGACAGGGGCTAAAGGAAAGGAGGAAGAAACTGAAAATTTGAACCGTGAGGAGAATAAATGCCATTTCTTTTTCTATCATAAGCCATGAATAAAAGTGCATGCCATATGTAAGGTTGTGTTTATGTATATACAATTATACTCAATCCTTGACATTTGCATGTTTAACTTTCGCAAGCATTCACACAATTTCATTAGCATCCTCATGTTCACTTCTGTGTTGGCAGCTGTGTACACTCACAATTATATACCATAGGGAGAAAAATGATTGTGCTACTCATACTTTCCAACCCTGAAGAGTGGCTTGGCACAGGTGACTAGCTGTCTAGAGACACTGAAGCTACCAATCCCTTCATCAATCGCAACTTCAAGGTTAAAAGTCAGCTCTCCTCTTCTACGCTCCCATGCTCTGAGACCCTTTAAGGATCTCAAATGGTGCACAAAGCAGACACTGCTGTCATATTATTTCAAGCTGGTGTGTCATTCGCAGTCTCCAATGCCATCTATCACCCATGAAAGACAAAGTGTTTGAGGTGATGTCGAGACCTTGCCAGTCTCCACATCTTCAGCAGCCTCTCCCTTGGTTTTCAAAGGGCAGCCAAGATAGAGAGGCTCCTAGCAGTATAATATACAGTACAATGCCCTCATACTGCCATCTGACGCAGTGGAAGGTAAGATTCAGATTAAAAAATGTTTTTGTTTTAAGAATTTTATTTGCTGTGCAATATTTATGGTACCTTAGATTTTAGGTGTTAGGAAAAGTGAATATTGTCTGAAACAAATGTTTTTGGGGGGTTTTAATTGAGATGGTAGCACAAAGGGCCACAGAATTCCAGGGAATTACAAGAAAAAATTGTTTGGCATGTCACCAACTTTATTTCGTGTATTATATTTTATGGGTTATTTCAGAGTTACTGTGTTAGGAAAAGTATATATTATCAGAATTAATGTTTTATTATAAAGAATTGTGTGCAGAAAAGTGTATTTTCAGCAATCTCTAGTGAAAGATTGCAGTTTTTGGTGGTTGTAGGAGCCTAGCCCCCTATTTCCCATAGGTTCAATGTATCAACGTTCACGTTTTGTACTGTTGCACCATTTTCTAGGAACATCAATCCCACGAAAGCTGAGGATCAACTGCGTGTGTGTATGCATGTATATATACATATACACATATATACATATGTATGTATACATACATACTTACACACATATTACCATTATGTGTGTGTAATATACATAAACATAACCACAACATGCGTATATACATGTGCATATATACTTATGTATATTGTTGTATGTGTGTGCATCTATGCACATGCATATACATCTATGTGTTTGCTATATCCCTGTACGGCAACATGTCAGTCATCATGCAGAAGTGTTGTTTTGGGAAGGTACTATGCCAAATGGCCATCTGCACATTTGGTTCTGTATAAGCAGTCACTCATAAAGTAGACCGCAAAACCTAAATCTAAGTTGGTTCCTCCATCGTAGTATTTCTGAGCAGTTCTGATGTGGTTGTTTTCGTGATAGGCTCAGGAACCTGATCACTTTCTATACCTGAGTCCTGGACATAACTACCAAAGCTGAGAAACACCAAGTTATAAGTACCGGGTAGAATTAAATAATCATTAGTAAAGCTATATAATTCACTTGCTTGTCCAATAAAACTGATTATTTTTAATATTAGATTTTATGGTTTTGGAAATCCATGATAGAAATGACACTTTGGGAAACCATCTTTGACTGAAAATTATTCTATCATGCGTGATTGAATAGAACTTGAATTCTACAACAATATTAACTTGTGTTTTAGATGTGGTCAAAGGTGAAAAGGTCAAGCCAATATTTGAGGAACCACCCAATCCCACGAATGTGGAAGTTAGTTTGCAGCAGCTGAAAGCCAATGATCCCAGCCTTCAGGAAGTTAACCTCAACAACATTAAGGTATTTAATTACAGTAGGAGCCACTTGATTGCATCAGTAAGGGCTGGAAAGGTGCTGGAGAGAACCAGTTACCTGCTTGCTTATCACTTTACAGTTATTTAGAATGTCTCTTATTTTCCCTGTGCTGTGAGATGTGCTGGTAAAATGATGAAAAGGAGGATGTGGTCCCCACTGTACCTTGAAAGAAGTCTCAGTCCTTGAGTTTAATGTAGAAGGAACTTAAAACATGTGTTTATCCAGATGGTGACTCCATTCTTAGCCTAAGTTATTCAGGTTCACATGAGAGTTAGACCCCAGGGAACCTAAACATCCCCACTGAGTGAGTGAGAGAACACAATTCAGTAGAGTACAAAGTATGCCAGTGTGAGTGTTCTCATTAACAAGAGTAAGCCAGTCCTTCCTCTTTGGGAGGTCAGCATAGAGATAGTCAAATCCCAGGGTTTTAGGTTTGGACCAGGAAGAGTTCAAGCATTGTACTCTGGACCAGAGGTATTATCTATCCTTCTTACCCCAAATCCAAAGGGTCTCTTGGGCCCTCTAGGAAGGGAAGGATTTTAACTGATAAAATTGGGGTATGAGGACATCTTACATAGATGACTGCCAAATCAGTATATATATAGGCCTAATTACTCTCCTGTTCTCTAATCCTGCATTTCAAACTACCTGATTTATAATTCTAACAGGATGTTCCATAGACGTCTCACACTCAACAAGTCCAAATGGAGCTGAATTTATTTTCCCCAAATACTATCCCTCCTCTGAACTTCCTGCTTTTGTTGAGGCTGTCACCATAAGGATGATAGAACCAGGGTCTGGAAGGGACCTCCCCTAGTTCAGGGGTGGGGAACCTGAGGCCCTTTGACTAAGGGCCACACTTGAGGACCTAGAGGGCCCCATGTGGCCTCAAGTTTGCCACCCCTGACCCTAGTTCAATTCCTTCATTTTACAAATGAAGAAAGCAAGGCCCAGTGAAGTTAAATGACTTTCCCAGGGGAACATAAATAAGTATCAGAGGTAAGATTTGAGCTCAGAGCCTCCTGATTTCCAAGCCAATATTCTTTCCACTACTCTATACTGCTATCCTTCCAAGAAGGAACTACTTTTCAGCCTTGCAATCATCCTTGACTCTTGCCTTTTCTTCATTCAGTTCTTTAAAAAAAAAGTTTTATTTTTTCCATTAAAATTCATTGTCACTTCCTACCGACTCCCCTTCCCCAACAAATAGATACAGTCAAGCATAACAAATGAATATATTAGACATGTGTGCCTGATTCAATTCATGAACTTTGTTAAACAATAACTCTGTGCCTAGGATAATGTTAGTAGGCTCTGGAGATACCCAGACAAAAGTGAAAGTGTCTCTACCCTCAATGAACATATACTCTATTGTGGGGAAATGACATTTTTATAGACTTTAGTAAAAATAAATCTGTATCTTTTTTAGTTTGAACATCTAATTTCTTTGGTGTAGATAACCCCCTATAAGGAAACTCCCTTCATTAATGCAGATGGGTAACTTCTGTAATTACACTTTTAGGCAGCTGCCTGGGACACAGAGATTAAATGACTTGCCCAGGGTCACACAAGCTAATGTGTCAGAGACCAGCATGGTATCCCCTATGCCAGGAAGTCATAAGCACGTTGGTGAATAGAGCCCTGGATTTGGACTCAGTGAGACCTGAGGCCAGATCCTGTCCCAGACACTCACTAGTTGTACTGACCCTGGGTAAGTCACTTAGCTGCTCTCTGCCTCAGTTTCCTCATCTGTAAAATGGGGATGATAATAGCACCTACCTCCCAGAATTATTGTCAAGGATTCAATGAGATAATATTTTAAAGTTCTTTTCTAACATTAAGGTACTCTATAAGCACTAGCTATTATACCAATATAAATTATACATATATCTATATAAATACCAATATATAAATATAAATACCAATATACCAAAGTAAATTTGAAATTATTTGGGGAGGAGAGAGGGTGAGGGTACATGCCACCTGGGGGAACAAAATTAGTCCCTTAGAGGATGCCCAAATTCCAAGAGGCAGAGGTGAGGAGAGAATTCATTCCAGGCATGGGAGACTACCTATGTATCCCAAAAACAAAGGAATAGCAGATGGAATGTCCCATAAGAATAGCAAATACACGAGTTTGACCAGATTTGTAGACTTTTTGAAAGTCTAACCCAATTGTAAAGTTTAACCAGATTGTAAAGATCTTTAAATGCCAAATAGAGAAGTTTATATTTTATCTTAAAGACAAAAGAAAACCTCTGTAACGGGTTCTTAACCTGGGATCCATGAACCTGGTTTTAAAAAAAAATTATAACTATTTAATATAACTGTTTCCCTTTTAATTTTACACATTTAAAAATATAATTCTGAGGAGTTCATAGGCTTTACCAGTGTCCATGACACAAAAGAGGTTAAAAACTCTTGGGTAGAGTGTTTTTAGGAATGGAATGACACATGCTTTAGAAATATTAATTTGGCAGCTGGGTGGAGGAAGATTGGGAAGGGAAGAGACTTGAGGGAAGGAGAGACTATTGTGATAGTCTACATAGAGTAGAGGCTGAACTTACTCTGTGAGCTCCTTGTGAATGTGAGACTATGTGAGTGGGAATGTGCTCTGACTCAGGTGATATGCTGGTCAATGTTTAACAACAAGGTCTCCAAAAATACCAATTATGAATGATATACCTTTAATTTAATCTACATGATTAACATGTTCTCCATTATTTCATTTTTGGGAAAGGCAATTAGGATTAAGTGACTTGCCCAGAGTCATTTGTGTCTAAGGTCCAATTTGAACTCAGGTTCTCCTGACTCCAGGGGCAGTACTCTATCCACTGTGCCACCTAGCTGTTTCTTCTATTACTTTTAAATCTAGACAATCAACAATAAATTAAGCCCTAAATCTAATAGGTTGCCAAGGCTTGTTGATTCTATCTCCACATCTTTGCTATCCATTCTCCTCCTTCCTCTCCCATCCTGAAGCCCTCTCCTAGTTCAGCTCCTCATTACTTTTCACTCACTGGGTCTTCTTCTTCTCCCAGATTCCTCTATTCTAATTCTAAAAGAAGCTTGTCCAAAGAATGCCCACTGGATAAATATGTGACGTTAAGATCGCATGCAGGAATTTTGTACTAATAGAGCCTCATTTGGACATATCTATCTCTATCTTCCACGTTTCTTTGCTACTTAAAAAAACTCCATAATTTAATTAGTGAGGTTACTTCCTCCATCAATGAAGATCAAAGCTCCTTAATATCTCATGAGTGTCTGAAAAATTAATCACCTGGTGACCAACTTTCTGGTAATGAATCTTTCTACATTTCACTAGGCTAGTTCCCAGACATCCATCTTCAGCCCCCTACATAGAGCTTTTCCACTATGGTAAGGCCAATCAGAGCTTAGTCTTTCAAGTCATAGGGTCACTTCTACACTAATAAGTGTAGGTTTAGTATAGGTTCCTCCCACTTACATTTTTTTCTGTGGCCAAAAGCTTGGGTTTGTTTTTTTTAATTAAACATTTTTTTCAAATGAAGATCCGTCTTCTCTTTTCTCCTGTTTTCCCACCCTCTACCAAGAAAGCAAGAGAAACAAAACATGCATATTAAAAACATGCATAGTCAAGCAAAACAGATTCCCACATTTGGCCCAAAACTTGTTTGGGAGGCAAATGGTGGCTGGATGTAGGAAATTTGTATTAATGAGGACTAAGAAACAGTTATGGGACAAATAAAAGTGTAAATAATTGAAGGCAACAGTCCCTAGTGCCCTAGCAGGGCTATAGATGCACATGATGTTATTAGTAATTAAAACAATTTTCCTGACAACCCAGAGTGCGGTACAGTGAAAAGAGTAATGGATTTGGACTCAGAGGGTGATAGATAGTTCTACGCACAGAGCTGGAAAGGACCTCAGAGGCTCTCTTATCCAACCCCTTCAACAATTCAGACTCAAGTCCCATTTCTGGTCTGTGTGACCTTGTACTGATTGTTTAACCTCACTGGACTTCAGTTTCATTATCTGGAAAATGAGAGAGTTGGGCTCAAAAGCCCTTCCAGCTCTAAATTTATGATCCTAAAATCTTCATTCATTATCACCATATTTCAGTAAAGCACATTGCTTTTTGGAGAGTTTGGTCAAATTTTTCCTGATTTTAAAATACCCTCTTATCCGTAAATGAAAAAAAAACCCAACCTATATTTCTATCTAGACAATCTTGGAGGGTCCCATTCATTCTAGGTAATGGAGCTCAGAAATACATCTATAAGACCAATGGGGATTTGACATTTTGAGGACAAGTAGAGACTTGCATTCTGAAACTTTAAACAAATGGAAGCTAGAAATACAGTTGTCAATACAAATATTTAATAGTAGGAAGATTAGTAAACAACTATTAAGCACCTAATATATTCCAGTCAGTGGGCAGTCCCCAGCTTATAAATGTATTATTTTCCAAAAATTTGTGCATTATTTGATTATTTGGAATGCAGAATATATTTCTCTATAGAAATAATGTTAATATAGGTTATTAACATCTCATACCATTCCATAAAAGACAATTTAATTCACAATGTAGCTAAATACTATACATTGGCAATGAAAAGTAGTAGGGGACAATATTGTCAAAGTATTAGTAATTTAAATTGGATAAAACTGAAAAACAGTAAATTTCAGTGTTGTATTTGTCTTAAAGGCTAGTGCCTGAGGAAAAATAGGCTTAATTATAGGAAGATGAAGTGAGAAATTTTTGTGGCTCTTCTAAAAGGGACTTCTGGGCAATTATAAGGATTTTAGAGGTTGATGTTACTGGTTCTTTATAATGCTCAATGTTATGGAAAAATTTATAGCTTCCCTTTTCCTTGTTATAGCTGTATCATTAGCACCACACTTAAGCTTTTCATTAAACCCCAGCACCTATCACAGTACTTTATACACAGTGGGTATAACGGATGCTTAATTATCTATGTTGCATTTGTGGCCTTGTTTAAGATCATTTGGGGCTTCACAAATGGAATGAAGAGAAGGAAAAAAGAGAAAACAGGGGTAGAAGGAGAAAGGTTTTTCCTTGAGATAAATGGGCAAGATTGGGAAGCAAAGAAAGAATGAATTAAAGAAAATATATTTGTAACAAATAGATGTTCTGGGAGGGTAGAATGCTATCTTAAGTTTCATTAAGAAAACATCTAGCTTCTAGGAATGAGGGAGTGATACTCCTACCATATTCTAATCCTGGGAAGACCAAATCCAGAGTTCTGTATTTGTTTCTAGCCACTCATGGTTTAATGCCTAGATAATGATAAGCTGGAGTATGTCCAGAAGTGGGCAACTAGGATGCCATATGAGGTCCCAGTTTTATAGCTTACCCCTTCCTAAGTTTGGTATTCAGTTAGTCCTGATTCCTTCCTTGGTTGATTAAGGGAATTAGGATATATAGCCTAAAGAAGAGAAGACTAAGGAGGGAAATTCTACTTGCCCTTAAGAACTTGAAGGACTATTCTGTGGAAAAGGGGATGAGACCTGTTTTCCCTGACATCAGAAAACAGAAATAGGAACAGCTTGTAGAAGTTATAAATAAGCAGATTTAAGCTTGATGTAAGGAAAAACTCCCTTACAATTAGAGCTATTCAAAGACAAAGCAAGTTCCTCCATAGTAGAGGAAGGCTAGAGGCCCATTGATTGGCTATTGTTTTAGAGGAAATTTTTTTTTCAGGAATGGATTGGACTAGATGGCCCTAGGGTCCTTTCCAACTTTAAGCAGTGGAAGTGGTAGATATAGAACCCCCTAATTGAGAAGAAAGGAAGTGTGATAGGCTGTATTTAAGTGATATGTGATAGAAAGGAGGCATCATTAGGTCAAAGGGTTGATACAGTCCATTCAAACTAAAAACTTGGTCCCCATCCAGAATGAAGAGTAATAGAGGACAAATGGACCATTGAAAATTATCCCTTTAGATGAATGGGACCTTTTGTAAGTCAGGAGTCTATAATTCAGGATGCCTGTCTAATGGCCTTAAATCTCTTCCTATCACAGAATATTCCAATTCCAACCCTAAAGGAGTTTGCAAAGGCTCTAGAGACCAACACCCACGTGAAAAAGTTCAGCCTGGCTGCCACCCGCAGCAATGACCCTGTTGCAATTGTAAGTAACACTCTTAAAAATCTAACTTGAAAAACCCAACTCATTAGAAACAGATACAGGATGTCCCAAGAGTCTCAGAGCAAAAGTCTCAAGCGGTTACTGCTTATAACTGCACTAAGATTTTTGGGACAACCTTTATAACATCTTTTTTCCTATTAAGTATTCTTTATTTGGGGAGTGGGGGGAGGGATGTAATCAGGGTTAAATGACTTGCCCAGGATTGCACAACTATTAAGTGTCTGAGGCTGGATTTGAACTCAGATCCTCCTGATTCCAGAGTCCGGGTGCTCTACCACCGTACCACCTAGTCGCCCCCTGTTAGGTATTCTTAATACAGGTAAGGGATCCTCTGCACAGTAAGTAAAGACACATTAACACACATTAGAGGGGCAGCTAGGTGGCACGGTGAGTAGAGTACCGCCCCTGGAGTCAGGAGGACCTGACACTTGACACACTTACTAGCTGTGTGACCTTGGGCAAGTCACTTAACCCCAATTGCCCTGCCTTACCCCTAAAAACAAAATGAAACACATATTAGTTGTGATCTTATGGGGAAAAAAATTTGAGTTAACTGGATGTCAACTACCAGGAGATATCAAACAACCAGAATTTTTAAACACTTTAGGAGAAATCATACAGGCAAATCATAAGGAAACTTTGCTGAGCATGGGCACTAAGTTCCATAAATAAATCAGTCAATAAGCATTTATTATATTAAATACTTATTATGTGGCAGGTACTAAGGTAAGTACTAGGGATACAGATACAAGCAGAAAAACAGTCCCTGTCCTCAAAGAGCTTTTATTCTAATAGAGAAAGACAAGACAGAAAAGAAAGTAGAAGGAGTGGGAGGGGGAGATAGAGGTAGGTAGCTCTAAAGAGTCTTTAGAATTGATTTTCCTTAGAAGATAAAAAAGGGGGGACGATAGGAGGGAGGGCAGACGGGGGAAGGAGGTAATAAAAAACAAACATTTTCGAAAAGGGACAGGGTCAAGGGAGAAAATTCAATAAAGGGGGATAGGTTAGGAAGGAGCAAAACATAGTTAATCTTTCACAACATGAGTATTGTGGAAGGGTTTTACATAATGATACACATGTGGCCTAGGTTGAATTGCTTGCCTTCTTAGGGAGGGTGGGTGGAGAGGGAAGAGGGGAGAGAATTTGGAACTCAAAGTTTTAAAAACAGATGTTCAAAAACAACAACAACAAAAAAAGTTTTTTCATGCAACTAGGAAATAAGATACACAGGCAATGGGGCATAAAAATTTATCTTGCCCTACAAGAGAAGAAGGGAAAGGGGGATGGGAGGGGAGTGGGGTGACAGACGGGAGGGCTGACTGGGGAATGGGGCAACCAGAATACACGCCATCTTGGAGTGGGGGGAGGGTAGAAATGGGGAAAAAATTTGTAATTCAAACTTTTGTGAAAATCAATGCTGAAAACTAAATATATTAAATAAATATGTATAATCAAGCAAAAAAAAAAAAAAGAATTGATCTTCCTTGCTATAAAGAAGCTCTCATTTCCAGACCACTCAAGGCCCCAGAGACTTATATAGCATTCTACTTGGGGAATAGGTTATTAGGACCCGGATTTTTTTTTTTTGATTAAGTAGTTACCAAATGTCTCTGTTCAGTATGCTGAGTGGTTCTGCCCAGAAACCTTCAGAAATGCTCATGGAGTCTTCTTCCCTGTGTGTTCAGGCTTTTGCAGATATGTTAAAAGTAAACAAGACATTGAAAAGTCTAAATATTGAGTCCAACTTTATCACTGGAACTGGGATTCTGGCACTGGTGGACGCCCTGAAAGAAAACGAGACCCTGACCGAGATCAAGATAGACAACCAGGTAAGCTCAAGAATCTCTTCGTACACCACAACTACTTCTGCTATGCAGAGAAAGAGAGAGTTGTGGCCCAAAGCTTATCCATGCTGTGGAGAGAGAAAACTCACTAGTCTAGGATTAGGGCAAGCATCTGAGGAAACAAAGTTGATACACTGGAGTAGTGGGCAGCCATTGGTATCATTTTTTTCCTAAACAAAGGGCTCCAGACTCTGAGCCCAGCCCAACTTCTCCCTGACTTTTCCAATCCTTCCTCAATCAAGAAAGAGAAAGAAAATTGCCATACCTGGGGACTCAGATACCATTTTAAAAAAATGCTTCTTCTTTCTTGTAAAATATTGCCAACATGTCCACCATGGATAGAAACCATGTTCTAGGGTGAGCAAGTGCAAACCATCAGGCCTAATGCAGTCACCCATGCTGACACCCCAACCAATTCCTCCATCAATTCTCCTAATTTCCTTCATATGGCTGGCTATAATCAGTCACCTGCCACATCTTGAGGAGGAGAGGTTGTTCAGGCAGAGTGACAACAGCCATAAAGGTCCCTATCCTAAGTTCAGACAGCCAGTAAAGGAACATTTAAATGCTAGGGATGGAAAAAGAAGAAAAAGACAATCCCTGCTCACAGTCTAATGGGGGAGACAAGGAAATAAATATTTTCAGACAATCTATGTACAGGAGAAATAGGAAATAATTAACAGAAGGAAGGCACTAAGATTAAGAGGGATTGGGATTAATTTAAAAAAAATAATAAAGAAGAAAAGAGGATAGGTAAGGCAGAACCATCCTTCTTATGTACCTGTCACATCTCTAGGACTGAGATTGGACCTCCTCACCCCCTAGCCCAATTCCAATTTACTTCCCCTGTATGCCCATGGAACCGATTTCTCAGATTCTATCTGGCCACATTCAGGACTGTGAGCTAGGGACATCCCATGGGTACTTCTCCCTAGAAACTGCTACACTGGCCCACATATAGCCATGTTTTGTTTGTTGCTGGATACCTGGGACAAAGGGGAAAGATGGGGGCTATTAAGAATACCAAGAAAGGAGGTTAAGGAAGAGGTAGAATAGCCATATGTTTAAATGGAACAAGCTGAGAACAATTAGGAAGTAATGAAAAGTTTAGGGAGAGGTTTTTTCAAAACCCTAGAGAAACATTACTAAGAGAACTGAGACCTGCTTATTTCAAATTGTATATGCATTTTTGCTTGTGACGTGGGTTAGGTCATTTCGAAACCCCATTCCAGAATCCATACCCCCAAATCCCCACTTGTAGAAGTTCCACCTTCTTAAAATCTACCTAATAATCTGGACCCTTGAAAATTTTAATTAGTTTTGATCTTTGAAAATATGAACATGCAACCTACTGCCTCTCAAGTCACTAACCTTAAGATCATCTTAAGTCACCCTGGAATGGATTTAATAAATTCTTATATTTGACTTCCCTGCTGTACTTCTCTCTCCTTATGACAAGAAGAGGGAAAGAGCGTTGCTGGTTTAGTTGAAGAGCTTAGCTTAAGTCAATAGGAGGCAGAAATCCAGAATTAGAGCTTGTGCTCCATTATAACTTTGTTCCAAAGGCACAATTGGGAGCTGAAACTAATATAGCATGGTAAGTAACAGACAAAGGTACCAGAGTGCTTGCCTACTGAGAATCCATTGGGTGATGACCAAGAGCCCTTCAAAGATGAGGCACCAGATAAACAAGAGGTTGTCAGTAAAGCTCTGCTAATTATAATTCCGTCAGGTATCACTTATGAAAAATAGAAAATTCACAGAAGCACATAACAGGTTAGTCAAACTTACAGTGAGTCAAACAAACAATGTAGTAAAAGTGGGAATAGCTGTGGTTTGGAATTGGAGGACCTGGATTGGGGTCCCAGTTCAGCTACTTAGATGACCCGTGGACAAGTCCTTGCTCATTTCAGGGTCTCAGTTTCTTCACCTGAAAATAATAGTATTAAACTGGATGATCTTTTAAAAAGGAAACACACATTGACAGATTAATTGACTAATTTAGCTAAGCACTTTACAAATATTATCTCATTTGATCTTCACAACAATCCAGGGAGGTGTTATTAGCCTCATTTTACAATTGAGGAAACTGAGGCAGACAAGCAAGTAAGCGACTCAGCCAGAAACACCCAACTAGAAAGTGTCCGAGTCCGGATTTGAACTCAAGTCTTCCTGATTCCAGGCCCAGCACTCTATCCCACGATTCCATGAAAGGACTTGCATGTAAATTTAAGGGTAGGAGGTGGGACCTTTCTAAAAAATGAGTTTACCTTCATATTACACTTTCCTCTTTACAAAAAACCTTACTCCTGACAACTCTATGAAGTATTGCAGGTACTATTATCACCCGCATTTTATAGATTAAGGAACTGAAGCTCAGATTAAATTAATTGCCCAAGGTCAATTACATGGCAGAGCCAAGAATATGAAACCAAAGGGAGAAAGGATTATGTGCCATGATAAAATCTCATTTTAATAATCCCCCCCAAAAAACTTCCAAACAAAATACTTTTGATGGGAAAGTCCCAGTAGTTTTTTATGTAAATTAAGAGGCAGCATGATTTCCCCCAGTCTAAATTTGAAATCAGAAAATCTAGATGTGTGTCTCAGCCCTGCCTTTTGTTAGCTGTTTGACCTTGGTCAGGTCACACACCTTTTCTGAGACTGTTTACTTAAATAATAATAATAATACCTATCCTGACTACCTCGCAGGGTTGTTGGGAAAATCAAATGATATAATGGATGTGAAAGTGTTTATTAAACTGTATGGCACCATGTAAACATAAAGTGGCATATTGCCCAGATGGAATACTCAGATCAATGGCAATGGATTTGCATAGAATAGCAGTAAAGCAATCCTAGTGTTGGTAACCTAAATTATTTAACACTATCCTCCTTGTGAAACAATAATCCTGTAGATGAAAAATATGAGCAAATAAACAAAGCTTTGAAAGAAGTTGGTAGAAAAGCATTTACGCTACAAAGAGAGAGTGGATACAGTGGGGGGTGGGAAGGAGAACCTTTTCAGACTAGAAAAAAAAATCTATAGATCTAGAAAGTTTTTAGTGAGTAGTCATGTTTTATAGAGTAATGTCTCCATCTTGTGGTGTTTTCAAAAACTGCTTCTAGAGCTCTTTAGCAATGTTGAGAAAACTTAACTACAAATAAATTTAAACAAATCCAGTAACCTTTAACTGCTAGAGGAGAGGAATGCAGTTGTAATGCTTTTCACACACACACATACGCACGCACGCACGCACGCACACCCCCTGACCGCTAGGCAGGCTCTTTATTATTTGTTTCGGTTTTTAAAAAACAGCCCGTATCCCTTAGTTTTAAAAAATTCCTAATTTTAACTTCCTCCCTCTAATTCATCACTAGGTACCTTGTGCTTCCATATTAAAAATGTTTCCCCTTAATTTAATCCAAAAAATGTTCATAATTTTTCTAAAAATTGAGGAATTACTGTGATGTCCAATTAGGTAATTCATTTGGACTTGCAACCAATTGTAACAAGTAATCAGAAAGTAATCAGATTATAATTGTGACCTTTAGTTTATGTATCCAAACTAAAGGCGCTTATTAGATACCTACTCTGTGCAAGACACACAAAAGTCCTGGACCTACAAAGACAAAATGAAAATTAATCCCTGCCTTCAAGAAGCTTTCATTGTACTAGGAAATACAACATGCCAATTGCCAGAGAAATAGAAAATCATTTGAGGGAAAGATCAATAACTATGAAGGAGAATCAGTGAGCATCTTGGAGTGTTGGACTGGGGTCAGTGACACCTTGATTCAAATCTGTCCTCATATACTAGCTAGTTAGGTGACCTTGGACAAACCATTTCACCCGTCTACCTCAGTTTCCTCATCTGTAAAATGAGAATAATAAATAGCATCTACCTCCCAGGGTTATCATGAGGATAAAATGAGATGATATTTGTGAAGCACTTTGCAAACCTTAGCATGCCACGTAAATGCTATTATTATTATTATGATTATTATCAGAATTACATGATTACATGAGATTGATATTACATGACAGACCGATATTATTATTATTACCTAAATTGAACCTTGAAGAAAGCTAGGGCTTCTAGAAGACAAAGATAAGAGGACAATGCATTCTAGGCACGGAGGACACCCTGTACAAAGGCACGGAGGTGGAAGCTGTAATGCTGAATTTGGGGGAAGTAGGCCAGTCTGCATGGAATGTAGAGCATGTGAAAGGGAGGAATGTTCAATAAGCATGAAAAGGTAGGCTGAAGCTAGATCATGAACGGGTTTCGATGCCAAGCAGGGAAGTTTGTATTTTTCTCTTGAGGCAACAGGGGGCCTCTTAACATTTCTGGGGTGACATGATCAGACTTGTACTTTAGGAAGAGGTCGAACTGACCGATTGGTGCAGTTTAATATTACTGATTTTTCCAGTTTGCAGTCCTGGGAGACACATTCAATTATTAGTTTAGTTAATTTAAAGTCATTTAATTTTTGAAAACTCCATTTGATTGTTTATCCATGTTAAAACAAAAAGATCTTAGTGAACATCTGGTCCAACCTCATCATTCTACCAAAAGGTAAAGCAATTTGCTTAAGGTCACATAATTAGGTTAGCACCAAAGCAAGCATTAGACCTCAGATCTCCTCTCTCCAAGGCCAAAGCTCCTTCCATTACACCGTGCTGCCTTCCTTACAACATTCAGTGGAATACAAGAAGCACCAAATATTAGCCTTGGTTTTAATTTTCTTCCCATTTCTCTTTTTCCTTCTTCATATATGATTTCCCTAGTTCCTTCCATCTGGAAAGATTAGGAGGTCAGGTGGCAAACACATGTTAATTGATCTTCACTTTTAAACTTCCTACTGATGAGGATGACTCTGATGGTCCAAAGCAGAGTCTTCTTCATCCGAGTAGACTGCTACAAATTGATTTTTTTTGCCTTTATCCTTTTAAATCTCCTCTTTTTTCATTAAGCTTGTTAGCAATTTTAATTATATCTTATGAAAGTAAATGTTTCCCTTTCTTTCCTGGTATGTCTTCTCTGTGTACGTACATGTGTTTGTATGTCTGTTCACAAACCAGAGACAGCAGTTGGGAACAGCTGTAGAAATGGAAATTGCCCAGATGCTTGAGGAGAATTCAATGATTCTCAAGTTTGGATACCAGTTTACAAAACAAGGGCCAAGAACCAGGGTAGCAGCTGCTATCACAAAGAATAATGATCTAGGTAAAATAACATAATTTTGACAATGGTTACTGTGTTGCTTTATAGATACTTTGCATTTAGTGGATGATAGGATGTTAAAAACTGTAAGAGCAGGGTGGCTGTTTTTAAATAATTCCATCTTGACATTTCAGATACATAATTTAATAGATAGCCATTTCTATTAACCTCAGAGTCATTTAGAGGTACTTCACCAAATTCATTGCTAATGGAATCATCCTAATACTCAATGCTTATGGTTCACTTAATCTCAAGTGTTCTAGCTTGGGGTCCATGAACTTTTTTTTCCTAATGTTTTGACAATTATATTTCAATATTATTGATTTCCCATGTAATCTAATGGAGTATATTTCATGCATTTCAAAACATTATTTGGAGAAGGGGTTCATAGGCTTCTCCAGACTGACAAAGGGGTCTAGGACACAAGAAAGGTTAAGAATCCCTGACTTAAACCATTCCATCAAAATAAGAAATTTCATCTCCTCTTACCAAATAATCTTTGGTTTTTGTCTTATCTTCTTTTTTTAAAGAATATTTTATTTAACTGTACCTTATAGGTGTTTAATAAATGTTTATTGAATCAAATTGAATGCATTAACATTTATACATAGTCCTTGGCTATCTGTACCAGTGGAGGGGAACAGGAAGCTATTCCCTAAATAACTTACATTTGACTTTTAGGACTCATACTTGTTCTTGCATTTGAATATCGGTATATCTGATCTGGAGAATTCACAGAATATCAGACAAAATAATGAATTCACTGTGACGACCCAACTCAGAAGTATCTAAAAAGGTACTGAGATCCTCCAAGCGGTCCCCCTGCTTAACTTTCTTCTGTTCTCCATTTAATGTTGGGGAGGGATAGCACTGCTTTGATGCTAATAAGCAATGGCTAAAATATTCCTACTCTCTTTTTTCCTTTAATCTTATTAGCCATCTGAAATATATCTTTTATAAAATTGGTGAAGTAATTTAGTTTTTTGTTTAAAAAGAGGGTCTTCTTATCTCTTGATATATAGTTTTTTTAATCTAGTTTTTAGCTAGTTTTTTGTTTAAAAAGAGTCTTCTTATCTCTTGATAGTCTTTGAGATGTAATTAAAATAAATAGATTAGCAATCAAAAGAGTTATTTAAAACAGAGTGTCTAATGCCATAAGAAAGTTAGAAGGAAAACATAGTGTGAGTAGCCACAATAAAGAAAAAGAGAGCTCATTGGGTTATGAATTTTGCTCCTGATCCATGAAATTTTAGGGAATCAAAAAGCTGCTAACATTTTAGTTAAAGTCAGTTTTAGATCAGCCATAAGATCCAGAGTTCCCTGCATTCTCACTGATAATTTTTAAAAGGTAACAATGGGAAAGTTGCAAATATGTTCAAATTTTACCTTCATAGTTGCTGATGTGTTTACATGAAAATATGGAGAGTAAAGGGAAGGGAAGTAGTACTCGCTATGAGCCAGACACTGTTCTAAGTACTTTTACAAATATTATATCTCACTTGATCCTTACAACAACCCTGTGAGGTAAGTACTATTATCATCTCCATTTTACAGTTGAGGAAACTGAGGCAGACAGCAGGTAACTGTCTTGCTCAGGGTCACACAGCTAATAAACATACAAGGCATTGTATGTAGCATTTTAGCTACTGTGCTACCAACTGCCTCAAGTAATTCCAGAACAATTCTTTTTCTGAGTGTATAAATGTATTTTTCAGAATTCATCATTCTCTCAATGGGGACAAGACTTCCAGGTCCACTAGAAGTCAAAAATCTCCCAAAAATTTTTTTAGGGGGATGGATGTTTTACAGTTTGATGAAGAGGGCCCAAATCTTATAGAGTCTTAGAGGCTAAGACTTTTGACAACAGTTTTAATACGGCCTTGAATAAAAAAAATTAATTTCATCAGCAAGAAATTGCCCTTTCCCAATGTTTATTCTCCAGTCTTTGTATTGTTTTGCCTATGATCATTTTTTTTTAACAGTTTGGTGGCTGGGGTTTTCCAACTAGTTTTTTCTCTCTTCTCCCTATTTCAAGAAGCCTATACCATACAGTAGATGAATCAGTAACAAGCCCTGCAATTGCTGGGTCTCTCTAAAAGTCTTTATTTATTTTCTAAGGGTTTATTTAGTTTTTTAAGCAATATTTTGTTAGTTCTTGGTGTTGTTTTTCATTTTAGACTGCACTTTCCTTTGTTCTGTGTAAATGATCCTGTTTTGTAGTGGGTTTGAATGATCTTTGAAATGTTTGACTTTCACACTAATAGCCAGTGCAATATCTCTAGCAATTATCAAAGTGTGGTCTTTAAGAACTGTAACTTTTCCACTTTTCCTTGGATTAACATCTTTTTTTTTTTTTAAACCACAGAATTGAAAACTGGACAAAAGAGAGCTGCCACACTTGTGTGTGCACTAAATTTGTAGCACTCCACTAATGAAAAACTAACAAAACTCAAGAAATCAGCCCAGGCAGGTTTCATGTGACCAAGACCAGAGGTTCTGAGTCAGCCTCCTTTCATAATAGCCGCATGCATGACCATTGCCGTTACAAAATGAAACCATATAGAAATCATTGCTTGTCCCAAGTAATTTGCACAACATTACCAACTCATACGTTGCTTTGCTATCTCTTCAAAAATCTCTGAAAAAATGATGGCATCCTTGATGAAGGCATCAGAAGGGAACAGTCCAGTTCTTAGAAAGAATATTTTACAGTAGACCACATCTTTACAGTCACGCAATTGCCCGAACACTGTAAAGAATACAAAGTCCCATTTGACTATGAAGAAGTATTTGATATGCTAGAGCAAACATATTACCTTAAATACTTCAACAACACATCTTACATTCATATGGAAGTAACACAAGATTCCTTCACAGAATCACAGAGTTTGAGAGTTGAATGAGACCTCAATCCTGCCTGATCCAAACAGTACCTGAAGAATAATACTCCAATACAATATACGTAACAAATGGTCAGGCAGCTAGGTGGCACAGTTAATAAAGTGCCATGGCTAGAGTCAGGAAGATTCATCTTCCTGAGTTCAAATCTGGCCTCAGACACTTACTAGCTACATAACCCTAGGCAAGTCCTTTAATCCTGTTTGTCTCAGTTTCCTCATCTGTAAAATGAGCTGGAGAAGGAATAGGCAAACTACTCCAGTGTCTTTGTCAAGAAGAGTCAGACATGACCAAACAACAACAACAAATGGTCATCTGACCTCTATTTTAAGACCCCTCAGTGATGGGTAATGCACTACCTCTCAAGACAGATCATTCCACTTCTGGGCAATTCTGATTATCAGGACATTTCCCCTGCTCTCAAAGCTAAAGATACCTCTTTGCTACTTCCACTCATAGCTTTTGGTTCTGTCTGTGGGGACAAACAGAGTAAATTTAATCGCTCTTTAGTGTAGCAGCCTTCCAACCCTTGAAGATGACTATCATGCCCTCCCTCTCCCAGTGTTCTCTTCTCCAGGTTAAACATCCCAGTCCCTTCAACCAGTCTTCAAATGACAGACTTTTCACCATCCTGGTTGCCCTCCTCTGGATGCTCTCCACTCTATCGAAATCCTTAAACTGAGGAGCCTATAACTACACACAGTATTTTCTATATGTGACCTTACCAGGGGAGAAGATAGAGGTACTCTCACCTCCTTATTCCTGGAACTTATGCCTTTCATAATTCAGCCCAAAATCACTTTTGGTTTTTGGCTGCTATATTTGCAGTCCACTAAAACACCCAGTGGTGGGATTCAGCCGGTTCATGCTGGTTCAGCATAACCGGTACCTAACCTGAGGTTGAGTTAGGCAAACCAGTTGTTAGCGGGGGCAGGGCCCGCACCCCCTACATCAGTGGCTGTGTCTCGGCTCAGGTTCCATGGAGAACTGGTTGTTAATGTATTTGAATCCCATCACTGCCCAGAACTTTTTCAGACAAATTGCTGTCTAACCAATGCTTTTTCCATTCTGTACTTATGAAGCTGATTTTTTTGAACCCAAGTATAAGACTTTATATTTATTGATAGTAAGTTTTATCTTGGGGCAGCTAGGTGGCACGGTGAGTACAGCACTGGCCCTGGAGTCAGGAGGACCTGAGTTCAAATCCAGCCTCAGACACTTGACACACTTACTAGCTGTGTGACCTTGGGCAAGTCACTTAACCCCAATTGCCCTGCCTTTCCCCCTGCAAAAAAATAAAAAAGTTTTATCTTATTAGATTCAGTCTAATAATCTGGTTTGTCAAGACCTCTTTGGATCCTGATCCATTTGTCTAGTGTGTTATCTATCCCTCCTAACTTTGTGTCATCTGTGAATCTGATGAAAATATATATATAATTTGTATATATTATGTATATATATAAAATCTCTATCCAAGTCATTGATAAAAATGTTAAGCAACACAGGATCAATCATAGATCCTAGGAGCACTCCCCTGGAGACCTTCTAGGTTGTCATTGAACCATTAACAATTACTCTTTGAATCTGGCTATTCAACCTTTCTGTGGGAAGAGCAACTGATGGATAGTCTACATGTTCCATTGGGGGAAGGGGATAGGAAGAGAAAAGCAGTTATATAGTGCCTATTACACGGTAGACACTGTGCTAAATGCTTTACAAATACTATCCTCATTTGACCCTCACAATAACCCTGAGAGGTAGGTGCTGTTATTATCTACATTTTATAGTTGCAGAAACTGAAGCAAACAGAGTTTAAGTGACTTGTCCATAGTCATATAGTTAGTAAATGTCTGAGACCAGATTTGATCTCAGGTCTTCCTGACTCTAGACCCAGCACTCTATCCACTGCACTACCCCCACCTGGCTCCACTGGTATACAGGCAATGTCAAGGGATCTAGAAGAACAACCCAGCATGTTAGGTGGACCCCCTGTGGAATATTATTTATATAGGAACATGAGCAAGTGCTGTATGGGGTCATTACCATTGGAGGGAGTGTCCACGTTGATGAGATTACAGATGAACTGAAATGTCAGAGAATTCAAAAAATAATAGTGTAGTATCTTTATGAAACAGAAAGGTTGATTCCATGAGTGTAGTGAGTGGTAATGGCAGAGAAGTCCTTCCAGAAATAATCTGGCAACATGGTAGACAGGAGAGATTAAAGGTGCCCTAATTGTGGTGGCTGGAAAACACCCACTAGGATAACACAAAAAATTCGCAATAAGAAAACACTTATTTGTCAAGTTTGCATTAAACTTACTGATTGAAAGCAAAAGATTGTTGATTAACCATTCCCTTCTTCTTCTTTTAATCTGTATTGTCCAAAGCCCAACCATGAAGCTTGAGGCAATTTTTTCACGTAAGACATTTTGAAACCTAGCCTTTCTCTAAGTAGATGCATTTTTATAGCTATAGTTGATCTCAAAGAGTGAAAGTTTGTCCCAGTTGAACCTCACAGTAGGTAATTTTGGCTATAGTTGGACTTTTGCAGCAGATTTTCAAGGTGAAGGTGTATTCTTTGTACCCTTGAATACAATTGGCCAACTACGATTTAGAAAGAAAAAAAATAAGTTGAGGCAAAATTGAATAGCACAGTTTCTCGAAAGACTCTGAATGATGGTACTTAGGACTTGAAATTCTTCATTTAATTTTTTAGTGGCCTGCCTTTTATCACAAAGACATAGAAAAAATGGCAACCTTGGCGTGGTCTGATTCTGGCTCCCCTAAGGGAGGCAGCCTGGTAAAGTAGAAAATGTTGGACTTAGAACCAGAGGATCAAGGTTCAAATTCTGACTATTCCAGTTATTACTTTTGTGACCTTGAATGAGTTATTTTAACCTCTCCAGACCTCAATTTTTACAATAAAATGAGTGGCATTGGACTTGACCTTTTAAGGGGTCCTTAAGGACCTTCCAGGGGTCCTAAGTCTCTTACAGAGTCAGAGAAATTGCTGAATGGAAGTGACATTCCGTAACGGAACTCCAGGTCAGACTGGTCGTAGCTTGAAACCTAGCTTGTGTCAGGAGCTGAACCATTGCTGCAGAAAATATATAATTGGTTTAATCAGTAATAGACCAAAGATGTACCAATTAACTTTCACCAGAAGATATAACCCTACCTTGAAGACTAGTGAGTGTAGTATACCCAGCATACACAGAACTTGCCATTCCTAAATCATAAAAGCCAGTATCTACACTGCATGGATCTGTCCCCACTAAAGATTTATCACTATAAATTATTTGAGAACTCTACTATTTTTTTTTCCAGAAAAGTAGATAAAGAACTCACAGAAGCAATAGTGGCTTTGCAGAAAGTAAACCAGGTTATAGGCAATCTGAAATTGCTAGGAGCAGCGCATATCAGATAAGGTTTCAGTAGGGAAGCAAAGAAAGCTTTTTGTGCCTTCAGTAAAATCACCGCAGCTTGGGGTCTTTAAAAGTAGTATGCAATTTTACAAATGCCATGCAGCCCTGCCTTCATTCAGTCAATCCTGGTCCAGCTTATGGTTAATCTTCAGTTCTCTATATATTTGACAAATATCAGAAATTTGACAAATTATCAGAAACACTGGCTGTAAAAATTGTTTCCCAGCTTTCCACTTTGCTTCTGATCTTGGTTATATTGGTTTTGTTTGTGCAAAAACTTTTTTAATTTAATGTAATCGAAATTATCCATTTTGTATTTTGTAACATTCTCTATCTCTTGCTTGGTCATACATTCTTCCCTTCTCCATAGATCTGACAGATCTATTCCATTCTCTCCTAATTTGCTTGTGGTATCATCCCCTATTTCTAAATCCTATACCCATTTCGACCTTATCTTGGTATAGGGTGTGAGCATAGTTAATCTTCATACCTGTCCAAGATACATGTCCTGATTTCCTGACTCGATGAATTGTCCATGCATCTGCTTGCAATGGTATGAGCAGTGTATTACATGTTTCATCTGGTTGGCTTTTCCTGTGTGGAATACTAGACTCATCTCTTCTGAGCAACTGCAGATTTCACTTGAGGAAACCATATAGTGCCCTAGAGGTGAATGCAATCAACCCTATGTTATCTGAAAGCAGGATCATCTGCTGGACTTTAACATCTAGGAAATCTCTTCCTTTTGTGAATTGTGTACAAAAGACCCTCTACAACAGAGGTGTCAAACTCAGGCCTGATCCGACTCCCAAGTTCCAACAAAGCAGATTAAAATGTAATTGGGCAATGAGTAACAGCATTAAGAAAAATGTAATACAACATAGATAATGTTAATTTCTGATTTCCTAAGTCACTTTGCCTCCCCCATCTGTTTCCATTTGAGTTTGCCACCATAGGCAGAGATATTTGGTGCCCTGGTTTTTTGCCTTATTTAATACATATAATCATGAATAATTAAACTAAATTATCTCTAGGGTTATGTCCCTTAAGTAACCCTTTGTATGATGGTAATGATGGGGTGCTTGTGCTTGGACCCTAATTCTAACATCACATTTCCCCTTAGCCTCTGCCTGGGTGCCTGTGGCAGAATTCCAATTTCAGAACACATATAGTTCTCAAACATATTCTTTCCCTGGCAGCCTCTCTAGCTAAAGGGCAGTGTGCCCCAAAATTATCTCTGCTTCTTCCTTAGTAAGCAGCTATGCCCAATTATAGTTTGATTCCCAGGTGTTGATAACTGACCATATACTGAGTCTAACATGTATCCTAGACATAGTTCAAATGTATACTCCCTTACGTTAATCTTGACTAACAAGGCACTTGATGTAATCTAGCCAGTATCTCCAGCTAGCCCTGAACTGCTGGTGACTTAGTGACGTTTCACAGGCAAAACCACACCTCCTCCTGCCCCCCCCAGGCTATTTCCCAGCGAACTCTGGGTAAGATACCTTCACAGTAGGTACAAAAAATGTATGTTCCTTTAAGAACTGACCAACCCCCCTAATCACGCCCTGACCACTCCCTAATCCCACCCCAACACACCTAATTGACAGGTTTCATCCCTAAATTTTGTACTTAAACTTTCCCTGTAGCCCTGTATGGTTGCAGGTTCCTTAAGAACTCTTGCCCGCTTTATTTACTTAAAGCGTAATAAATCTTTGCCTCCTTGACTTAAAGAATGCTTGGGTCTGCGAATTCATTCCAGGCGGCGTTGCCTTGGGAATTTTGGTTTGGGATTTCTGCATCCCTGGGTTCATTTCTCCCTCTACAGTAACACATACATAGGAATACTTTGTTGGAGGAAAGTCTTTAAAGCTATATTTTGCTCTTTTGAGTCAAATGCTTTAAAAAAAATCAAGTTCGATTTTCAGAAGATTACTAATAAAGATTCAGGGGCCCTATGACAGTAATTTGTTATGTAACCCTCAAAATTGGTGCCTGGTGACAGGTGTTCTAGGTAATTCCTTTAAGGGAAAGAGTTATTAATGTCATCCTGGTTTCTCTCTTGCACTTCCCACTTTGAGCACTCATAATTATAACTGTGTAAGACCTGCATCTACATCAAGGGTTCTTAACCTTTTTTTTTTTTTTTTGGTGTCATGGATCCCTTTGGTAACCTGGTGAAGCCTATAGATGGACCCCTTCCCAAAATAATGTTTTTAAATGCACAAAATACATAGGATTACAAAGTTAATCAATTATATTGAATGAGTTCACAGACCCCAAGTTAAGGTGCTTAATAAATGTTTGTTGATTTGACTAGATACTTAATATTAAATATTCTGATGTCATAAGTACAAAGTGCTACTTTTATCGATCGTGTGTTGGGTAAGAGAGTTTTCACTATATAGCTTATCTTAATTACATACAAGTAGGGTGTCAGAATTGTGTTTTAGCCTTGATCTTTGATCTCAGAGCTGAGAGAATCATTTTGTTTACAACTCCTTAGTTGACATAACAACTGTAGCCCAGCAAGTGTTAAGAGGCAAAAAAAAAAAAGTTGAAGTTTCCTTTCATGGTCAGAGTCACTTATCAGGAAAACAAAAAATAATTAAATTTGATTACTTGCTTGGACAGAAAATTTAAAATGAAAAGAGGGCAGCTTAACTAGTGTTCTCATAGTCTTAGAGATATGCCGTCCCTTCCCTGTGTTGAAGTGGAGAGCAAGGAGAAGTTGAGTTGGAAGTCGTGTGGAGAACCTACACCTTCCTTCTGGCTCCTCCTGAGTGGAAATAGAGTGTGAAACATTTTGCGTTGCCAGAATTCAAATGTAAATAAATACCAAGATGCATCCCAAGGCTGTTTAAAAATATTCAGATGATACTTCTCTCATACATAGATGCAGATAATTGAGAATTCTAATCACTATGATATAAATGTATGTAGGATATTATATAGGATTGTTATTTTGTGTGTGAATGCTTAAAGTTTGAAATGCTTTGCCAATAGCAAATTTATTCCTCTCAAATTTATTTTTCATTTATTTTAATTTCTTTTTGGCCTAGTTCGCAAGAAACGAGTAGAAGGTGATCGGCGATAACCCAACCATCGGAGAAGTGCCGCTCTGCCTAAGGCAGCCAGCTGTTAAGATCACAACCTTAAACTCTTGCCCCAGCGAGACCATTTTTGAAAAGGTCATTCATTTCCGTTAATTGCTCCCTCTTTATTCACACCACTAATACGTTAACTTTATTTTGTGTGTGTGTGACATTATTTCTCTCTGATGAATAATGTGCACATATTTTTTATTTTCGTCATGTGTGATTCTGGCATGCACAGTGAACAGTGGATTGATATAGACTTTAGTTGAGTGGCAACCACCGGGAATGACATTAACTGCCTTTGTAGAGGAATTTCTTGCTCAATTTATTCAGTGTAACCAACTTGTGTTTTTACTTCCCACAGAAGTTCATTTTTAACCACAAAGAGGATTTTAGTACATAAGGTATGTTTTTAGGAATAGTTGTTTTTATCAAGCCCTAGCTCTGTTTACATACACTGCTTTGAGTTAGGCTAATTGTTACATAGACATTCTGCTGACATAACAAAAAAAATGTGCCAGTATTGCCAACCCTATATTGGGTGAGAGTATGGATGGATTCCGTGGGACTGGAAAATTGTTGAAAGAACATGCCCTACCTATGGTGGGCCAGTAGTATCATCATCACATGTAGAGGAGCATCACTTTACCTTTAACAGCCTTAGGAAAACAACTACAAAGCATTTACCAGCCCACAAATATATTATTTGCCAGCCAAAAGATCAACACAGGTAGTGAAATTAATTAAAGCTCACTTCACTGCTTGTCCAGCATAAATTGTTTCTTACTGTTGACTAATGACAACAATTTGAAAGGCTGTTTTAGCATTTTTCAAACATAGTTTTTAACATTTTAACAAAAGGTAAAAGCTCTTTTGGAGCTCTGCGTTCCTTTTAAATTCACCATACTACTGCTCATCAAGATTTTCTTTGAACTGCACTTTTGAGATGCACTGTTTGGACTAATTATAAACCTCTGTGGCTTTGTCTACATAGTGCCAAAACAACAGAATGAAAAGTGAAAAAATTAGATCAGTTCTGTGTACCTGTTTTGTCTCCCTACTACCGAAGGTCCTGTTATTTGGGAACATACCAGTACAGACTGGATTTTTCACTTGTCATCTAGATGTTTCCCATAGTGCAGACATAGCCTATGAGAACACAAGTGACTTAACTGGATATTTAATCTGCATAATGTTTTTAACCTAATTATTCAGTACTAAATGAAAAAAAAGCATGCTACAGTAACAAGGGTAGGCAACCTTGGGCATTGGTGCCACCGAGTGGCATCTGAGGCATTCTGCAGCTCCTCTCCATGCATATTTCTTTTTTCTTTGCCTGTTTCCTATTTCTTCTATTTTCTTCCTAACTTTCTTTTTCCTCTTCATGCCTTCCTTCCTTCCTTCCTTCCTTCCTTCCTTCCTTCCTTCCTTCCTTCCTGATTTTTCCTTATCTCCTAACTAAGCCTGGGCCTTGCTGGTATTACCAGGCGGCACACATAGAGACCAAATTCAGAATTTAAATTCTATAGCCGATTATCTCTGCCACATGGACACAATTTTTTTCGGTAGCATTAAAATAAGTTAATGAGAAAATACAGATATATTGTGTTACAGCTCTTAATTTGTAGAATACTGGATCAACATTTAGTATACAGTCTTTTTTAAAAAAACGAAGTATTTCTAACCACTACGTCTTGTGTTATCCTTACCTACATCTGGGTATTCCAAACAGCTTAAAATTAGGGTTATGGTTAGCATATATGCTAAAATCTATAGACACTTTCATTTGTTAAATGAGACAGTTGGATTTAAGCTCTTTAAGGTTTAAAAAAAAATTTTGATGCTCTAGCACAAAATGAAATTTAGCTATGTGCCCCAGCTTAGTGGGCCTTTCATAATCACCCTGATGTTCCCTTTCCAACTTTGCAGGACATCACAAGGTCCCTAGGGCCAGTGAGTAGAGAAAATCACCTCCATTCTAGAGATCACCGTAGGATGGTAGGACCAGTTCTTATGTAAAATCACTTACTTGAAGCCAGCAGCCTCTACTTCTCACCAGCCATCAAATATCACCGCATAGAGGCTAACTAAACAAATGTCTAAGCCTGCTGCCATCTTTAAAAATAAAGGCAATGTGGCTTAATGGACTAGAGTACTAGGCTTGGGGTAAGAAAGATGTGAGTATAAATCCAGTCTAAGAGACTTGCTAGTTGTATGAACTTAGGCAAGTCCAAATACCTCTCTGTGAGCCTCAGTTTCCTTATCTGTAGAAGAATGGTGTGAATGCAAGCACCTACTTTACAGGATTGTGTGAGGCTCATATGAGATAATGTGTGTAAAGCATTTTGCAAACCTTAAAAGCATTTTATCCAAGTCAGTTAATATTATTACTCAGTATATATGCTGACACCCTTGTTCTACCCTCATGCAAAAAAAAAAATAAAACAAAACAAACAAAAATTTTTTAAAACAATCTTCACCTCAGACCAACTTTCCATCAGTGAAGAATTGAGGAAGACACAATTATTCCCTAGCCAGAAGTGAAACCATCTATAATCAGTGCACCATACATACAGCAATGAGCAAATTCAGATAATCAGCCTGAATTTACTATGTGCTAGGCACTGTGGGAAGTACACAGTACCACCCTCAAGCAACTTGCAATTTAGTCCTGAAAGAACCTTTGCATTTCTTTGGGGGTCTTTTGGTTGTAGGAATAAAGAAAATGTGAACGGGGGATTTGTTGCAGACACTTTAGATCCACCAGACTGAGGGCAGGGATTGTGCCTTACCTACTCAGTATTGCTCCCACCATAGTGCAACGGGTGCTTAATGTGTCTTTTGGGGATTTATTTTAGTAGAAATTTAGATATATATTTGATATCCACCAGGTGTTGCTATGGAAGATAGTCTAGCTGAGAATTCTCTCCCTCTCCAGATTGGAGGAGTAAATAGAACTGATTCTTCCCCACCACACCTATCTCCACCCTTTGGAGCCGACTAAGGTTGTGATCTTCACTTCTGGTCCTTAACTCTATTTCCTCTTCCTTCTTCTCTCCCATGTGTGGGGGAGCAGAGGGTGGGGAGAGGTGTTGTGATGGAGAAAAAGCCCAAAGGCCCTTTGTTCAGAACAACCCCTCACTTATTAGTTCATTAGGGTTTTAGCTTACAATAAAGGTCCCAGTACCACATTTTCTCTGCAAAGGTCAAAAGGTTAAAAACACAGATTATTCATAAAATTAATAAAAGCTCTGAGTCCCCAGAAAATCCTTCAATTACCAGACTGAAAGTGGGGTGTTTAAGCTAGTTGAATTTGTGCATTGTTAATTATCCTCAGATTTCCTCTCCCCTCCTTATCACAATTCCTAGAAAAACATCAACTCAGGACAGAATTAACTGATCTTTATCTAGAAAACCATCATTAAAAATACAAATAACCAGTAAGCAAAAAAAATCGAACATAGCAAAGAAACACTTAATAATAACTATGCCAGCCATTACACATAACAATAAAATAGAAGAGAATAATCAAAATTCTGTAGAATTTCTGGTCTGATTGCACATCCAAAGCCTATAGTTTCCTCTCCCTCTTCTATAGTTACATAGGTCCTGGAAATGGGAAGGCCAAAAAACTGTTTACCAAAAAGCAACCATTATTATCCTTTAATTTTTCATATTCCTTCCTGCCTCAAATATTCCAATTACTTCCTCCAAAAATAAATAAATGAAATACCTCAGCTCATAAGGTTCGAGAAGTGGAAAAACAATGGTGTGGCATTACCAAGTTAAGCTTAGCAAAACTTGATAAGGGAGCATAGGAATCATTCTTAGCAGGAGTTAGGCCTCCTGCTAGCGAACTGGCAAATCTATAAAGACGTGTTTTGAATCCACTCGCAAGAGAAAAAAGGAGGTTTGCTATCCCCCCATTCCTTTCCTTTTCTTCAACCATGGATCTATTTATTTTGTGGTTTGGATATTTAGAAAACTGATTGAGGGTATTTGAGGGGAAGGAGGAGGAACTGAAGGCTAATTGCCTAGTGGCAAAACTAATAACAACTCAGCTCCACTCCCCACTGAGCTATTTCCTGCCTGCTATACAAACAGCTCTTATTGCACCATCAGTAAAAGAGGGACTAGGAACAGTAAACTTTAGATCTGCAACCTGATCCCAAGCACAAAATCTTTCCAGGGAAACCTCTCATTCAAAGATATGCAAAAGGCTCCTCTTTCCCACTTTCACTCATTGGCATTGGGGAAGAGGGAAAACACTTGAAACTTTCCACCATCATTTTCATTTTGATCCCAAAGACTGCTTATCGAGGGTGGTTGACCCTTCACCTAGGGGTGGATGACCTGAATAGTGAGACTAGAGGTGGACATTGGTATGGTTTATTTAAAGGAACTGGGGATATTTAACCTGGAGAAGAGAAGACATGGAAGGTGGAGGGAAGAGGGCCTACCTAGCAAGGTTGCGGGAGTTCAGATAGATATCTGAAAGATTGTCATGTGGAAGAAGAATTAGACTCTTGGCTCCTGATCGCAGACTTTGCTGTGGGTGGGAATTTACAAGGGAGGCTGATTTCAATTCAAACATAAGGAAACACTTTGCAGCAATTAAATCTGTCCAAAAACAGAATCGGCCACCACAGTGAATTCCCCTATCAAGGTAGGTCTCAAAGTGAGAACTGAATGTTCAGTCCTTGGGGATGTAGATAGGATTTGTGATGTGAATAAGAAGTGAACTAGACAATCTCTGAGGTCCCACCCAACTCTTTCAACTCTGATCTCTTGTTCTACAACCTGCTGGGCTTCCTCATCCCCACAGTTGTCAATCTTTGTTGGTAAATAAGGTAAGGAAGGATAGGCAGACGAGGATAAGTTCATCTGAGGTCAAGATTTTGTTTGGGAAATCGAAATTGGTATATTTACTCATTTTACATTAAGCCTATAGATAGATGCCATTATTTTTCAAGCGCGAGAAGTCTTTTAAGACATATACACAGTGATATGTTCTTTTTTTAAAATAATTACTTGTGTCACTTTGAATAGAGCTGGGGGAGAAAACCAACAGAGAGAGAGCCTACTGTGTACCTGATCCTCCTGTTAACCATGTCTACTCCTCCAAAGTATGATTGGTTTCTAGGGGTGAATAGGGTAAGGAGATATTCTCTTCTTCCATTTCTTCCTTTTTTCTATCCTTGACCTGGTTTTGTTTCCCATATGGTATTAAAAATCAATTTGCCTAGAATGAGCCCTATTCTAATATATAAAGGAAGAAGACAGCTGTAATAGGAATTTGGGTCCTGGGCCAAGGGTTGGGGAGTGGAACAGAAAGGGCATGAGGGGAAGGGAGAACCAGAAAACAAGGAGCAGTTTGTAATGCGGCACTGTTATCTTCCTTTTGTTATCAAGCTCCAACAGAGTTCTCCTCACCCAGCAGCCTCATTACAGGCGCTAGCTCTGGTGCTAAAAGGGAAAAACTTACCCATTTTATGTAAGATTAGGTTTTCCCCTATCATAGCAGCCACCTCATTACCACCAGCAGTCAAGCATTGGTAGTGATAGTATTCTACCACCATCAAGACCACCAGGAACCTTCATGACCCAAAGCCCTGTACAAAGATCTCTGTTCCATCACCATTCCATGAAATAGGTGGGAAAATAAGTGGTTATTGACAAGTCAGAAAAGAAAGTTACTTCTGAGTTGGGGTTCAAATCATCAGTGCAGTCAACAATAAAAGGACAAAGCTTTCCTGCTGGCTAGTAACAGCATATACAAATAATTATTTATTCACACTAATGGAGGAGGAGCAGTGGCATGGATAACCGAAAATATGAAATAATTCAAACATTACCTTATCTTTCCATACTTATAAAATGAAGATAATAATGCATATACTACCTAGCTTATATTGTGATTTAGAAGATACCTAATTTCCTAATTACCCTATTTATTCACACAATTCCCTTTATCCCTTTTAAGTGGATATTTTAGCACTAAATGAAATAATAAATGTGAAAATGCTTTAAAAATAATGCTATACAAATTCAAGGCAGTATGGTATTTAGTGTTAAGATGCATTATATTTTTGTAACAAATCTACCTTCCTCACTACCATATTTATTTGCATAGGTTCTCTTATTCCTTTCCTAGTAGAAATGTTTGTTATTATATAGAGAGGTTTAACAATTAAGGTAGCATAAGTTCTAATCCTAGTCTTGCCACTTACTAGCCCTTTGCCTGGGTCTCAGTTTCCCTTACCTGTCAAATGAATTGAAATTGAATTAAAATTCTTTCCAGCTCTTATTTGATTATTTTCAATTATTTGCTTTGTTTCTTTGGATAGAAGAGAGCCCAGGAGAACCTGATCTGGTAATACAGCATCATTTCCCTCTTAGTAGAGCCTCTGAAAGTTTGATAAGAGGACAAAATATAAAAAGCAGACAAGAAACATTCTTGCAGTAAAAAAGGATCTTTTAACCCTTTTCTGTGGCTTTGGCCAAGTCTTTGAAGGGATTTCCAACAAGCACACTGCCAAGGAGGAAATCATGAGGATGGAAAAAATAATATTTTCTCCTTCAAGTTAGGAGATAGTATGGCAGCATGAAAAGATTTGAAAATAGGTAAGAGGAAAAATCTGCCATTACAATTAAACATAGTATGTAATCTCTTTTTCATATCAATTATTTTACAAGTCCTGAGCACACATTGGCTAGTTAGGGGTATGAGATGGTGGGCAAGGAATAAGGAAAAAGCCTAGATAAACCATACAGTACAAATGGGATGTGTGTGAAACATACTTATAAGGAATCTTTGTTTTAGAACCAAATATTGCTAGTGACAATCTTTAATTTTAAAAATATATTTATTCCAACTTCAAATTATTATTTCCTTCAGCATGAGTTTCTTTAAAATCTGTAACAATATTCCTGAAATTATTTTTATTCAAGCCTTTGGTTATATTTCAATTGCTTCATCAGATCAAGAGAAATAAACATAAAGTATCTTAACCCACCAATATATGCATGCTGCTCTGTAATAGTATAATCCGTTTGGATGCTTTGTGATATATGGCCATGTGAACCTGTATTATTTTTTGATAGAACAAAGGAAATGGTACTGGGGTGAACTGTCTGAAGTTATATAAGCAGCAGTGTGTTATTGTATTATTATTGGGCTAGCTCCCTCTTGGAAAATCCATGGAGTCTCACGTTCCTTTCAATTATAAGATTGCCCTATCTTACATAAACAATTGAGTTCAGTCATTAATGAGTTAAAGGCCATTTTCCCATTAGTTGTGAAGCTAGCGAAGTTGAACAAAGGTTAGAGAGCAAATGTATGATGTAAAAAGTATGAAATAAATCATCGGGTTGATCTCTGGAGGGTATGAAAAGACAATGGATAAAAACCACACAAGAGGCATGGAGAAAGTGCCCATACTAGTGAAGTAGATCTATAAAGTGAATTATCCTGAAAAGATTCTAATTGATTAAAACAGGTAAACAATTTTATGATCCCTTAGGGCATTAACCAGGCCCAATACTAAACAGAATATGAAATACTTGGTCAAAATCTCTCTGCTAGCAGAAGTTTAGTATTGTATTTATTTGTTCCAAATAAAAACTTAGAGAAAATTTGAGGTTACTAACATGTCCTTTAAAAATGAAACAAAAGTCCAGGTGTGTCTGGATAATCTTTGTATATATCATTTCATGTTATTTCTTCTTTTTTCCCCAAATAAAATGCCCATATGAAAATAAAGGCTTATCTTTGTGTTTCTTATAACAAAATGTGAAATTGTATGTTAATTGTATTTATTGCTCCTCAGGGGCAGGAATGCTTTTTGTGGAAAGAGCACTGGACTTAAGAGATAAGAACACTTGGGTTCTTTCTAATCCTGTCACTTGCTCACTGGGTAACTTTGTGCCATTTTCTTTCACTGAGCCTTAGTTTTCTTATCTGCAAAATGAAAATAATAAGTGTGTGGGGTAGTGGAGAGGGTGGAAATGGAATTTTCTGTCCTAATTATCTCATAGGACCTAAGATCGTAGCTCTAGAGTTGCAAAGAACCTCAAAGGGCATGTATTCTAAGCCCTTCATTTTACAGATGAACCCCAGAGAGGTTAAGTGATTTGTCCAAGGTTAAACAGGTAGCAAGCAATAGAGACAGAATTGGCATCTAGGTTCAATTCAAGAAAGATTTATTAAGTACCTGATACGTAGCAGGCATTGTGCTAGTGTTGGATATACAAAAAAAGAGGAAAAAGACACAACCTGCCCTCCAACAACTTACAATCTCACAGGGGAAACAACACATAAATATATACAAAGCAAGCTATATGCAAGATAAATAGGAAATAATTAATAGAGGGAAGGCACTGGAATTAAGAGGGGTTAGGGAGGCTTCCTGTAGAAGATGGGATTTTAATTGGAAATTAAAGGAAAGTCAGTAGCTAGAGGAAGAGCATTCCAGGCTGACTCGAGTCATTGCTTATTTTTCTGAGAGCTACCATGGAACTTCCATACAATTAACACAAAACTACTTTGTAAGTTGTAGAGTGCTAATTTAAATGAAAGGTATTTTTATTCATTTTTATATTCACCTTCCCTACTTACAACCCCCTAAATATTTAGAGGGAAGAGTCAGTAGATATATGTGGAATGAATGAGAGAAAACCAAACAAAAAATACAATCTATTTTTATGACATACCACATAAGTGATCTTCCAGTCCTTTCTTGAAACCTACCATAAAGGGGAATATACTACCTTCTGAGGAAGCCCATCTCACTCTTCAAAGCTTAAAGTTTTCCCTTACATTAAATTGGAAGAAAGAAGAAAGAAGGAAAGACATTACTATTTTCCAGTGCTCACATATTCCTACTACATATTTATTCAAGGACGAGAACTTAGTGTAGTGAAGTATACCTTGTAGACTGTACCCTTACAGGCTTTTTTTGTAAATGGACTAACCTTGTTTTCCTGGATCTATTCTCCCAGTCCTTTAAATCCTGGATAAAGGTCTATCAAATTCATTCAATTTGCCTACATGTTCTTATCACACTGACTCCTACAAGGGCTATAAATATTCTGAAAAATGGGATGTATACGATCTTGTGGAGGAGTTGGAACATGAGTCAGAGATATTAGTGTTCCTCTCTGCAGCCCCTCCAATACTATTTCTATCTTTTGTCATTTTTGCCAATTCTTTAGGTATGAGGTAAAATCTCAGTATTGTTTTAATGTTCATTTCTCTTATTAGTCATTTGAAGCAGTTTTTCATGGAATAGTTAATAGTTTGCAATTCTTTTGAAAACTTCGTATCTTTTGACTGGGGAATGACTCTTGGTCTTTTATATCTATGTGAATACCCTATGTGTCTCAGATATTCCTATCAGAGAAGTGTGATGCAGAATTTTCCTAATCTATAATTTCCTTTCTTACCCTACCTACATTAACTTTTTTGTGCAAAAGCTTTTCGATTTCATGCCAGCAAAAATTACCTACTTTATCTTTTATGATTATTTCTGTTCCTGATTAGTTAAAAATGCTACTGATAGGGGTCCTTAGGCACTTGTATTTAAACCCAAGTTCCAAGATCACATTTCTTCCTAGCTTCAAAATACCAGCCCTGACAGTTTTCTCCCCAGCCCAAGGACACTATGCCTAGCAATAACTCATGAGTGGGCCCCAGTAGAACAAACTACCTTTCCCCACAATTACTCATGAGTGAGCCCCAGTAAGACAAACTCTCTTTTTCTGTCACAAGAACAAGCGGACCTCTGAAGAAATTCCCTTCTAAAAACAGGACTATCTTGTAACCACAGAATTATCATGTATCAATTCCCAAAGATATCATATTCAATTCAGAGGTCAAGCTATAGATATCAACTCTCAAAGCTATCTTTCTATAGACATAACAGACCAAAAACACACCCCTGAGAAACCTCTTCCTCTGGTTTCCAGTAGTGAATGACACCTATGACCAAGGTTGTACGTTATCACCTAATGAGCATATCTGACAGATAATCCACTACTTTTCCTATGTAAGCTTTAACATTATTCCTGTTAAGTGGCAAGTTCCTTAAGGAGCTCTGCCCACCATATTGGCATTACAATAAACCTTTGCTTCCTTGACTTAAAGAATGCTTGAGTCCATGAATTCATTCCAGACAACCTTGTCCAGTACTCTGGTCTTTGGGGGGCACAGCAACACTATCCTTTAGTTATAAAATACAACTCCTTCCATTTTTCTCTAATTTTTTTATGATGTGAACTTTTATGTTTAGATTGAATATCCATTTTTTTCCTTGTTCTTGATATATGACCAGTTCCTTTCTTTTTCTCATCATATAGTTCTTGTATGATATCTTTGTATCTACTTTTAACATGCATGTCACCATCGGTAATATGCTGCAGCCGATTTATTCTCATTATACAACCTTTCATCACCCCTCCGGATGACTCAAAATTTCGATTGTTTTTAGAGATTCTAATGCTGTCCCATGCTTCACAGACAAATGGTATAACTAGAAAAAAATATTAGTGTTAGAAAAATACGTTTTTCTAGAAAAATATGTTTTAGGAAAAAACTTAGAAACATTCTAAGCACATCACAGTTTCCGAAATGCATCCAGCTATCCAGATCTATTCTTTCTGTTCAGTTCTGAACCAAGTCTAATGAACCACCCATCCAGCTGCATATCATAGGAATTCTTGATTGGTTGGTTAAAAATGCTTCCCTTACCAAGAGTCATAAAATACAACTCCTTCCATTTTTCTCTATTTTTATGACATGAACTTTTATGTTTAGGTTGAATATCCATTTTATTCCTTGCTCTTGACATATGACCAATTCATTTCTTTTTCTTGGTCATATATCTCTTACATGATATCTTTCCATCTACTTTTAACATGCAAACCATAACAAAAATCCTGGGTTAAAACTCTCTCCACTGTTTTTTCACAAATGCAAAGGGCCCAATATTTATCTGGAACAAACTCCTAAGTGTAGTACAAATAGGCTCTGGGTCTACTTTCCTAACTTCCATTCACACTGACAAACTGGGTCCACAAAGCAAAAACATTTCTTTTTAGGATTCTAGGGGTAGCCTTGAGTGGTTGGGATTGTCCTTCTAATGCTATAGGTTGTGAGTTCCCATGGATGTACTTATCCCTGTGATTGTTACAATTAATTAGCCAGACAGTTCATTTTCCAGAAGGGATTATTTATTAAGATGGTATAGTAAGAGCAGTTGATCTAAAGAGTGCCCCCTAATAGTCTATGACAAATTCTTCCACTACTACCTACTAGATCCAAAGGAAAGTGGGTTTGAGCTTAGAGAATGCATGTAGTAAAGGAGCAATTAGCTCATAGCTCTTGGGGGCTGGAAGTCCTTTTCTCTCCTTTGTCCTCTTTGTGGGGAATTCATGAAGTTCCCCTTAAGCAGTGCTTCTGCTGGGCTCCTTTTAGAGCTGGAAGCTGCCCTTCTGTATTGCATCTGTTCTGTTCTTGGCTCCAATGCAGACATTGCTACAGGCCACTGCTGCCGCAGTGCTGATGATGCTGGAATGCTGACAAGAAGGTGGGAAGTTCAAATTTCCCCGTGCCATTTGATGCGTATACGGTTCTCCTCCAATCAAGGTAGTAGAAGGAGACCAAGAACAAGATTTCCCCTCCACCCAAGAAGATCCTTCTCAGAGGCTTATCCAGAACTGCTCTTTCCTGGCCATTTACCATTCATTCAGATCTCTGATTCCAACTAGCTCTATGGTTTTCTGAAGGCCCCAGAGAGCACAACCCGGTCCCTCTTGTTATTGTTCAGTCGTGTCAGACTCATCATGACTTCATGGACCATAGCACACCAGACCTTTCTATCCTCCACTATCTCTCAAAGTCTAAGTTCATGTTCATTGTTTCTATGACACTATCTCTCCATCTCATCCTCTGCCATCCTCTCTTCCTTTTGCTTTCCATCTTTCCCAACTTCAGTGTCTTTTCAAACGAGTACCAACTTCTTTTTGTGTGGCCAAAGTATTTAAGTTTCAGCTTCAGTGTCTGACCTTCCAGCGAATAGCTTGAATTTATTTTTTTAAAGTATTGACTGATTTCATCTCCTTGCTGTCCAAGGAAAGGACTCTCAGAAGTCTTCTCTGGCACCACAATTCAAAGGCGTTGATTCTGCAACACTCAGCTTTCCCTATAGTACAACTCTCACAGCCATACATTGCTACTGGAAAGACCATAGCTTTGACTGATCTGGACCTTTGTTGGCAAGGTAATGTCTCTGCTTCTTGGTATGCTGTCATGCTGCAGTCACTGCCTGGAGTGACCTTCGAACCCAAGAATACAAAATCTGACACTGCTTCCATTTTTTCTCTCTCTATTTGGCAGGAAATAATGGGACCAGTTGCCAAAATTTTAACACTCTTCTCTTTCACTCTGATCAAGAGCCTTCTTAATTCTTCTTCACTTCCTGCCATCAGAGAGGTATCATCTGTATATCTGAGATTGTTGCTATTTTCCCCAGCAACTTTAATTCCACTTTTGATTCATACAGCCTGGTACTTTTCACGACATACTCTGCATGTAAGTTACATAAATAAGGTGAAGATATACAGCCTTGTTGGACACCTTTTCCAATCTTATACCAATCAATTGTTCCATGTTCAATTCTAACTGTAGCCTCTTGGCCTGCTTACAGGTTCCTCAGCTGACAAATAAAATGATTTACTCCCATCTCCTTGAGGACTTCCCCCTCCCCCCCACCATGACAAGGCAGTGATCCAGACAGGGACCAAGTCTCTCAACCAATCTAAATAAAGTTCCTGTTGCCTCTAGAGTGTCTAGGTCTTGTTCACACCTAGTGAACAAGGTAGACTTGCTTATTGCCTGATAAATGTATGAAGGCTAAGTAGGATAGGGCAATTTAGATCCTATCCTTATACTTTATCAGTCCTAAATGGAGTGAGGTGATTTCAACCCCATGCTTTAAAAAGTATATGTAAATATATACAGAATAAATAGAAGGTCATAAAAATTTTAATTAAGTTGCTCTAAACCAAGTCAACATATGCCTTGATACTTAATGACTTCAACGAGATGGGCATGGGAAGGATAGTGGTAATCTTGTTGGCAAATATTGTTCAGGTTTAAGAAATAAGAAAGGCAAAAGGCTTATAGGCTACTTTCATGCCTATATAGCATAACTACCTTCTTCAATTAGAGAATTGAAAGGCACTGGACATGACAATTACTGAATAAAATTTTTTTAAAAAGACATTCACTATATCTAAACAGATAGGAAATGACTGATTACTGATCACAGAATTATATAGCTGGAAAGGATCTCAGAGGCCACCTAGTCCAAAGAAGCCCTTCTACACCAGCTCCCCAAAGGAGGAACCCATGACTGCCAAAGGCAATCCATCCCATGTTTGGAAAGCTCTAATTTGTGTAATGACAGGGCCCCATGTATGAGGGAAAGTGGGAAGTTGGGGTAGGAGGCTGCTCTGTCCTCCTCAGGGAGAGGCAGGGTACTGGGCTAAAAGTATATCTCTCTACTCCCTTAAATGTTATTAGTCCAGGCAGTATGTTTGGGTTCAATCTAATATCTGATCGCTATGTTATTTTGGGGGGAAAAGGAGAACCTCAAGTTTTATTTCAATGTCTTGATTCCCTTCCCACCAAATACCAGTTCCGCAATGAAGACACAGTGAATAGCAAAGAAATCCATTCATCCAGATCACAGCAAAACAGAAGTCAGGGAAGGTATACAGAGGAGAACATATACCAGATAACATAAAGTGTAGAAGCTCTCCCATTGAGGGTAAGGTAACTCAGCTCAGCTGACAGAGAATTCTAGATCTCACCCAAGAGGGAACTGTCTGAGTCTCTAGAGTAGCCATCTGGGATAGGGACATGATGGAGACTGTTAGCTCCTCCTGTCTTCCTGGAGTCTTTTTCTCCAGCATCCCAAAGCCTTCTATCTTTCCTTTTGAAGCTGAAAGCCAGAAGTGCCAGAAGTGACCTGATGCTGGAAGACTGAAAAAGAAGACTGAAGAAGGCTGGAGTTCTCTCCTCTTGCCAATTCCACTCCACCCCACTCCTCACACAGGGAAGGGCTTTCATCTCTACCAGTGAGGAGATAGTCCCATGCCAATGGACTCTAGGACAGGGGTTACATTCATATGAGGTTTTTTCTTACATCTTGCTTAAATCTGTCTTCTGGCAACCTTCAGCCATTGCTCCCATTCCCATCCCCACCCCCCACCTTTAAGTGCAAAGGAATCTAATCAGTCTTTCATGTGACAGTCCATGTATTGGTGAGGTTGACTTTTGGAACCCAAGTGTAGAATTTTACTTTAGGCTGACTGAATTTTGGAACCCAGGTGTAGAATTTTACTTTAGACTGACTGAATTTTGGAATCCAAGTGTAGAATTTTATATCTATCCCTTTTAACTTTCAATCCATCATTCTAGCTTCACGACATCCAGTGTGTTAGCTAGCCTCCAAGTTATGCACCACCTGCAAATATGACAAGCTTGCTATCTAGGTATTCATCTAAGTCAGTGCTTCTTAAATTTTTTTCACTTGCAACCCCTTTTTGCCTGAGAAATTTTTATGTAACCCTGGGAATATAGGTATATAAAATAGGTATACAAATAAAACATTTACTGATAATAAACTATAGAAAAATTTATTTTAAGACAATTCTTTGGTGTACATATAATTTTGCAATTTATTAAAGATAAAGTCTCGAATCTGAGTCAAGGTATTTCTGGCAGTGTTTACATGGTACAACAGCATGCAAAGAGTAAAGTATACAAGTTGTGTGTTCAGAATCAAGGCTGCAGCAAAGTTGTGTGACATTCAGTTACGCAACTCCATATGGGGTCAAGACCCACAGTTTCAGAAGCACTGATCTACTGTGTTCCCCCATGTATAAGACGCACCTTAATTTTGGGGCCCAAAATTTGAAAAGAAAATGTATTACATAAAGTTATTGAACTCAAGTTTTATTCATCTGCTCATAGCTTTCAGGCATCTTTTGGACAAGTCTGGTGCATGCACGCATGCTTAGTCCAATCCGTTTCATGCACCTGAAGCACCAATTGTGTCCTCCTTTGAAATCAGTAACTTCTTTTTCATCAACAATTCTTCTTGCCTTATGCTAAACCATCTTTGTGGACACAGGAATTCCAATTGCCCTTTGCTCCTCAATCCATATCTTCAATTCCCTCTCTAAATCAGGCCATTTTGCTGACTTGCCTCTCATGGCCTTCCTCTGCCGTGGTATTTTCAGTAGGGTTTCTTCTTCCCGTAGCCAGTCTCGGATTGTTTTCTCAGTTGGAAGAGGACCAAACTTACATTCAGCAGCACAATTTCCATTCACTTTTGCAAACTGGATCACTTTTAACTTGATTTCAGCACTGTACAAAAATCTTTTCTGAGCCATTTCTGGGCAGAACATGGCAAAACGTAACCTAATATACCAGTAACAAATATAAAAAAATGAGCGCAAAGACAAGTACGAAAAAGAGGGAAAATGCAAGTAAAAAAATCTACAACCACTGTATGAGACACATCCAGTTTTTAGACCCCAAATTTTTTGAAAAAGGGTGTATCTTATACATGCGGGAATAAGGTAAGTCATGGATAAAAACGTTGAATAACACAATATAGGTTTCCGGGGTACTTCCAAGTTGTCATTTACCGACTAATGAATGAGTCTAGTCCAGGGGTGAGAGATCTGAAGCCTCGAGGCCACATGTGGACTTCTAGGTCCTCAAGTGTGGTCCTTTGAGGACCTAGGGGACCACATGTGGCCTCGAGGCCACAGGTTCCCCACCCCATGGCTAGTCATTCAACCAGTTCCAAATCCAACAGTACTATGATCTAATTTTAGTCCATATCTCTTCATCTTATCCACAAGCATAGTATTAGAGACTTTGTCCAATGCTTTGCTGAAATCTAAGTATACTACATCTACAAATTTCCTCATCTTTAAAAAAACAAACAAGCAAATGCGATTTTTTTGATATAAGGAACTCCCAATTAGGGAAATTCCCTCTATCAATTCAAATTCATACCTATTCTGCAACTTCTATTTTAAAGAGTCACCTAGGGTATGTTACGTGGCTTTCTCTAAGTCACAAGGACAGAGAGATAGCACTTAAGCCCAGATCTTCCTGACTCTGATGTCAATTCTCTATCGGTTACACCGTACTTCCCCAATCTACCAGCCTAAAAAGGAAATTAGGTTAGTTTGACCGGACCTGTCCTTGATAAAGCAATGTTGGCTTTTAGTGGCCAGTGCTTCCTTTTTTTAAGTACCCACAAACCATTCTCTTAATGTGTACTCAAATTTTTCCAGGAACAGACATGAAGCTCATTGGCTTATAGTTCCCCCTTTGACCTCTCTTTCATCTGAATTGTTCACAGAGGGAAAAATACACACATACATATAATTGGGTGCAGAAATACAAAGAGAGGTATAAAGCAAAGGTAAGGAATGATAAGAATTTATCATTTTTGTTGAAAAGTAGAATAACATTTGCCCGACTCCAAAATGTTAATCTCCTGTTTTAGATCTTTCAAAGATCACCAGTGAAGGCTCGGTGATCTAATCTGTTAGTTCTTTAGTCCTGATGACTTGACCTCATTGAGTGGATAGAGACAACATCTTTTTCTCTAAACCACCTTTCTTCTCTATTTCTACTGAGGCCATTACCATATTTTCAGTCACATAGGTTTGCAACTTAGGAGACCTCCTTGAATCATCCCTCTCCTTCATCCTTCTATCAACGGCTAGGTCTAGTCAATTCTACCTCTGCAACACCTCATGCTTCTAACCCTTCTCTCAACTCATACCATTTATCAGTTGGGGAATGACTATCACTCTATTGATTATTATTCTAATGACTATTATTTGAATCAGTTCTTGGAATCTTGGAAAAGGAAGCCTTTATCAGAGAAACTTGCAAAAGAATTTTTTCCCAGTTAACTGCTTCCCTTCTAATTTTAGCTGTATTTAACCTAACTTCTGTTTTTTAAATCTAAATTTTATTTTTGTTCAATTGACAAAGATCTAAAATCTACACACCCAACCCTCCCACTGAAAAAGATAAACCTTTGCAATAAAAATATATATAGTCCAAAAAAATTCCACATTGGTCACAACTCAGTCTACACTTTGAGTCTATCACCTCTCTGTCCAGGGTTAGATAGCATATTTATCATAGAGTCCTCTGGAGCTGTAGTTGGTTATCGAAATGATCTGTTTTCACCCTTCCCTTTATAGAGAAGAAGAGGGGTATGTTCAGCACTAGCACTCTAGATTGGGTATAATCTGCTTCTGCTCTCTCCTGCACTCCTCAATTTCCTTCACCCCAGATCCTATCATAAATTCTTATCATTTCTTACCTTTGTTTTATACCTCTCTTTGTATTTCTGCACCCAGTTACGTATGTGTATTCTTCCTTCTGTGATCAATTCAGAGGAAAGAGTGGTCAAAGTATCACCCACTCCTCCTACCTGCTCTTCCTGTTTAATCTTCTACTTCTATCCCTGATTATATGAGATAATTTCCTCCACCCTCCCTCTCCCTTCTCCCCCAAAGTATTCTTTTTCCCTTCCCTTTCCTTTCTTCTTTTAAGATCATTAAAACACACACAAAAAAATCATTCCCAGGTCCTCTGTCTTATTAGATGTCATTAATGATCCTTGGTAATGATAAGGTTCTGAAGGAAGACATGTATCATCTCCCCATATAGAATATAAGCAGTTCATCTTCTGTTTAGTCCCTTTTATGCTTGCTTATATTTACCTTTTTATGTTTCTCTCAACTCTTGTGTTTGTATTTCAAAATTTCTATGCAGTTCTAGGGTTTCCATCAGGAAAGCTTGAAAGTCCTCTATTTCATTATGTCTTTTTTTTCCTCTCTAGAATTATACTCTGTTTTTCTGGGTAAATTATTTTTGGTTTTAAACCTGTATCTTTTCCCACCAGAGGCAGCTGGGTGACACGGTGCATGGACCTCTAGGCCTGGAGTTAGGAAGATCTGAGTTCCAATCCAGACTTGGACACTTACTAGCCATGTGACCCTGGGCAAGTCATATAATCTCGGACTCAGTTTTCTCAACTGTAAAATGGGGATAATAGTCACCTAACTCTGTGAGAATCAAATTATATAATATTTATAAAAAGTGCTTAGCACAGAGCCTGACACAGACTAGGCACTTAATAAATGCTTATTCCCTTCCCTACCACCCCATCCCCTTCTGGAATGTTATATGCAAAGCTCTCTGCTTCTTTATAGTGGTGGCTGTTAAAGTTTGTGTTATTGTGACTCCTAGGTACTTAAATTTTTTCTTTATGGCTGCTGCTTGCAGTATTTTTCTTTTGACTTGTGAACCCTGGATTTTGGCTGTAAATGTTTCTAAGAGTTTTTATCTTGGGGTTACTTTCAGGAGATGACTGGTGGATTTTTTTTTTCTATTGTTCATTTTGTCCTCTGGTCCTAAGAGATCTGGGAGGTTTTCTTTTATTACTTTTAAAAATATTATATCTAAGCTTTTTTTTTTTTGGTCAGGGCTTTCAGTTAGTCTGATGATTCTTAAATTATCTCTCCTTGATACATTTTCCAGGCCATTTATTTTTCATATCAGATATATTTTATTTCTATTTTTTCGGTTTTTAAACTTTGTTTTAATATTTCTTGTTATCTCATGGAGTCATTAATTTCTAGCTACTCTGCTCTGATTTTCAAGGAGTCTATTGCTTAGGTAAAGTTTCGCACCTCTTGCACCAAACTATTAATTCTCACTTTTTTTATTCCATAACTCTCTTTTCCAATTACTTCTTCTAGCATTCTTATTTAATTTATAAAATCATTTTAGTTCTTTAAAAAAATTCTTGCTTCATCTCTTCCAGGAATTCTAGATGAACTTGTGCCCAAGCTGATTTTTTTTTGAGGCTTTGTTTGGATTCATTCTTGTCTTCTGGTTTTGTGTCTTGAGTGTACTTGTCACTATAATAGCTCATTTTGGTGTGATTCTTTTTTTTTTTGTATGATTGCTCATTCTTTCAACCTTACTTCTTGACTTCGGACTTTGTGTTAGAATTAGGCTCAGGCTCAGAGTCACATAATTGCTGCTTGCTTTCATACTTGATCTTTGCCCAGTACGTAGCCTAGGGTCTGGAACTGCTCCTTGTCCTGGACCTCAAGACTCCTTGCCACCCCAGGAGCAGTTCTCTTCCTCAGTCCATACTGTCTCTATGATCCTGCATTGGTTAAGAAGTGCCAGAGCTTCTACTGGGTGTCTGTCCCTGCTCCGTACACAGGATTAGCCCCTTCTGTGCCAGATCTGAGACTTCTTCTTGTTCAACTGTACTGTCTCTTATGGGGTCTGCTCACTGTGATTATTCTCTGTTCCTGGCTAGACTTTGTCCCCAATGTCTGCAGACCTCTCTGTCTCCCTATTCTCACTTGGGCTAAAAAAATGACTCACTATGATTTTTTTTTCTTAGATTTCCCAATTAAAACTTAGTCTAGTCTTCTAGACCTTTGTGGAATACTTATGAGAGGAGAGTTCATATGTACCTCTTCCAGCTACTCTGCCATCTTGGCTGGTCTCCATCATACTTCTTACTACATCAATGGGATCATGGTATCATTGAAGCACCATAATAATGACAGATATTTGGTATTAACTTAAGAAAATATGCATGAGAACTTTATAAAAATAATTATAAAGCTATTAGGATAGAAATTAAAGGTAAGCTATTACAGCAAAGCCCTTACACAGGGAGAGGGCAAAGGAATATAGTAAAAATGTCGTGCTATTTCAAATTATTCAATAAATTTGATGCAATGTCAATTAGAATATTAATGAGCTACTTAATGTAACTGGTTAAAATAATGAAGTTTATACAGACAGGCAAGAATCTCAAGAGATATTTTGGAGCGGGGGAAAGAGTAGTGAAATGAATGCACATTATAAACCATTAATTATCAAAACTATAGTATTAGCCCTGCCAAGCCCCAGAAAAATAGACCAATGTAACTGAAACTCTTGTGACAGGAGAGCCCTCCTGACGTGAAGGCCCAGGTGCACTTAGAGGGCCTCTCCTTCCTCTGTCTGGCCCATTGCCCACATCCAGATTATCTTGGAACTTTAGTATCTGACACTCCTCCAAGGATAGTTCCAATTACAATCAGCCAGGCTAGAACATGAATAGTTTCATTTATAAGTTAATGGAAACTAATAGAATTCAACTGAGCCTATAAAAAGTAATAATGCTCATCATTGAGTAACATTCTCTCTAAAGAACTGTACAACTTACAACATTGCCCTGGAAAGGGAAGAAAGGGAAGACCAGGATTTGCCCTGCTAAACTGGTGTTGCCTTCTGTCTGCAGGGTAGTACTTGCTGCTTAAAGTACTCACTTAGCATTTCTCGGCAGGTAGTTGCTGCTCCCCTGCCACTGGTCCTTCTTGGTCCCCTCCACAGTTCTGTTTCCTGAAGCTGCCTATCCACAGTAACCATCCAGTAGTAGCTGAGCTGCCATCTTGTTTTCTACACTTCCATTTCTTGTAGACCTCCTTGGAGCCCTCTTCAGCTTTCCTTCCTAAAGTTCTACACTCTTGTTCTAGAAGCTTTCTTTAACAACCAAGAGGTGGTTATTTTGCTGTTGAAGAGCTTTCTGCCCTCTAAAGTTCTGCTTTCTACCCTTGCCTCCAGCAGATGGTGGTCACTACCTTTCCAGGGGCCCAGCTCTCTAACAATGCCCTATATGGGGGGACAAACATTAGCTGTACTTACAATTCAAAGACGTAACTTTTTGATTCTTTTGTAAAAATAAAATGAAGTTTTATTGGTCTTTTATTTTTACATCACAGTTATTTCTGGATGTCCCTTTCCCTTGTAACAAAAGACAATAACTAAACAAAAATAAGGCCTGCATATAGTGACCATCTCCTGGACAATTACTGACTTTCAGAATTAATCTTCCTTTTAGTAAGACCTTAAGCTTTTTTTTTTAAATACACACAGTCCCATTAGCCCTATGCCTCACCAAAGGCTTTGCAGGGACTAGTCACTAGAATAACATGGTGCATACAAGCCATTCTCTGTCTCCAAACTCATGTATGCTCACAGTGACACTATTTTTTATTTCCTCTACCCTCTAGCAACTGGACAGTGCATCTCCTCCTCATGTCTATACTTCACACTAGGGTTTAGGAGAAGTGTACTGCTCTATACCTAATTATTCTTCCACCTTCTGCTTCCCCCTGGGCCAGGTGGGCCAGCTTATTCAAATCAAACTGTGTTCTCAAAATATCTCAAAAAGGGAGGTGAGCATTCACTGGCTCCTTCTAATGCAGGTACTCATGCAACAAAAAGTGAGATTTATATAGTCCCTGGTATATAATAGAATTGTGATCTAATAGATAGAACTGAATGTACACAAAAGGGTGGTAAGTATAGCTTTCGTGTCAGAGGCTTTCACATGACACATAGGGCTTGGACACACTGAAGCATTTCTCAGATCTTTGGCTCACTGGTTCCACTCAGAAAACAAGGGAATTTTACTAAATGTTACTATATATTGTTGTGCTATCACCAAACCCCTTTGTAACCACACTTTTCATAGAGTTCAAAGAAGAAAAGGGTTATTTAGAAGTCAAAGAAAACAGAACTTTTTTAAGAACTCATGGAAAATAGTGACTCCCAGCAATACTTCCTTAGAGACCTGTATAACCTTACTGACTTAAAGAAAATAGTTAAAAAGTTGTTGGTTTTCATTTTTTTAAATTTGTAAAAAGTATTGAATTTTTTTTTTAAATTTAAGTGTTGAATGTTGTTTTATATTAGTTTGTTGTGTTAAATTTAAAAATAAAATTGGGCTGGAAGAGATAAAGCACAGTGGGGAGAAGCCAAAAAGAGACTGGAAGAGAAAGAGTTAACAAATATCCTGAGTTCATATCCTTGGCAACCAGTTGAAATACCACACCCAGCTAGTGATTTCCTACCAGATTTAAGCCTTGTTTAGACCTTAATTTTTGTATGAGTAATTTTTTGCATGTATTTCCATAAGAAGTTTAAAATAGTTGACATCATTCTCTGGCAGCAGCAACCGGAGGCATAACCCCTGACTATGAAAAGAAACATACTCTAGAGATTTAAGCCTCTCTAAGGTCAGGGTGAAGTTAAAGTCCACACAAAATAGAAGCATCTTTAATTGCTGCTTATGTTAGAAAGGTTTTAGGACAGAAAATTAATTTCCATCGAGTAAGGAATTTTCTCTTTGAGTATGGGCTAGTTAGTATCCTTCACTTAATTTGCCCTTACAGGGTGTGTGTCCACGTTTTTTCCCCAGTTGAATGTGAGCTCCTTGAGGACAGCTGATTGTTTTTTCCTTTTGTCCCTTTTTACCTAGCACCAAGCACAGTGCCTGGACACACAGCAGACATTTAACAAATGTTTGTTGTTTGGTAATACATGTAAGATGCTTTGAAAGCTATAAAGAGCTATGTAAATACTAAATGTTATCCACAATGAATTGTAGTGAAGTCCTGGCATCAAAGCCTCTTCTTGAGATTGGGGACTTCTTTTTTGTCTTTGCATCCTTAGTGATGCTTCACTTACTGGCTGTGTGACCCTGGGCAAGTCACTTAACCCGTTTGCCTCAGTTTCCTCATGTGTAAAATGAGCTGGAGAAGGAGATGGCAAACCACTCCATTATCTCTGCCAAGAAAACCCCAAATGGGGTCACAGAGAATCTGACAGGACTGAAATAACTGAACAACAATCCCTAGTGACTAGGGTGGACCTTTTACGGCAAAGTTCTTTTTTTTTCCTCTTCCTGATCCCATTTGGGGTTTTCCTGGCAAAGAAACTGGAGTGGTTTGCCATTTCCTTCTCCAGCTCATTTTACACATGAGGAAACTGAGGTAAACAGGGTTAAGTGACTTGCCCAGGGTCACCCAGTTAGTGTCTGAGGCCACATTTGAACTTCAGCCCTCCTGATTCCAAGGCTAGGATTCTACCACTTCACCACCTAGTTGCCCTAGCAAAGTTTTTTTTTTTTAATAAATATTTATTGAATTTGATTGAAACTGGAATCTGTATAATCCTCCTCAAGTCACTCAATTCCTAAGTCTCAGTTTCCCCATCTTGTGCTACCTACCTCAAAGGGCAGTTGAGAGGAAGTGCTTTGTAAATCTTAAAAGTGTTATGTAAGCTTACATTATTACTTAAATTTCTAAACTACTTTTTAGGGAGTAGTAGCTTGGATCAAGTTAGGGTTAAGGAGACCTAGGTTAGAATCCTGCCTCAGGCTCTTACTACTCTCACTCGTTTAACCGCAGGATGCCTCAGTTTATTCATCCGTAAAATAGGGGAAGGAGGCCTTGGATGAGTCATTTAACCTCACTGTGCCTCAATTTCCTCCTCTGTAAAATGAAGGAGGGCGGGGCTTCCATTGTATCTACAATCCCTTCCAATTCTAAAATTCTGATCCCTGGGACGGGTCACGCCAGTCTTTTTCGGGACTACATTTCCCATGAAGCCCCGCAATGAGGAGCATGTATGCGCATGCGCCGGAGGGGACCGCGGGAGGGGGTACGAATCCTTGTGAGTAGCCGGGTAAGAGTTGGTACAGCTGCTGAAGAGTGGCTCGGCCGGTGGGGTCTGAGCGGAGCACCTGGGACAGGAGACCCAGGAAGTGGGCAGCGGCGACTGGCAGCCCTCGCGGGCTTCAGGTAAGCGCCCCCCCAGGACTTCCCAGGAAGTCAGTGTTCCGGGAGAATGCGGGCCGGGTTGTTGGACCGGCCATAGTGGCTGAGAAGGGAGCGGCTCTCGCCTTGCCTTGCCTCGCCTCGGCTGCCGGCTTCCTGCTCTTCTCTGGGGCTCCTCCGCCGTCGGCTTAGGGGAGCAGCCGGCTGGCTTTCGGGGGGCGCATCCGGCGGGCGCGAGAGGAAGTGGGGCCGGCTGGGCGTTGGCCGCGAGCCTCGGTGCGGTACGCGGAGGAGCCCCCGGGGGGCTGCGCGCGGGATGCCTCAGGTATGGGCTGCAGCGGCTGCTCGCAGGAGGCGGCGCCCAGCCCGGCCCGACCCGACCCTGCGGCCGCGCGGGGCTCCGGGCTCTGGTCGCCGGCTCCTCGTGCTCCAGCCCGAAGCCTCGGCTCGGAAAGGAGCCCGGCGCGCCCCACCTCCGGCGATCTGGGCTAGACTGGCCTTCCAGGAGGCTCTCCCGAGTTGTCCGGACAAACAGCTGTCATGGACGCTTTATCCGTCGGGTTTGACAATTGCATTTTAAGTATCTACTGTGTTGTACCGAAAGGAAATTATTCCCATCAGACCCAAGTGGGCATGCACCGTGCAGCCCTGTGTGCAGGTATCTGGAGGGCAGGATTACGTCACGGGGCGTTTGCCTTACAGAAACTGGAGTTTTCCTTTTTAAAAATCCTGTTTTACAGGTAGAATACAAAACTGCCTTGGTTTATTGTTTTGCAAAGGATAACTTTGCCAAACTGCCGTTGGCGTCTCTTAAAGCGAAAAGTCTTCTGGTAGTGAAAACTACGGTAAAACGAATCCCAGAAGGTCATAACTTCAACAGGAAATAGGCGTGTTGATAGGAGATTAATGCAGAGAGTTGGCTGTTTGGATAATAACATGGTTACAATGGCCTCTTTTCCCCTTTGCTCCCAGAATTTTTTTTTTTGTATGCGTAGTTCGTGTTTCTACCTTTATCTAGGAATCTTATACATGATTTTTCAGTAGCTTTAATTAATTACTAGGCCTGCCCAATTTATATTGGACCTAAAAAAAAATAGCCTTGGAGTCACTCATTCATCGCTGGTAGTCTTCCACCTTCTTACCTTTATAACTAGGCCAAGAGACTAAACATTTTGTCATAGGACTCAGCATTCTATTTCCAGTAGAATGAAAGCTGAAGCAAAAGGACTTGGTGGGTCTGGACTTGGTTGGTCTTATTTATCCGTTCCTGTAGAATGTAAGCTCCTCGAGGACTGGAAATGCTTTTCATCTTTATCTTTACTCTCTCTTATAGTCGATAAGCATTTACTAAGTGCCTACTCTAGGTACCAGGCATTGTGTTAAATGCCCCAGATAAATGTATACAGAATGCTTCAAAGGTCTTAGTGCAGTTTCAAGCTTTGAGAGTTTAAAATTGCACCAAGACTTTTGTATGGTATAATATACTCTAGCATTTACAAAGGGATTACCTTGTATATAGTATGCATTAATAAATGCACGTTGAGTTGTAAATTGAGGAGAGGAGTGACCTAAGGTCCCTTTCCTGTTTTTAAAGCCTTTGAGTCTGTTATTTTCCTTTCATAACAGGTCACACATATACAGAGTGCCTCAAAGGACTTAGTGCAGTTTAAAGCTTTGAGAGTTTAAAATTATACTAAGACTTTTGTATAGTATAACTAGTGTTTTCCACACTATGACTCTGAGGTTGTTAGTGCTGCAAGGACTATTAGCCACATTTTACAGAGAAACTAAAGCTCAGAAAATGAGTGCTAAATTCACCAAGATTAAAATTCATGTCTTCTGACTCCAAATCCACTGCTTTTTCCACTATCCCATGCCCCCTTTCCCTGCCTAGTTTTGTGTTATTGTTCAGTCATGTAGGACTCTTCATGACCCCATTTGAGGTTTTCTTCTTGGCAGAGATACTGGAGTCGTTTCCCATTTCCCTCTCCAGCTCATTTTACAAGTGAGGAAATTGAGGCCAGCAGGGTTAAAGGATTTACCCAGGATCACACAGCTAGTCTGAGGCCAGATTTGAACTCAGGAAGATGAGTCTTCCTGACTCCAGGCCCAGCACTCTGTCAACTGTACCACCTAACTGCCCTTAGTTTTATACACCTATCCCTTCAGTTTATGAAAGAGATTCAGAAACAGTTCATTAGATGAATATTCATAGTTTCATGCCTAATATACTACTCATTCTTATCTGATTCTTATCTCAGATAGGAAATGCAGTATGAAATAGTTTTTTAAAATTTCACTAGAGCAAATTTGGGGTTGGGGGAGATAATGAATTTGGATAGGTGGTGTTTGAGATAGCTGCGGGATATCCAGGTGCAGGTATCAAGCATTGGTACTTTAGGCCTGGAGTTTAAGAGAGATTAGAGCTGGACTGAAGGGAGGTTTCCTTTGACTTTGTCAGGAGTATCAGAACTCAACAGGCTATAAGATGCATTTTCCTCTTCTAAATGAGGATTAAGTCAGTTGGGTTGCCTTCATAAATTTAGATCTGGAATGAGCCATAAAATTCATCAGGTCCAAATCCCCTTATTTTGCAAATGGGGAAACTGAGAGAAGTGTAATGATTTGTTAAAGATCCCATAGATAGTAAGTGGCAGACTTAGGTCTCTTGACTACAAATCCTGCACACTCTCCCTTTATCACATTCTTCAATAGTCCTCATGTGTTGATCCTAGCCTTCAAACTGGAAGAGAGAGAACAGGGGTCAAAGTGTGTAGTGAGACATGAGCATTTGTTACGTGCCTTCTATGTGTCAGGCACTATGCTAAGTGCTAGGAATACAAAGAAAGGGGGGGAACTCAAAACAAAAACCTAGTCCATGGTCCTAAAGAGTTCACAATCTAATGAAGACCACAGTCAAACAACTATGTACAAACAAGATATACACAAGATAAATTGGAGATAATCTTAGAAGGCACTTGCACTAAGGTAAAGTAATGTTGATGGTTTGGGGTAAGGAATACTAGAGAATATACCCCTTTTCCTGGGGAAATTACTTTTCTATCTTAATGCTTCTGAAGTATGTCCAGGAGAGGGCATATGGGGTGGGATAGGGAAGTGAAACCATGCCATAGTGGGAATAGTTTAATAGAATTAGGGCTGTTTAGCCTGGAGAAGAGAAGATGGAAGGGAGATATAGAAATTAGAGCTTTCCTAAAGTGAAATGGTTCACCTTAAGAATTAGTTTCCCATTAGGTAGAGTCTTAATGATTCACTTGTTGGGATTGTTAGAGAGGAGGGATTGTGTCATGGACCCTTTGACAATCTGGTGAAGCCTGTGGAACCCTTCTCAGAACAATGCTGCTTACATTGATAATCAAAAGAAGTGCTAAATTTCAGTTAGAGCTCAGTGAAAATAAAGATGCAATTTTTTTTCCCATCCAAGTTCATGGACCCCCTGAAATCTGTCACTAGACTCCATGGTAACGGCCCCTCTGGTAGAGAGCTTTGGTGTGTTGGAGAAGTGACTTTGAGGTTCTTCCCAACTGTTAGAGACATTGAGGAGAAAGAAGAAAGAGACTCCTTTTGGTTTCCTTCAAGTCCCAACCAAAAATTCTACCTTCTACAGGAAGCTTTTTCCAGCCCCTCTTAATTCCAGTACCTTCCCTCTAATTATTTCTTGTTTGTGTATATTTGTATGCTTGTTGCCTCCCCCCGTTAGATTGTGAGCTCCTTAAAGGCAGGGCTTGTCTTTTGCCTTTTTTTGTATCCCCATCACTTAGCACAGTGCCTGGCATGTAGTAGTTGCTTAACAAGTGCTTGTTGACTGGTTGACTGACTATTGGGTATAATGGAAAGAATGCTGCACCTAAAGTCAGGCGAGACCCACACTCTAATCCCATTTTTGCTTATTAGTTGTGTACCATGAGCAAGACCCTTTCTCTACGCCTGTTACCCCATCTGGAAGAATAACTGTCGCAGTACCTGCCTCACAGGGTTGCCATGAAGATCCAATGAAATACTGTATCTATAAAACATTTATAAACCTAGTTGTTAGGTAAATGGCAATTATGATTTAACAGAGAGGCAGAAGAAGAGACTAAAGGACAGCAGGAGAAGGAATGAGAGTGAAAACATGGATGACAAAAGGATTCTTAGCTTCAGAAATGAGTGTTAGTGGAAAAGAAATTGTTTTTGTCAGAACTCTCCTTGTCATTTCTTGATTTATCTCTTCTCTATTTCTTCTCACCTATTTATTACCCTTTTTTTGATCCAGATTCCTTACACCAAGAGTATAAGGCAGAATGGAAGGGAAATATGAGAGCTACTAGAAAGCTCTTTTGAGCTACTAGTGATCCACTGTACACAGCATATTAGGAAAATGTGAAGAATTAAAGAAGAACTAAAATTTTGGTAAAAATAACATCTGGCATTTATGCAGTGCTTTAGCATTTGCAAAGCTCTGCACTTTTGGTCTCACTCTAACCATGTGAGATAGATACTATTGGTATTAATATCCCCATTTTACAGATGAGGAAACTGAGGTTAGAGAAGGTAAATGACTTGCTTATGGACAGCCTGTGTCAAGCAGGTTTCAGACTCAGGTCTTCCTGACTCTAAGGCCAGAATTATACTCATAAATAAAATGTTTTATGAAATGATTTATCTGTAGTCAATTTGATTCTTTGTAATACTGTAGGGGAGTAGAAGAATTATAGAAGATCCCCAAATCATTTATATTCAACTGTTATATCTGAAAACATGTTTAAAATTCTGGAAATGCCCCTTAAACAACCACAAAAAAATGAAGCCTCATTAGAAAGTCGAGTTAGAGCCTTGCATGGTAGTTAAAAGACAATTCTTACTCTTCTTACTAAATTGTAAACTCTTTCTGAACTCCTATTCCATGCTGGAAATAGACTGAGACTGATTCAAAAATTTTTTTTTCCATTTATATTTTTCCTAGAAAAGGAATGGTAAATAATTATTTGTATTTCAAAGGGTTTTTCTAAAATAACTTTGAAAGACTTAAGGACTCTGATTAATGTGTTAACCATGATTCCAGAGGACTGCTAATGAAGCATGCTACCCACCCCCTGACAAAGAGGTAATTGACTTAAGGTACACTGTGAAACCTATGTTTTCAGACCTGGCCATTGTAGGAACTTGTTTTGCTTGACTATACATATTTGTTACAAGTGGGTTTTTACAATTTTTTTTTTATTTTTTGGGGGGGTGGGCAGAGTTAGAGAGAGAGGGAAGACTAGGGATAGGGTTGTCAAGAAAGAAAAGAGGATTGTTAAAGCATTTTTTAAAAATGCACGGAAAAGAATAGAAACAGACAAGTGAGAAAATTTTGAAAGTCACTGGTTGATCTTATTATATACTTAAAGGGAAACGCAGGCAGCATGCGGTTGTTAGTCATGGTTTTATAAATACTGTCGTCTTTTTCTTTTCGTTTGTAAATGGAAATGCTCATTTTGTTTGGTGTCCAGTTCAGAATAAAAGTGTGCGTGTGTATAGATATATCTATATGGGCATATAGATATATCTATGCGCACACAGGGCTTTTCTAAAGGCTTAAATAGAGAAAGTTAAAATATCAATAAAGGAATTCTTTAATTGGAATAAGTACTGTCAAACTGAATAGCAAGAATCTCTTACGTGATCACGAGTGAACTATACCTAAGGAATTGCTTTTGCTTCCTTTTAATAGGGTGAGTTTGCCTTCCTCCTCCTCCCCCTCCCCCCATCATCAGACTCCTATTCCAAGTAAATCTTTGAAGAAACGGTGGTGGTGATATATTCCAAACAGAGCCCCAGAAGGGAGGAACCTGCTCCATTCTCCAGATGTTCCTTAGAATTTTACCAACAACAGCCTGGTGGAAATCTCTCTTCGGCTGAAAAGCATTAGAGCAACCACTGGCTATATGTAATACTTTCATTAGCCTGTTATGTTCCATTGCATACCCATTCTCCTTGGAACAGTCTCTGAGCTTACATTTCATTGGCTCAGATATCAGTTTTTAAAAAAAGTTTTATTGATGCTTTTTGTTCTTATATCACAACCATTTTCCCTTAATTGCTCCTTCCCTCGTCAAACCCACTCACTATCTCTGACAGTGTATACCATATTTTATATCTGTAGGCCTTCCTATGTGTGCTGAACAGAGGGAAGTGTTTTTCATTATTAGTTTTCAGAGATTGATTAATAATCAGTGATTGTTGTCCCTTTTGCTATATTGATAATATCTAGGATGAAAGATCTTCAGAGAAAAAACAAGGCTGGAGATGAGGAAGGATTATAATTAATGGGGAGTGTTTGAACAATAAAGGAGGAGAGATAGCCCCCCCCCCCCCAGGTAGGGTCACCTTTTTACAAGTTAGCAATATTAAGGTAGCCTTTATGGCTATGTTTGGGAATCCCTCCACAGCATGGGTCTGACCATATCATCATGTGAGTTTTGGAGGCTGTTGCCTCCGATATCAAATATAAGATCCCTCTCTTTGATATTTGAAGCTCTTCATAGCCTGGCCCCTCTCTGCCCTTCCAGTCTTACGCCTTACTTCCCTCCACACACTCAGCTAGAGTTTATGAAAACTCTTCCAGGGAAAACAAGTTAGCAACATTAAGGTTGCTTTTATAGCCTTTTTATGCTACATGGCCCTCTTGGGGGTGTCTGGAACGCTGAATGTGTCCCATAAATGAATTGCACTGTTGTCTTATTTATCCTGGCTTCAAAACTCTCATCCTTCTGCAGTAGGCCTTTCCTGCTCTGTCCAGATGCTAATGCCTTCCCCCTTCTGAATACCTTCATACACTCTGATTATATCTTGTTTGTACCAAGTTATTTATATGTTGTCCTTCCATAAGCTCCTTGAGGGTAGGTTTTTGCCTTTGTATCCAGAGTCCTTGGGGAAGGGGACAAGGGAAGGGAACAAATATCAAGCACCTATTTGCCTGGCACTGTGTTGTGCTTTGTAAATATTATTTCATTTACCTCACAATCCTCTGCTGTTGTGAGCCCCATTTTACAGTTGAGACTCATGTAGGAAGTAGCACTTGACCTGGGTCTTGAAGGAAGTTAGGGATTCCAAGAGGTAGAGTTGAGGAGAGAGGACATTGAAGGTATAAGGAATAGTCTGTGCAAAGGCATGGAGGTGGGAGATGGAACGTTGCATATGAGGAACAGGATATGGGCTAGTTTGACTGGAATGACAGAATGTGTAAGGTGGAGTTCATGATATTCAGGAAAGTTAGGTTGATGGAATACAGAGCAAAGCAGATTGTCTTCTTTTTTTTCTCCTGACTTCTCCCATTCTTGTATAGTATCTTTTTAATATGTATATATGTACATATATATATATATACATACATATATATATATCTTATATAATTTTTCTTTGCAACATAACTAATGTGAAAATGTATTTAATAGGAATGTATGTATAGAGCCCATATCAGATTGCATGTTATCTTGGGGAGGGAGGGGGAGAAAATTTAAAACTTATGGAAGTGAATGTTGAAAAGTAAAAATAAATAACCAATTTGGGGGGGGAAACACTTTAAAAAAAAGAGAAGAAAAAAGAAGGGTTGGATTAGCATTGTGAAAGACTTTAAATGTCAAACACAGAATTTGTATTTTATCCTAGGGGTAATAGGGAACCACTGGAGCTTTTTTAGCAGGGGACTGATATGGTCATGCATATGTTTTAGGAACATCATTTTGGCAGCTGTGTGGGTAAGAGATTGGAGAGGGGGAGAGACTTAAGGAACTGAGATTAATGAGGAGGCTGTTGCTGTAGGTGAAAAGGGCCTGAATTAGGATTATGTCCATGTGAGTAGGAGTGTGGGGATAGATGTGAGACATGCTATGAAGGTACAGTTTACAGAACTAGGTGGCCAACAGGTCATGGAAGGTGAAAGAGAGGAGTCAAGAAGGTGATCCAGAGGTTGTGAATCTTGATAACTGGGCAGATGCTGATCCACTCAACAGAAGTGGGGATTTTAAGAAGAGAGTTTATGGTTGAGGAAAAGAAAATAAGTTTGTTTTGGACAAAGTTGAAATAGCTAATACATCTGGAAGGAGATATTCAGCAAGTATTTGATGATATAGGAGTAGAGTATAGGAGAGAAATGAAAAATGTGCATCTTGGTTTAATCTTCATAAAGATGATAATTGAACCCATGAAGATAATGGCACCATTAGATAGAAGAAGGCCAAGGATAGAACTCTAGGGTACTTCCACACATGGAGGAAAAGAAATGGATAGCAATCCAGCCAAGGAGACTGAGAAAGAATGGTTAGAAATAGGAGAACCAAGAGAGAGAGCAGGGAGAGGAAAGTATTCATTCAGGAGGAGGGCCTGGGGTGGTCAGTAGTGTTAAAAGCTACAGATAGGTCAGGAAGGATAAGGACTAAGCAAAAGTCATCAAATTTAATAATTAAATGAACATTTTGTAGAGAGCAGTTTATATTGAATAGTAGGGCTGGTTGGAAGTCAGTTTTCAAGGGATTGACAGGTGAGTCTACAATAGTCTGGCTGTGTAGGGGAAGGAGAGATGAGATGCTGATAGCTTTAGGGAATGGGCAGGTTCAAGTGAAATGGTTTTTTTTGTTGTTGTTTATTTTTTGTTTGTTTCATTTTTAAGATGGCGATCTGGGCTTGTTAAACAGTGGGATAGGAGCCAAGTTGAAACCTGGAACAGTAAATAGATGCTGACTTTAATATAATTTTCAAGTATTATACATACCAAATTTTTATCCATCCTATTTGCCAAGTAATTGTTTAATTATACCTTGTGCATTGGTATAAAGAACAGCTAGTAAGAAAATTCCACATATCTTGTACCAAGGCAGATAGTGATTGTTGTGTAGTTTGTAGGCTTAAACAGTTGACCGGGGCATTGAAAGGTTATGTGTTCACACATCCAATGTGTGTCAGAGGCTGGACTGAATTTAGATTTTCCTGATACCTAGTTTAGCTCTATCCACCACACCATGCTACCACTCATTGGAACTTATGTATTTTTATTTTATACATTTAAATACATTTTTTCTGAGAAGCGATCTGTAAGCCTCATCAGATTGCCAAAGGGGTGAATGATGCAGAAACAAAGTTAAGAAGACCTAGATTATGTGATCTTGAAGATGATACTGTTTCAGCTGAACTATCCTGTGATTCTAGTGGTACAAATCCTCAGAAGTCTGAGATTGGGTGGGACAACACTAACTACTTCTGTAGCATCTACGGGGTTCAGTATTGAGTGCATACTATGAGTTAGGCAGTATGCTTAAGGCTGGGGGAGGAGGGTTACTGAAGTGGAAAGTAGAGTTCCTTTCCTCAAAGAGTTTACAATTTAGTTGGAGAGAGAAAGATCAGGGAGTAGCTAAGGAAGGTTACATGGAAGTGAGACTTTGAGCTAGGTAAAATTTGGGTAAGGAAAAGACAGGATGAAAGGAACATAGTGCATTTGTGAGAAGTCCAGCCAAACTGGAGTGGGGAGTAGTGGGAAATAAAGTTTGCTAGGGTAGAATGAGTCTACATTATGAAGGGCCTTGAAAACCAGAATCAGCAAAGCTATTAAATTTGATATGATAGGAAATTATATATTAAAAGCACTGTTTTAAAGATTTGTCTAGCAGGTATTTGTAGTATAAGTTGGAAGCAAAGAGAACTTAAGAGTCTGGGAGGTGCTCTGTGGTCACAGGAGAGTATAAGCAGAGGCTGCTTTGTAAAAAAAAAAAAAAATCACTTAGAAGCCAGCTGTTTGCAGTTCTTCCCACCCTCCTCCATCTGTAGAGGTCTCATATCCGGGGGCCCTTCCCTTTAGATTGCAGGGTGGAGGAACAGTGCTTTGAAGTGTGACCTCTACAGAGTTAAAGTAGTTTCTTCAGATCCTTCCTCCAAAAGGTCCTAGTATCTTGTGCTTGGTCCATCTTCCCATTTGCAAAATTCAGTTTAAAGACGTTCTCTTTGAAGCTGTTCAGAAATGGAAAATTGTTATTGCATAACTAAGGAGTATTTTTTTTGTTGGTGCTAGTTTTCTGGGGGGAAAGTTCAGAAATTCTCCTCAAAGACTCTTGTGCAAATGATCTGTTCATAAAATCCCTGTTTGTTGTTATACTATATTGGCAGTATGATTCTGAGAACAAAGTGCATTATTAAAAAGATGTGTTAATGTTAGAGCAGAAAGTAGGAAGTTTGGTGAAGAGATGGGAAGACATGGTAATGGTTGGTTGCCATTTGGTGAGTTGTACAGTTGGAGAAAGGATATGGATGGCTATGCAACATAGTCCTTTCTAAAGCCATTCTTCAATACGTACCTCTAGAAGCTAAAACTCTTCAAAAACTTATCTGCCAAAGTCTCCTTTTCTGATCTCAATATCCTTCTTCTAAAATTCTTTTACATTGTTTATTCTAAATCTCAAAAACCTGTTTCCTTTCTTTGAGAGTCTTGATACCACTTTTTGAAATGTTTAAATGTGGGAGAGAAATTAGACCCTTAATATCTTCTTATTTTCAAATAGGAGAAACTGGAAGAAATCAATCAACAGGTAAATTTATTCAGTGCCTAGTAGTGTCAGGCAGGTGCTGTGCTAGGTACAAGCAATACAAAGACAAAAATGAAACAGTTCCTTCCTTTGAGAAGCTTACTCTCTTTTGGGGGAGGTAAAATGTACATATATCAGTATGTACAAAATAAATGCAAACTAATTTTTTGGTGAGGGAGATGAGGGAGCAGCTGATGGGATTAGTAAAAGCTTCCTGTAGAAAGTGGTACTAGAGCTCAGTCTTAAAGAAAACAAGGGATTCTAGGAGATGGAAATGAGGAAGGAGTACAATGGCCTAGAAATGGGAGAGAGAGAGAGAGAAAGAATGAGAGAGAATAGCAAGAAGGCCATTTTGACTGAATCGTGGAATGTAGACAGAAAAGTAATGTATAGCAAAGTTGGAAAGTTAGATCAGCACCAGGAAGGGCTTTACAGATATGTTTATTTTTGATTATCGAGGCAGTAGGAACCAGTGAGTAGGGGAATAATATGATGAGACTTGCAGTTTAGGAAGATCACTTTGATAGCTTGTAGAGGTTGGATTGGAAAGGGGAGCAATTTGAAGACCATTTTGGAAACCATTGCAGTAAATCCATATGAGAGGTGACGAGGACCTGAATCAGGTTGATATAACTTGTGGGACATGTATAATACATCAGTAGAAGATTAAGAAAGTAATAATAATATGGTAATTCACATTTCTATAACACTTCAGGCTTTGTGAAAAGCTTTCCTTGCAGTAGCCCTGTAAGTGGTCAGCAGTTGTCATCCCTGTTTCAGCAGATAAGGAAGTGGAGGTTCACAGAAGTTAAGCCATGAAGGACATGCTCTAACAATAGAATTGAATAAATAGTTATTAGGAGCCTGCTTATGTGGAAATTGTTGTGCTAAGCTCTAGGAATACAGAGACAAAGGCAAAACAGTCCCTGCTTTTGAGAATATTATCGTTCATTAGGGGAATATAACAGGTACAGAGATAACTATAACATGAGGAGGAAAAGAGCACTAACATCTAGGGAGAGCAGGAAGGCATCACAGAGGAGGTAGTATTTGAGATTCTAAGAGATGGAGGTGAGGTTGGGCTGCATTCCAGACACAGGGCTCAACCGGGCTGATATGTGGAGATGGGAGGTGGAACTCATGAAGTTGGGGAGCAGCTAGTAGGCCAGTTTGGTTGGAATGTCAGGTTTCTGAATAGAGAGTCTAGAAAGGCAGGTAGATTATGGAGGGTTTTACATTCCAGGCTGAGAAGTTTGTATTTTAGATGCTTGAGATTTTTGAGCAGGGAGTGACATGGTCTGACTTGTGCCTTAGGAATATTATGTTGATGGCTCTGTGGAGAATGGATTAGACAAAAGACTAGACACAGGAATCATAGAGTTAGAGCTTGATGAGGCCTTTGAAGTCATCTGGTTTACCTTCATCATTTTACAGATGAGGAAACCAAGACCCCGGAGATTAAGATTTGTATCAGGTCATGTAAAAGAAGTGACACCTGCAGAGTTCCCAGTTCCTGTAACTACAAATGCAGTGCTCTTTCCATTTTGCTACCCCATTGCAGTAGTCCAGATAGTGCCAGTCCCTAAACCATGGTATAAGGGGCATATGAGAGAGATGCTGTGGAGATAGGCTTGACAAGACTTGGCTAATAATTGGTTATAGGGGAGGGGAGGAACGATGGAGAGAGAAAAGTCAGTAATGACTCCCAAATTTGTGAATGTGGGTGACTGGGAGCATGCTGGTGTGCCTGACAGAAATAGGGAAGTTTGGAGGAGGGTTAGGTTTAGGGAAATGGTAGTAAGTTACATTTTGAACAAGTTGAGTTAAGGGATGCCAGTGGAACATCCAGGGGGTACTATTTAGCAGACAGTTGGTAGTGTGGGACCAGAGTTCCAGAGAGACATTAGGACTGGATATAAAGATATGAGAATCATGCATAGAGACGATAATTGTACCCATGGGAACACTAAACAAGTATATGGGGAGAAAAGGGCATAGAACCTTGGGGAACACATTTGGAGGGCAGTAGAATGAGTGAATAATCATCTGACAAAGGAGACTGAGAAGTTGTTAGACAAGTAGAAGGAGAGCCAAGATAGAGCGAGGAGGAAAACGTGTCCAAGAAGAGGCAGTTGTCAGTGTCATGCTGTAGGAAATCTGAGTACTGAGAGAGGAACATTGAATAGTTGAGATAAACTTAGAATAGTTTGAGAAGAATTTTGGATCAGAAGCCAAATCCCAAAGGTTTGAGAAGGGAGTGGGAAACGGAGGCAACAAGTGAAGGTGGTACTTTCTAGGATGGCTTATGAGAAGGAGAAAATATATAGGCCAGGAGCTTGAGGGCATGAGGGTGAAGGTCATAAAGACATATTTCTAGGCAGCAGGGAAGGAATAGGTGGATTAGAGAAGAAAGAAAGAGGCAAGAGATCACAAAGGGTCAAGCTCCTGGAATAGATAGGCACATCTAAGATCAAGAGCAGAAGCTGAAGGTTCGGCTTGATCAAGGGCTACCTCCTTCTCAGAACCTGACACCAAAGAGAAAATGAGAAGGGATTTTGACATAGCAAGTAGGGGAGAAGAGGGAGATCAGGTAGATGGCCTTTTTTTCTCAGTAAAACAGAAGACAATATTCTCTGCTGAAAAGGGAGATGGAAGAAGACAGTGCTGTAAGGGGGCTGGTATAGAGGATGATAACGTCAATCACAGAAGAATGAAAGTGGGGGCCCATGTGAGATTGGATAACTAAGAACTGAGTTTTTCAGTTACTAGAAACCATATACCAAGTAACTATGTGATGAACCAGGCCTTTGATTTATTGTGGCTCTCTCCATTTAACTCCAGTTTGAGAAGTAGTGATGTAGAAAGATCGTGCAGGTGTGACTATTATTCTAATATGAAGTGTAGGAAGAAGAGAACCATAGAATTTTTGCGGGGGGTGTGGTAGTAGAGGATAGCAAGTTGTTCAAAAAAGAAACTAAAATTTGTGCTGGAGTGAAACAAAAAAAAGATGTTCTTTTCTCTTTACAGTGGAGAAGGCTTGCTTATCCAAGGCATGATTTCTTTTAGGCCTAGCCTATTTTATTTTCATTTCTTTGCCTATAGCCCAGTATTTATTGACTTGGTAGATTAAGAGAATTCTTTTACAAAGAAGAATGAGTCACTATGATACTTCCTGTTTGGGGAAAAAAAAGTCTGAGTAGACAGTCTCCAGTATGCATTTGAAATAGATTCAACATTTTGACTGTTGGTGGAGCACTGATAAGTTTTTCATACAAAACTGCCTTTCCCACATTTGGGTTTATCCGAAACCTTATTGGTGAAAGAGTCTCTTAAAATTAATTAACGGAGGTTAAAAAAAAGGCAATTCTGTAGCCACTTTACCCCAAAGTGTTTGTCACTCTATATCAAGTATTTAAAATATCTTTTTCTGTCTGTTCCTTTAAGCAGTTGACTCTAATCAGTCAGTTAAGCAAAAATCTAGAAAAACAGCTTATTGAAAGAGAGAACTGTGCCAATCTTGTGATCACTGTGGCATTTACCACATACCTCTAGGAGTGTGTTAGGTCATGACTGTACTGTGGCTCAGTCTTTTTTAGCTTCCCTATCCATTGGGTGAAGGGTGGAGACAAACAGGAAGCAGCCTGGCAGAGAGAGAGAGAGAGAGAGAGAGAGAGAGAAGGAGTACAGTTGCTATAGCTTGTATTCCATCTTCATCCCTAATCTTGCTCCCCCAACACACACACACACACACACACACACACACACACACACACACACACACATCCTTAAGAGACTGAGGACTTTTACATATTTTCACTAAAGATCCTTGTAAATGATTTGATTACCTCAATAACTTCCTCCCAAGTAAACTTCTTTCTTCCTTACGTTCTTACCTCCCAGATACCTTTTTCAGGACTTTTATCAAGGAATAGATGGGGCAAAGTAGTTGAGAAAGGGCAAAGAGTATATTAAAAAAAAATAAAAGTTGTTTTGGGGATGTTAATTCTGTATATTGACTTGAATTTTTTTTTCTGTTTTTGAGGCGATGGCAACCATGTGGTTATTTAACCATTGTATTTCCTTATTTATATCTTGAAGAGGATAGGGAAGTTAGTTAGCAGGGTGATTATATAGTTATTTGTGTGCAGCACTTAAAGCCAGTTATACAGTCAGGATGCTTCCTGATTGGCTTAGAGCAGTGGCATATTTATCCAGGTTGGAAAGTCCCCACATCATCTTGGTGGTGGTCTAGGAGAAGAGGCCATTCTCATCTGGGAACATAAGGGAGCTGGATGCTGCATCTTTGGGTTCCAGGACTGAATAAAGACATAGGTCAAACTAGGCCTAGGAAACTTTAGGTAAGGATTAGGTTAGAGTTGGTGTACTCAATCTGAAACTGGTGAGTTTCTTTATGCCTATTTTTCACTATATTTCCTTAGTATATTATTTGTGATTTTGTATATATTTTTTTTCCTCTTGTAAATAATCCTTAGAAAAGGGCCTCTTGTGGTCTGGAGTAGAAGGGAAAGAGAAAAATTTACAGGGGTAGAAGAGAGAGAAAAGAACTTGGTAGAATTGAACACCAAGAAAAGAAGAGGACAATTAAATAGTGTTTCAGTGCAGCAGCCTTTTGAACCCAAGAAACCAAACTGGTTCAGGATCCTGGAAGGTTCAAGAAGGTTAAGCACCTCTAGTAGAGCTTCTATTAATCGAGGGATTTTAGAAAGAAATAAAGGTTTCCTGTCTCAATTCTAAACTCAGCTGATACCCTAGGAAGCTAGCTTAGATCACTGGAGGCCTGGATCTTTCAGAGGGAGAAACCAGCAGTCAGATCTGATATGTAAGGTGTGTGTGTGTGTGTGTTTTGTGACTTTTTATTCCTTACTTTCCTTACTATGCTATTCCTTACTATGCTTTCAGATAAATAGGTTTATCTAAGTTGGTGGTAGCAACTATAGCAGCAACATCAAACTGTAGTTGGTGAATTGAGACAGTAAAGTCACTCACAGTGAACATTTTTATCTGCAGTCTCTTCTCAGTATGTTAAATATCTTATCCAGATACCTTTCCTTTGGACTAGCCCTCCCATCCTAGCTTCTCCATTTTGATAGTCATTGCTTTAGAGAAGTTATATGTAAGGAATCACTATGCGAGAGTAGGCAAATAACCTTATACAAGATTAGATTTGATTTTAGTTATGGGTCAGAAGGTGCTTTAATCAATATTTTTTCCTCCAAAAAACTGTATTTGTAATAATTATGGATAGGTACAGGTTTCATTTTGAAAAGACACTTTGTACTATTTGAATTATATTGACAGTGTACCCAATACCTTCCATTAGTCAGCAATCAATATTTATTACTATTTCGTTATAGAATCATAACTTAGATTTGTAAGAAAGGGACTTCAGGAGGGGGTTAGTCAAATACCTACCCAAATCATGAATCCTGTGTTTTATGTTACTTATTCTTAATAGTTTTTTTTTAGATAAATTTTTCAGCCATGAGCAAATTGAATGACGATTTAGTTATCTTTTTTACCAAAATTAATTGAAGCAGATACTTATGAAGTCATTGAAGATAAAAGAATCCTTTCCATTTGAACAGATATTGGGGCTTCTGTAGTTCAATAGATTTATCATAAATATTTCAGCTCCTCCATCTGCTCCTAATAGCTTCCACATGTTTAAATTGTATGATTTAACAAGATGAAGTCATAGGATTTTAGAACTAAAATATACCTCAGAGCTCATCCACAGGAATCCAGTGCTTAAGTTAATGGGAATGAATTTCTTTAAAATTTATTGGCAAATTCATTTATTGAATAGCTTACCGTTAGCCCTGACACTTGTTGAAATTGCTGTTATACAGTGATCATTGCTGGATATTCATGTCAGAACCAGTGTGTTATCAATTACAGATTGATTTCTGGTATTAAATATTAGAAATATTGTAGGAACAATAAATTAGAGATAGTGATTGTTACTTTTTTACTATCTGTAAATTAAATGTTTCTAAATTTTTTTAAGTCTTTTTTTCTGAATTTGGTATTACCATCAATAAAGCATTTGTTGTTTAAGACTATAAAAATACCTTCTTTAGTTAATTTTGCTGTTATGGTTTTTAATTGTCATCAGATAAGACCAGTTTTCAGATAATCCAGTCCACTACAATATCAGCTCCACTGATAAAGAGGATGAATTCTAGTGGCATATTTTCACAAAACATAGAATTTTAGACCTAGTAGAAGCTATATCAGGGCAGGTAGATGGGGTGGTTGATGGAGCACTGGGCTTGAAATCAGGAAGACTCATCTTCATGAGTTGAAATCCATCCTCAGATACTTAGTGGCTCTGTGACCTTGGGCAGCCAGTTAACCCTGCTTGCCTTGGTTTTGCATCTGTAAAATGAACAAGAAAAGGAAATGGCAAACCACTCCAGTATCTTTGCTAAGAAATTCTTAAATGGGATTATGGACACAACTGAAATGACTCACCAACAACAACAACTGAAGCCATATCTAGGAAATGGAGAAGGATGAATCAGAAATGACTAGAAAGTTTCAGAGTTATGTCATTGAGATGATTGGTAGTACCAGAGAGAAGGAAGTTAGGAAGGGACATAAGAAAAAATATTATGCATTTAATTTTTAAAAATAAAAGCAAACACATGTACAGCTGTTTATCTTAGTACAATATACAGCTTATTAGTTTCTCTCTCTCTTCTTCCATTTCTACTACCCCTTCCTTCCCCACTCCTCTGTATTTGTACACATAGAAACTTCTTTCTTTTTTTTTTTTTTTTTTTTTTTTTACCAGAAAAGACCATCTTTCTAAAACATACTACTCTTAGAGTGTGAACTAGGAATCAGTAGAACTAGATTCTGAATTTGATTTGCCTACTAACTTGTTTTATTTATTTTATCATTGTTATCAGAAGTAGACATATAAGAATCATGGAGACCTCTTCCAGATGGCAGAAAAATAAGCTTATTGTTCAAAAATATAATTAAAATAACACCAGTCATACTTAAAAACCTTCAACTGAAGCATTGGCTTATAAATGACCTTAGGCTGCATTAGGTAGAAGTATGTTGTCCATGGTGAAAAGGGTAGGGTCATAGTTCCATGGTACTCCGCTCTGTTTACACCACATCCACAGTATTGTATTAAGGTCCAGGCATGTATTTTAGGCAAAACACTGGCAAACTAGAAACTGTTCAGAAGAGGAGGGACCATGATGGTGAGAAGAGTGCAAAACATGCTGTACTGGAATCAGTTGAAGGAACTGGAGCTGTTTAACCCAGAGAAGGGAAAGCAGGGGTAGAGGGAACATTATTGTCAGTAGTTGGAAAAGCAGCTAGGTGTAGTAAAAATAGGACTTTTTTTTTATTTGGAACATGTCTTTGAATCACTTTTGTAAACTCGAGCAAGTAAGTTCACCTCTCCGAGCTTCAAATCAGTGAATTTTGTAAAATGAAGGAGTTGAACTAGATCATCCTTGAGATTACTTCCCACTCTAAATCTTACGATCCTACAAGTATTCGAAGGGACTCTCTTATGGAGGAGAGATTAGATTTGTGTGACTTGGTCCCAGAAAGAAGAATTAGATCTGTCAGTAGAAATTGCAGAGAAGCAAAGTGGATTTTGGTTTCACGTAGGAGAAAACTTCTCAGTAATTAGAACTGTTCAAGAGTGGAAGGAGCCACCCTTGGAGGGAGTTGGAGTCATCACTGAAAGTGTTCAAGGACATGTTAGATAACCACTTGAGGTTGTTGTAGAAAGGATTCCGGTCCAGATAGGGGTTGGATTAGTGGTTAACCTCTGAGGTCCCTCAGTTGTGAGGTTTTATATGATTTCTTAGAGAGAAAGAAAAATGACCATAAAAACACATGGTGAAGAAAGAGGAACAGTTGTCAAATCAGTCCGCTAGTATTTATTTATTGAGCCTCTGTGTGCCAGGCACCGTGCCAAGTGTTGTGGATACAAAGAAGGAGAGGGAAATCCCTGCTTTCAAGGAAGTTACTGTCTTCTAATGAAGGAGACAAAGTACAAACACCTATATACAAGCAGTTTATATACAGGATAAATTGAAGGTAATCACGGAGGGAAGGCATTAAGATTAAGGAGGACTTGGGAAAGGCTTCTTGCAGAAGGTGATATTTTAGCTGAGAAGAGAGCAAGGAGTTGATGATAACTCCTAGATTGAAAGCTCGACTTTCACTGGTGAAACCCTGGACTGTAAGAGGGAAGCTCAGAAGAGGGGAGGGTTTGGGGAAAAGAAAATTAATTCCATTTTGGACATGTTGGATCTAAAATGTCTCCAGGATCTTCTGTTTTGAGATGTCTAAAAGGTAGTTAGAGATGCAAGATTGGAGGTAAACTGGACAAGTAGATCTGAGTCATCTTTGTAGAAAATGATAATTAAAAATGATAGGAGCTGATGATCACCAAGTGAAGTAGTGTAGAAGGAGAAAAGAGTACCTAGGATAGACTCTTGGGAGACCTCTACTGTTAGCAGGCATGTGCTATATGAAAATCTAGCAAAGGAAATACAGAAAAATATGATTAAATCAATAGGAGGAGAACCAGGAAAGAGTCGTGTCCCATAAACCTGGAGAGAAGGGAGTAATAAGGAGGGGAGGGTGAACAGCTCTGTCAAAGGATGCAGAAAGGTCAAGAAAAGAACCAAAGAACAGTTGATAATTGTTCAGACAGCATTAGGCAAGATGAGCACGAATTGTTTTTTATGCTTCAGCAGGATACAGATAGCTGGGAAATGTATGTCTCGTATTGTAATATATTCTTGCCTGCTGGCCAAATTGTATTATGTGAGTCTTTTGAAAATATACATTGAATTTATTCGTTATACTTTTCTAATCTGTTATGGTAGATTTCTGCATAGTAAATTATCATATTTTAGTGTACACCTGGAGGCCCTATGCGTGCTAAAATTGAAACACTTCTGTATATCCTCAGATTGATGAGTTAGGTCCAAGGAAATTGTAGAAAGGAATTGTTAGGGAAAAGAGAGGAGTTGATACAATATAGAGATAGAGGTAAATAAATATATGATGTTAGAGGAGATAAATTGAGAGTTAAATGATGAGGGAATGGAGATAAAGTTGTTTTTCACATAACAAAACAGGTTGGACAAAAGTCACTAAAGTTTAAGTTAAAATTAGCTTTTAAAAATAACACTATATTCTGTGTGTATTATTCAAAGAGGAAAGGCTGTCCTACTGCCTTAAAGGGGAAAAAAAGCAACTTCGATGCTTTTTCAGATAAATAATAAAAGTAGTATAACATTTTCTTTCTTTTAATGTCCAATAATAAGTAGACAACCACAAGGATATACATCTTGATCCTGACATCAGGTTCTCCTTTGTACTGCTTGTTAAACTTCCCAGCTTCTCCTTTATGTTTGTTAGGGAGGCAGACCAGTGCTCTAATAGGCCTAATCTATAAAATTTTGATGTGCTAACCCTCTGTTATAAAGAAACCATTTAGGTATAACGGTACAAATACAGACGCAATCTACCCATTTTCTCATTATTATTGGACATAAACTTGTTGCCAATTATGAGGGACCACTGCTGCAGAATTTGAAATAGACAGATTATAAGATTGAATTTCTAGAGGGCATGTCGTCTTATTTATCTTTATACCTCCCAGATTTTAGTATACTATACTACATATAGTATGTGTTTAAATGAACTTTTTAATCATCTAGTTGACAGATATTTATTTTGATACATAATGACAACCATGCCTTTCCAAAACCAGTTCATATCTAAATTATGACCACTCACTGCAGCAATTTGAATGAGAACTTCCTGAATTTGAGTAATTCAAAAATGAAGAGAATTGATTAATTTCTTCTACCCACTTCAGTTCTTTGATTTGGTAGCAAATGTCTCTTCAAATAAATATGATGTATTTGTGTATTAGAATATGATGTATTCAAATGAATAACTTAAGCAAGAACACTGGGTAGCAGAAAAGGAAACCCATTCACAAAACTTTTATATCCAAAGAAGATTAAATAAAGGATATGCTTTACATACAGTTGGCTGGAGATGGGAATAGGATGCTTCCTATCTCCAAATCTGTGTCCACATTAGGGTGATAAGTATGGTAGTTTCCAAGATAGAGGTGGTGCATAGCTTCAGAGATAGCTTCCCAGCTTTCTTTTTTTGTATAGGAAAGCCTCATCTCTGACATATATTAGAGATGCTCCTTCCTTTTTGGAAATTCCGGGAAGGTGACTGGTGGGGAACAGGGTGTTATCTGCTACCTCTGTTTCCAAATCTACACTTTGGGATCTTTAGGTACAGTAGTTGGTTGAGAGAGATGAGAATATGGGTCTGGAATATTTCCTAATTTACCCAAGATTACCTAACAAATGTGATGTGGAGGGTCTTATCTATAATGACAGATGCTATATGGATCCATCTGAGCCCAAATGGTCTCTTACCTCTGATATTATTAGCAGCATTGCATAGTGGACAGAGACCTGAACTCTGAGTCAGCAAGACCTGGGTTCAAGTTCTGATTTGAATATAGACTATAAGCTACAGAAAAGGTGCTGGACTGCATTTGTAGAATGAGTTTCCTCATCTGGGAATTCTGTATGCCTGTGAAATCACAGGTCTAGTTACAGTGGTCTTGGGTTTTCCTCAAGTGAGGAATTGAAGGCTTTATAGAGCTCCTTATGGTTCCCACCCCCCTTTGGAATTCTACATGTGAAATACCAACTCAGGGCAGATGGAAGAAACTTCTAATAGACAAAGATCTAACAAGGGAGAACAACCTTACTTATTCTTATGACAGTATAAATGGGTCTGCATGCATCTATTCTATAGCAAACATTGTTGGTTCATTTGTATTTCTTGGAGTGAGGAAGGATAGCCTTTGCAGTTATAAAATTTTAAGAAGTAAAACCATATACACATAACAAGAAGGAGTATAGAATTATAGGAACCAAAAATTATGGAAAGAATTACAGCAGTTAAAAGTTTTGCTTACCTTGCCACAATATTCCAGAAGATGTCATGATGAGCTTCACTTGCTAAACAGAATTTAGACATTTGAGTCTTTGGCTTTATGTAATATCTTCTACCAACTAAGGATGCTATAACAAACTTGATAGATATCATTCTATGTTCAGAAAGAGGCCAGTAAGTTTTATTAAAAAGTACAAAAAAAGCACTTTAAAATTATGAAAAATTTAGCCAAATTACTAAAGCTTTAGAAATTCCTACTTGTACTTTGTTGTTGTACTTCAGAGTGAATAACAAAAGCATAGAATTTTAGACCTGGAAGAGACCATAAAGATCATGTAACCACAATCACTTTTTTTGGTGAGATATCTAAGCCTGAGAAGTGAAGTGACTTGTTCACACAAATGTTAGTAGAGCTGAGGCTAAAATCCATGTCTTTGGACTCACTGGCTAGAGTACCTGTTCCATTGTACTATATTTCTTCCCATTATGGAAACCAGAATGATACAAATGGGAGCTGGAGAAACTGTTAACGCTTGTAGTTATCATATTCATGTAGCATTTTAAGTATTTCTGATATTTTGTCAGAAATGTATATTTCACTTTAAATATGCAATTTCAAAAAGCTGCTAAGTTATTAAGTGTGATCTGGGACCAAACTGTTCTTCCACACAACTCTTATTTCATAATGAAAGTGGAAAAGTTGTTTAGCACAAATTTACTTTAAGGGAAACTTTGTTGAAATATATCTGTTTTGCCAAGTAAGGGATTTTTCTTGCAACAATTAAACTACATTGATTACTTGATTGTAAATTCTTTGAGCGTGGGAAACTTGTCTTTACTTTTTCTCCAGGACCTTGCACTGTTATGCATAGTATATGTTTATATGCAATTCCATTATAAACATTTCTTTTACTCTATAATATTTTGTTCTCCAAACCTATTAGAACATCCAAAATATAGCTAAATTAACTGACCAATTCTATTTTCCTGTCTTTCCTTTATCTGCTTTTTGATGGAAATGAGAAATATCTCAAAAGTTAGATGGCAGAAGAACTGAAGCGAACAAAGAACTTTGATAATACACAAACAGGATAATTAGATGCTAAATAATTGATGCTACTCTGCTTCAGCAAAACTTACCTACCCCAAAGACAGTAACACTTTTGGATTCATCATAGATTTTACATTTATTTTAACCTGAAGCTGAAGATATGTATATATGAATAACAAATATTTTATTTTCAAGCTTCTAAAAATGTTTAGATTTTGTTGGATTTAAGCAGATACTGTTAATAATAAGACCATTACTTTTCCCACAGCTTAACGAAAAGAAATCACATCTGATTTATAAACGTGGCCATAATCGAGTGTCATTCTACTCCACACATCATGGCACTTCCCTTCCGAAAGGACTTGGAGAAGTACAAAGATATTGATGAAGATGAACTCCTTGGTAAACTTTCAGAGACTGAACTAAAACAGCTGGAAACTGTTCTTGATGACCTTGACCCTGAGGTGGGTATTACTAAGAGAGAGGATAAAAGCATCTTGTTTTTCATCCAAATGCAAAAGTCCCTTCTTCCCTTCCAGCTTTTTCCTCTTCTACATAGAGGTCATTGTGCTTTCACTGTTTCCCATTACGAGCTTTATTCTTGCCTTTATTGACACTGATGCTTGTATCCAAAATGATCCCCCCAAATCCCTGTATTCAGAGCCTCTTGAAATGCTATGTCATCTATGAAGTGTTTGTTGACTAAACAGCAAGGTTGGGTGTAACCTGGAATGTAGTAACATAAAAATTCACCACAGCTATTTTTCTATCCACTTCTTAAAAGCTATTTTGCTTCTAGGGTTATTGCCTCCTAGAGAATCTTTGACAGGTCCTACTTGGCCCTGCATTAGGACATCTGTAGTTTGAAGAATGCTGGACAGGATGATTAATTTTAAAGTCATCTTTTGAATGAGACTCAGGTAGCCCTAAAGCTCCAAGGTGAACTAGACCTTTGGCAATTCCCAAAGTTCACTTTAGAGCAAACCTAAGTCTGTAGTTTGACCAGAGGCTGACTGAGTCTCCATGGGTTTCTTTGGGTTAGGAGTGGCCTGGGGCGAAAGTTAAATCTTGATTTAGATTTGTACCCTTCAGGACGTCCTTAGAGTTGAGCGGCATACTTGGGGAAATGGCTGTTTGCTAAATTACATTCTGTTCCATTCTAAGTTACTTTACTTTGCTTACTGAATATTACTTGATGATAACTCTGTATGCTGGGACATTAATTATAAGTGCTTATTTAGGATAAATTTTGGCTTTTGTTTAGTAAAACTTTCTTTGGTATTAAAAGTAATCTACTACTGTCACTACCACATGTATATTCCTTTTGGGTATAACTTACTTGTTTTTGTATTTTTACTAAGACTGACCTTTGTTTTTGAACACTTAGGTAATCTGCTTAGATAAATAGATAATATAGATAAAATCCTTCCATAATGAATTCTATGATAAATAAAAATTCATAGTAACAGAAATATATTCTAGTCTGGAGGATTGCTCTGTAGTGATAATATGTTCATTTTGTTGCCCTGAAATTCTGTTCTTGGAATAGTCCAATATGAGGAATCTGTCCTCCCAATACAGTACAGTGGAAAGAGCACTGCATCAGAGGACCTGGGGTCACTCCCTGACTCTGTGACTACTACAGTGCGTGACCTTTGGCAAATTTTGTTAAACTTCTCTGGACCTCAGTGCCTCATCTATCAAATTAGAGGGTTGGATTAGAGGCCCTCCCTTCTAGCTCTAATTCTATAAGCCCATTTGTATTTAACAGTCTCACGTTGTAGTAGAGTAGTTTTTGACACCAAATGGATGCTCATAAGCCTTATTTGTTAATAATTTACATTCTGCTTCTCAGATAGAAAGACTTGACTTCCAACCTGTGTATATAGCATTTTTTCAGGACACCCCCCACCCCCACCACTCCCAGATGTTGCTAGTTGAGTCTTTGAAGAGCATGAGTTAGTCCATGACATTTAGCAAAGGAAGGGTGTTATGCCATTTTACAAGTTAGGGCGGATTCCTCTTTGCCCTCCCTCTGTCCCCATCTCCTCCTTCACTACAGTGGGAGTTGAATTCTAAAGTTATTAACTGGCATTTTCATGTGAAAGTTAAACAGGAAAAGGAATGCCAGATTCTTGTGACTTGTTTGTTTTGTTCATAGGGAGAGGCATTTAGAAGCAATTGAGTGTTCCTAAGTAGAATAATAGCAGACCCAGTTGCCTTAGCCAGAAAAACATATTAACTTTCCCACCAACTTTACTTGCTTCTAGCAGAGATCCAGGAGGTAGGAGGAAAAATGGGAGGTGGCTGGGGTAAGAAAGATTGTATAAGACAACTCTTTGTAATATGGGAGTTTCTCTTCCTCTTCCCTACCATTTTCAATGTATTAATTCATTGCCCATTTCAGAGTAGTTATACCACAAGCACAGAATGTTTGTACATCAGCTTATGTGTCATAACTAACAAGGAATGAGAAAAAAAAATTGGATTCCCAGGAATTCCATCTTAATGACAGTTAACCTGCTTATTAATTTTTATTTATGATTAGATTGATTAATTAGAGCATATTGCTCAGGGTTCATATCCCATGAAAACCAGTTAGCTATGGTTTTCTTTCATGATTCAGAATCACAAAGGTAAACTAGAATCCTAACCAGCCATTTCACAGATGTGTTTCACAAGGGGAATGAACTTGGCAAGAAAGTACTGATGAAATCCATGCAAGTATATTGGTAGTGCTGCAAAAAACAACTTAAAATACATGTCCTTCTGTGGTGTCTTCATATGTGAAGGATTGCACATTTTGTTGGTTTGTTCTGAAACTATTCCAAAATCTTTTTCATGTGCATATGTTTTATGTCTCCAGTTACATTATTAACCGTAAGGGCAATGGCCTTCTCTTCTCTTGTTTTTCAAAATCCTAGTGGAAAATTAGAGTTGAAAAAAAAAAACATGCCCAATGCAGTTATCAGGTACTAACGTTAAAATTTTTTTTTTCCTTGAATGAATCAAATTGCTCTATAACAAGTACCATTACAATATAAATGCAGTTAATTAGGGGTTACTGCAGATGGCCCATTGGGACTGTAGAATTCTCGACAGTGAGTTATCTAGTGCAATAAATGTTTTCTTTGGTCAGTCACTTTCTTTAAAAAGCCATTTTTGTTTTAAATGAAAAAATATCCATTGCCTGATAGGATCCATGGGGAATAGTATTACCACTGTCATTGAGGTATACTACAAAACATCAGTCCTGCTCCTTGCTTCTTGAATGGATTCTATTTGTCATTTCTCTCTAATACAACACAGGAATGCCTAGAAACAGGGAAACAACCACTTCTGTTAGGCCTTTGTTTTTCTAAAAGGGTTATATACTATTTCTAGCTGTCCCCATGATGTACTGGTAAGATCCTAGAAAGACAGTTTATTCTCTTGTCATTTGAGAGCCAAATTCATAATGCTTACCATTTATGACTGTTCTTGAGCTATGCTAGTGAAAGCCTTACTTCAGCAGCTGTTGTGTTTGTCCTTCGTTTCTGAAGAAGACCATGGCATCAGGGAAATGATGACATGACTTTTAGTTGACTTTGATTTGAGTGAGGGAGGGCTGTGCAAGGTCACCAGCCTCACTTTCTCCTCCAGAGCCATCTGGATCCAGTGACCATATATTCATCAGGGTGACTGGAGATGGCCCAGGATGCAGTGGGAGACCCTGACCCTTTTAGGCTAAGGCCTTTTCAGGTACTAACTTAGAGTGAGGTATGTGGGGAATGCAGATAGCAGGTCTCAAACTATTGCCTCCTGCCCTTTTTACCCTTGCCCCTGGCAGTTCTATTCCCTTCAGGTATTTATAGCATTGCGTTGTCATGTATGGAACCTGATAAATAGCCCCTATTATGGGTTCCTTAGGAGAGTCCTAATGCATTTACAGCAGCCATGAATTAATTCAGGGTATGTGAATCCACTTATGAAATCTATAACAATCGGCAATAGAGTTATAGATACTTAGATTTAAAAGGAACCATAGTGATCATCTGGTCCAAAGTATGAAAGCCCTCTACAATATAATGATGATGATAATAATAATAATAATAACAACTAGCATTTATATAGTGCTGTAAGATCTGCAAATTGCTTTATAAATTATTGTTGTTGAGTCATTTCAGTCATGTCTGACTCTTTGTGACTGCATTTGGAGTTTTCTTGTTAAAGATACTGAAGTGATTTGCCATTTCCTTGTCCAGCTTATTTTACTGATAAGGAAACTGAGGCAAACAGGTTTAAGTAACTTGCCCAGGGTCACATACCTAATAAGTGTCTGAGGCCAGATTTGAACTCAGATCTTCTTACTCCAGGCCCAGCACTCTATCCACTGTGCCACCTATTTGCCCCCAAACTAAAGTTTATTTTATTTTATTTTATAAATACTGTCTCATTTGATCTTCACAACAGCCCTGAGAAGTGGGTGCTATTAATAACCCATTTTACAGAAGAGGAAACTTAAGCATAGAGAGTTGAAGTTAAAAGAATTAAACTTGTGCATTGATATAGCTAGTAGGCATCCAAAGCTAGATTTGAACTTCTGGCTACAGGTTTGATGCACTGTGCCTATTACCGTTTGAACACTTGGGTATGAGGCAGTCCATTCCATTTTCAGATAGTCCTAATTGTTAGAAAGTATTGTCTTATATTAAACTTTCCTAAATAACTTCTACCCTAGTCTTCCCACTGGATCTATATAGAATGTGACTAATTACTTTTCTACATAACAGTCCTTCACATATTTGGAGATGATCATCATTTTCCCCCTAAGTTGTCTTGTCTTCAAATTTACATATCCAAAGCCTTTAGTATTTCCTTAGTATAACGTGGCTTGGGACTCACACCATCTTGGTCTCTCTCCTCTGAATGTATTTCATTGTTTCAGTGTGCCTCTTAAAATATGGTGGCCAAGAGTGGATTGAGAAGTGGTCTGACCAGTACCAAGAGTAGTGATATTGTTACTTGTCTTGGTCTGGAGTTCTCTAAATTGTAGCGTAAAACTGCATTAGCTTTATGGGAAATCAAAACCACACTGTTGGCACACATTGAAGTTGGAGGTAGCTTCCCATTCTCAATTTGGCATGGTTGATTTTTTGACCTAAGTCCAGGAGTTCACATTTATCTGCATTAAAGTACCCATTGTTCCTATCTTTTGTGATCTTTTTAAACCCTGTTACCTAGTACCACAATACATTTACTCAAAACAAAAACAAATGGTTTGATATATCATGTAAATATTTTTTGCAACAAAATCCTATTGTAATGAAAACAGAGCTCTTCTTGACAGGAATTTTGTATATACTATAATATAAGGTCCTGAATTCTCATGGCTTGGGAACGCTGTACCTCCCCTATAACTGCGGGTGTTCTTTTTGATACTAAAGGATGAGGCTAAAGATCTCCAGGTGATTATAGGTAGTAATTTAATCAATCATTATGAATATTTACAAAACAGGGGCAATCTGGGACAGCTGCCAGACAGTTCAGTGGATCCCTGCAAAAGAACCCCAATAATCCCTGTGATAATTATAGAAAACAGACAAAGACAGGAGGAACTAGAGAGTGCATCACAACTGATTGGTGGATATTTTTGCTTTTCTGCTTAGTAATGAGCTTGGGCATTGAGCCAGTGTTATGCCCAAACATAAGTTTGTGTATTGATCATGTACCGGGTCACATATGGGTCATGATATTCTTGTTACGGCTTTCATAGGTCATAATATCTTAAGTTATGACTCAATGTCTCAGTTTTGATTTTTAACAAGTCACCATGTTCGCGCTTCCACCTTTTACAGAGTTTTAAGTTTTTATGACTTTTCAGTTATTACTGTATTTTATGGCTTTTCCCTAGTTAGGACCCCACATATGGCATTCTGTTTGTGCATGTTAAAAAATAAAAGTACTATGAGATCTTCCTCCAATACCTCATCATGGAGTGGAGGTGAGTCCTAGGTGCTTCAGGGCTTTCAGTGAAAGTTCAAGCTCTGAAAGCTTCTACCAAATTGTAAAGGTATGAGGTGTGGGTATGGATTCTTCCTGTTATCCAAGGACCAACCTAGCCAAGCTTGGAGAAGTTCATTACCACATCGACTTGACTATAGAGTAGTTAAATTTTACAACTATTCCTGCTCTTGAAGACTCATCCAAAATGTAAAGAGCTTGTTGTACATTAAGCTTAGAAGTATCTTCATTGGGGAAATAATAGATCCTTGAAGTATTTAAAGTATTCTTTTATTTTAATGTTTGAAGTATTCTTCTAAATCATTTTAGATATCAAGAAAATTCATTTTGTTTAATGTCAAAAGGATAGGAAACTAAAGTCTGATATTTTAAGTCACTAAAGCATGTTCTATGAAAAAATGAATTAGTGACTAATAAAATGAATTCTGAATGGCTAAACTTTTTTTTGTAGTTTTAGTTGAAGAACTTAAAAATTTGTTCTCATAGGTCATGATATAGAACATTTAATGTTTATACTATGATATTGCAATGTCATACACTCTGTTTCTATTTAAGTGATATATTCATTTAAATTTATAAAATCACTGACCTCACATAGTACCTGTTTATAAATGAAAGATATTTTCACATAAACAAAATCATCTGATTTATGTGTGGTCTAAATGTAAATTGCCACTGTTGTAATGGTTCTTTTTTATTTTTTTGGTAGAATGCACTTCTACCTGCAGGCTACCGGCAAAAGAATCAGACTACAAAGAATGCCACAGGACCTTTTGACAGAGAACATCTGCTTACATACTTGGAGAAGGAAGCATTGGAACATAAAGACAGGGAAGACTTTGTACCCTTCACTGGAGAGAAAAAAGGTAAGACCAGGGTATTAAAATTATTTCCTTGATGGAACTTTTTTTTGGTAGATACGGAGGAATTCAGACTTTAGAGTTAAATTAATTGGTTGCTTTAAACATTTTAAGTTTTTGTAATTGCTTTGAAAATCCACTGGAATTTTTTAACCCCCTGACAAATTCTTCACCAATTTGGCAAAGAAATTTGTCCTAATTAGTTTAAGTAAAGTGAGATTTTACTGCACTATAACAATTGTTTGCAGCGTGGTTTTGTGAATCAACACAGTGTGGGGAAAACAGCACTTGACCTTGAAAACCTGGGCTCAGATTGTAACTCTTCCACATAATAGCTGCTTAAGTTTATCGAGCATCATTTTTTTCATTTATAAAATGGGGACAGTAGTACTTGTATTCCCTATTTATCTCGAAGGATTGTGCTGACAAAATAAATGACTGCTTAGTGGAAATGGCATAATACCTGGGATTAAAAGGACCTCATTTTGCATCCACAGTTTTCCCAGTTTAGTATTTAAATAACCTTGGATAAGTTAGTGTCCCTCTCTTGGCTTCATAATTAATGAAATGGACAGTTAGACTAGCTGATTCTAAAAATCTCTTCTAGCTCCATATGCTATGATTTACCATCCAGTGGCTTACTGTATGCCGATCATTGTGCTAGGGGAGAGAGAGTTTAGACAAGAAACAATCCATACCCTAAGGAACCTACAATCTTATAAACTATGATTATGATAACATTCTTTATAGTGGTGGTAATAATTATAATAATAATACCATCTCACTTTTGTATGAGGCTCTAAGTGGTGCAGTGGATGGAGCTCTGGGCCAGGAGTCAGTAAGACCTAAGTTCAAATGTGGCCTCAGACACTTAATAGCAGTGTGACCCTGGGCAAGTCACTTAACCCTGTTTGCCTCAGTTTCCATATCTGTGAAATGAGCTGGAGAAGGAAATGGTAAACTACTCCATTATCTCTGCCAAGGAAACCCCAAATTGGGTCATGAAGAGCAGACATGACTTAAATGACTAAATAATACCACCGTGACCAAACATTTTTATAGTGCTTTATAGTTAGTGCGATTTCATTTATATATATATGTTTATGTGTGTGTATGTACCTGTATATGTGTGTATATATGAAATTTGATCCTTAGAACTATGTGAGATATGTAGTACGAGTATTATCATTATTTACATTTTATCTGTTCTTGGTTTTCTGCTTGTAGCAATTTCCTATTTGCGGCAAAGCAGATTTACAAATTGATAGAGTATCTTAGGATATAAAAGACTTACTCTTTGATCCAGTCCTGCTTACAGAGGCATCTTAAACTACTGTTTGTTTTTTTGTTAGACTTACCTGGAAGGAGCTTTCTCAACTTTCTGGGTAACCTAGTTTTCCATTTGATGATAATCATTTTAGGAAGTTTAAACTCATTTCACTTTGTCTTGTCCTTATTGGAGATGGAGAACAGATGCTTTTTATCTTCCATATGATAATTATTCTCGTACGTGAAGTCAGCTAAGACTTTCAGCTTCTAGCGTCCTTTAAATTTTTCTTTTGGGTCTTAACTGTCTGACTTTTCAGGTACTATAATCAGCTTTCATTCAAGTATTGAGGTACTTTGAAATGACAAACTGAATTGCCTAATTTTGCCCCAATGTATGAGCCATTTAAGCATTTATTAAAATTTCCAGATCCCAAATTCCAACTTATTATATTTCTTAGTCAAAATATCACAGTGTGGTATAGAAGAGATTGTGACCTGATAGCAGTTGCAAAAGTAGAGGACAGCTCTTGTTGCCTCTCTTGTTATCTCACTAATCCCCAAAATCTGATCCTTGTCAGTAGTGTTCAATAACCTCTTTATACAATTTGGCATAGCTTTGTGTGATTGGGAAGCCACAAGACCAGCTTGGCATTCTATAGTTAGAGATGGTATGACACTTGAAAAAAAAAAAGCCTCCACAGAGAGGCAGAGTTTCAAATAACGCTATAGCTACACACCAAAGAGCCATTGTTTTTATGTGTATTTGGTCTAGAAAAATGGCTCATTATGTATTAATCTGGATAGTTAGACCCACAGCAGAGAAAGAACGATTAATCACCCTCAACGTCATCCTCATATATAAAAGAAGTAATGACTAACCTGTCCCTTTGGATTGTATTGCAGGCATACTTCAAAGGGGATAAAGTTTTAAAGAGAGGTGAGATGTTGAAAAAAAGAAGCGGCACAAAGGAAAGAAAGATAGAAGGAATTGGAAATATATTTCATATGTCAGGAAACAGGTCATATAAAGAAAAACCTTAATGCATTGAAATTACACCTTTGTATTTGGGGTAGAAAAAAATAGTAATAAGTATCTTAAGGGGAAAAAAGTTTGGACAGTGTATACAACGTGAAATTAAAGAAAAACAAAACTATGACACCTGCTAAAAACTGTCAAAATAGTTCAGTAGTATTTCTACAACTATAAAATAGCAGTTAGTAGAAGCCGCCAGGATTGTTGTTTGTATAATAGCTCATTTAAATGTATGGCAAAAATCCAAACCTATGTTTGTGCCAAAGAGTAAGTGTAGTTTGCCAAGATGCTTACTGTTTTTTCAAAATCACTATCTGATGTGAACCAGGTTAACTATTTTTGACCCAGGTATCTTTGAATCATAGAACAATAAGCACTTAGAGTTGGAAGAGACCTTGAAGATCATCTGATAGTCCAGCTTACTTACTTTATATCTGAAGAAATGAGAACCTAGAGAAGTTAAGCAACTCTCCTTCTCTGCAACATCTCATTGTGCTGCCACGAGGCTGGTGCTGCCACAAATGTTTAGCATTGAGTGAAACTCAAAATCACCTTTCCTTTGCATAGCATGTAATCTAAGAGATAGAACAGATTAATGAAAAAAAAGAAAAATAAATTGGGATTATTCTTAATTGTTTCAACTTTGTATAGGCAAAAAACTCTTCTAATAGGATTCTAATCTAATACTATATCAGGGAAGGAGCTAGGAGATCATGTCTTCCAAAAAGAAATCTGCAGAAATGACATCCTAGCTATGGGCATTAGGATAGAGAGGTAAAAAAAGAAATGTAGCTTTGTAAGCCAATCAGTTCTCAACACTATTGTATGTTGGGATGTAATCATGATTAAATGTTCACTGTTTCTCTGTGTCTGTGCCTTCCTTTTGTATCTCTTCCTGGGATGTCCCAATATTTTAAAACATTAGTCCAAGGCCAACTCAATCCATCATCATAAAGGGGCAGTTAGGTGGTACAGTGGTTAGAGCGCTGGGCCTGGAGTCAGAAAGACCCAGCTTCTTGAGTTCAAATGTGACCTCAGATATTTACTAGCCATGTGACCCTGGGCAAGTCAGTTAACCCTGTTTGCCTTCATTTCCTCTGTCAAATGCGCTGGAGAAGGAAACAGCAAACCACTCCAGTATCTTTGCCAAGAAAATCCCAAAAGGGGTCACGAGAAGTTGGATACAACTGGAAAACAACTAAGCAACAAGAAGAGCTTTTAAAGGCTCTGCATTCAGAAAGTGTTCTCAAATTTTCTTTGCCTATCATTGATTCTGGCCATTGTTATAAATTATACTTTACATTCCCCTCTATGATGTCTGGGGTGGCAGGAAGGCTTTGTGTTCTGTACACTGGCAAAAGTATCCTCAGCCCTCTGGGGATTTAGCCCTCATCTCTGGGAGTATTTACATCAAAACCCAGTCTATCTAGTTGATAAGATTAACCTCTTCCATTTAAAGTTTCCCAAACTAACCTCAGCCCATAACGATCTTTTTATTTCACTCTAAATCCCTTTAATACTCAAGTGTTCAGTCCATCTAATAGTTGTATATAGATTGCTAAGTGCTATCATTTGAACCTCTCATATAACACATGATATTCTAGCCTGTATTAGAAAATGTGTGCACATTTTTCATCTCCCTTGAGACTGCACATTTCATCAAGGTAGGAACATTCTTTATACAATTGTTTATGCCCTCCCCCCCCCACAGTATCTAGCATAGTGCTTTCACAGAGGAGGGTTTATCATTTATTGGATGAAGATTCATAACTTGAATAGCCTATTGTACAGCAGATATCCAGATAATGAGATCTGAAGAAAGCTAGAAATTTATAAGGAGCCAGATATTTTCAAGGTAGAAACTCAACCAAAAATTAGACTAATAAATTCCTCAAAGGAACAAGATAGCTGAAAAGTAAGCTAAACTACTTCTTCTGAAATAATATAAAATTTCAGTCAGAGTCATGGAATGTTAGGGCAGAACAGGACGAAAGAGATCACGTAGTTCAATTCATTCATTTTACAAATAAGAATAATAAAGACTAGAAAGTTGTGAGTGGCTTGCCCACGAATACACGGGTAACACTTAAAGAACCACTAAAATCTTTTCAGCATAAATAACAATGACAGTAATGTTTCAGGAAGAGTAATCTGGTAGCTTACTGGGTTAATCACTATAGGATAAACAGAGGTAGAGGGAAGCTTGGCGGATGGGAAGACCAGAAGTCATTAACAATCTTTTGTCTCTTTAAAATATTTATTTAAATTTTTTCTATCTTCCCCTTCTCTTCTCCCCCTCCCCACCCCTTTAGCCTTAAATTTTCCTGAGTCTTAGTTTTCCTGACAGTATTCTTATAACTCTGTGTCACTTTTCTGTATTTGTCTTTGGTTATGCATAAGTGATACCTTATTTTGCACATATCCTTTTAAAACTGATCTCAAATTTCTCCCTTTCTTGTAAACCACTTACTCACATGTTCTACACTAAATCATTGAAGTCTTTTGTATGTATCAATAGAGCTGTTTGGGAGAAATTTTAGAAGGGCTGGAGGGAAATTTAAGTAGCCCTCATCATTCACCTTAGGAATATAGATTATTATCTTGTTGCTTTAAAATCAGGGACCTTGGTTAGTAATATGCTTAAGAACATATTTTTCTATCTACTTACAGGCTACTCTTTCTGCCTAATTATATTGAAAGTTCTAAGAGTTCTTAACCTAGGGAACTAATTTTTTAAAATATCCTTATAACTGAATTTCAATATAAATGTATTGCTTTTTTTTTTTATAATTCCATGTATTTTATTTTATACATTTAAAAACATCATTCTGAGAAGGGGTATATAGGCTTCACCAGTCTGCCGCAGTGGTCTATGATACCAAAAAAGTTAAGAATCCTTGTACCAGACCCTCTAAAAGAAAGGTATCAAACTTGGCTTTGGGCCAGTGGATCCCAAGTGGGCCTATACCAGATTAAAATATTATTGGGAAATGTTTAACAAAATAAATAAAAGTACGATATGACATAAATAATGTTAATTTGTGTTTTTCTAAGTCAGTATGAGGCCCACAGGGAATTTGAATTTGACATGACTGCTTAAATATAGCTCAACATTACATAATTTGGAGTCTGGTGTCCGGAACTGTTATAGATAAATTTCAGAAAACCAGTAGTTTCTGGGAGCATGTTAATGAAAGAAGTAGGATTATTTAATGTTTGCTTCTCTGAAGATATGGTCTGATGGGATGAATCCCAAAATTTGAGAGTTGGAAGGACCTCAGCTGCCAGCTAGTACAACAGTTATAGGAAAAGAATACCCACTATACTATACCTGACAAGTGGTATTCTAGCCTCTGCTTCAAGATTTACTCTGGAAGTTTGAAAATTAGACCTATGATAACAGCAGCACAGTGCAATGGAAAGGATACTTGACTGGGAGTTAAGAGATCTGGACTTGGGGCAGGTAAGCATCTACCTGTACCACTATGTATTACAACTCTTAATATTGGCCCTTTTGTGCATTTGTGAGGATTAAGCGAGAGAGATAGGCAAGATTTTTTGCTTTTCTGTAAGAACAAATTTTAACTTACATCTCAAGTTAAGACATTTTTTTCCCCAAATTCATCAGTACTTCTGTGACTCTGGAAATCAGCAACAACAAAAAAAACCTGAGTACCTTGGCCAAGTGGAGACCAAAACACAAAGTTTTTTGTTTTTGTTTTTGTTTAAATTTTGTTTTTAATTAGCAAGTATTTATTTTTTCTTCTTCCCAATCCCTCCCCCAGCCAGAAGAAAAAAAGAAACTCTTGTAACAAAGATGCATAGTCAAGCAAAGACAGCATATAGTTCATTGGTTCATAGATCAGTAGAAAAGAAAATTTTGTGAATGGGCAATTGCATACACTTCCTAGAAATGTCTATGAGAATCAGCATGCTAAAACTATGATAGGCTAAAGAAAAAACGGAAAGAAGAAGTAGCAACATGAGAAACAGCAGCAGAAATGATGATGGCATTTATAGAGGAAACAAATGAGTTTGGGGTCCAGGGAAATATAGGAACATTTAAGAATAAGACTAAAGTCTTCTGTACTTCAGAAGCCTAGGGGGCATTTAAATCTACACTATACTATTATTAACAACCCTCAACCACTATTAAGTCAAATTATGTTCAATATATACTATTTAAGAAGTAGTAATAAGAGTACTGGATTTGTAGTCAGACGACCTGGTCTCAAATTCCAAATCTGCTAGCACTTATGTCATTTTAGGCAATCACTTAACTTTCTTTAAGCCTCTGTTTCCTTATCTGTAAAGTGAGGAGTTCAGACTTGATGACTTCTATGTTCTTTCCAACTCTAAATTTATGATCCTGTGCTCTCAAGTGTGTAACAAATTTTAGAAAGATTTCTATCAAAAAAGGGATGGAAAAAAAGATCAATTATTTGGAAAATTCAGTTATCTATACATAACACTTCATTTTCTAAACATTTTAGTATTATATTTGTTGAAGAATTCAGAGTCAAAAGGAACATTTTTCAGATTAGGAAACTGAGGTACAAAGAAATCAAATGACTTGCACAAGCAAATTTGCACATGTATTACTTTTCCACATAAAAGTCTACACATGTTCCACATAAAGTCATTGAATACAGATTCAGAGGTTCACAAGATAAGGAATAATCACATTTATACAGATATTGAGACAAATATTAATATGAAGTATTTTATAAAAATAAACACTACAGCTGTGTATGCAAAATAACTTTTGTTCCTTAATAACTTATCTATTTACATTTGTGTTTTACCACTCAAGCAGGAAATGAGATGAAAACTTTAAAAAGACACAAAAGGAAATAGAAAAAACCTTGCTACAGTAGTTTTGAATGTAAACTTTTTCTTATTTCTTCCAGTTTCTCGTTTGTTGCTTCTTCCTTATTTTTCCTTTTCTCCCTGCCATTTTCTGCATCTAATTTTTCTTGGTCTTGGCTCATGTTTCCTAAATACTATTCTCTTTTCTCTCCACTCCTTCTGTTCCTCTAATACCCTCTCTTAAACAACTGAAGGTAAGCCAAATATTATCTTAGGGTCACACAGGTCTACTATGGTATAGTAGAAAAATTTGAACTCAGTTTATGGGTTCAAATTCTGGCTTTCCCACTTATAGCTGCTAACTTTAACCTCAACAAACTTGATGTACCTCAGTTTCTTAATAGGTAAAATAGAACTAATAATAGCTTTACCAGCTATGCTACAGGATTATTGTGAGAAAAGCAGCTTACAGATGCCCTTGAATATTATTCTCCATGACAGCACTTTGACATATTTGTAAATGTTACAAATTGTTATATATATGTTATAATAAAGTAATATAAATGTATTCTGTATTTATATATCAAATATATTACATATTTGTGGTAAAATACTATATAATATGAATATATAATTGTGTATGTTATGTAAACAACCCCGCTCAGTGCAGCTGCGGATGGGGCTTGGCCCAGTCACAAAGCCCCAATTCAGAAACTAAGGCTAATGCTGAATTTCCTTCATCTCCTCACAGTGTTTTATCTCTCCAGGTTCCTGATACTTCGCTTATTCTCCTCCTCCTCACTGTGATGTCTGACCCCTCCCTCCCTCAGTATTCTCCCAGGTTATCGCTACCGCTCGGCTTATACTCTCCTCCTGCCGTGGTCTTGAATCCTCTTGAACCAGTTGTTTCATACTGTTCTCTGCTCTGTACTATTCCTTGTTGCTGTGTCCTGTCGGAGATTACACTTTGTTAAACCCCAACCCTGGATTAATACTACCAACTGTCTTCTGCTCTTCTCATGGGCTGTTGAAGGGGAGAAAATAATGAAACTTTCCTGGGTCTACTGTAAATTTATGCTAGCTAGTCTCACTGGGCCCTCACTATAGCAAGGCAGTCCTGCTACTATGTTCTAAGTGATTTCCTATCTCTTTCCCCGTAGTTGACCTTCCAAACTTTAATTCTTTCCTCAAAACACTCGTGCCACCCTCTTTGCTGAGGACCTCAACTCATACTTCACCAAAAAATTCAAGCCATTTGCTAAGAATGCCCTTTTCTCTTTTTCTCCTCATCTCATAACCCTCCAACATCCCATTGTTTGCTCCTGTGCTCCAGTTACAGATGATAAAGTAGTCCTCCTCCCTGCCAAAGCCAATCCTTCTGTCTGTACCCTTAATCCCACCTCATTTCATCTTCTCCAGTATATTGCTACCATTGTCCTCACTTTTTCTCTAATTGTCAGTTCTCTCTATTTGCTGGCTCTTTGTCTACTCCCTGTAACAGAAGGCCATCCTCTCCTCATTTAAAAAAAAAAAACCCTCACTAGCTCCTACCATGTCCTCCAGCTATCTTGCTAATCTCTCCTCTCTTTCTAGGCTAAACTTCCTGAAAAAAGCTATCTACAACTGATCCCTCTACTTCCTCTCACTTAATTCTGAGCCCTCTTTAATTTGGCTTCTATCATACAACTGAACACCAAAGTTACCAGTGAACTCTTAATGCCAAACCTAATGACCGTTTCTCAGTCACCATCCTTTTTTTTTTTACCTCTCTGCAGCATTTGACGTTGTTCACTACCTTTCTGTAGAAACTCCTGTCTTTGGATTACGTGATTCTGTTCTCTCTTAGTTTGATTTGCCTCTTATCTGTGTGACTACTCCCCAGTCTCTTTTGCATTCATGGGGAACACTCCAAATTGATGGGTGTGACATGAATGAAGATACAGCAAGAAGGAATTGGTGGTATCTTTGTCAAGAAAACCCCAAATGGAGTCATGAAAAGTTGGACATGACCAAAAACGATTCAGCAACGACAGTATTTATGTTCACATAGCCACGACAGTAGTTCAGGCCTTCATCATCACCTCTTGTTTATTAGACTATCGCAGTAGCTTTCTGATTAGTCCAGTACGTCTTCCGCTCACCTGCCAAAGTGATTTTTCTAAAGCAAAGTTCTGATCATAATACTTCTCCCAGTAAAGTCTAATGAATGCTTCCTATCAATACCAGAATCAAATATAAAGTCCTTTGCTTAACATTTAAAGCTCTTCACAACTGAGCTTCTTCCTCTTTCCAGTCATCTTACATTTTATTCTCCCCATCTCCCATGTACTCTGCGGTCCAGCCATACATTTTTCTTTGCTGTCCCTTTAACACAACATGCCATCTTCCGTCTCAGTCAGTGCCTTTGGACTGACTATTCCCAGTGCATAGAATCCTCTTCCTTTCAACTTTCAACTCTAAGAATCTTTGGCTTCTTTTAAGACTCAGGTAAAATACCACCTCCTCCAGAAGGCCTTTCCTGATCTCTCCAGCTACTAGTACCATATCCTCTAAGGTTACTTTTCTCTGTAATTATATGTTCTGATTTAAAACTTTTCCATTAGAGTATAAGCTCCTTGAGAGCAAGAACTGTTTCATTTTTTCCTGCTGACTTCCTGGCACATAATAAGCACCTAATATATAGTTGTTTCACAAGAGGAGAAACATTAGGAAAAAATCAAAAGATTGAAAAATAGACAATAATCATAACATACGGTTTATGGTACCAAAAACAGCTAACCAGGAAAATGGACCAAAACAGGCTTAAATTAAGAATCATCAAACTCCCCGAAAACTATGATTTAAAAAAATCTGTACACTATATTCCGTGAAATCATAAATTAAAGCTGCCTTGATTTGTTACGACCAGAGAGCTAAGTAAAAATAGAAAGACTTCGCTGAAAGATTAAAATAGAAAGACTCCTCCTAAAAGAAATCCCCAAAGGAGAAATCTCATGAGTGTCATGGTCAAAATCCAGAGTTGCTAGGTCACAGAAAAATACTTCAAACCTCAAGAAAAAAATCTAAGTACAAAGGAGTGGCCATCAGGATCCCACAAGATCTGGCAATTTCTACTATAAACAAGAAGAAATTTGGGAATATAACATTCTGAAAGGCAAAAGGTAAGAGTCTCGTAGCCAAGAATGACTTAGCCTGCAAAGCCGAGTTTAGTTCTACATAGGAAAAAACAAGTCTTTAATGGAGTAGAGGACTTTTAAGAATTCCTGATAAAAAGACTTGTGTTGAGTATCAATTCTGAAATGAAAACACAGAAGATTGAAAACACACACGCACACACACACCCATGCATTTATTAACAGAGAGTTAAGTGTAAAGATATATCAAACATAACTGAGAAAGGATGAGGTTTTAGGGAGAGGATAATACCGAAGAGGGAATAGTCACAGGCAAAACAACCTGAACTTTTAAGGGCAAAACAATTTCAGAAAAATCCTGGGAATACTTGTATATAATGAGGCATAGTCATCTGAGTAAAAGCCAGGAGAAGGATTTATACAAGAATAGTAATATTGTAAAGAAAAACATATTTAAAGGCTTTAAATACTTCTCATCAAACCAATGTCCAGCTGTGTCTCCCAGTGGACTTATGATGAAGTATGTTACTTGTTGACTGAGAGGTGAAGGGCTCAAGGTGGAGAAAGAATCCTACATTTTTAGACATAGTTACTATGTGAATTTGTTTTACTTGACTAGGCTTATTTGTTATTACGGCTTTTTCTATTTTAAATTTGAGGGGTTTGTTGATGAGAAAGGAGCTCACAGTAGAGATGACAAGAAGACAAAGGCCATTGAAACATTTGTAAAAAAGAGACCAGAGGGAAGCACAAACATGGATTAATGTTTTAAAAGTAATGTGTTGAGTTTGTTGCAAACCTTAAAAAAAAAAAAAGACTGGCATAGAAATTCATGATTTCATATCCAATCCTCTTTCTGTGTTTGTATATGAAAATGTTCGCTTTTGGTTGAAAGGTTCAGAATAAAAACAACAGCAAAAGAGTCTGCTACATGCAAGACAGTAGGAACACAGAGATGACAAACAAGATAATCCTTGTCCATGAGGAATGTAATTTTCTGCTTTGAGTGGTAGAGGAGTAACAACATTCACAAGAGGGAGTGATGGAGTTGAAGGAAAGTTCTACTCAGAGTAGGAAAATTTGAAGAGAGAACACTTTCCACTGAGAGCTTAGGGGAGACTGGCTTCTGATCTCTGTCTTGAAGCAAGAGCGACTCTGAAGGGCAACCATGGGGAAGCAATGCGTCCCAATATGAGGAACAGACACTGTTCGTGCATAGAGGCAGGAATGTTGAATTTGAGGAACAGCTAGTTCCTCAACAGTAGTAGTATAATTTGACTAGACATCATCTTTTAAAAAGGCAAATAATGTGAAAGGAGGCTTAAAGGGCAGGTTGGAACCATTGTGGGGAACCTATATTAGGTTTATATTTTGTTCTAAAAGAAGAGTCATAAAATCTTGGAGTTGGAAGGACCTCAGAGCCTGTCTAGTCTAATTAATAACTGAATAAGAATCCTTTCGAAAACATACTTGACAAGGGCTCATCCTGCCTTTGCTTGAAGACTTTTACTGTGGCAGAATCCACCACCTCCCAAGATAGCACATTCTACTTTTGGAAAGTTGTGATTGTCAGGAAGGCCCCCTACTCTCTCCCCATCAACCCTCAACTTGCAACTTTACAACTTAATGCCCATTGCTCCTCCTTCTGCCCTCTGGGACAAAGCAGAAGTCTTCTTTCACATGAGGTAGTGTCTCCTTTTCCCCTCATCTGACCCCCAAAGTCTTCCCCAGGCTAAATTCTTGTTCTCAGTATGCTCTTATGAAATGGACCATTCTGGTTGTTCCTCTTCTGGACATGCTCCAATATGTGTGTTTTTCCTAAAATTCTGTGCCCAGAACTGAACGTAACACTCCAGATATTGTCTGATCAGGGAAGAATGTTCATTCTGGACACAGTGCCTTTCTTAATGTAGCCTAAAATTACATCATCTTTCTTATCTACTATTAACTCATCTTTTTTTTCTTTTAAAGAACTTATCATCCTAAACCTAGCACAAATATTAAATGAGGAGAAACATATCAGGCTGAGATAATTCACATGGATCACTATATTTATAGTTGTGTGTATATGCATATATATATGTGTGTGTACACACATATGCATATATATATATATATACACATACACACAATACTTTTAATCCTCATTCTTATTTTTAAAATGTTAAACTTAAAGAAATAATGTTGGTTATTTTACCTGTTGTCTCTCCCCTTTCCAGTTAGCCCAGTTATTTCTTCATTAATACTCTGATAGATCTACATCCCATCAGCATAACTACTTTTTCCAGCAGTGCAGATCAAAATTCCTTTATGCTTTTTAATCTTATGCAACTTTTTTCTTTGTCTTACCATAAATCCTTTACAAGGGATTCTCCTAATGAAGTGAGAATCCTCTAGATCTCTTAACATCATATAGATACCAATGAGGCACTGGAGCTATTCTCACCTACCATGTCCCTCTCCTTTTAGGTGTAGGTCAATTAGGTGACTTGCAATTTTGACTCTTTGGGGACTGTGGTATTCTATTACTCCAGTTACATAATACCACCAAATTATTTGTGTTGGAAAATGGGGTTTTTTGTTTTCAGGAGAAGCCTGTAGTCATAAAAGCACTGTCATATTTCCTGGATACACTCCAGTCCACTTTCTTGTTCATTTCTGAGCTAATAATGAGGATTGATGAATAAAGTTCTCTTGTTATATTTTTATTTTATTATTTATTTTTGGCATTCTTTTTAAATTTTGAATTCCAGATTTTCTCCCTTCCTCCCACTCTCCCCACACCCAATGATTTGGCAAGTAATATCAACATTTCTGTATTAGCCATATTTAAAAAAAAAAGAAAAGAAAAGCTAAGAAGGTGAGAAAATTATACTTAATTTTGCACTCAGAGTTCATCAGTTCTCTCTGGAGGTGAATAGCATTTTTTCATCATGAGTCCTTTGGAATTGTCTTGGATCATTGTATCGATCAGAGTAGCCGAGTCTTTCACAATTGATCATCATTACAGTATTGCTGTTACTGTGAACAGTGATCTCCCAGTTCTTCTCATTTCATTTCGCATCGCTTCATATGGGTCTTGCTATGTTTTTTCTGAAGCCACTCGCACTTGTCATTTCTTGTAGCAATACATCACAATCATATACCACAAGTTGTTCATCCATTCCCCAGTTGATGAACATCGCCTCAATTTCATATTCTTTGGCACCGCAAAAAGAACTACTGTAAATATTTTTGCACATATCAATCCTTTTCCTTTTCCTTTGATCTCTTTGAGATACAGACCTACTAGTGGTATTGTTGGGTCAAAGGATATGCACAGTTTTATAGCCCTTTAGACCTAGTTCCAAATTGTTCATCACGATGGTTGGACCAGTTCACTACTCCACCAATAGTTCATTAAGTGTACCTATTTCCCCCTCATCCCTTCAGCATTTGTTTTTTGATAGGTAAGAGGTGGTACCCCCAGAGTTCTTTTAATTTGCATTTCTCTAATCAATAATGATTTAGAACATTTTTTATATGACTATAGATAGCTTTTATTTCTTCTGAAAACTGCGTTTTTCCTTCAACCATTTATTATTTGGAGAATGCCTCTTATTTCTATAAATTTGACACAGTTCTCTAATCATATCTGAAAAATGAAGCCTTTATCAGAGAAACTTGCTGTAAAGTTTTTTTGATATTACTTCATCGTCTATGGTAACTTTTAGAAAAATGTAGTTTCCCTGCTTATCTCTTTTTAATTGGGTCTGTTTTTGCTTTCGCTTTGTCTGAGACCATGATTGCTACCCCTGCCTTTTTTTTTTTTTACTTCATCCGAAATATATTAGATTCTGCTCCAGCCTTTTATTTCGACTCTGTATGTGTCTTTCTATTTCAAGTGTATCTCTTATAAATAACATATTGTTGGATTCTGGTTTCTAATCTGTTCTGCTATCCACTTCCATTTTATGGGTGAGCTCATCCCATTCACATTTATGATTACTGTGTATTTCCCTCCATCTCATTTTATCCTGTTCCTCCTCAAAAGTTTATTTTGCTTCTAACCAGCGCCTCCTTTAATCTGCCCTTCCTTTTTTTATCCTTTCCCTTTCTCTTAATCCTCTTCCCCTCTTGTTTCCCTGTTGGGTAAGTTAGAGTTCTATACAAAACTCAGTGTGTGTATATATATTCTTCCTTCTTTGAACCAATTCCAATGAGAATGAGGTTCAAGCTTTGCCCTAGTTCCCCCTCTACTGTAAAAGCTCTTCTTGCATGCCTCTTTTATGTGAGAAAAATTTTCCCCTTCTGCATCTTCCTTCCCCCTTCTCTGAGTGCATTCCTCTTTGTTACGTCTTCATTTTGGAGGGGAGATCATTCCAACATAAATGCCTCACGCTCATGCCCTTTGTCTATATAAACTTCTTCTAACAGCCTTAATAGTAATAATGAAGTTCTTGGGAATTACGTGAATCATCTTCCCATATAGAAATGTAAACATTTTAACCTTATTGACTACCTTGTGATTTCTCTTTCATGTTTACTTTTTTGTTACTTCTCTTGAGTCTTCTATTTGAATGTCATATTTTCTATTCAGTCTTTTTATCGGGAATGCTTTAAAGTCCTTTATTTCATTAAATATTCATTCTTCCTCCTGAAGGATTGTATTCAGTTTTGCTGAGTAGATTATTCTTGGTTGCAATCCTAACTCCTTTGCCTTCAAGAATATCATATTCCAAGCCCAGTATCATCTATATAGGCGGTTCCCAGCACTCAGCACAGTGCCTGGCTCATAGTAGGAGCTTAATAAATGTTTACTGATTAATTATAACTTTCCAGCTTCATTCCCATATCACTACCTGCCTGTTCAGTATTGGGAATGGATGTTCTGTAGGCACTTTTCACAAATGTAAGAGTGTATATAGAGAAGACAAAACTTTGCGGTGGGAGGTGGGGGTGGTTACACCAACAGTTAGGGAGTATGACATAGGTGATGAACGAAAGGGGATTGAGAAGGAGCAGATAGGTAGAAGGAGAACAAGGAAAGAGCAATGTCAGGAAATTCAGAGGAGTATCCAGATGGAGAGCGTGGTCAGCAGTGAGTGTCAGATGCTACAGAGAAATCAAGAGGGCTGCAGATTGTGAAGAGGCCATTACATTTAGCGATTAAAAGATAATTGTAAGTCAGAAGACAACAATTTGAGCTAAATGATGAAGTCAGAAACCAGATTACTTACAATTTGGAAAAGAACAAAAGGGGGGGATTTGGAAGCAACTTCATAGAAAGCTTTTTCTAGAAGTGTGACTGTGAAAGGAAGGAGATAAATAGGATGATAACTTGAAGGAACAATATGTCTAATGAGAGTTGTGGGGAACAGCTCAGGCCCAGCACCCCTGACATGTTGGGTGGGCTTCTAAGCAAACTGGACAGTGACTCCTATGTGTATTTCAGCCAGCACTGTGAGCAGAATTTGTTGGATGACAAGAAAAAGCAAAAGAAGTTAATGAAGAAAAGCTGTGTATTGGAAACCTTTCCTTTTATACAACCAGGGATCAGGTCTATGAACAAAGAGCCATTCCCTAATTGATAAATAATCAAAAGATATGAACAGTTTTCAAATGAAGTAATCAGAGTTATCTATAGCCATATGAAAAACTGCTCTAACTCACTGTTGATTGGAGACATGCAAATTAAAACAATTTTGAGGTAATACATCATACCTATTAGATTGGCTAACAGGTCAGAAAAGGAAAATGACAGATGTTGGAAAAATGAGATATTAATGCACTGTTGGTGGAGTTGTAAAATAATTTCAGCATCCTGGAGAACAATTTGGGATTGTATCCAGAGGGCTATAAAACCATGCATACCCTTTGACCAAGCAATACCACTACTAGGTTTTGTATCCCAACAGAGATAAAAAACAAAAAGGAAAAGGACCTACACATACAAAAATATTTATAGCAGCTCTTTTCTGGGGGCAAAGAATTGGAAATTGAAGGGATGCCCATCATTTGGGGAATGGCTAAACAAATTGTGGTATGTGATTAGGATGGAATACTATTGGGCTACAAGAAATGATGAGCAGGATGCTCTCAGAAAAACCTAGACTTATCTGAGCAGCTACAAAGTGAAATGTAGTATGTAGAAAGTAACAGCAATGCTGCAAGATGATCACCTGTGAATGACGTAGCTATTCACAACAGTACAGTGATCGAAGGCAACTCTGAAGGACTTAATGATGAAAAATGCTATCCATCCTCAGAGAAAGAACTGATGGTGTCTGAATACAGGTTGAAGCATATTTTTTTTTTACTTTGTTTTTCCTGAGGGGTTGTAGAGGTTTTGGTTTTTTGGCTTTTTTTGTCTATGTTTTATTCTTTCACAACGTGACTAATAAGGAAATGTTTTGCATGACTACACATGTATAACCTATATTGAATTGCCTGCCTTCTCAGTGAGCAGAGGCAGGGAAGGAGGAAAGGAGAGAAATTTAAAAATGAATATTGAAAATTGTTTTTACATGTAACTGGGGGAAAATAAAATACTAAATAAATTTGAAAAGGAAAGGGAATGTCCTAGAGATTGGATAGATAATAGACACTAGGATATGGATTGAGTGATAAGTTTGGACAATGTGAACCTCACAAGAGTAAGGTTTGCTGAATGATGGTGGTAGAAGGAGAGTCTGTAAGTGATAATGGGAAGCAAAGAGTATTCCAACATTCCCGCCTCACCCAGTGAGTTGGGGTTATGAGAGAAAGTATAGCAAGTTCTAGAAAGGGTGGTGAGGGAAGTAGTGTCATCAGAAGGGTTGTGCTATAACCAGTTTGAAACAGCTCATGAGAGCCTATTGTTTGTTATAGTTTTAGTGTAAACATTTATACCCGGGACATCAGCCAACACTAAAAAGTCAAAGTTTTATTCATTGTATTGTTTTTTAATTTTTAATTTTTTTAATTTTCTGGATTTAAGAAAGTGATGTATCATTAAACAAATTAAACTTTAAAAAAATCATTAAATGTCAGCAACTTTAAAAGTAACTTTGGCCCTAGTGTTAGAGCCTTGAGATCTTGTCAGCTTGACAATATGACTTCCTGTCACCTGAGGGAACAGGTAGTAACTGAGCAGATCTATTAATAGACATTAAGCTAGTAGAACATACTTTTTCTTTAAGCAAGATTAAAGAAGTCTTATTATGATCATGATTTCAGGGTTGGAATGATCATTTAGAAAAACAGTAGTAATGTAATTTTTCTGAAATGAGTTTAATATTCATGCTCTGTTAGCAATATTTTATAAATTAAGGCTTTTATTTCCAGTTTTTGGAAAATATTCTGTGTTTTGTTGACCTGAAAGTTTGGTTAAAGGAGGCAGACAAGCTAGGTGATATGTAAATCCATATTGTTTATTCCCTTAAAGCTAGCAGATACATACATGTATGGAGCCAGACAAAATCTGACTGCCTGAACAGAAGTATGAGAAGGTTTAAATACATTTTTAGAACAGTCGCAACTCAGCATGTCTCCATGATACAAGAAAAGGACTTTTCTAAATTGAATAGGTTGTAAATACAATAAGAGAGTTGACAAGGGTCAATTGAAATTACAAGCCAGTGTTTCTGTGTTTAATTTGCCATTAACATTCCATAACACAGTATATGCCCATAAAATATTAAGCAAGATAGTTTCTCGGGTTAAGGGTCTCATCCTTAATGGATAATAGACAGAGGAAAGAATGCTCATAAGTCAGCCCCATCTGGCCTTGTTGACATAGAAAGAGGTATTTACTCCGAGAACAAAGAGATTGTTAGGTTCAGACTCCTCCACTGATTAATCAGTTCAGGCTCTGACCCTTATTGAAGTTACTAAATTGATATTAAATGATTATCAGTTTCCAGGATGGTTTCTAACCCATAAAGATGTAAAGGTTGCTAGGGAATTCACGGATGGAGGAGACTTAGGCATAATTGTAGGCAACTGGGAAGAGGACAATAGGGAGACATTGAAGATTTTCGTTGTTTTTTTTTATTTTTATTTTTTTAATTTATTTTATTTAATGTATTTATTTTTCAGCATTGATTTTCACAAGAGTTTGAATTACAAATTTTCTCCCCATTTCTACCCTCCCCCCCACTCCAAGATGGCGTATATTCTGGTTGCCCTCTTCCCCAGTCAGCCCTCCCTTCTGTCACCCCACTCCCCTTCCATCCCCTTTTCCCTTCCTTTCTTGTAGGGCAAGATAAATTTCTACGCCCCATTGCCTGTGTATCTTATTTCCCAGTTGCATGCAAAAACTTTTTTTTTTGAACATCTGTTTTTAAAATTTTGAGTTCCAAATTCTCTCCTCTCTTCCCTTCCCACCCACCCTCCCCAAGAAGGCAAGCAATTCAACATAGGCCACATACATATCATTATGTAAAACCCTTCCACAATACTCATGTTGTGAAAGATTAACTATGTTTTGCTCCTTCCTAACCTATCCCCCTTTATCCAATTTTCTCCCTTGACCCTGTCCCTTTTTGAAAGTGTTTTTGATTACCTCCTCCCCTGTCTGCCCTCCCTTCTATCATCTCCCCTTTTTTATCTTCTTCCCCCTTCTTTCCTGTGGGGTAAGATACCCAATTCAGTGTGTATGGTATTCCGTCCTCAGGTCAAATCTGATGAGAGCAAGGTTCACTCATTCCCCCTCACCTGACTTCTCTTCTCTTCCTACAGAACTGCTTTTTCTTGCCACTTTTATGCGAGATAATTTACCCCATTCTATCTCTCCCTCTCTCCCTCTCTCAATATATTCCTCTCTCATCCCTTAATTTGACTTTATTTCTTTTAGATATCATCCCTTCATCTTCAACTCACCCTGTGCCCTCTCTCTCTCTCTCTCCATACACACACACACACACACACACACACACACACATATGCATATTCCCTTCAGCTACCCTAGTACTGAGGTCTCATGAATCAAACACATCATCTTTCCATGTAGGAATGTAAACAAAACACTTCAACTTTAGTAAGTCCCTCGCGATTTCTTTTTCTTGTTCTTTTTCTTGATTACCTTTTCATGCTTCTCTTGATTCTTGTGTTTGAAAGTCAAATTTTCTATTCAGCTCTGGTCTTTTCACTGAGAAAGCTTGAAAGGCCTCTGTTTTATTGAAAGTCCATATTTTGCCTTGGAGCATGATACTCAGTTTTCCTGGGTAGATGATTCTTGGTTTTAATCCTAGCTCCATTGACTTCCAGAATATCATATGCCAAGGCCTTCGGTCTCTTAATGTAAAAGCTGCTAGATCTTGGGTTATTCTGATTGTGTTTCCACAATACTCAAATTGTTTCTTTCTGGCTGCTTGCAGTATTTTCTCCTTGATCTGGGAGCTCTGGAATTTGGCGACAATATTCCTAGGAAATTTCTTTTTGGGATCTATTTGAGGAGGCGATCTATGGATTCTTTCAATTTCTATTTTGCCCTGTGGCTCTAGAATATCAGGGCAGTTCTCCTTGATAATTTCTTGAAAGATGATATCTAGGCTCTTTTTTTGATCATGGCTTTCAGGTAGTCCAATAATTTTTCAATTATCTCTCCTGGATCTATTTTCCAGGTCAGTGGTTTTTCCAATGAGATATTTCACATTGTCTTCCACTTTTTCGTTCCTTTGGTTCTGTTTTATAGCATCTTGATTTCTCATAAAGTCACTAGCTTCCACTTGCTCCAATCTAATTTTTAAGGTAGTGTTTTCTTCAGTGGTCTTTTGGACCTCTTTTTCCATTTGGCTAATTCTGCCTTTCAAGGTATTCTTCTCCTCATTGGCTTTTTGGAGCTCTTTTGCCATTTGAGTTAGTCTATTTTTTAAGCTGTTGTTTTCTTCAGTATATTTTTCAGTATTTTTTAGGTCTCTTTTAGCAAGTCATTGACTTGTTTTTCATGGTTTTCTCGCATCCTTCTCATTTCTCTTTCCAATTTTTCCTCTACTTCTCTAACTTGCTTTTCCAAATCCTTTCTGAGCTCTTCCATGGCCTGAGACCAGTTCATGTTTTTCTTGGAGGCTTTTGTTGTAGGCTCTTTAACTTTGTTGACTTCTTCTGTCTGTATGTTTTGGTCTTTTTTGTCACCAAAGTAGGCTTCCAAAGTCTGAGACTGAATCTGGGTGTGTTTTCGCTGCCTGGCCATGTTCCCAGCCAACTTACTTGACTCTTGAGTTTTTCATTGGGGTATGACTGCTTGTAGAGTAAAGAGTTCTGTGTTCCAAGCTTGAGTGGATGCACTGTTGATTTCAGAGCTATTACAGCCAGCTCTGCCACACTAGCACTCCTCCTTCCCCAAGAACCCCCAACCAGGACTGGACTTAGATCTTCAGCAGGCTCTGCACTCCTGCTCTGATCTGCCACTTAATTCCTCCCACCAGGTGGACCTGGGGCCAGAAGCAACTGCAGCTGTAGTTCTGTAGCTGCCCCACCTCCTCTGCTCCCAGGGTGGTGGCCGAACCGCAAACTCCTTCCGCTCCCCTCAGCTTTTTCCACTAACCATCTCTGTTGTCTTTGGTGTTTGTGGGTTGAGAAGTCTGGTAACTGCCACAGCTCACTGATTCAGGGCGCTACTACGTGCTCCACCCAGCTCCGCTCCCAGCTCCGTGCGGGATAAACCTTACCCAGAGAACATCCAGGCTGTCCTGGGCTAGAGCCCTGCTTACCTCCGCTATTTTGTGGGTTCTGCAGTTCTTCTCTGTTGTCTTTTGTGTTTGTGGGTTGAGAAGTCTGGCAACTGCCACAGCTCACTGATTCAGGGCGCTAGGGCACTCTCCGCCCAGCTCCTGGTCTGGTTGGTCCGCGTGGCCCATGCTGGGCTCTGCTCCGCTCCGCTCTCAGCTCCGTGCAGGATAGACCTCACCCAGCAACCATCCAGGCTGTCCTGGGCTGGAGCCCTGCTTCCCTCTGCTATTTTGTGGGTTCTGCAGTTCTAGAATTGATTCAGAGCCATTTTTTATAGATTTTTGGAGGGATTTGGCAGGGAGCTCATGCTAGGCCCTGCTTTCCAGCCGCCATCTTTGAGATTGAAGATTTTATAAATACTAAAATTGCTAAACAAATTTTAAAGATTTTAAAGTTGGCTTGAATCTTTTGGATACACACCAACTGAACATAGAGGGAAATACCTCAGTAAAGTGTTAGGGGTAACATAAATAGACAGGGATTAAAATTTTGCTGTGAGAATCCATAAAGTAGATAATTTATGTATGAAGAATTGAAAATTAGCTGTTCATGAGACCTAAATAGACATTTTAAGCCCTTTTCTCCCACCCTCCCTCCAGCATAGTATTTCTGGCTGCCTCTATAACGTTTCCAATTGGAATATTCTGTTATGGCTAAAGTTTAATTTGTCAGTAATAGAATTCATCATCAGCAATGAATGACCCATTCCAGACTTCCATTGTCTTCCCAACCAGTAAACTCATTGTCTCTGAGCTCAAGGTTTTGTAATCATTCTTGTCTTTCTTTTTCTCTTGTTTTTTGCAGCCAATCCCATCACCAAATCCTGCTGATTCTTTCTCCTCAACAATTTCTTTTGTTATTGTTAGGAGTGTCTTTCCATTTTCCCAGGCTGTCATGCTAAATCCTGGAAGGCTTTCCAGGAATAATTCCATAGTTTATTTTGCCTCCACCCAAGGAAACCCTGGCAAGGTGATAATCTGGCTCTTTGTTCCCCACCCTTGCCTAGCCTCTAGGTTAACAAAAGCATTTAAATACACAGGAGGCAGGTATTATTTGAAGTCTTGTAAAGAACAGAAAAGTAACTTTTCAAATCCACTTAGTCGGGGAGCAGTTATAGACATAAAAAACCATTAATCAGGTTCCCACTTCATATGCTACTTTGGAAGTCCTGGGACAGATCCACTATCAGCTCCTCTCCTTCTCTTTGAGGTCTGAACTCTTTCTGCTTGCCTGCTTCTGTTTGGGATTAACTCCAGTATCTCCTGCTTTTATCCCATTGCTTGGCTTTTGCTATTGCCACTACCTCTCAGTGTAGCCTCATAGTTATCCTGGGACCTACCCTAGTTTATCTCAGGAGCTCTTTGGTGCTTGGTGCTTTCCTGGCCAATGTATCCAATGCTGAGGCCACCATTTCTCTGGCTTCTAGATCCTGTCCCACATAACTGTTACCACACAATCTGGGAGGCTCTTCTTCCACATGTACCGCAGGCCTCAGTCATCATGGGTAAAAAGGCTGCTTGCCTTCCTTCAAAGCCATTTAAGTTTTTCTTTAGCCTTAGTTTTATGATATCGGGGAAAGGATACCTTTGCTCCATTCAGAGCTGCTCATTTCATTCCCTCCTCCAACTCTAGTAATAGAACTGGCAGCCCCTAAATGCTGCCCCAAGTACTTGTCTGTACTGTATGGATAGATGATTCGTTATCATGCAGCAGCCATCACATTACATATAGCATAGGTTCATTGCAGAGTATACCAGATACCTAGGTCATATATAGTTACCTATCTTATATCACCCAGTAGAGTTTTAAGTAAATACAGATATTATCTTATCACATATTAGAGTGCATACAGTAGACCATACGTACACTACTATGTGTGTCCAGTCCTTTCTTGGAGGCAGTGCATGGTACTGTGTCAGTGAACAGCACCAAGCTATGTGGCTGGAAGCCTCACCCATCTACCCTGGAACATTATAGATCAATTTGTTCACTAGTCAGATAATCCAGACATTTCTGTGTTAGCTATCTGACTAACTCATTCATCCTATCCTAGTTGTAAAGTTGGGAAGGGAGGGTGCAGTGGGTATGCACCCTTAGGTCTTTTATCCTGTAGTACCAATCTGCATCCATGGCTTCATCCCAGGGATGATCTAGAATAAATGGTAGTATCTCTAGCCTCTAAGGGGTCCAAAGCTCTGCAAGTGGCCTATTTTTTCCTGTGATCTCCACAGTTGAAGTGTTTTGAAGGAAAGAAATGACTTCTAGATTTATTTCCTATCTCTGTACAAACAGATGGCTGCTGCAAGCTGGAATATTCTTGCAATCTTCCTAAACACCCAAGAAAATACTAACATTCGGCTTCTAGATTTTGACCAGAATTTTTGCCATGTGGGCCATTTTTTGGTGCCATATCTCTTATCAGTTTCAAAGACTTTTACTGCTGTTTTTGTAAGCAGCTTGTTGGCAGTCTTCTTTCATTTTCATGAAGTCATTTGTTAATTTTTATTTTAAAAAATTGTTTTAATGTTTAATGTAGAAACACAAATGTGATTGACTTAACAGTGTGTTACTTCAAACTAGTAATTTACCCTTGTTTTTTGTATTTTACATGAGTTTTGTTGCTTCTTAGTATTTCTTATTACTTTATAGTTATTGTGTATGCTGTCCTTTTGACTGTGCTTTCTTTACTATCCGTCACTTTATATGAATCTCCCATTTCTTCGGATTCTTCATATTTGTCATTCCTTAAGCTACAGTAATATCTGATTGTTTTTATAGTTTAGTTATTCCCCAGTCATCGGGCACATATTTAGTTATTATCTTTTTGTTATCCTACATAATGCTGCAGACAGTAATGTGCTAATGGTTCTTTTCTTGCAGTCATTAGCCTTCTTGGGGTGTAAGTGGGACTCTTGGTTCCAAAGATGTGGATGATATAGTAACTTTTCTTGCATAATTCCAAACTGTTTTTTTTTTTAGAATGATTGAACCAGTTCACAGTTACACCCAGAGTAAATTAGTATGACTGCCTCTCTTTTTGAATTGAATACCATGTGGTTTTGATACTTACTGCTTTGTAATGTAGTTTGAGATCTGGTAGCACCAACCATCCTTTATTCCCCCTTGATAGAGTTTGAGATCTACTAGCACCAAACACCCTTTATTTCCCCTAGATATTCTTGAACTTTTATTCCTTCAAATCCATTTCATTGTTGTTTTGTCTAATCTTGTAAATTATTTAGTCAGTCATGTGATTTAAATAAGTCGTAAATGAAGAGGTTAGAGTTGAGGAAATAGAGGTTAATTTCTAGCAAAAACCTTTTGGCGTTTTCATCTCTTCAATTCCTTAAAACGGCGTTTTCCATTTCTTTTGTGCCTCCTATTTGTATTTTCCAAATACTAAGTATTTAGTAAAGTTCTGTAGTTACTTGAAGGATTTACAGTGCTGCTGTACTCTCTCATTCCTTCTACTGCCATCTCTTTACCACAAAGCTCTAGTCATCTGTGATTCAGCTAGAACCTTATCAACTAGCAGGTAGATGATAGAAAGCAGGACTGGCTTACCATGGAGCAGTAAAATTATAAGTAGTAGAGTAAATATTGCATTCTATCCATTGCAGAACAGAAACTATTTCTCATTTCTTTTCTAACTCCCCACGTAACTTGGTGCAGTGCTTAGTGTACCCTTGTCATCAGTACATTTTGTATGTGTGATAAGATCAAATAAAGCTCTTTCTCTTGGGAAAGTAACAGACAGCCCTTGGTGATTAGTAGTTATTGGTCTTTACCATGCTGAGATTCAGCCCCACTGTACTTACTGACTTAGATCTGAGTTCAGCTAGCAATACAAGGCAAATCAAACCTGTTGTTTGATTTGCTTTATGCTATATGCACTAATTCTGGGCTACTTTACAACACTCTGTGGTATATGGGACTACCTTGCTCATTAAGATATAATTAAAGATTACTTTACCATATTGTCTGGTAGGCCCTTGATTGAAGAAAATAGTTTTACTTGGCATTTCTTTAAAATGGAACTTCTGAAATTAATTCATTTAGACAGGAGCCAGAAAACATCTTGTGATAGCCTCTTGTTTCTGGATCACCTTATGGTATAATTGAATCATAATATTAGTCTTTCTCTCATTGTTGTTATTGAAGTGGTTAGAGTATCTTGATTCACTTTCCTATAAAAGTTGAGGCCTGTGCTTATTATTGATAACCAACTTTTAAAAAGTGAACTTGTTGAGAGGGAGGTATCACTGACGCAGATTCTGAAACCAAATATGTGAAACTTAGGGAACAATGATCAGAAATTTTACCACAGACTTCTGGATATTTAGAACTTGTTGAAATTAGGATTTTGTGTTCCTGAACTACCACAACCTCAGTCAACTCCAAAGAGATGCTAGCCATATTTATTATTTAGGAATGATAGTTTAGAAAAAAAAATTTATATTTTAATGTTTAACCTTTTATGGTTAGGTAGCATACTCCTAGAAGAAGATGTAGTTTGTTATATAATGATTAGAAAACTTCCCAAGTGATTATTCCTACCTCTTTTATTCATAGTACTACTTCTACAATATTTCAAAAATAGGTTCATTTTTACATATCTGAGGATCAAATCAAATTATTAGAAATGCTTAACTATTTAGAAAGGTTTTTGAATTGCTTTGATGTTGCTTTTTTCTTCAGCTACAGATACATTAGGGAAGTATAATATAAACTTTATGATGGCAAGTCAAGAGAATTAATAGGTTATTTTATTTTACAGGGAAAATATTTATCCCTAAACAGAAGCCCATACAATCTTATACAGAAGAAAAAATATCCCTTGATCCAGAATTAGAAGAGGCCTTGACCAGTGCTTCTGATACAGAATTGTGTGACCTTGCAGGTAAGAATCTCTTTTAAAACAAAATGTAGTAGGGTGTGTGTGTGTGTGTGTGTGTGTGCGCGCGCGCATGCGTAGATTCGTAGAGAGAACTATGCCTCAGGAGGGACCTACCACTTGTTGCCATGATCATCAAGTGCCCCTGCCCTTCCAGTATCCTGCTTCAGTACTGACAGTACCTTCCCTTGTGCTCCCTGAACTCCCATTTCCTAATGAATGAAATTTCCTTCATTTTAAACCTTCTCTCATGATATGGTATTCACAGAGACTGGCATCTCCCAGGCTCTTTTCAGCATCTATGTGGCACTTTTTCCCATACTCCATAATGTATTAGTCCTTTATGAGGGGAGTCAGAATGCCCTTTTTCACCACTGCTATTCCCAGACTCTCCCTGTGCCATAGTCACTCAGAATCTTCTCCTTTGAGATTCATACTACTGAAATTTTATGCAGTCCAGATCCTAGTGACAGTTATCATTTGCCTGTCAAGTCAGACTCACTAGCTTCCTTCTTTTCTCAAGGAGCTCACTACCTGGCTCACAGTCTTCCTCTGCACCCCAAATCTTGCCTTATATTTGGGGACTCTTGCAGTTATACTGACAACCACTCTTACCTCCTAATTTCCTCAGCCCCTAAGACGTAGTTCTTTACCTTAGCTATACATAGAGAAGTTTATAACTTTACTCTCACCATCAAAAACAAGAATACTACTTTGACAATCAAAATGTATAAAATAGCTTTATCAAAATTGTTCCTTCTTCTTTCCATCTCTACATGTCAAAATCCTTTGGTACTATTCCCAGTATTTCCTTTTTACTCTATTGTCTGATTAAGAGATGGCTTTCCTCCTAGCCAAGGCCAACTTCTTTACATGTATACTGTGTATTCTCTAGCCAGTTGTTCCCAAAATGATCCTCTGCCTCCAGGTTTCAGTTTCTCCCTACGTACTGGTTCCTTCCCTATTTCCTACAAATGTATTGAAGTCTTCTTTATCTTTAAAAAATCTTCAGTATACCCTACCGCCTCTCAAGCTACTATCCCATCGCTTTGCTCCCTTTCACAGCCAGAACCCTAGAAAATTCTTTCTACACTTATTTACCTCCACCTCCTCACCCCTCACTCACTTCTTAGCCCTCTGGGGCCTGGCTTCTTACTTTATCACTTAAATGAAATAGCCATCCCTAAAATCACTAGTGATCTTTCAGTTTCCAAATCTAATGGTCTTTCTATATTCTCATCCTCCTGTAATATTTGACACTAACCATCCTCTCTACTCACTCTTTCCTCTGTGAATTTTCTTGATATTTGTTACTCTTTCTCTTTGTTTTCCTTTCCTATCTGAATGCTCCTTCTGAGTCTCCTTTTCTGGATCATCATCCTTGTCACAACCCCTAAATATGGATGTCCCCAAGACTTTGTCTTAGAACTTCTTCTCTTTCTTTTATATTCTTGGTAACTTGATGACTTCATCAGCTCCCACAGATTCAATTACCATCTCTCTTGAGATGATTCCTGGATCTCTACACCTAGCTACTCCTGTAATGATGCATTATCTCCTTTGCACTGACTGTCTCCAAGGTGTGGAATGTGTTCCCTTCACATCTTTTCCTCATTGAATATTTTCTTAATTCAAAACTCAGCTTTTAACACCAACTCCTACATGAAGCTTTTTTTGATTCTCCCATCTGCTAGTCCCTTTTTCCCCCAAAATTACTTTCTATGTGTTTGATATACATTTTACATACAGGGTGTCCCAAAAATCTCAGTGCAGTGTTAAGCTTTTGGAACACCTGTATACATATTTATGTACATTTTGTCTCTTCCCTCACATCTGACAGAATTTAACAAGTTCCTTGATGACAAAGACTGTTTCAGTTTTGTCTTTGTATCCCCAATGTGTAGCATGGTGCTGGTACATAGTATATACTTAATGAAGGCTTATGGATTGATTGTTTAAACTAGAAGAAGACCACTATAGGAGATCCCTCAAGGAAGCTAAGGTCCAGAGAGGTCAAGTCATTAGTTCACTGAAGGTTGCCCACTTTAGTTAATGGTAGAGTTGAGATCTAAACCTAGGTCTCTGACTCTTCTTCTGATGTTCTTTTCATCATACTGCTGTTTCCACTAATACATGTATATGCAAATAGATATACATTCTTATGTCAGAAGGTTAACTTATCTCATTGGTGCTCTGAAAATGTTTGGTTTTTTTCTTTGATACTGTCAATCTTGGAGATAAGGTTTCCCCTAAATCTTACGGTGCAGTTTTTATATTCATAAGGTTTATTCTACTTTTAGCTTGTCCCAAGTTGACAGTTGCAAACCAAACACGGAAATCTTTATAACAATATTTTCTCAGTTGGAATGTTTCCCATAGGAGGGGAGGGGCTGGGTGTCACCCAAATATTCAGGCAGTAGAAGGAGGCTTCTTTTTAATCGGTGCTAAGTTTTGCCCTGTACAATTCAGGTGATTGGGCAGTAGTGACTGGCAGGTGGCAGAATGGCTGCTAGTGCTTCGTCATACCTATTATCCTGCTTATTTTCCAGAAGTGGTCAGTGGAAGAATCAGAGCCATCACTGTTGGCTTTGCAGTGGGCCACTCCCCTGGGCTAGGCACAAACATATGCTTCTGTGGGACTCTCTTCTCTTTCTGCCTCCCTGGAGGGCATGGTGAAGGTTCATTCCTCATTAGTCAGATGGACAGAGTCATAGCTGATCTCCATTTACCTGCTCTAAAGTATGTATTTGATATCTGCAGCAAATGGTGATATGCAAGCCTGCCACCTTCCATTGGATTTTATAAGATAGATATAAAGGTAATACGCCATTAAAATCATTAAACGATCAAAATGGAATGTACCAAAAAGCATCTTACGCAGTTTACACTTAGAACCTAATTTTTGTAAACGATGATGAAATAAATTTCCCCTCCAGAGTGGCACTTTTGACAATTATAACTTAAACATTCTGTCCCCATAACATGGTGTTTTTATATACCTGATAGGAAGTCAGATGTTTATTGATGATGATAATGGTGATGATGGTGAAGTTCAGCAACCTGAAACAAAAAATTAGGGACAAATTGAGTATAAGAAATTTTGTGACATAAAGTCGTTTATTGCTTTTCACTGCATTTCAATCCTAAAAACTGGTTTAGAAAGCTGAACTTCAAAATATTAATATTTTAGCCTCATAATCAAGACTGTAGGCAGTCTTGATGTAGGGGTTATAATAAAGTACTAGTAGGTCTAACAGGAAGACTTGGGTTCAAATTCAAATTGGCCTCAGAGTCAGGAAGACTTAATTGTTCAGCCTCTGACACTAGTTCTGTGACCCTGAGCAGTCACTTAACCTCTTAGAGCCCCAGGTAACTGTTTAATACTATAATTTGTAGGACAGTTGCTGGCTGATATGCTTTGGGAGAAGGAATTTCCTCTCTAAGAGTTCTGTAGACTAATCATGACCAGTCTGGACCAAACTCTGAAAAGTAGATGAACTTGTAGTTACCTTTTTTGCCAGAAGAGGGTAGTAATGTTTGGGATGTTGCTGAAGATACTATAAATGGAAGAACTGATGAATAAACGGATTAGGGTGGGGAGGGAATTAATTCAGCCACATAAAGGCTTAGCAAATTTGAAAGTTGAAAAGTGAGGACTTAACTACATTGCAAATTAATAGTGAAATTAATAAGAAGTCCTTTTAAAGTGTTTACTTTGGGGGGGGCTGAAAAATTGTATTCTAAAGATATGGGAATAAGAAATAATTTTTCCTTTTTCTGTATTTATAGCTATCCTTGGAATGCATAATTTGATAACCAACACCCAGCTCTGTGACATAGTAGGAAATAACAGTGGTGTGGGCAAAGATGATTTTTCAAGTAAGTACTTAATATTCATTGTACATTCAAACCCCTTTTAATGTGTGTTGTTGCATCATTATAAGTTAATTTTATCACTTGAACTAAGTTTCATGTTGAGAGTGAACTTGAAATTTACTAATAATGCTGTAGGATGTCTATGAATTTGCAACATCAAATATTTCATTGCTTGGCTAAAAATTTATTCCAGAGGGTAAAAAACACCACTACTACCACAATTGGAAATTAGATTGTCTGTAGTAAGAGAGTCCAATAAATGAAGTGGCAGATAATCCAAAAATCATTTAGGTTTTTACATTGACATTTTAATATAAGTATCTTCGTTCTGGTGGTTTGCAACAGTTCAAATAGAATAATGAAAACATATTGTAAAGTATAGCTTCTGAACCAGCATGTCTCTATGCACATGCTGGAAGCCTACTAAATATGTATCAATGTATCAATACAAATTTATGTATCAATATAATTAGTCTGGATTCATAGAATCAAAGGATTTATAATTAGAGGCCATGTAGTTTAACCTTCCATTCTTGATAAATAGGAGGGTTCTACATCATTCTACATGGTGAGCTTTCAGCTCCTATGTAAAGCTTCAAGGGCAGGGAAGCTCCCTGTCCTCCTTTAGAGCCTATATAGACCTCATGTCTTCCTCTTTATAATTCCCTTTCCTAGCTCTCATTGTTCCTTTAGGGGCAACACAGAACAAAATCTGTTTCCTCATCCATGTGATAACCCATCTATGTGACAGCTCTAAAGGTGGCAATCTTGTCTCCTTTTGTCTTCCTTCTCCGGGTTAAATGTACTCAGATGACACAGTTTTTAGACCGCTTGCCCTTCTTTTTGATCTGTCTTTGGACAGATTACAGTTTGTCAGTTTTCCTCAATATGTGGCCTGACATTAAAATTCTTACCTACCATGTACTGGCCCCACACCACCATTAATGCAGCACAAGATTGTATTAGGTTTTTTATTAACCCTATCAAGCTGGGTCATGTTAATCTTGTCATCGACCAGAAATGCTCTTCCCTCACCTTATCTCTGCCCAATCTTTTTCATCATTACTTTTTGTTCCCCAAACCTGCACTGCACTGTCAAGCCTTTGCCTTGATGTTAGGAATGCCCTCACTCCTTTCTCTTTCACTGCACTGGGTATACTTGCTACTTCAACTTTAAGATAACATTTCTTTATTCAGTTGCCTAAAAATGTTCGGCCATGTTAAAGTTTAGAGTATGTGAGTAATTGTGAGGGACAAAATCTTCTTATAGATGATGGATTCCGTGATTCTGTATCCATAATAAGCATGTGAATGCTGGTAACCAATGAGGTCATCAGTAAGGCTAATATTCTTGATACATTTATGTTATAGATGTGGTAAAGGGTGAAAAAATCCTACCAGTGTTTGACGAGCCACCAAATCCTACAAATGTTGAGGAGAGCTTGCGAAGAATTAAGAAAAATGATTCTCGTCTTATTGAAGTAAATTTGAATAATATAAAGGTAAGCTCTTAAGAATCACTAAGACTGTATTATATTGCTTTTATCCTTTTGAATATAAGAAGTATCTAAATTTGAATGCATCAGTATCTACACTCTATACATTCACCTTTCCTCAGAACAGAGAACTATCACCAGCTTTATATGAATATGTAGGCAGGTTCTTATTATATTGCATTCCTTTTTATCCAGTAGAACCTAGGATAAGAGTTGGCTGGGTTTTAATTAGTGTAGTTATTTCTTGTTATTACTTAAAGATAAGATTTTACCTAGGAACTATATATTATAAAAATTGTTAATGAAAATTATTTTATGTCTCATAAAAGGAAAAATCCTTGAGAGCAAAGCTGAATAGATAATGCTGTATATTAGGGTGAACAACTGTAGCAAGACAAGAGGTAAATTGACCTCCCTGGGCTGGGCTTGCCCCCTGGAAATACAGAAAATCACCAGTTCAATTTATTTGTTGGGTCTGAATTCTCTCTCTACTTGCCACCTCAAATTTCTTTTTTAAAAGTATGTCTTAAGTTGTAGGGTTAATTTTAGTTTTGACCCTGCCTTTCCTCAGTTATGTAGAATAATTTAAAGCTACAATAGAATCAGCTAATATTTGCTATAGCTACACTTGGAATCATAGTGTGGTCCTCAACAGGGTTGGTCATGCTTGCCTCTGCTGTAATACCCCCTTATTCTCAAGATCACAGTAGGATTTAACCATTCCAAGAAAACAGTGGAAAAGGTGTCTGAGAGGGCTTTTGGAATTGCGGTTGGTCTTTATTTCTCGTTTTTGTTTTTTATTAATTACACAAAAGTAGAATTAAATATTTTAGCCTAGGTACTGCTTTTGAGGAGCAGATTATTATAGACTGATTCTACCAGGTAAGTGTAACAACAGTTTAAATTTACTGCTTATTTCTGGTATTTTGCCTTCTTTCTAAAATAAGAAATGAGGTCATCCAGAAATTTTAAGAAATTAAAGATTTAAAAATTTTAAGAAACTAATCACCTGAAGTTAGAGCTCTTGTGGAGGCTTTTCATCTTTGCCAGTAAGTAGCTGCATGTAACACACCACACTTGTTATTTATGAGAATTTATTCATTCCTGTACATTTATTTCTCATAGTCAGAGACAACCAAGTGAAATCAAGTTACTTACTGTTACAGAGGTTAGAACATGACATAAACATACCTTTCCTTATTGTTTCAGGGAAAAGACTTCTCATTCTTTAATACTTCCTTAGGATAGGTCCTCAGGCAATGAACCAGAGCCATTGTATGCATTGGTGGTGCCTCAGACTTGCCGAACTACTAAATAATGGAGAATAGTGTTATCATTGGTAATCAGACAACTGACTTTGACATTATTTGGTTTTGTTTTGTAGTAGGTATATTTTAGGCTAATATTAAGATCTTATCATCATCCTAGAACATAAAAATAAATTGAAGAGAGCTGGCTCAGAAATAATATCTTCATCTGTAATATTAGTGAATTGGACTAGATGGTTTCCTAAAGTCCTTTCCATCTATGAAACCTAAGTGATTTCTGATTTTAACAGATTTGAAACACTTTGAACCAAATTAGATCTTCTCTTTATATTGTTGTTTAGTCATTTTTCAGTCACGTCCAACTCTGCGTGACCCTTTTTGGGAGATTTTCTTGACAAAAATACTAGAATGGTTTGCCATTTCCTTGTCCAGCTCATTTTACAGATGAGAAAACTGAAGCAGACAGGGTTAAATGACTTGCCCAGGATCACACAGTAAGTATCTGAAGCTGGATTTGAACTCAAGTCTTCCTGACTTCGAGCCTACCTGTTTATCACTTTAATTGAGAATATTCAAATTAGCATCACTCATTTGTGAGTTGAAAAGGATTTCCTGGATACAGTTATCCCTTCCTCTTAATATCTGAGATGGTGAAACCCACACCCTGAGGCTACAGTTTGTGAATTTAAGAGTAGGAGGACCCTTAGGCTTCTACATAGATATGGAGGGCATTGTTTATTTTCATTTGTAGATCAGTAGTTGTATTGATATGCAGATGAGCTGTCTCTAACCTTACCAAGTACATACTATAAGGATTCAATTGATAATAGATGATTCCTTTTGAAAAATAAAAATATTTCAATTTTTTTCAAGAATATTCCAATTCCAACCCTCAAAGAATTTGCAAAAGCTTTGGAAGACAACACCCATGTGACATGCTTCAGCCTTGCAGCCACCCGAAGCAATGACCCTGTTGCTGTTGTAAGTAAACTTCTGTTGGTAATACATAAAGCCAGGTAGGGAAGGGTGGAAGGGGAAGGCTGCTCCAAACTGCAGCCTTTAAATCACATTTACTGTCTTCTCTAATTGTTTAGACTGTACACTTTAGCTCTTTGACAGATTCTCTCTTTATCACTAATTTTTTCTTTGTTATATATGCCTTGTCTCCCCAGCTGGATTGTAATCTTCCTCTGCCTTGTACCACTTAGTGCAGGGCCAACCAGAGTAGACACTCAGATAATGCTTATTTATTACTTGTATTCTGTATTCTGTCAAAATGCAGCTTGCATAGCCATGCATTTGCATTTTAGGCAGCTAGTTTATGCAGTGGGTAAGCATACTGGGCTTAGTGTTAGAAGACCTGAGTTCATATTTGGCCTCAGACACTTCCTAGCTACGTGACCCTGGGCAAGTCACTTAACCACAGTCTGCCTCGGTTTCCTCATCTGTAAAATGAGGATGATAATAGCACCTACCTCCTAGGGTTGTTGTGAGGATCAAATGAGATATTTGTAAAGTGCTTTGTACAGTGCCAGGCACATAGTAAGCACTATCTAAATGTTAGCTATTATTTTAGAATTATAGAACCTTAGAATGCCAAAGGGCCTCATCTAACCCAGCTTCTTCACATTATAGATGAGGGCACAGAAAGGTGAGTTGTCTGAGGTCACATAGCTAGTAGTGGCAGAGCCAAGACCAGAGCCCAGGTCTCCTGATTCCTAGTCTAATTTTCTTTCCTCTGTAGCTCATTGCTTCCTCTTCAACCATACATGCTTACTCTTATACCCCACCTCCTTAGATGGAGCCCTGCTTCTTCCTCCCGCCCCAACGTGGTCCTGTTCTCTGTCTGATCCTTCTGACAAAAATTTTAGTCCTGTTCTCTCGTCACAGCATGAGATCTTCTGACCCTCATTCTCTTATTTCCATGAGCAATCCCCCTGTTTCAATCAGTCAACAAACACTTATTAAGGGCAGTGACCTTTGGACTGGACAGAATTTAACAAAAATGGCTCATAGGAAGTTGAACCCTGAGATCAGCATGACTGAGAAAGCATATAGCTATTTTGATAAGTTCAGGTCACTAGACTTAGAATCCCACAGTATTGAAAGAACATACTGATATGATTTCTGGAGAATGGTCAAGGTGCCGTAGGACTTGGAGAAGGGTATATGCTGTCTTAATTTGCAAAAAAAAAAAGAAAGAAAAGAAAAGAGAATGGGGTCACTTGGCAGGATTCTAGAACATTTTTCAAGGGATAGAGATCGAATCTAGAGAAGGAAGTGATGATCACAAAGAGCCAGCTTCATTAATAGAAAGTTATGCCAGATTAACTTTATTTTCATTTTTAACAGGATTTAATAGACTGGTAGATTAGGAAATGCTATAGGCTTAGTTTATCTTGATTTTAACAAAACATTTGACAAAATCGTTCACATCTCTTTTTGAGGAGATGGAGCAGTGTAGCCTAGGCAGTAGCATAATCTATGGAGATTCAAAACTTCAAATTACTAGATCCCCAAAATAGTCATTAATGAAGGTTGGCAGCTTGGCAGAAGAATTCTAGAGAAATGCCTAGGGATGCTGCCTAGGGATGCTCAGCCCTGTGCTCTTTAACATTTTGATTAGTGACTTAGATAAAGTCATAGATATCATCAGATTTACAGATGACATAAAACTGAGAAGAATAGGTAGTATACTAGCTGACAGAGTCAAGATTTTAGCAAGCTAGAATGTTGGGCCAAATCTAATAGGATAAAACCTGTAGGGACAAATGTAAAATCTTAAACACTTGGGTTTTAAAAAATAACTTTATAAGTACAAAATGGAGAGGAGCACAGTTAGATAACAGTTCATCTAAAGGATATATTGGGATTTCAGGGGAGTATAAGCTCAATATGAGTCAGTAGTTGTGATGCAGCAGCCAAAAAAAGCTCTAATCTTAGGCTGCCTTAAGAGAGAGAAAGTGTTCAGAATGAGGGAGTGAAAGTTCTGGATACCATGTTTTAGGAAGGACATTGATAAATCTGGGGAGCAGCCAAGAAAGGTGACCAGGGTGATGAAGGGTTGACTTCAAGATCGTGCCGTCTATGAGTGGAGAAGAGCCTGATGAAAAAAGGACTTAGTGATGGATATGGCCTTTAAGTTTCTGAAAGACCGTCAGTGAATGTATACCGGGGTTAATCATACACTTACTTCCCAGGGTTGATAGGAGATTCAAATAAGATGACATTTATAAAGTGTTTTGTAAACCTTAATGTTTTATATGATGATGATGATGTTGCAGAAGATGCCAACCTGCATCATTAGAGGGAATTTCCTCATCTGGGAGTTCCCTATACCAATGAAATTATAGGTCCAGTCCTTATACTAAAAATAAAGGCCTCTGCTTTAGCTAGATATGGTACATTAAATATGTCAAAATTTTTATAAATTGAGGAATTAGCAATTTTTAAATATCTGTGAAGATTCCATGACCGATAGCTATCAACTTTCTGAGACTATTATATGCATATTGATGCAAGAGTAAATGTTATCTTCTCTGTTCTAGGAGGTCAAGGGAACTAAAAGATTTAGATGTCCAAATTTTCCCAGAATGGAGATTGGGGGATTAAAGTATATCGGTAGTGTAGAGCTAAGATAATATCATACCCAAAAAAAGATGTCATATAGTTCAATAAGAATTACCAAGTAAAAATATTAATCTAAATGTATTTAAAGCATTAACAGTATCTTAAATTTTTTTAATCTAGTTTATGAAATATTAATTTTGATTTTTGTTTTTAGGCATTTGCAGACATGCTGAAAGTGAATAAAACATTGAAGAGCTTAAATTTGGAGTCCAATTTTATTACAGGAGCTGGTATTCAAGCACTGATTGATGCCTTAAAAGAAAATGAAACCCTGGCTGAAATCAAGATTGATAACCAGGTTAATGAGATACAGTAATAATATAATATAATTATTGCCCAAAGCAACTCCTGCAGTGCTTTGAAGAGCAAGAAAAGGAAGGGTTAGAGTCTGTAGGGTCCATGGGAAGGGCTCTTTGAGTAGGTAGTTGGCTGGAGAGGTATGCTTATTAAAATTTTCATTAAGCCTTTGCATAATGGGGAAGTTATCAAGGGCATACATGTATTATTAGTCTTAGCTAAGCAGTCTAAGGCTGGACTTTAAAAAATAGTTGAATTGCTTTTGCTTCTAATGCAGATTTCTGTTTTCTCATGAGTAATAATTAAGGGTTTTTCAGTCACTGTAGGATGCTATGCAGGTAGCAACTCGGCTTTCCATTTTAGCAATGTTCCACTGTAGACTGTTACTGCTTTTCCTTCAGGCTGGACCTATCTATCTTCTAATACATTCAAGTACCCTCATTGTTCATTCAAGTCAGAGGGGAAGAGATGGGAATGTGAATCTGTATGAGGACATGCCAGCCAGTCCATTATGAAATTTTGTGGTTTGATAGTTTCCATTTCTCCTAAATAAACACAGGATAGCATTCTATATATTCCCTTCTTCCCAATGCCCCCAAGACAAGCACCAATTATAGAAGTCACGGGGAACCAAAAGCCTGTAAAATGGCCCTAGAAAAGAGTGTAAACATTTGATTCGTGCACTGATAATAAAAAAAAATATGAATTTCTAATTAGAAAAATGTGAGCAGGATGTCATCCCAAAATGTAGTTTAACAAGTGTGTTTTATGTAAAGGAATGAACTATCTTTTCCACCTTCAATACTACTTATGACCGAAGGACACTCTGTAATTGCTGTGTCAGAGCTTAACTAGCCCTTGGAGAAGCTGAGCTATTGAGTTTTGAATAACCTAAATGGAAATAACCCTTAAAGATTATCTCAAGACCTTAGTTTAGATTTCACATTCATCAGTTGCCCAGGCACATCCTCACTGGAGAATATAGTGCCTTTTTCAGAAGGGGTTGGTGGCCTTTTTTACTCAACTGTAAAGCTAGATTGCACATAGAGGGGATTTTTATTTATTTAAAGTCTGGAGGTAGGGTCAGTCAAGAGCTTGTATGTAGATTGTCAGATTCCACTAGTGGTACCAAGCCAGGAGCCCTAATGATGACTGTCATGTATCACTGACCCTCTCTAGAGCCTGAGCTTGAAGTGATAAGCAGCTGCTTCAGCAATTTGTTTATTGCCCTTTCTCATTTCTCTAGTTAAAAACAACTGCAGTTTAGCTAGTGTTAAACAGTTACCAAGTCCACTGAGAAGCTTGTCTTTCTGGTCCCAATCCATCTGGTTTCCTCAGTAACGGGGACGCTTTTTGGCTAGGGCAAAAACTAGAAGAAAAGATAAAAGGGGACCAGTATCCATCCCATTCTGCTTCCTTGTATTGCTGTTGGACTCTAGTTATTCCCTTCCCATATGGGTACTGCAGCTTACCATTTGAAATCCTAGGGCTAGGAGGTCAGAACCACCCAGCTCAAAGAACACTGAGATGTTGTTCTACAAAGCACATGGGAGAAGGGCCTCTGAGTTTCCATATTTCCTGATCATGTTCAGTTCCGTGCTGCCCACAATCTATTTTGAATATCTCTATTAATAATTCAGGTATTAATATCTGTCAGCCAGCACTTAAAACAACTTGGTTCAGTGGTTACTTCTTGGTCAGTTTTAGATATCTTAAAAAAACCCAAGGGGCAAGAAGAAGGCAAAGAAGGCCTGTGAGATGCCAAAGTCGATGTCACAACGCTAGTTTACTAAAGCATATGCCTCATAGGAGAACTCAGGAGAACCCCACAGTCCTATATTTACTGTTTACCCTGGTTGCAACAACTTATATGTTACAAGAAGTAATAAAGGGGGGGGAGGGGCCACTTCTTAGAGACTGACGTGGTTACAGCTGACTTCCTAAAAAAGGACAAAGAATAACGTAAAGGCAAAACCTTAAAAAGTATGTCTATCTGAGGCCATTTGGAATTTCGTCAATGGAAAAACTGTTCAGCACATGTCATAGCCCATCACTGTTCTAGCACAGTGTAGTAATTGATGTTCAGACCATGAGTTACCAAGAAAAGGCTAAATTATGTCCAGCATGTTCTAAGACAAGAAAGTATATTTTAAAATGATCTCTATCTGAAATGGGTGAAGTAAAAAGTTTAGCACTTTGAGGAAAACTTCACCATGTAGGGACAGCACATTTTTCCAGTGATAAATGAGGTGTTAAGTATATGTGATTTTTGAAGACTTGCTACTATTCCCAAAAAATACCTTTGCAAACTCAAATTTGATCTTTGTCATTTCTTCAGAGGTAACAAATTCAGAGTGGTCACTTTTTGTACTACCTAGAAAAGTCATCTTTTCACAGAAAAGAGAAAGAAAGATCTGTACTTCAAAAACACTTAACATAGATTCAGAATTTAAACTACAGCTATTTCACATCTTCTTTTAGATAGAGAACTAAACTTTTGAAACTTGTTCATTTTTCTTACGTATTTTGGGGTAAATTTGAAGAGAAGAACATAAAACAGCACACCTTCATATGCTCCTGACTATTTGTATTAGGCATGGCTTTCTGTGGGAAGTAATTTATTCAAGTTTGTTAATAATATTCTTTTTGCAATTACATTCTAGAGGCAGCAGTTGGGGACAGCTGTTGAACTGGAAATGGCCACGCTGCTTGAGGAAAACACAAAGATTCTTAAATTTGGATATCAGTTTACACAACAGGGGCCACGAACCAGGGCAGCCAATGCTATAACGAAAAATAATGACTTGGGTAAGATGTGTTCTAGAAAAAAGGCTGTGGTGTCCAATGATGGTGCTTGTATTTGGAGTTTTTTAATGCATTGATGATGGTAGATATTTTAGAGAAGAAATAATCTCCCTTAAAGGAAGAGCAGTCTTTTTCAAAGGGGGTGAAATTTTTAAAGTTTTATTTAATTATCGTTCTCAATTTGTTGGGTTATGGAACAGGAAAATAAAAATCAATTCCTTTAAATTAGGACACTGTCAGAAGTGGATCAAAAATATATGACCCTGTCTTGACAATAGTCTTGCAAGCTTCAAGGAGAGGATTTTGCCATCTTAATGTTAAAGAAGAGAGAGAGAGAGATTGTAGCAACTCCCATGTTGAATTTATTACCTAAACATTCTGATAATTGTCTAAGTGCTATTTTACTAGATCCTCTCTTGCTTCCTCTTGGTGTTCTTTGCTTTCTAGATCGTCCTTAGTAGAATGCAAAACAGTCACCATTACTACATGTTAGTTGTTACATATTTATATTATGCCTATATCTAAGAAACTCCATATATACATTTATGGCATTAAGTACTACGTGCCCTCTTATGCCCAAGTTAGAAAAGCTAATGGAGGATACGTAGGTATTCCCATCATATGTCCCATAACTGAAATTAAATTTATTAAATTTGGGAAAATTAGCATGCAGGATCTGATTTAAAACTCTGCCTTTCTCCCCTCCCACATCTCTGAGCTCTAGGTATTTCCTTATTTGTGCTTTAGACACAGTAACTACTTTACTATAGTGGACCTTTCAACCACAAGTAGGTATTTGACATTCCATTCGTTGTTCTGCAATGTGGGCAGAGATTATCAAAATGGGAGCTCAGCTATAAACATAAATCCCTGCAACTTAATCCTAAAGTAACACTTGTTCATCCTAACCCCTCCCAACCATACACTCTCTTATTCTCTCTCCCTCTCTTCTCTTCCCCCTCTCCATCTTAACTTTCCCCAAATTCTTGGCTGCAAATTTATAGCCCAGACATCTTAGCAAATTAACCGTTTGAGCTGAAAAATAAAAAATGATGGTAGAAGGTTAGGAGAGCCAGTCAATGGAAGCCTCATAGAATCCTAGATTTAGAGATGGAAGGAACCTTCAGGTCATCAGGGTGAGGAAACTACAGCTTAGGGTGGTGAAGTGATATGTTTATGGTCACTGTGGTAATATGTGTTAGAGCCAGAATGTGAACCAAGAACATTGACTCCAAATTCAACTCCTTTACCATGCTGCCTGAATTAGGGATCTTTTTTTCAAGGCAGTTCAGAGCCATTTTTAAACTAGAGAAAAGATATATAACATCGTTTATGCTCAGACCTGTTGGAGTCAGGAGCCTATCGTCAACACTGACATCAGAATCAGCATCAAGTATTTACTAGGAGATGAGGTTCAGTGATTCAGTGACTCAGTGTCATTTATCATTTTGGTAACTGAGGCTGAAGGGCAAAGACAGCAAAACTTCACCTAGGATTGGCCGTGAAAGCAGAAAAAAGAGATCTAACACTGCCAAGCCATGAGGTCATCCCATTCCCCACCCCCCGCCCAAAAAAAAAGATATATATCATCAAAGTGATGCTTATGCATTAAGATAATTCAAAGGAAAGATGGAGCCGGCTAGGAGAATTCAAATAGATGGTTAGAACTTAGACCAGGGTAGTCACTGGCAAAAGAAATAAGGAGTAGGTCCAAGCACTATAGTAAAGGAAAACCTTATAGAATTTGGTGATGGATTCTCCAGTCCATTGCCAAGAAGGAGCAGGTAAGGACCAACTCCATGGCAAGGCGGAAGAAGGATTACGGTTGGTTCCTTTTGCCTGGTTTTGTCTTTTCTTCAGAATCAGTAGGGTTTTACCATCAGTTCTTAGTTCTGGTTCCCAATCGCACATGCTCATTTTTGCCTCAAGATCACAAGATGGGAAGGGGTTTTGTAATTTAAACAAAAGTCCTCAGAGTTAAAAATTGATCTGGTATACAAAACCTTTTAGAAGCTTCAATTTTTAATTGTGAAATCTCTCTTCTACTTTAACTTCAAATCTGAAAAATGGGGGAATGTCTTTTTCAGTTACCTAATTTTGATATGTCTTTTTTTCCTCTCAGTTTCTTAGTCTGAAGTACTCAGAAATATTCCTGTGTATTTTTTTTTCATCTCTCCAGCCAAGAAGTTTCAGGGCTTCAGCAACAAAAAGGTTATGGAGTTCACCCAAAGGGCCATTGAGCTCTGAGTTTCATGTCTCCGTCTTAATATTCACTTTTTGATCTACTGTCTTTGTCATCAGTTTCTCATATATTTTGCTTTGCTGCACTTTATTTCTGTCTCTCACCTTTGCCTGTTTACAAGAATCTTGGCCATATGTTTTAAAAATAGGGTTAGACTAGAATGCTGTTTCCCTTGCACCTGAACCAATTCCTCAATCTTACTTCTTTAAAGTATAGAAGTTGAACTCTAAAATGAGATAATTAACCTACAGTTTGCTTTTTAGATATTTCTGTACTGAATGAAGTTATATTTTATTTTGAGCATTGTAGAATCTTTTTTATTTTTCCATAATACCTCAATTATTACATATCTAACTTTTAGTATTTATTAAAATTAGGAAATTAGAATCAGGAATAGAAATTAACTGATTTGCCTTAAGAGCAAAATATGAGATGTACATCATCCTATTTATTGATTGCCGAATACAAGGAACTTTATTAGACCTTCTAATTTTTATTTTTCTCATTGGTAGTCTAATAATGCCTTTGGAAGTATTAGAATCACCTGACCTCATTTGAGCCCAACAGTAGGGGAAAAAAGGGTGTTACTTCATGTGACATTAAGTAGGAAACACAGAACCTTTGTCCTGACCATGAGATTAGCTACATATATTGGCTTTCTTTAATCTTTGGAAAAATCATTGGAAGAGAAGCAACTAAGGCATGAGACAGCCATTTACTCTGCTTGCTTTCCTTATTTGAGCAAGATAAGTCATCCCTTAGCTCTGTCTGTAAATAGGCTGTGCTTCCATTGGGAGGGTAGAATGAAAAATTAAGAACAAGAGACTTAACAGGCTAGTTTAACACCAGAACTTACTAATTTAATAATGAAAAGATAACCCTTAAAATACAAAACAATTTGATAAGTGAATCTTAAAACTAAATGTTACTGACCAGGAGGCTAGGGCCTTTCTTTGTCTATTATAGCAATATATAAAATTTTACCTTAAGCCAGAAGTTTGGACTAGTGAGCCCTCCCCTCTGAGAGAGACAGACTGACTGCTTCTGGTTCCCTAGAGACCTCAACTTGTTCTCAATCATTTATGCCTTGTCATGCTGGAGAGTCTTGACACTTTTGGGAGATGAGAGTAGAATGATAGACAGGACCTTCATGATCATCTAATACAAACCCTTCATTTTACAGATGAAGAAAATCCCAGAGAAGCTGAACAGTTGTCTCATTTCTGTCTTTGTATCCATCACTAGTGTCTAGCAGAGTGCCTGGTATATAATAGGCACCTCATAAATGCTTATGATTTTTTTTTCAACCAAGATCATTTATCTAGTTTAGTGGTATAACCCAGCCCAGGGTTCTGTCAGACCCTTCTGGTTTCAGCAACTGAGCTGGTTTGTGGAGTCCAGCTGGCAGGATAAAGATCATGGCAGCCAAAAGTGACCTTGAAACTACAAAATCCATAAACTGGGAAGAGGTCTTAAATTAATTTAGCTATTTTGTAATTAATTTTAAATTGGTTCATTTTATGTGAAAAACACAGAAGAGGGAAAATAGGGAAAGCAATGACAAGTTATATCTATAAAGATAAAATGTGCTATGTCTTTAGTGTGTTCCTGTCCAGGATTGAGTAAATTCATTGTACTTTGTAATCAAAAGAGCATGTGACTATTCTTAATTTCATCTGCTTGAGTGTCATCTTCACTTGATTGTTTTAAGATAGTTACTTAGCTACTAACAAGCAAGTTTTTTAAGGTGGTTATGAATCCTTTACGGAGTATAATGCATGTTTAACAAGTTATATGTTCAGGATTTAAATCTTGACAGTGAAAACAAGGTAGGAAACACAGACTCTTCTACAGGATTACAACATATTAACCTAAAAATTATGGACTGATTTTAGTTTTAGATTTCTAAAGTTTCTTCAGTGAATATATACGCATTTGAGCAAAGGGTCTATAAAATGTAGTAATAACATTGTTTGAATACTCTTCCCAGCTCAATATATAAATTAGAAAAGTAGGTAATGCAAAAACTTAAATTTTAGTACAGATTTAGAACTGAAAATATTAAAACCTAAATTATAGTATAATGCTAATGCTTGACAGTAACTTGTTTATTTTCCAAAAAGTTAACATTATGAAAACTATTGATTTCTAAAATATATTCTTAAATTATTCTTACAGTTCGCAAGAGACGAGTTGAAGGAGACCACCAGTAAATTCACCTTTGGAAGACTTCAAAAGATCACCAAGGCCTTCGTGTTGATTTCAGATTTAAAATTTGCCTAGGTAGAAGGGAAAAGACTGGAAACTTCATTCCTTTTTTTTTTATACTATATACGTAATTTTTTTCTCCAGTGAGATGTTAGCAGCATCAAATTCTGTAAAATCAATAGTAGATAATCTTTTTTATATTTTGGAATGTTTTTCTGCTTTCTGCTCAAATCAGTTTTAGTTTAATTTAAAAATGCTTGCTTGCTTGTAAGGAATCATTGAGTAAAGAGAAATCCAGTTGATTCCCTTTGAAACCCAAAGGAGAAATTTGGGAAAGTCTTTAAATGGAAAGATTAATTATTTTTTAGAATAATTTTTTATTGAAAAGGGACACTGCAGACATTTGCAGTTATTACAGTTGCCGTTACTTTTTTTAGACATCTGGCACTTAAACTTTCATAGGATTAATCTTAAAATGTGTCCATTTTTAGAATGTGTGCCTACAATAGACTGGTTCTCTCTTTCAAGAGAGAGAATGCCAGAATTTAGAAACACATTACTTAAAATATATCCTTTTAAGAGCAAAATCTTCTAGAAAAAAAAAGTTTTTGATACATTCCAGAGTATTAGTTCTCTGATCTGAAATGTCTGAAACAGTACACGTTCAAATGTTTTTCAAACAAGGCTGTCAGGCTTTTCATGTTATGTAACTATTCTAAAATACAGACAAATCCAAGTTAATTGTGGTTTTTCTTCCAGATAGACTGTGGTAGATATACTTTCTGTAAAGACACTTCTCTTAGTGAATGAATGCTAGGAACATCTGCATAGGAAAGCATTTTATAGGTTCCTCTGAAAACATATCCAACTTATAAACTTATTTTTGGCTATTCAGGATGACAGAGGAATTCCTTATTGTTGAGTACCTCCAAATTACAGATAATAGGACTTATTAATGTTTCCATGTAATCTAATGGCTAAAGGCTAGTATATTTGAAAGAGGTGTTTTTGCAAATTATTTTAGATAGCATACGGTGTGGTAGGAAATGTCAGGCTAGCCATGTGTAACTGTGCGAACAGTATTTGCTCAACACTGTAACTTTGCCAGTCAGTAAGAAAAATTACCGTTCTTTTTGGTAATTGTCTAGTTTTTATATTTATTTTTCTCTTCCTATTTGTATTCACATTGTAAAAATAACTCTGCAAATGAAAATAAGTTTTCCAATTGCTCTAAAAGCACCCCAAGGAAAAGAGGAAGCCGCTTGCTTAGATGATCTGATTGAGGGAAGCTCAAGAATCAAGACCCACACAAGATAGTTTGCTTTCGTTCACTCATCTCTGAGGTGCCCTTGAAGCAATGAAGTGACCAAATACATAGACAGTTGAAAGAAGTTTAGGAAGTAAGGAGTCTAGGTAAACCTCTACTTTATAATTGTGGGTTATAGCCTTTTTAGGGGGGAGTTTCTAAAGGAGAAAATTGAGTTTTTAGTATTTTGTCTTTTAAACTTTGTTGTTGAATTATATCATCTGCTCCTTGTATTTTCTCTAGACTATCTAATAAGCCAGGAATAATCCTTTTAACTTACGGACTGAGGCTTCTCCCATCATAATTGTGATGTTTACCTTTGTCCAGGGTTTTACAGAGTCTAGAATGGTGGATAACAGTCAGTTTGTCTATTAGTTATTTATGACTATAGGCCTTTTAATTACTTTGTAGATTAGTCAGGCTATTCTCTGAGTCACTAGTCAATTTTGGAATTGCACTGTGTATTTAAAAGACTGCACAACTCCAACAAGGTTGGAAGTCAGGCTAGGAGTAGAAGAGTACTGCACTGAAAGGTATTGATGGGCTATACCTAATGCCATTTTAGCAAGCCTTCCTCACTTATGTTCTCATATGTATGTAGGTATATATATGTGGTCACTAAAGTTATTTTTGAATGTGTAGGTTCTCCCTCCATACCCTCATGTTCACTAAGGTTTAAAGAATGTATAGGTAGTATACATTGATCCTACCTGGATTTTTGTATCATATTTACAGAAATGTCATTTTCACATGTTCTGTTTACTTAGAGTATTACTGTGTTGAGCATTTTGTTAGTACCATTCCGGTGCCATACTGTAATTCAATATTTAATTTGGAAAAAAAAAAAACTGTTTCTCCTGAATTCTCTTCAAAGATAAATGTGTATCTGTTTGAATGTAGACTATCTTCCATAAAAGAATAAGTGGCCATCTTAATACATTTCAGCAATTCCCTCGTGCTCTAAAATTTATATTGACTTAATTGACTAGATACTTCATTGCCACACCAAAGATTTTATTTTCTAAGACTGTAAGTTTTATAGTCCAACCAGAAATTTCAGTGTGCTCATCTTTTTTTGTCTTTGGGTTAAAGTTTTTTTAGAGCATTTATTAAAAGCTTTTTTTAAAAAAATGAAGATAACTTTTTTCAACTGAAGATAACTTTTCCAATATGTTTGCATGTGATTATATGTATTTTAAAACCCACCAATAATGGCTAGTATGGTTTTAAAATGGGTTTTGGTGCTATATAGATGTGTCCAGTTTGACTTAGCTATTGTATAAAGTTATCTAAGTAAAACTTCATGTTATTGAGTGAGTGTCATTTAAAAGACCAAATAGCAAGAATTTTTGAGAAAAGTCATCTTTCTATTGTCAAAAGATTTGCAAATTCTTATAATTAATTCAGACTGAAAGTATACTTTGTATGATGTAATAGGTGCATTTCTGGAAAAGTTGCATGTAAATGTATATTTTTGTAAATCAAATTATATTTTCCCATTGGCTTAATACTTGAATTTTGGTCATGTGTTCCAACACATTTGGGGTGGTGGGGAGAGATATGAGAAGGGGCGCTACACATTAAAAAAAAAAGATGTAAAAAGGAAAAGATATTTTCTGATAATAATGCCATAATCTTAAATAAATTTTACTCATGCTTGTTTTATTGTAAAAACTTCGGAGTGAAACAACCCAAAACACTCCAGAAAACCTTTCATTTTGGGCTTTGGCTATTTTGAGGTCTACCTTACCTTTTAAGGTGAAAATAGATCACTTCAGAACAGCTGCAAGTGCCATCTTTTCCTTTGGGGTTTATAGCCACCTCCATTCCTTGTAGATTCAGTACCACCAGCCCTGAAACTTAGAAAGGTGTGTTTTCTGATCCTTTCTAGTGCTCCTTTTTTGAGTACTCCATCAGGGAACTCCTAACCCAGGACCAGGCACAAATGGAGAGGACAGTGAAATGGCAGAAGCAACTTTTGTTACTTCTGTGTTTATTCTGAGTGCTAAAGTTCAAAAATTCTCCCTAACTTTGTCTCATCCAGCAGCTATCAAACTGACTCAATCACTGATTTGCTCCTTCTGATTTGTCAATACAATCAGAGCTCTGTCATTAAGAGACTCCTAATGAGAAAGTTAAAGGAACCTCATAGGAATTCTTTTACATTTTTTTAAAATACCTTCTTTGTACTGTGAATAATCACATTGCGTTAGATTTTGTATGCTGGAGATTCACATTCGAATCCAAAACTTTCCTATGCTAGGAATTATCTTCTGCATCTGTTAAGTTAAATAATATAGAAACCATTCTAATTCTATGAAAATTAGAAAACTTGAGAATTTATAATAAAAGTTTCTGTAAAATCTCATTCATTCAGATTTCACTCGATGGGGATTTGTGGTAATTCAGGTAATATAGCTTAGTACTCAGTGAAGAAAACTTTTGATAAACAGCTAAACAATCTAAAGAAGATGGAAAGAGGAGATTTAACCTTAAAACACTAATAATATTCAAGAATAATGACAGCTTACTTTTAACATATTCCCTAATATCACAATCCTTCCAGCATTAGATCATCCTATATTACACTAGTTACTGAATATTTGAAAATGACCAAAAAAAACCTTCTCATTTCTTTAAAAACTATTCTGTAATTCAGACTGACCTTCCTTATAAAATCATAAAGTCCTAAAGTGAGGAGGAGGAGATCCCAGTACACACCTTAGCAGAAACTCCTTTGCAATACTCCTAACAAGTGGTAATCTAGTTTCTGCTTGAAGACTTTCAGTAATTGGAGAACTATCTCCTGAGGCAACATGCTGTACTTTTTGGAGAGCTCTAATTGTTATGACATTTTACCTTATGCCGAATCTGCATTTCTACCTCTTATGCTCATTATGCCTAGTTCTGCCCTCTGGGACTTATGAAAGGAAATCTAATCTCTTTTCTACCATAACAGTTCTCAAGGGACAGCAATCTTGTCTTCTCTGTGGTATAGTAGAAAAAGCACTGAATTTAGAGTCAGAGGACCTGGATTTGGATCATGGCTCTGCTATTACCCATGTGATCTTGGACAGGTCATTTAGTAGCTTCCCTTGACCTCAGTTTCCTCATCTGTAAAATGAGAGAGTTGGACTAGATCATCTCCAGGTCCCTTTCCAGCCCTAAATCTGAGCCTTCTTTTCTCCAGGCTAAGCATACATCACATGGTTACTGGTCCCCTCATCTTCCTGGTAACCTTGCTCTATCTAGCTTGTCAGTATCCTTGGTGTTCTGTATGGGATTTCACCACTGTAATGTAAAATACACCACTGCCCACCACCCCACTGCTTAACACTGTACTTTAGTTAATACATCTTAAAATTGCATTGGATTTTTTGGCTGCTATAGTCACATGGTTGTCTTATATTAAGACCATGGACCTCAAAGTCTTTTTTCAAAGGAATTATCATCTGGTCATAATTCCTTCATCTTACATTTAAGCAGAAAAATTTTTAATGAGTCATAACATTTATCTATCAATCTTAATACATCTCACCGATTGTTCTAGCTTGTCAGGATCTTTGTGAATCTTTATGCATATATACTCCATAGCTTTAACCAAGTCATTGATTAAAATCTTAAATTTTCTATACCTCTCAATCAGTCTGATTAACTCAAGTCTTCCATGTGATGCTTCCTAGTTGGCCCTGAATTTCTTTCTCTTGGAAAGCTATCAGCCCCTATTAGGACATACCAACAGGACAGTGTATGAAAATTTACATCATAGCTTTTTTGTAGGTACTACCAGCAACTTTCATGAGCTTTATAATCCACGTCAGCTTCTAATAAGAAAAATAATTCTAATTCATTGACTTTGTTCTGAGATTTAAGGCTCACAACTTGGGATATAAAGGACTACACTAGGACTTATCACTGATAATACTTTGTAAAAAAAAAAAGTCTGTTCATGCGTTTACAATCTGCAATAGACTTTAGGGAGGACATAATTAGGTCTGGATTTTTTTTTTAACTATTTTCTTAAACACTTGGGTCTGTGGCCCATTGAATGCAAATGTCTACAAAACAAAGTCTCAAATCCACAATAAAAATTATTTTACTTCTGGAAAGAAGAGTGTGAATGGGCTTCCCAACACTGAAACTTAAGTGTTATAAATCATGAATCTCAGATCATTTGAATTTGAGGAAACACGGAATAAGTACTGCAAGTATTTGGAACAATTGTATTATATGTTTTTTAAAGTAATTCAATAAAGTTTATAAAATGTTTCTTTGGGTTCTGGCCTCTTTAAAAAGCAATCTCATATTCTCTTTGCATATTAAGAGTTGGTGTGGCCCCGAGTTATTTTGTCCTATTCCACTTTAACCAGATGTTTGACCACCAAAAGAACTAGATTTGATTGTCATATGGGAAGAAACAAGGCTTGATTTTTTTTTTTTGCAGGGGGGAAGGCAGGGCAATTGGGGTTAAGTAACTTGCCCAAGGTCACACAGCTAGTAAGTGTGTCAAGTGTCTGAAGTCAAATTTGAACTCAGGTCCTCCTGACTCCAGAGCCCTGGCTTGATTTTTTAAAATGTTAACTTTCTACTTTTTTTCAGTTAAACATTCATTTTCTCTCCTCCTCCTCACCACTGAAAAAAAAAGAAAAACAAAACTTGTAATCCATATGCATGGTCAAGCAAAACAAATTCTCATGTTTGCCATGTCTAAAAATGTTTATTTCATTCTGCACCCTTGCACCTCAGCCAGGAGATGGACTTCTAGAATTGTAGTTGATACTCAGCTGATCAGAGTTCTTATTTTGTTCCAGTGCTTTATTTTAATCGTGCCCATCTATATTCTCCAGGGGTGTGTCTTGTTAACAACATACTTTTGGATTCTGCTTTGTAATCCATTTTAGGGGTGAATTTATCTGATTCAGTTAGGATCATTAATTGTGTATTTCCCTATCTCCTTGTTATCATGGCATTTTCCTTTTCTTTGTTTTCCAACCCCACTTTATAAGGAGAAGGGTAGTGAAAGAGTGGTGTATTCTTAACATGGGCAGTTAAGTTGCGGCAGTCTGCTTCTGCTCCCTCCTACCTCTCTTCTCTTTCCTTCACCCAGAGCCTAATCATAGGTTCTTATCTTCTTTTTTTTCCTTTTAAATCCCTCTTTAGATTCCCCTTCCTTAAGAGTTTGTTTTGCTAACCTGGAAAGATTTGCATGAGCTGACGCAAAGCAAAAGGTATTATGCACAAAGTAACAGCAATATTGTCATGATCAGCCATAAATGACTTAGTTATTCTCAGCAATACAGTTATCTAAGACAACTCTGAAGGACTTAGGATGAAAAATGCTACCCATCCCCAGAAAAGAACTGATGGATGGTGTCTAAATATAGATTGAAGCATGCTTTTTTTTTTACCTTATTTTTCAAGGTTTTTTTTGTCTTTTTCCTCCCCCCACAACATGGCTATTATGAATGTTTCGCATGACTACACGTGTATGACCTATATTGAATTGCCTGCTTTCTCAGCGAGGTGGGGTAGGGAGGGAGAAAAGGAGAGAAATTTAAAAACAAAGTTAAAAATTGTTTTTACATGTTAACTGGGCAAAAATTAAAATACTAAATAAAACCTTTAAAAAAAAGTTTGTTTTGCTGAAGACTAATCCTAATCCCTCCCTCAATCTCCCCTCCTCTTTCTTCTCTCACTGTCCTGTTTATCATTCAAGTGAAATGTATTTCTGTACCCAACTGTGTGTGTATTCTCCCCTTTGACCAGTTCAGATGACAGCAGGTTTCAAATATTCAGTAAGTTTCTCCACCCTTTCTTCCTTGTTTGTGTAGTCTCCTACTAGCACACCCCAATTACATAAAATAATTTTCCCCAACCTTCCTCTGCCCTCCCCCACCCAATGGATTTCTTTTTTCCTCCATTTCCTTTCTTCTGTGTAAGATAGCGAATCACTCCTAAGGCTTCTGTTTTCTTAATACTCCCTCTGTGACTACTGGTAATAGTCCAGAGGGGAGATATGTATCATCTCCCCATATTAAAATGTAAAGTTTATTCTTATTTACTCCCTTATGATTGTTCACTCATATTTACCTTTTTATGTTTATCTTGACTCCTGTTTGTATTTCAAAGTTTCTATGTAACTCTGGTGTTTTCATCAGGAATGCTTGTAAGTCCTTTATTTCATTAACGATCCATTTCCCTCCTGAAGGATTATACTCCATTTTGCTAGGTAAGTTATTCTTGGTTATAAGCCTATATCCTTTATACATACATACTTCAAGATAGGGGTGGCTGCTCTTATATATGTGGTCTTGACTGTGATTCCTCAATAACTGAATTCTTTCTGTTGACTTGCAGTATTTTATCTTAGACCTGTAAGTCCTGAGTTTTAGCTATAATGTTCCTGGGAGTGTTAGGGTTTCTTTCTGGAGGTGAACAATATAGTCTTTCAATTTGACTTTGTCTTATGGTTCTAAGAGATCTGGGCAGTTTTCTTTCATTTTTTTTTAATAAGTTGTCTAGGCTCCTTGTTTTTCTGGCTGTGGCTTTCACATATGATGAAAATCATTTTTCAATGATTCTTAAATTCTCCTCGATTGGATTTCCAGGTCAGTTGCTTTTGCTTAAGATACCTTACATTTCCTTCTATTTTTTTCGGTCTTTTTGTTTTCATATTGTTTTATATTTTCAAGTGTCTTTCCTTGAGTAAGTTTTTGTACTGTTATGCCAATATGCTAATACTGTTTTCAATTCTTTCTTCCATAGTTTTCAATTATTTTCCAATTTTTTTCCTCTTGTTCTTATTTCATTTCCAAAAATAACTTTTAACTTTAAAAAGAAAAACAACAAAAACCTCTTGCTTCGTTTGTTCCAGGAATTCTAGTTGAAGTTAGCCCAAGCTGTGTTTTCCTTTGAGGTTTTGCTTGAGATGTTTTGGAGTCACTCTTCTGTCACCATAATAGCTCTTTAAAATGGGATTCTTACTTTGTTTCCAGCTTGCTTCCTGACTTTCTGCCTCTGTGCATTTCTGGAGGGATCGTCCAGGCTGAGCTCGTGTCCCCTTGGGTCCTGGTACTGCCTTCTTGGGGTTAAATGTTGGCTGGGGATCTTCCAGGCTTTCGTTGCTCCCAAAGCAATGTGAGCCAGGGCCAGATCTTATCATTGCCTCCCTGGTATGGGATCTGCATGTTCCTGACCTGGGCTTGGATCTGAGCAATGGGCCTGTGGGCTTGCTGTGTTTGGAGTTTCAGTAGACTGCTGTTGAACTCAGCCAGCTTGTTCAGAATGACAGAACTGCAGGTTCCCTTTTGTTCTCAGTTTCCTGCCTTTATTATCCTGCTGCAGGCTTCAGACTGGATTGGAAAACACATAGACACAGACACTCCTCTGACCTTTATTCATCCTGGAATATCACCCATAGGCACAGGTCCCATCTTTAGTCCATTCTTGATCTGTGGTTATTGAGATGCCAGCTGGCACCTGTTACAGCACCCTGCATGTGGTCAGGCCTTTTCTGGGGATTTGGGACCTTGTCTTACCCTGGTGCACAGTCTCAATGCTGAAATGCTTTGCACAGCCATTCCTGATTAGACACCCTTCCCTATCCCTAGCACGCACAGACCTGTCTATCCCTATGCTGACCTGGGCTGGAAAATATATCACTGTGACTTTTGGGGGGACTTCCAACTTAAGATTCTGTCTACATTTTCTAGATCCTTATCAGGGAGAGATTAGTTCTTCCTGCTTCTCTGCCATTTTGGCTTCTCCCAGAGGCTTCATTTACAAAAATTGACTTTAATGAACTACCTCCTTTTTGGGCTAGTTTTATGAACCAAATATTTCTACACTGCTAGTTGTTAATACTTATTCAAAGTTAGCATGGGCACACAGCCCAGGACCTATAGAAAACTGTTAGATTTAACATAAAACCATAATTAAGACATTTAAATTTGAAAATATATCTACTTTCAAAGCTCACTACAAACATGGTAACTTTTCATAATCTAAAAGCTTTAATTTTGCCCTGTGCTGAGCCTCATCTTAGGAAGGTCTGACCATTTAAATCATTTTTATGGTGCCCCAATAACTGTTAAGATCCCCAAATATTTATGGGTAAAATTAGAATCTTAGGAGTTGGAAAGGATCTTCCAACTCCTCTAGTGAATCAGTCTGCCTGAAGGCTCTTCCCACTCCAATCCATCACCCATTCAGCCACCAAACTGATTTCCTAAACTGCAGGTCCAAACGTGTCACATACACACACTTTCCACTCAAGTTTCTCTCTCCTCCGTTTGGCATTTAAAGCCCTTAAAATCTAGTTCCCTCCTACCTTTCCAGTCTTCTTACACCTTACTCCCAGACACGCACTCTTTGATCCGGGGACAACATTGGCCTGGTTGTTTCACAAAAAAGACACTTCATCTCTCAGCTCTGGGCATTTTCTCTGACTGTCCCCCATACCTGGAATGCTGTCCCTCCTTATCTCCACCTGCAGGCTTCTATGGATTCCTTTAAGTCCCAAATAAAATCCCAACTTCTGTAGGAAGCTTTTCCTTCTCAATTATTTCCTATTTATCCCGTGTATCATTTGTATGTATTTGTTTACTTCTTTCTCCTATTAGATTACGAGCTCCTTGAGGGCAAGGACTGCATCTTTTTGTATCCCCAGTGCTTAGCACAGTGCTTGGTATAGAGTAGGGGCTTAATGTTTATTGAGTAACTCCTTCCTGCTATATTACTCCCTAAATTATCAACAAATCATCCAGCCTCTATTTGAATTCTAGTAGCAGAGAACTCATTAAATTACAAGTCATTCCATTTTCCAATTAAATTTAACATAAGAAGTATGTTAAGTAAGGCACAGTGCTTAGCACCAGGGACGCAAAGGTGAAAAACACCATAAACTCATTGGGAGCAGGGACTACATACACAACTATGGTAAAAAGCAAAAGGTGCTAAGAGCCAAGGAGAGAGCTAGAAGAAGTACTAAAAGAACGTGTGAAGAGGAAGGTCATTTTCAGGTAAGGCATCCTAAGAAAAGTGGTAGCTGATGTCAGAGCCTTAAATGAAAATGTTTTTGATAGGCAGAAACACAGTGGGAAAATTCTGTGTATGGAGCCCTAGCAGTAGGATGAAATGAGGGCATAGAGTGGTACTAATGGCTTGTTTCTTTTATCAGAGAACGCACTTTTACAAATTGTATTCGCACTAAAATGACACAAAAAGCATATCAATTCATTTAATCAAAATAACTTCATCATGTTACATCTGTTATAAAATAACTGTACAATCCATAGAAAACACACTTCCATTTTATGAAATTCAGTCATCATCTTCCTCTTCTTCATCACTAATCACATACTTCTTGTGTTTTTTATTAACTTTATCATCATCCTCTGCTTTCCTTTTTCCAGAAGTTTCACCTTCCTAAAGGGACACAAGTAAAATAAATTTAAAGCTCAATTATGAACTGAGTTATTTCTGGTGAATATCCCTTCATTGTTTTGACCCAGACCTAGGATTTCTTTAGTTTTGAGGAATTCCCCTATGTGAACCCACCCTCCACTAATGCAGACTGGCAGCTTATCCATGAATTATAATTCTCATAGTTGCTGGGCACACTGAGAGATTAAGTGACTTGCTGGTCTGGGAGCAAGGCTGGGTTGCTATCCACTAGAGTATGCCACTTCCTCCCCCTCTGCATTATTTAAATGAAATAGTTTTAATATTTCAAATTATTTTTTACAAAGGCATACTCAGTAAAATTATAATGACCAAGTGTGGCTCCAAAGAAGAGACAAAGGTGGGAGGGTGTGGAACTTTGCAGACTTTATACCTTTTATTATTAGTTCTGTTGAACAATGTTTTTTCCACTTTTTAAAAAAAAATCTTTGTTGTAAGGGATGGCCAATTCTGGAAATGTAGGTAACATGAAAACAATATATATCAATTAAAATTATTTTTAAAAGGGCATACTGGTTTGATCACTAAAAAAACAAAAAAGGTCGGTGCCAATTTGGAAAAATCTTCAAGGGTAGAAGCAAAAGTACTTCTGAGAGTTAATTATGAATTATAAAGGTCCCAAAGGCAAATAAAGAGAACCACCAGATTAAAAATCTGCTGTCTATGATGCTTCCTTAACATTTTTTAGAATTTAAACAAAAAAAAATTTCAAAGCCTCTCTAGTATTCAGTTTTCAGAATAAAGGATTTCCAAACATATTACAGTTACAAACAAGGCAATATGACAGGAAATGCAATATGCTATCCTATTAATTGCCACATATATGAAAAACAGAAGTTTGAATACCCATTACTTAAATTATTTAGAAGAAACTTGGAGAGTTTCCATTGGGTAATGAATACTTTCCAACTACAGGTAGAAATTTCTCTTGTAAGGCAGGAACAGAAAAGAAACAGCTATGGGAGGGACAAGTCCATGTCTAGTAATGTTTAAATCAGAGAGAAACCTAAAACGGGTGTGCAGTCCTGGGTATAATTTGGTGCCTGTTAGCTGCTGCCCCAATTCTAAGCTCAAATTCTTAATTTAATAAACTTTCTATCACTTATGCATAAGGCATTGTGCTAGGCCCTGGAACGACCAAGATGAAATAATTAATTCACTCAAATAATGTAAATACAGGTTGTCCTTGTGCCCACCCCTAGCAAAGGTGGGACACGCTCAATTCCATGACAGCAGCAGGAAAGGCCTTCCCTCTGAACACACTCAGGATCAGTGTTTCTACTTTATCACACGTAGTTTAGTCCAAATCATAATGCTGAATCCTTCATGTCCAAAACTATGTCCTAAGAAAGTAAGTGTCACCTAGTGACCCTTCTCTCTCGTATTTCCAACAGAAATCTTAAGCCATGTTCCTTTACAAGTTCTACAGATGAGCTAAGCTTAATTAGTTGTAGAGCAGGAAATGGAGGCAGACTGGCCCAGGGCACCTGGAGGCAATGGAGCAGAGCCAAGTCAAGTGACAACCTTTGTTCAATTCTAACCCTTAATGTGTGTGACCAGGATTGAACTCTCTGAGCCTCTTCTGTAAAATGAGGATTGTGCCTGCAATTCTACTCTCCAAGGACTGGCATAAGGGTCAAATGAGCACGGATGGTGTTGTAAGTTCTGAAATGCTAAGCCTTGTACTTGTGCTTCTTCTTACTAGATAATGCAGTCAGTCAGATGCCTAGGCCAGAGGTAGGAAGAACATGGTACCACAAAAAGCCCTAGAACTGGAGGCACTATATACCCTCATGTGCAGGCCTGGCGCCTAACCAATGTGGCCTTCAGTTTTTTCACTTATGTAATGAAGGGGATGGCCTATTCTCTCTAATGTTCCTTCCAACTCAGAATCCTTATGTACTCACTCACCATGTGCAAGATGATTCTAAGAGGTAATCACAGTACCAGTCCAATTTACAGACTAAAATGTTGTTTAGCAAAAAATGTCTTTTGTCATCTACTTATTCTGAGAAGAAAAATTACATATATTATCACCACCACTACCCCCATCTAATATACCTAAAAAAATAAATTTAAAGTTGTTTAACTTTACAAGGGGTAGTTAAAACCATGAGTAGTGTAAATAAAAAGGAGAGCTACATTTCTTGCTGGCCAAAATTCCAACAATAAATGCTTAATAGGTACAGAGATGACACTCCTTTCAGTTCCCTTTCCCCACTCAAAAGACAAGATTTTTCGGCAAGAAAATGAGTGGGGAAAGGAAACAACTCCCATACATCCCTTTCTGTGAAGGGGGGAAAGGGTAATACTTTTACGTTGTGCAACAGTTGCATCATACCTTCCCGAACCTTTGTATTTGCCCCCATGCTTATCCCCACCCCCCAGCCCCTTCTCTCTTTGGTTTTGCCATTCACGTATATTTCCTAAGCCCTGCCACCACTCCAGCCAAGTAAGAGATGGTCCAAGATATGTCCAACAACTATTTTATGATTAGACTCCCTGCTTTCTATCAGTACCTGCCACCATTCTGAATTACTACACAGCAGGGTTTTGCTGTTAAAAGTCATGAAAAATGACTAATATAGTAATATGTTTTGCATGACTGAACATATTTAACCTATATCAAACAGCTTACTCTCTCAGGAAGGGAGATGGTGAGGGAAGGAGAGAGAAAATTTGGAACTCAAAATTTTCTTAAAGGAATGTTTAAAAATTGACTTTACAAGTGACTGGAGGAAAATAAAATATTTTGAAAAAAATTTTTTTAAAGAGATTGGACAATAGTGCATATTCAAATAAATAAAGGCATAAGCTCTGAGGTTGGGGGAGGGGTGGGGGCAGAGTCATGAAAAAGCCCGTCTTCTATTCCTATCTTATGATCACAGAACAAATGGACAGCCTTGGTACTACCATGAATACTTATCCTTTAGGATTTTGTTGAGTGTTCTTGGATATTGGGTGGGTTTGGCTTTTGCCAAGTGTGAGGCAAGTGGTGCCAAACAGAGGGACGAGGACTCTGTGAACCCTGGCCTAGAGAATGAGATGTTCCACACCTTGGGGGGGTGGGGGGAGTATGTCTTACCAACAATTATTGTTTAAAGTGGGAAATAATTTTTGATGTACAGATTTTAACTATATGAAGAATGTGAATTTACATAAAAGATTCTATATTAGGGATTTGTTTGCCTAGTAAAACGCAGGGATTCCTCACAGATTCCTAGTAATAGCAGGAGACTGGCTAGAGAAGAGAGCGGGAGTTTTCTGATATTTGGTCCTCTGGGTCTTCAAGGGACACACTTAGGCTTCTGCCAGGAGAATGATGCAGCTAGGTGGCATAGTGAATAGAAGGCTAGATCTGAACTCAGGAAAACCTGGGTTGAAACCCTACCTCCCACATTTATTGACATTTATTAGCTGTATGGCACTGGGCAAGTCACTTAACATCTGCCTGCCTAAGTTTCTTCATCTGCAAAGCAGGAATAATCGCACCTACCTCCTAGGACTGCTGTGAGGATCCAATGAGCTATTTGTAAAGAGCATCGAAAATGCTCGCTCACGTGCTCTCTCTCGCTCTCCCTCTCTTTATGTGTGTGTGTGTATACGCATATATAAGGTTTTGGAAAATATTTAAACTTCATCTGAAATTAAACTAAAATGCCTCTCTATGTATGTGTGTACACGCACATACACGTGTATATGTATGCACACACACATATATTTGTTGTTAGAATCATTAACAATGTTATCGCACAACAAACTTGAGACGGGGCAATGGTATATCTTTTACCACTATTGATACCTAAGAGTCTTCCTAATTGGATTTTCCTCCTGTTATGAACCAAGTATGTAAAATGAAGTGGGGACTGAGAATAAGCTGTTTATTCATATAGTTAATCAATAGTTCTGAATATCTGCTGTGGAAAAGGCAAGATTCATGCGAGTCTCAGGGAGATCATCCAGGTTTGCTAGGTTCTTTCCACCCTCCCCACCCATGCACACAAGTACTGCTCAGGGTATTTTAGGCAAGAAGGAGGCAGGCTGAGTTTCAAGAATTGTGAAACGAACTCAGGATAGATCAATGGTTAAACTTTTTCCACCTGAGACTTCCTCTTTCCTGAGCATCTCCAGAGAAAGATTTCTTTCAGCGTTTTCTCATCCCTTTTCACCTACCACCCTTGAGACATTGCAACCTAAGTTATTCCCTCAAAGCTGCAAGGTTGTTTACAACGTCCCCTACCATAATAACCATCTACCATAGAGGAAAACAATAACCAGGAAAAGAAGAGTAGAGAACTGTGGACAGAGGCCATGTTAACTCTGATAAACTAGGTTTCAGGTATTGCTGAAGAGCAGTTTAAGTTTCAAACTGCAGGCAAGATGTGGGTCTAGGGGACTGAAGGAAATGGCTCTGCCTCCTATTAGAGAGTAGAAAGTAAAGGCAAGATACTAGACAGACTGACACACATATCGAGAGATCTGTAATTTGGCTATTAGACAGCTTGTTCCCCAAGGTTCACAATGTAATCAAGCACTTGCATTTCTCTACGTCTGACTATCTGTACAGCAGACACTGCAGGGAGGGGAATGTCAGGAGAAGGTAAAGATGAAAAGTCATGAAATCCTCCCTGACCCTCCAGATGGTGGCAATGGAAAACTACCCAAGAGAAGCCTTCCAGGTGGCCACCTACTTGTGTCCTGGCCTGGGTGATGCCGTTGTGGGGAAGGAGGGCACAGTTTGCTGGCACTGAGTGTAGCTATGTGACTCATTTCCCACCTGCCATTGCTTCTTCCTGACCTGGGACAAGAACTATCTCTAAACTGGTAAGATGGCATTTTAGTTTAATTTCAGATGAAGTTTAAATGTTTTCTAAAACCTCATGTTCTTTACATACTACAATTTAACCTCAAAAGCTTTTAAATGGTAAAATGTAGCTGTTCCTTACAGCAATAAAATTTCCAAAAATTCTAAATGGTTTCTGGCACACGCAACCTTAAATCAGAGACTTGGCATGTTAATTCTGAAAGAATGCCAGTCCCTAGTCTAAGTACAACCTGTTCTGAAAACATCACGGGTGCAAGGACAGGATCTAGGAAACAGGTTTACATGGATGCTGTTTGTACAGAAGTTAACCCTGGAAAGCCCATAGACAATCCTGAGGCTTCTGTTCTGGGCAAGCTGCTGGCTGGGCTCTGCTGGTTTGCCCCAGTCAAGACAGAGTCCTCACTGCTCGTAGCTCCTTAAACTTGACTGCAAGAAGAGTCATATGCCTGGAGAAGCTCAGCTGTCCATTGACAAAACACTTCTTGCCAAGGGGTCTCACTCAATTTCTTATTCTGCGGGCTCTAAGTTGTAGTCCAAGGGAGGCTGAACTCTTTCAAAAGACCCCCTCCTACCTTATGGAGTTTGGGTTATGAAAGCTTGCTGGGAAGTATTTATTCTATATATTATTGGATGCTTATATGCTAATTAAATTCATAAAGTAGCACTGAAAGTACAGTTGCTGAGGTAAACATGAGCTTGTTAAAGAAAATATGGCTACAGAATTATACATACCTACAGAATATAGGCACTTAAATTTAAGTAGAAATAGAATGACTTAATGCTCAAGCTGTTTCCCTTAAATTCTTATTTTGTCTTACAAAAAACTATAGCAAAATGACCAGTTGGTGATTTCCAAGGCCCTAGGAATAAGGCGGTTTGGCTATAAACTACCTTTCAATTTTAATTCACAGTCTGCCTGCCATCAACCAAATAGCATCTGTCTAGATGATGAGCGCCCTGTTTGCCAACTGTTCAGCATACTGTAAATGTGCCATTAGGATATTTCCTCATCCTGATGAAAAACAAATCTGTTCCAAGCCAATCCATCAACTTCAGCCAAAATGTCACTTCTGGGTTCTTTGGAAACATTAAATTCTACAATTCATACCCTAAAAACAGGCAGGCTGCAGATATTCTACACCACAAAGGAAATTTCTCAAAACACATTTAACTGAAGGCCAAGCTGTTCACATTTTATGATTAAAAATAAGAATGGAAAAGAAAGGAACATGAACCAGGTAAATTAAATAGGCCCATTTTGTGTATTAGAACAGCATTCAAATGTGTACTATAGGAAAAAAAAACAATAGATGCTTACACTTACATTGTTTTCACATACATTATCTCATTTGATTCTTATGACAATCTCATGTGGTAGGAACAGCAAGTGCTATTATATCCCCACTTTACAGATGAGTAAACAGTTCAGACTGATGAAGTAATCTGTGCCTTGAAACCAAGCCCTTGGACTCCTAGGCCAGTGCTCTTTCCATCCTACCATACCATCTGCCTCTGAACTTGCCTTAGCTCAAATGAGAGAAGATCTTTAAAAGAGGGCTTCAGACAGTGGCCTGGGCACATAGTAGGTGCTATATAAAGGCTTATTCCCTTCACTTCCTACATCAACTACTGACCCATGTGTATGAAAATATCATTCAACTGGAATTGTAGCATTGGGATAAACAGACACCAATACTGACAGAGGAAACACGCCTGGAAATTATTTAAAATTCATGAGAAAACAACCTCAAGATATTCAGAAGTGCCCAAAATGTAGCATAAAGAATTTAGGAAATAAAGGAATAACAAAGTTTGATATATTTCATTAACAGTCACATCACAATAACATTTTATGCTTTTTTGTGATATGTGAGCGATGGACTCATACTATCTGAAGTTCTATCTGCTATGTATATTACATCTCATGGTAGCTAGAGCCTATTAGCCTTAATCAAAAAAAAAAAAGTTACCACCTTCTGAAAGAGGTCAGACACCGTGATAAACACTTAACAAACATTTTCATTTGATCCTTGTAACAACCCTAATAGGTCCTGTTATTATCCCCATCTTAAAGCTGAAGAAACTGAGGCAAGCAGAGGTTTAAGTGACTTGCCTAGGGTCACATAGCTATTAAAATGTCTGAGGCCAGGTTTGAACTAAGGTCTTCCTGACTCCAGGCCCAGAGCTTCATCCACTGTGCTGCCTATCTGCCTATCTGTGAAGCAAATATTTAAATTATCAGAAACTTGTGATAAATACAACCAATCGGCCCTGTTCACTAAAGTATATATAACATTTCACTGGAATAAATGAGCCTTTAAATCTCTGTGTCTGTTATGTTATAACAGACAACTGGGCAGGTATTAAAAATTAGAGTTAAAAACTCCTTCTACGAATTTGTTTTGGTCTGAACCTATGATTTCATCGGCATTAAGAACTCTTGGCATGAAAACATCCTGTGACTTATGGTGGTGCCTGAGGCAATGAGAAGTTAAATGATTTGTCCCTAACCCCAGAGTTTTTCCGATGACAAGGCCTCTGTCCACCACACTGTCTTGCCTCTCATTTCTAATATTAATCCAGAATAAATCCTCAGCTACCACTACCTACAAATGGAGAAGGTGAACACACATCTTACCTCATCGCTGGTCAGTTTCTTTGCTTTGAGTAATCGTTGTGCTCTGTCATCATCTGATCCCTCGTCACTATCAGAAGAATAGATCCTAGCTCGTTCCTCTGAAAATAAAAGTGACGTCATTTAAAACATATAACTTATCTTGGAAGGCAAAGCTAGAAACAGTTCAACTGAGAAAGATCTGGAGGTTGTAGCGGACATCACGCTCAATGAGTCAACAGTGTGATATGGCATCCAAAAGAAACTAGTAAAATCTCGGATTGCATTGAGAAGCACAGCTAATAGGAATAAGGAGGAATTAGCCACTCTCTGCTCTGCCTTGGCCAGACCATATCTGTAATGTGGTATTCAGTTCTAAGCACATCATTTTAGGGAGGACAATGATAAAACTGGAAAGCATGAAGAAGACGACAGTGACCACCACAGTGAAGGAGCTTCAGCCGATGACATAGAGTATCCAATGGACAGTTTACCTTGGAGAAGAGAAGAATTTAACAGGACATGATCGCTTTCCAATGAAGAGATATTACATGGAAGGAGTATTAAGACTTGTTCTACTTAACCTGATGGCCAAGGAGATGAGTCGCTTGGGGGAAGGAGTTCCAAAGCCATAAATTTAGGTTGGATATAAAAATAAAAAATTTCCTAACTATTAGAGCTATCAAAAAGTGGTAAAGATGTCCTTAAGCAGGTAACAGCTGCCCCTAACTAGACAGAATTTGGAACTGAAAAAAAAATACAGTCTGTGCTTTAAAATTGAGTAAAAATTTTAAAAATGAAGGTAAATGGAAAGCTGCTTCCTAAGAATATTCTATTTCTAAACTTCTCAACATTTTAAAGGACAGTATAAACAGCTGATAACATTCTGGATGCCCATGGCAAAGTGAATGGCAACATACAAGAAAAACAATTTTCCTCAAAGGCTATTAAACTTTCCATTCTCTCTTCCTCTTGTTCCTTCCTACTTCCTTTCTCTTTTAACTGACCACAATATAGAACTGAGTTCTCTTAATATGTTTTTTAGTATTAGCAAGATGTATTGGGTTTTATATTCCTTAAATTAATCTAAAAATCAGGCAAGCTGAACATTTAACATTTTTCTCTCTAAAAATCACTAATTATTGCTTTTTACTTTATTTCATTATATTTACTATATTTCACTTTATGGAAGAAAGAGTTCCTACACAACAGCCCAAAGTGAACTACTACCCTAACAGATATTTATTTGTGTATTTTTCAAGAAAAGGGGCACAGCTCAGCAAAGCAAAAGCAACCTGGCATGAAGAAGGTAGCATGCAGGGTTGTGGGTAAGAGCTGAGCACGTCAGAACTGCTATATGTGGGCAAGGGAAAAATGGGGGAGAAGTAAATGGATATGAACAGTAATTCTGCAGAAAGAAAAGGGAACTACAAGTAACAAAGGGGTAAGGAAGAAAGAATACAAAGAGTCATTACTTTTAAAAATCACTTAGAATCTGATTAATTCAGCTTCTTATACTTCAGAAATAAAGTGGAATAAAAATTAAAAATTACTGCTTTTCAAAATGGAACTACTTAGCCCATGGAAAAAGGTAAAATGCAACACATTTTGACTTCCCCAAGTCAACAAGCATTTATTAAGCTCCTACGTGCCAGGCCCTGTGCTAAGCACTGGGGATACAAAGAATGGCAAAAAGCAGTCCCTACTCTGAAGGAGCTCATAGTCTAATGGTGTAGGCAACATACAAACAGCTATGTACAAACGAGATGGACAGGATCAAGTGGAACTCAACTCAGGAAAGGCTTCTTACAGAAGGTGTGACTTCAGTGCTACAAAGGAAGCCAGGTGAAGGTAAGGGAGAGCATTCCAGGAAGGGACAGCCTGTGAAAACGCCCTGCCTTGGGAGGTGGGATGTCCTACTTGAGGACTAACAAGTATGCTAGAATAAACAGAGGAGATTAAGTTCTAAGAATATTGGAAAGGTAGGAAGGTGCCAAGTTATGAAGGGCTTTAAAAGCCAACCAGGATCTTATATTTGATCCTGGAGGTAATGAGGGACCACTAGTTTACTGAAAAGGTGATATGGTCAGATCTGTGCTTTAGGAAGCTCCCTTTGACAGCTGAGTGAAGGGTGAACTGGAGTGTGGAGAGACTTGAGACAGGGAGACCCACCAGAAGACTACTGCATTAGTCTGGGTGTAAGGTGATGAGAGCCTTCATCACCATCTCTCATAAGGGCAATGTCAGAGGCAAAAAAGGCATATATGAGACTTGTTATGAAAGTATAAACAAGACTTGGCAACTGATTGGGTAAGGGGAGTGAGAGAAAGGAGCTGAGGATAATACCTAAGTTGGAAGCCTGGGTGACTGGTAGGAGGATGGTGCTCTTGACAAGGAAGTCTGGAACATGGGAGGGTTTGGGAGAGAAAATGAGCTCAGTTTTGTACGCGTTAAGTTTAAGATGGGACATCTGGTTCAAGATGTCCAACAGGCAGTTGAAAAAAAGAAGACAGGAGCTCAGGAGAGACATTAGGGCAAAAAGATCTGAGAATCATCCTCAGAGACATAGCTGAATCCCTAGTTGATGAATCTCTCCCACACCTCACAAAATTACTTTGTATTTACATATTAGTGGACTTGTTTCCTTCAATAGAATGAAAAACTTCAGGGCAGGGACTCTTTATTTAAAGAATACTTACTGAATTAAGTAGTGAGATAAGTTGCTGCTGTTTAAAAAAAAAAAAAGCTCCTGATTATCCTACAGGCTGATTATCAAAAAGTCTGATTATGGCTTGTTCTCTATGGAACTTTTTGGGCCTCAAGACAAATTGTTCATTAATCCTTGAAAAAGATATGGTTTTCAGTGACATGGGGTTCAGAATACATAATGTGCAATTTCAAATGTCAAAATTTAATTTCAATTAAAAATTTAATTAAAATTTCAATACATTTAGTTTCATATAAAAAATAAAAACTTACCTCTTATGCCACCTTTATATCTATTTTTAATGGCTGCCAGGCTAATTGACTCTTCCCCCTCATCCTCTTCATCATAACGATCTGGTTCTAAATAGTTTGCACTAAGTCCTCGCTGATGTTGTTTCTCTCGCATTCTGCGCTGCTGAGACTCCCTACGAATGGAAGCTCTTAACCGTTCCTCCTCTTTCTGTCAGGGAAATCAACCATTATGAGTTGACTCAATACATTACAAATAATTAGCTTCATTTATTTGTGAGCTCTTAAAAGTCCTTTTTCCTTCGGATTACTAAGCCATTTTTCTGTTCATTAAGCCAAATACCAAAGCTATTTTTCTTTAGTTATAGAAGTAAGGGAAATGTAAAGAGGTAAGATAAAATATATCCCTTATCTAGACTGAAAAGAACTTACAGAGCAATATTCTTCAGGAATTCTTTAGCAGGTGCATATTCCATTGGAGCTTCTAGTTGTGTCCCAAGTTATGGCTACAAATCCTGAAGACACCCACATATAAAAGATTCCCGACGCTTACTCCTTGGAGCAGATCAGATTTATCTATCTAGAAATTATAAACTGTTCACAAGTCTTAGGAGAGTTATGTCTGTGTCCTTCAAGTCACAGACCTCATCGCAGCTAAGGCCCATTGGTAATGGGAAACATAGGTAAGTATCGAACTACAATATGGAGCCTTAATTCACTTCATTAACAGTTGCAGTGGTTGAGAACTCAGAGATAGCCAATAGTGTTGGTTTCTCCATAGCATTTCTCTGCCCTTCTCACCTCAGTGTGAGCCATTTTATATAAGTACAAGTTCATAACACTAAAGTTTATGCATTTTTTTAATTTAGCAAAATTTAGTTGTACTAAAAACTACTTATAAAGATCATACACCAACTTCAAGAGCTGGGGACAGACTAGCTAAAGCCCAGTTTAACTATAAAAATCTCCACTGAAGCTACTCTGAAAAATAAGTGAAAGAAACTCCTAAGACAATAAAATACCATTTACTTTTAAGGAGATCCATACTGGACTCTCCCATCACTTCTGTATGGTTTCTGTCCTCTTCGCAGGAGGTTACAAAGAACAATTTGGGATTTTATGGCCAGTTCCAGATAAGTAAATACCATAGATTCATGTGTTGATTTCACAGTGGTACTATGACAATACCTAGCTTTGCTGAACCTGCTTCTGAGGACAAGAAGGCAGGTTTACAGAGGGTAAAATAACAGCCTTGGCAGAAAGAGATACAACCAGCAAACTAAGCTGACAATTAACCAGAGGCAGGGTGCTGTAGGACCTGGCTGATTCCTCCCCTCTTCTTCCTCCTGCAACATCCTTTCCCAAGAAAGGTAAAGAAGCTATATAGGAAACATGGCTCAGAAATGAATGACAAATACACTTGTCAGAGGCAGAGAGAAAGAAAGAAAGAAGACTGAAAACATGAATGTCTGTAACAGCGTATTTTGTTTATCAGGAAACATAAACTAGCAGAACAATACCACTTAACTGTCTCTTGGAGGTAACTTGCCAGACAATCTGTGCCCTCATTTATGAATTCCATAAATTTGGAATTCTGAAAAGTATGCCATCATAAATTAACCTAATTCATTCCAACCACCAACTAGTAAAAGTCCTATTCTGATCTAGGTATCATTCCACCTGTACTTTCAATTCTATCTCATTCTATACCTAATGAGACTCCCTACTATTTTTTAATTTATTAGTATCTTTTGATTTTATGTCATCATTTCCAAATACCTCTCTCACATACCACCACCCCCCTACAACCATACCTAGTCACAAAGAAATAAAAAAAAGATTCTTAAAAAGCAGTTCAGCAAAACCAATCAACAGCAACAATGTGAAAATATAAGACATATTCGACACCCCTAGCACCCCGTCTCAAATAGAATATGTAGCATTTCACACCCTTCTACAAAGAAAGAAGAGCATTTTCTCAATTTTTTTCCAGGAATATGTATCATTTCAATCCAACTTTATACTAAAGTTCTAAACTGAATCTAATGGTTATTGAAATGTCTTTTCAACCACAGCTTAAAACAAGAAACTGAAGAACTGCTGAAATGCCTAGGTGAAATCCTGAATCAAACTTAATTTTTTAAGTACCTTGAGTTCTGCTTGGCTCCTGTTACCACCCTTTAGTCTCATCCCATGCTTAGGGATTTCTGATCATATGAGTAGGTAATAATTATAACTAAAGAGCAGTTACGTAAAAATACTACTCTTAATGAACAGGACACAGGACAAACCTAAGCCAAAAAATACCTTAATCATTTCTGTACGCTGGCATTCTGGATCACGACCAGCCATGGGTAAGATTCTAATTTTCTGTGTCTTTGAACATCTATCAGCAAGTGACAGGGTCATCTTCCTGTGCGTGGCACTGTCTGTAGAATGAGGTCTGTCAAAAAATGAGCAGAAATGTATTACTGTTTAACAAATACCTCTGAAAATTAATTATAACACTTATGACATGAACATTTACATATTTATAAAAATTAACAAGCAACGACATACACTATATCCTATAAGTCTGAACAAAGAAGCTACCTCTAAGCCTTCTCTATTGTCTAATATACTCATGAATGTCTACATCTGTTGTGGCCCTCAGAGTGAGGGGACAGGAAGTTTTAAATCTATATATCTGTTCTGTATCTAATAACCACTGATTAGAGGAAGTAAAGTGGAAGAATTCATGGAAAGGGAGGCATAGAGAAGTCGATTTTTGGGGGAAGTGTATGCAACTATGATAATCAAGATGGAAAAAACAGTAAAAAGTAACAAAGATGGCTTAGGTGCTAGAGGACTGAGATGAGGAAGTATAGACTTTTCTCTGCAACATATTATTAATTAGTATATTTCAGAACTCCTAAAAAATTAGTTGTAAAGTTCAGGAAGAAGGTCTTGTTAAGACGTCATGACATAGTAGAAAGAACGTGTAGGAATCAGAAATCTCAGTTGGAATGGCAGCAGTACACTAACTCGTGTGACAACCATGGATAACTCACTTCCCCTCTGAAGCTTAATTGCCTATTCAAAAATTTCAACAACAATTTGTTAAACTCTTTACACTTGGCACGATCTAGTACAGAAAGATAAAAAATGGCAGACCCAACCATCAAGGAGAATACATCCCAATATATAGGCTTCACAAGACTTGGCAGATTATTAGATGAAAAGAATAAGGGGGAGAAAAAAGTCAATGATGAAGCTAAAGTTTTAAGCCTAATGATTAGTAGGATATCATTATCAAAGTCCTATTAATAACATGATGACAATGATAATATTAGCAACCAGATGGAATGGACAGAGAGCTAGGTCTTGCAGCCAGGAAGAGCTGGGTTTCAGTTCCTCCTCTGATACAAACTGGTTACACACAAAAAATAAGTTGTACAAAAGTTGTCCACCTGTATTGGTGGAGGAAGTTCTTTAACTAGGAATTTCCTATACCAATGAAGTCACAGGTCTGGATTCAATAAATCGATAACAACATTAAGTGCTGACATTTAAATAGCATTTTTAATATTTTTAGAATGTTTAGCACATTCTTTGATCCTCATGCCAAACCTGAGGTAGGTATGTTTAATGAGGAAACAGATTCAGAGAGGTCCAGTGACTTGTCTATGATCACACAGTTACTAAGTGTTCATTTTAATAATTTAGGAGAAGGGGCCACTTTGGGAGTCAAGATGATGAATTCAGTTTGGGGTTTAGTTCAGAGTTCAAGCTATCAGTAGAACATCAACATGGAGATGTCCAAAAGGCATCTGGGAGATGAAGGACTAGAATTCAGGTACAGAAACTAAGGGTCAAAATGAATGGTAAGATTTGGGAGTCATCTTCATAGAGATGAGAACTGAAATCATGACAACAGATAAGATCAGCAAGGGAGAGAACACAAAATGAGTATAGAAATAAGCCCAGGAAAGCACTTTTGGAAATAGAAGACAACAATCCAGAGAAAGAAATCAGATAAATGAGAGAAAAACCAGTCAAAATGGGTACATAATTTAGACCTAAAGGGTCTAAATTAAACAACTCTGAGATACTACCCCACACCTATCAAGACTGGCTAATAAGACAAAAAAGGAAAATGACAAATGTTGGAAGAGATGTGAGAAAATTGAGACACTAACGCAGTGCTGACAGAGTTGTGAACTGATTCAACCATTCTGGAGAGTAATTTGGATCTGTGCCCAAAGGATTACAAAACCATGCATACCCTTTGACCCAGCAACACCATTACTAGATCTGTATCCCAATGAGATAAAAAACAAAATGGAAAATGACCTGTAGGTACAAAAATATTTATGCTACTTTTTTTGTGGTGCCAAAGAATTGGAAATTTAGGGGATGCCCATAAATTGGGAAATGGCTGAACAAGTTGTGGTATATGATTGCAATGGAATAATATTGTGCTAATAAGAAATAACAAGCTGGATGCTTTCAGAAAAACCTGGAAAGACTTCCATGAACTGATACAAAGTGAAGCGAGCAGAACCAGGAGAACACTGTACATGCTAATAGCAATACTGTACAACAGCAATACAAAGATCCAGAGCAATTCCAAAGGAGAAAAATGGTATCTATATCCAGAGAGAGAACTGATGGAGTCTGAATGCAGATTGAAGCATACCTTCCTACTTAATTTTTCTTGAGTTTTTTTTTTTGGGGGGGGGGCAGTTCTTTCACAACATAACTACTATGGAAATATGTTTTGAATGACTGCACTTATAAAACCTATATCAAATTGCTTGCCTTCTCAAGAAGGGGGACAGGGAAGGAAGGAGAATTTGGAAGTCAAAATTTTAAAAACTAATGTTAAAAATTGTTTTCAGTAATTAAGAAAAAAATAAAATACTTAAAACAAAAGAATTTTAGACATAATTGGGAAAAAATAAAATATTTCGAGTGGAAGACAAAAAAAAGGAAAAAAATGAGAAAACAACCATGAGACTTACATCAAGAAAGTTTTTAGAAGGCTGAAGTGCTCAATAGTTTCAAATGCTACAGAAATGCCAAAGAGGATGAGGCCTGAGAAAGGATCCTTGGATTTGGCAATTAGGTCATAAGTGACCTCAGATAGAATTCTGTCAGTAATGTAATGAGATTCAAAGCCAGAAAGGAAGCATTTTAAGACAAAGGGAGTCAGATAGCATAGAACAGAGGTGTCAACCTTAAGTTGGAAAATGTTTAACAAAATAAATAAAAATAAAATACAACACAGATAATGTTAATTTGTGATTTTCAAGTCAATATGGGCCAGCAGAAATCCATTTCTATTTGAATTTGACACCACTGACACAGACTACTTCTAGAAGTTAAGAAATAAAGGAGAAAGGTAGAAGACAATAGTCTGAATGGATGACAGGAAATACTTGAAAATACCTGAAAGTATGTTTGTAGGGAGTGGGTAGATGATTAAAAGGGTAAACTCCCATAGAAGAGAGAATATAAAATGAGGGAGCTGGACTGTATCACATCTATTAGGTTTAACACATTCTATTATCTATCATATGACCTAGGCACACATGTTTGCCACAACACACAAATGAGTTCTTCATACTGTATGTGAGTAACTCAACACAAAGGATAAGAAATATTATGCCAAGTATCACATTCTCCTATGCAAGCCAAATACGCATCTATATGCCTTAAAGTGCTGTATAATAAATGTTAGTTATTAATGCCACGAGAAATTCCTTTTCTTAATAAATTTTATTTTACCTTTTCATAGACCTGTTAGACAACTGATGTCACAACTAACAAAACTGAACATTAAGAATTAGGAATAAGTACTAGACCCAGAATCTCAGTGAAAAAGGGAACTTTCCCCAACACAAGTTAGCACCTTCTCTGAAATTTGTATAGTCTTAGAAAACTGCCTAGAGCAGAGGTGTCAGCACCAACCAGATTTAAATGTAATTGGGAAATATTTAACAAACTGAAAAAAAATACAACTGAATTTGACATCAGTGGCCTAGTGCTAGTGCACTGAGAGATTAAGTACTTCTACAGGGTCCCACACAATCATGCATCAGAGGCAGGGCTTGAACCAGGGCCTTTTTTGGCTTTGTGGCTGGCTCTCTCTATCCAATGATACCATGTTATTTCTCAAATGAACAGAATGATCTTTAGGAAATTCAACCTTGAATAATTTCTCATCTGCAGGAGCAGGGAACAAGAACCTATCTATTCTTTGTTGGACTCCCAAAGAAAGATCAAGAATAATGATTACTGCTGTCACATTCAATAGATCTTAGGCTGTAAAAACCTTTATCTTCCCCTACAATCTGCAGTACCCCGCCCACGTTCCTTTTTTTTTCCCCTGCCCTTGTTCCTTCTCCTAACCATATCCCTTCCTTCCTAATGCTTAAGAGATGGTAGGGAATAAGCATTTCTACAGTGCTTACTATGTGCCAGGCATGGTGCTAAGCGCTTTTTGTAAGTATGTCATGTGATTCTCAGTACAAGCCTGTGAGGATGGTAGAGGAATTATATTCATCAGATAATAGACTTTTGTCTAGTAACCATTCAAATAACCTATAGGTAAAAATTTCATTGTAATAAGCACCAAAGTTTTTCCAAATTATTTTGCTATAATGGAATATTGTTTAACAAAATCAATGCACTAGGCAAGTAGGTGGCACAGTGTACAGAGCACTGGCCCTAGAGTCAGAAGGACCTGAGTTCAAATCCTGCTTCAGACACATACTAGCTGTATAACCCTGGGCAAGTCACTTAACCCCAAATGCCTCCCTCCTCCATCCCCTCCACCCCCAAATCAATGCATTGCTAGAAATCACACTCCTAGACCTTAAAATTAAATAGGTGATTCCCTGCCTCCACAGAACAAAAAGATGTGTTTTGAAGCAAGTAGGTGAAGAAGGAACATACTATATTATACATACGCATCCTCTCTTCCTTCTTTGCTTTTCTCTTATTTAGAATTTTTGTGGATGGTTTATGAGTTGAAGCATGAGGCATATTTTGTTCACAGGGCAAAGGAACAGCAGGATGAGTAGCAATGAAGGGTAAATACTCTAGTTTTGTCAAGGGTCTCAAATGCTCAAGTGTCAAGGGAAAAAACTACAAAGCGTTCAGCTTTAGCAGGGATCTCCCCTCACCAGCTACAATATAAATAACAATCAAGTCATTTTATTAGAGATCAAATGGTACACAGACAGCAACCAAAGAAAGCATCTGTGAACAGTGTTATCGATTATGTAACAGCATAACTGGGTCAGCAGTGTGCGGCTGTGGGCCACTTGCCAGGATAAGGACTGTGCTATACATATTTAGTGGGTACACTTTGTAAAAGGAGCTCACTGAATATACTGCCACTGATATAAATTCTGCCTTTATAAGTAAATTCAAAATAAAACCAAAAGTTAATGAAAAGGAGAGGTAGGATGTGCAAAACTTTTTTCTATCTTTAGGGCTGCCCTAATTTACTTTAAGCCTCAGGCATATGCTAATTTGAATGGCTTGTTTTTTTTGTGGTACCATGCACACATACATATGCCTGCTGCCCAAGTGAGTGTCACTTTACTGGCATGACTTGAATATTATGTACGTATATGGCAAGAAAGAGGGGAGGGAGTAGGTTCTATTCCTGCAAAGCTCCAACAGCCTCTAAGGAAGGTTTCTCCCTTGCTGCTATCATCTACCCAAGAAAGCCACTGGACCAACACCACAGTGGTAGAAGAGGCACCAATCAGGGTTTTTTGAGATAGAGGACAGTGACTGCCAGCACTATTAGGGACATTTAGCTCCTACAATAGAAACCACTGCTACCTTGGGAAATGCTCCAAAACTGTCAGTTTCAGTGGTAGTCTAAATATGACACACATACAAACACTTTCAAATGGATAGCTATATGACTTCAGACTTAAAGAGTACAGACAGCCGCAGACCTCTAGGTAAAGTGATATTTACAGAATGACGCCGATGTGGAGAAGGGAGGGAGTGAGGGAGTCAGGAGTTATGCCCATGGAAGAAGGGGGCTGGTGGCCAGCACACAGTTCAAGGACATGTGGGGGCCAGGGACAGAGAAGCAAGAGCAGGAGGAGGAACAAACAGAGGCCCGAGCCAACCACATGGGGGCCTGGCCGGAACCAAGAGGAAGAACACATGTGGGGGGGGTGGAGATATGTAGGGGGCAGACACATGGGGGCTGGAGACGGGTAAAGACAGGAGAGGATAAGAAACGTGCAAGGGCCGGGGACAGACATGTACCCAAGTTGACAGATGGAAGACAGACATATGGGGGCCAGACATACAGGAAGTAGATGGAGCAGGGCAAAGGTCTCCTCTCTCTGCATCAGACGTCTCCAGACAAGCCCTCTTGCTCACTTTCACTTGGAGGGTTTTGGGGGTTTTTTTTGGTGGCGGGGGGGAGTGGGGGGGGGGAGGCCATGGACTCTCAAGCAGAGGGGAAGGAGCAGGGACAGAGAGCTCGCTACTGTACAGTAAAATTAACATAGGTGATTTTTTTTGGAATGTGGATTTCTTTCAGAATTCTTTATGTAAAGTTGAGCTTACATAATAAGAATTTCCATGAAGCAAAAACTGTATGTACACATAAATAATGCCCCTCTAAGTTTGTATCAGTTTAGTAAAGTTATTAGTTCCCATTTGGAGGGATAGAACTGAAACAGTAGATCATGAAAAGCTAACTGTATTCTGAAAATATTTTATTTTATGAGCAAAAGTGTATTAAAAGAAAACACCTGGCTAATTCATAGATTACATAAATCATTAATTATTTCAGTCAGTCACTGAATACAATTTACACATAACCAATGCACCTCTTCCTTGGAAAATGTATTTCATCTATCTAACTGAGAATAGACAAATGATAAGAAACCCACAGAAAAAGATCTACAGCCCAAAGAAAGAGGGTATATGTTCTTGACAACTAGAATCCTCTGAATATACATTCATAGACCAACTCTCCTCTTGACAATATACAACATGATTCTGTGCCCTATGGTCTGAACTCTGTGGGTTTCTAGTGTCCAGAGACCATATAAATAGGTGGTCCTAAAATGCAAGAGAGGAAGCCAAGTATAGTGGCAGAAAAAGATATACATATTCAAAAGGAAAGGACAACCTAACATTCACAAAAAGAGAGGACAGCAAATCTGTTTTCATGACCAAATGCCACCCTGCTACCATTCCCATCATGCTAATCCTCAAATATGAGTTCCCTTACCAAATGCCTCCTCTGCTCCCGAGCACTGCTGGAAATGAAACCATGCAGTGTCAACTGCATATTCATGCTTTCTAAAATAAATGGTTCCTAGCTAATCTAGCTAATCACTTTATTCATCTATAATTGACTCCTTAACTGTATTCCCTAAGACTGATTGGTTATTCAAATGCTCTCTCAAGACCCCATCTCCATCTACATAAGCAATGGCCCTTTCTCAGAACTTGGTGTCGCTTCCTACTTTATTAAAGATCAAGGCTGTCCATAACGAACTCCCTCATCTTTCATCTTCCACATCTCAAAATCTTTGTCCCCACCCATGCTATCAGCTCTTGTTCTGATCTCGGAGGCCTTCACCTTCCACCCACTGGATGCCCTTAAGCCTATTCTTCCCCACCTCTTCAGAAAGCATGCTCAATAGTTTTTTCTCCGTACAGATGATTCCAAAATCTATAAATCTAGTACCAATCTCTAACCTGAGTTTCAGCATCCCATCTCTACGTGCATGTCCTGTTGGTATGTATAGATAATCACTTGCCAAATCCTGTCAGTCACAGCACCCTATCTCCCTCTCCTAATTCCCTCTGCTGCTACTGTAGTTCAGATCTGCCTCCACTTTTTCTCCAGTCCAAGCTATTCTTCACACAGCTGTCCAAGTGCAAGTCAAACCATGCCACACTCCTGCTCCAAAAACTTTCAAGAGACCACTATTCCCAAGAGGTGAAGATAGAAACTCTTTAGCCTAGTAGTTCAGACCCTCACAACCTACTTTTTTCACAATCCACTTTTCTACTTATTTCAATCTACTTTTCTGTGAGCATGCTACAGTCCAGCCAAGACTATCCCAATCTCATCCAGACCATTCCCGTCTACTTGTATGGACCATTCCCCATGTCTAGAATACACACCTTCAGCATTTCTTCAGAAGGCTCAGATCAAGTATTACCTCCTCTAAGGATTTTTCTCTGATCCCCCAAATGTAAATTACTTTACCCTCCAATTTTCTTAAAACATTCATTTGGAGCTCTTCTTTGACCTCATGATATTCTATCTTGTTTTATACTTATATATAAATCATATCCCCAAATTAAAATGTAGATTCTTTGAGTGCAAAGCCTGTCACTTTTCATTTTTTTTAATGCCCAGCACTTGCACAGTGACTTATACTTAACAGGCACATAATAAATCTTTCTTGAATTGAGTTGCTGAAGTAAAAACAGAGAAGCCATTAGCTATCTTCCATATTCCTCAGGAACAGTGCTACATACTGAGAAAACCCTCAAGAAGATTACTTTCTATCAGGGGAGATAACATAAACATATATACAGAACACAAATCAGATGATAGATAAGGTTGGGGTGATCAGAAAAGGCCTTTTCTAGAAAGTAGCACTTGAACTGAGCTCTGAAGGAAGCTAATAATTCTAAAGGGCTGAAGCGAGAAGGGAATGTACTCCAGGCATAAAGGACAACCTGTGCAAAGTCATAGAGATGGAAGATGGAGAATTGTGTAGGAGGAATGGCAAGAGGGCCAGTTTGGCTAGATTTAAGAGTATGTGAAGAGGAGTAACACATAATAAGCCTCAAAAGTAGGTTGGAGCCAAATTTACAAACCAAATAGGGTAGTCCATATTTGACCCTCGAAGTAAAAGAAATTCACTGGAATTTCTTAAGCAGGAGAGTGACGAGGTCAGCCCTGTGCTTTGGGAACATCACTACTGCAGCTTTGTGGAGGTTGGACTGGAGTTAGAAATTTGAAGCCGGGAAAAGTACAGACCACAGGTAATGACAAGGGTGATGGCCACGTGAGTAGAGAAAAGAGACAGAAAGAAGAGATGTTTCTGAAGTAAAACTGAAAAGATTTGGCCAGTAACTAGGTATGTAGGATAAGGAAGAGGAAAAAGACAAGGATGACTTTGAGTTGCAAACCTGGCTGATTGCAAGAATGGTGGTGCCCCTGGACAGAAAGAGATTAAGTATGGGAAAGAGGTGGGTTTGGTTTTGGAGATGTTGTGCTTGAGATGACTATAAGACACTCAGTTAATAATACCCAATATGATGGTAGGTAGTGATGTACTAGAGCTCAGATGACAGACTAGGGCTGGATATCTAGATCTGTGAGTCATCTTTCTAGGATAATAATTAAAGCTATGAGCGCTAATGAGGTCAACAAGGGAGGAAGAAGAGAAAAAGACCCAGGACAGAACCTTATGGTACACCCAAAGTAAAGAGACTAACTGTATGTGATGATCAAGCAAAGGAAAAAAGAAGGAATGGTTAAATAGGTAGGAGGAGAACCAAGATAGAAGGGTATCATGAAACCTCAGAGAAGAAACAATATCCAGGAGGCCAGTGTGATCAATGGTGTCAAATGCTGCAGAGAGGTGAGAAGGATAATGATGTATGAAAAAGACCTAGATGGTTTGGCCAACTCAATATGAGGGATATAGTATAGAAAATAAGAGATGTAATTATTCTCTCATATTCCATACTTCCCACAGCATATCTAGAGTATTCTGTTCTTATCTAGGGGTTACTTTTTAAAGAGGTGTTGACATAGTGGGGGAGGGTATGGAAAATGTCATTCTGGGAACAGTTGAAGAAAATAATGCTGTTTAGCTTAGAAAAGAGAAAACTTAAGAGGAACAGAACAGCTGACTTCAAATACCTGCAGAAATATGTATTACTACAGGCCTTCCCAAAGGTGGAGCCAAGATGGCAACTAAGAGATAGCAATCCAGCTGAACTCTCTCAACATTCCCCTCCAAACAAGTTTAAAATAACGCCTCAATTCAAATTTTGGAGAGGCAGAGCCAACAAAAGGTTAGGGTGAGACCTTTTTTTCAGGCCTGAGAAAATTTAAGAGTTCCCCAGGAGAGGAGATCTGTCTGGAGCACACAATTAATGAATGGCTGAATAACTGTGATAGAATAGTGCTGTGCTATAAAAAAAATGATGAGCAGTATGCTTTCAGAAACTCAAGAACTGAACTGATGCAAAGTGAAATGAGCAGAACCAGGAGAACACTGTAACAGCAATACTATATGATGATCAACTGTGAATCACCTAGCTATTCTCAACAATATATGATCCAAGGCAATTCTGAAGGACTATGAAGAAAAAAATGCTAGTTAAAATGTAGTCAAATAAAAGGTAGTGAAGAAGGACAGTAGCAGTTGAAGGGCTTTTACACATCCCTAAGCTGCCTATTGAAAGGAAAAGAGGAGCTCTATGAAGCAGAGGTGTGGAGGGAGTATGTTCTTGCTCTGGGGGATGGCCAGTGCAAAAGGACGAATGTTGACAGTAAGAAAGCCAGCTCGGTGCGATCACAAGACTATAGGAGGGGAGTAATGTCCAACAGGACTGGAAAGATATTTTGGGACCAAGTTTTGAAGGGATTTAAAGCTAAACAGGTGTTTGTATTTGTTGCTGGAGGCAATAAAAAGCTACTGAAGTTGACTGAGTAAAGGGAATCACACAGTCAGATGGGAGCAAAATCACTTTGGCAGCCACACATAGAATGGTCAGGACAGGGAGAAAAATCTTGAAGTAGGGAGACCACTCAAGAAGGTACTGAGAGAATCTAGGCAAAATGTTACTGAGCTAAGGTGGTAACTAGGTGAATAGAGAGGAGGAGTCAGGCAGCAGAGGTGTTGTAGAGATAGAAACAGTGAGATCTGGAAACTGACTGAATAGGGGAGTGAAAAGTTACAAAGGTTAGTATATTAGTAATCTGGATATTTAATGAGTCAGAGTAGGGGCACTGAAAGGCTGGTGTCCCTTCCGCAAAAACAGAGAAGTCCAGAAGGGAAGATTATTGAGGAGAAAGGTAATGAGCTCAGTTTGTTGAATTTGAGATATCTCTGGGACAATGAAGTCTGAAATATCCAACAGGCAATTAGTGATGGAGAACTGAAACTCAAAAGAAAGAAAGGGACTGGATATACACATCTGTGAATCATTTATGGAAGCTAACAGGTTACGAAGAGTGTAGAGGTAGAAAAGAGCCTGGAAAAACATTGAGGAACACTTACAGTTAGGGAGAGTAACATGGATGAAGAGCTAGCAAAGGAGACTGAAGAGGTCAAGCAGGTAGGAAATAGTGTCATGAAAACTCAGAGGGGAAACAGCATCCAGGAAAGGGTAGTCAATAGGGTCACGCGGTCAAGAAGGATTAAGACTGAGGAAAGACCATCTAATTTGGCAGTTCAGAGGTCACTGGTAATTTATTAATATTTACCTGAAGGTTAATTTTGTCTTGAAAACAGCTTGTCCCTGAAGACCAGTTCCTTGTCTTATAAACAGATGATTATGATCCCCTTGTAATGGTGCTTTGTAGACATCAAAAACTTCATTACCTAAATGAAGTGACATGCTTAAGAAGGAAAAAAAAAACTTAGCACGTTAGCAAGGTGAATATTTAATGAGTCATTCAACTTTCTTCCCCCTCATTTTTTCATTTAAAACATAAAAGTAACTGATGCTAAAGAAAATCAGCCTTCCTTCACTTTACAGGTGGGAGACTCCTAGGCACATGGGATACCAAATACTGTCAAACTCAGCTGATATGCTGGTTGGTTTTACTGAACTGTTTTTGGGGGATATATTCAGAAATGACTGTGACGTAAAGACAACAGGCAATCATAAAAATCTTTCAAAAAAACAGTACTACCACTAGCAACTAATAATGCAGAAGAGAACAAAAACAAATGAAAATAGATGGTTTGAAAAACTGACTTACTGCAGTGAAACGTACAAAGCTAAAATAAAATCTATCCTTTTGATTAGAATACAACTGATCTAAAATTTTTCTAAGAATAAATCAATACCAATAGTTTCCAAAAATAGGAAACTGTAATTAGTGTTATATCAGTAGGTGATCTATCTCTTCCAACCTTATCTGCTGTAGCCAAGAGCAGAGATGACATTTTATTGCCATCATGATTAGAGATGTATCACATCTTTTATCACCATCCTTATTAGAGATGTATCACAAACTCACCCTCCTCTCCATTTATTTTTACGATGTCCTATGAAAAACTAGAGATCCAACAAGTGAGCAATTTCTTGGTTAAATTTGATTTAAGTTCCCATTCAAAGATTCTAATCCATCTAATATTTCAGTCCTCTCAGCCCATCCCTGCATATTTCAAAACTTTTCTTTCACCTTGTGAAAACTAGAATGTTAATCTCAACTAACCTTCCATCTGACCACTTGACTATTCGAGCATTACTTTCACGAATGTCATTTCCTTCTTCATCCCTCCTCATTCGCCACCGTATAGTGTTCTCTACCTGTTTAAAAAATACATTCATTAGAAAGCCAGATTGTTTAAAATTCTTTTATTTCTTCTCTTTGTCCCACCACCTACCAAAGAAAAGCATAACCATGAAGCAAGAATGAGGAGCTACGTAGTCACGTGTAAAAAGCACATGGGTTCCTCATGTCAGGAGACACACACACACTTTTGCCACGCTGTAAGGACAAGCAAAGTGGGCTTTTTACTGTTTTTTCTTTTGGAGTGTTTCTCAGCACTAAGGCAATCAGATGCCTTTGACTGAGTCTTGCCTTTGTTTGTAGGAAGACCCACACCTTTTTGCTAATTAGGTTTGAAGCCCTTGGGCCCTGAAAAAGGGTATATATACCCAGAGGATAACCACTGAACTCAGAATTGAGAACTGAGAATCAGGAACTCGCAGAACTGAGGGAGAAGTTTTGCTCTGGGGGCTCACTCACTGGAAGAGTGTCATGTGATTTGATCAGATGAGACTTTGGGTAGCCATTAAGGAGCCCCCCCAGCTTTGAAAAACGCAGATGTTGGTGCTTCTCTCTCTGGTAACTATGTATGTAATGTCTTGGACAGACAGCTAGAAGCCTGTCTGCTGATTTGTGTTATTTTGCTCTGTTTATATAATTTCTGCTTATAATTTCTGTTTGTGTTTTCTCTGGAGTTCAGGGTGCTGACTTTTTCCCCTGAACTAAGTGAATGATATATGTGTGTTTAATTAAAGTGAAACTGTAAACCCTTTAAAGTTGCTTTCCTTAGAAAAACAGATCAAAAAACCTGTGCTAGCAGCCCTCCTGTGTGCCGGTGTTATTGGTCTCACATGGCCACAGTAGCAGCAAGTAGCACTGTTGTTACACACATACTAATTATAACTAAGCTGCCAGAGGTAAGTCACTGAGTCTCTCTTTGTCTTATTTTCTCATTTGCAAAAAAGCTGATAATGTTGGCATGATCTACTGCACAGGTTTACTGTCAGACAAAGCTCTGTAAACATTAAATGTATATATAAATTTGTTAACATTCACACTAATAGAAAATAGCCAAATTCCCACTGAATCTGTCAACTGGTAGTTGACAAATAACTTCTCCCTATGCTGGCTGGCTGAGGAGGCAAAACCATATTCCCTAATGCTCAGTTACTAGTTTCAAACCAGTCACTAATACACAACCATCTAAGTAAGAGCTTTCAATATCCAATATAAAGACTGCTATGTGTGAAGCAGGTGTTTCTATCACCATGTAGATGTAACACAGCAGCCTCTGGGATGCTGTTTAACCTACCTTTACAATTCAAGTTCTACCAGCCCTTTTCATATATACTCTTGTCCCTTCTTTTTTCCTCCCCTCAAAAATCACGGCAGCCAGGCAATCCAAAAAAATTTCAAAGTAGTAGTCATTAATTTTGTCTTCCCTTCCCACGCTAAAAACTTGGAATATATACATACAACAATACAAATAAATGAACAAAACAGACATATTAACTAATGCCCACTATGTGAAAAATACTCTGTTATGCAGAGTACAAAATGAATCAGGTGTTGGCTTTCAAATACAATAATGATGCAATTAAACCACTGTCAGCAGGATATGCTGAATTCTTTCTTCATCACACCGGATCTACATGTGCTACTCCATTTGAAGACAAAGATACAGCCTTTTAAATATTTATGCATACATGCCACCAAGTTAGAGGTTGTTGCTGAAGCTGTTCCTGTTAACTTTAACTCAGGACCTACAGACATTGTTCCTTATTCACTAACCAGTTAACTTTATTACTAGCAGATAGTATCTAAGTTCTCATGTAACCTAAATTTGACTGATCTACTTTTTAATATCACAGAGAAAAATATCAAAGTTTCTTATTTTTCATGACATAACAAAGTTATGAGGTTTTAAAAATTCTGAATTATACATAAGTGCTCAAGATTAAAGAAATTACCAAGGTTTATTGAAAAAAAACTGGGGAAAAATGTCTTCAATTTCAAAAAATGAGCGTCTCACAGATTCTATGGTCTAAGAAACCAAAAACACACAACTAAGAAATATCAAAGTAGGAAAAGGAAAGAGTAAAAATGAGGAGACAAGGCAAACTTACAATAAACCTATTAGAGTGGATCAAAGACAATTTAAAAAAAGGGAGAATAGCTATGAAAAAATGTGAAGAGCTGAAAACAAAATGAGGATTAGGAAAAGGAACAAACACACCAAAGAAACATCATTAATATTTTATAAATTAGAAAATTAACATTAGAGCCAGGCAGAAAAATATTCAGTACTAACAGAAAGATGTATGTTCTCAAAGAAAAAAAAACTAGGCCGAGAGTCAAGAAAGCATTTAAACAATGTCAGTTCATAATTGTTAGGCCTTGGGTAAAAGTTACTGAACCCCTTTTGACTTTCATTTTTTTTATCTGAAAAATAAGAATGTTGCTATCTGATGTTATAAAACAAAATAAGAATAATAATCATACACAGGAACCTCATTAATATGTTATCCTTGGGTTTTGAGGCCCTTTCGAACAAAGTCCTTATGGCATTTGAATAGTAAAGCCACTTGGGCAAGTCTCTAAATGACTTTGTGCCACAATGGATTCTGCTCAAAAACAGAACAGTATAGCAAGTATAACAAGCCCAATTTGTATATTCTACCTTCCTCATAACTCTCACGTGTATCCTCTGCTCTACCTTCACATGACAGGCAGCCTAATCAGGCCCTCATCACCTCTGGTGATGCTAATGTGCCTCACTGTTTACAGTCTCTCCCTACTTTAACATTTCTTCGCATTGGCTCCCTATCTCCTTCAAGATAAAACAGGCAGCATCAGCTGGGCATTTTTGGCTCTTTCACCATGTAAACAACAACAAAAAGCTAAAGGGATTAAAAAAGGGAGGGCTTTAGAAACATGGCAACTACTCAAAGTACTGTGTATGGGGAGCAAATATGTCTTTGAACATAACTATGTATTAGCCCTAGAATCAAATGCAATTCAGTAGCAAACACTGAGCATCTACAATGTGTAAGAAAGTGGAATAGATGCTATGACAACCCAAGATTTACCTATTTTAGGTAGATCGCTCGAATACATTTCTTGGGAATAGATACTGAGGGAAAGGTCTATTAACCGAGCTATAAGAGAAGTCAAGAAATTATTACTGCAAATAGGTGTAACAAATGTGATACTTGGACAGAAAAATTATACATCTTCTACAAAAGAAATATTTTGAAAAAGGCAAAAAATTATTGATTCTCTTCTGATTTACCTGCTTACAGAATGGGAAACGGACACTCAATTTAAAAAAAAAAAACCTCCAGTTATTCCACGTCCTACTTAATGAAAGGGATTCAAAAACTGCAAAAGGGGAATATATGATGATACCTTAAGCTTTAATCTGGTTCTACCTTCTTCATCAAGCATCTCTTCATCTTCAAATTCATCCTCATAATACTGAGGATCAAAGGGTCTGCAATGGACAAAAATAGAAAGCAATTCCATTTTAGACATATTTGGTATGTAAACAGTATTACAGGAGAATTCTTCAGCTACACACACACACACACACACACACACACACACACACACCCTAACTTCTAGGGACAATTAGGTGGAACTTCAAAACATTTTCATTACAGTAAGATTCTTACTGAAATGATACAAATTGTAATGAGATACAACGTGACCTATACTGTCAATTAAAAATACACATGCACAGACACAAATGCTTCCTATGCTTAGATGTTTTATTAATAAGAAAGGGAACAAAAATAAAAAATTTTAAAATATAATTATATTACTACTTTTGCCTGTCAGTATTTTTAACCCAGAAGATAATTTGAGATCATCCTGACTCTTGGATTTAAATGCCTTCTTATTAACTTGTTGATCCATGATTTTATAGATGTGCATATCTTCTCCATTGATGCAATCAACCAACAAGTACTTATTAAGTGCTTACTATTTGTTAGGTACAATAAACTGTAGGCTTTCTATACTTTTGCATCTCCTCAGATTCTAGTATACAATAATCTAGTCTTCCTCTTGTTTTTTTTTTAAATACTAAAGGACTATCCAAGCTGTCTAAGCACTGGATCTTATTAAAGGAGGTCACCTTTTTTGTTCATACATTTCTTGATAATGGCAGTTATGCCAGTTCTTACATATGGATTGCTGATAATAAGCTAAAGTCTGGATATGTCCGCCAAACGTCTTTCTACCATCCTTGGAATCATTTATAATTTTAATTCTTCTGACATCAAGCTGTTCCAAGTTTGTAACTAAATAGCATCACCAAAGAAAGAAGAGTATTAAAGAAATTATTACTTGTGTGGTGTTTGTGGCAACATGAAGTTTGGGGTCACTGAAAGCAATATTCAGTTTTCGAAAAGTGACCCAGCTTCTCCTCCTCCAATCCTGGGCCCTTGGAGAGTTTGTCCAAGATATGTATATAGAAAAACTAGCCAGTCTGCATTCCAGCTACAAGTCAGAGGTCTGAGCAAGATGCATTTTTCATTTACTTTGTTTTTATAATATGAAATATTAGAACAATCCATATTTTCTTACATCTATGGATTTCACTGAAGAGACTTTGAAGTACAGAATAAAGTCACTGACAAGCAGAACATTTGGAAAAGCTTACCATTATTAGACAATTTTTCTTTTGAACTTAAGGTAAGATAGCTTCCACAACAATAGCAAATATCTAATGTGATCATACATCTCCTTGTTAAACACTTCCACTGATTAAATTTTAGACAATCAAATGAGGTGAAGGAAGAAAAAAAAACTACTACTTCCATTTGGCTTTTTCAAACTAAAATAAACCTTTGTAGATGACAACAGGGATATTTTATTAACAGATACTCCCATGAACTTTAGAGCCTCCAATACAAAAGGCTGAGAAATACTCAGTTTTAGAATTACCATTTAACCAAATTAAAAGATAAACTTAAATAAATTCTCAGCTACTGCTAAAAAATAGTCTTCTCAACAGTCACCTCTAATTTATCTGAGAAAGGGCAAAATGAATAACTCAAACAGCCCTTATATGATCATCACTGAAAGATACTCCCCTAACTGTATTGCCCCACTCTTATTTCTCTTGGCTAAAAGCATTACGTGTTGGAGAGAGGAAACTTTAATGGAACGTGGCAAAGTATATACTAGTCAATCAATCGGCATTCCTGATAGTAAGAAGACATTTACAAAACTCATTTGGGTATTCAAGGGAAACTATCTGGAACGACTCTGATAACACGAAAAAATCATGCCTGGAACAAAACTGAAAATGCAAATATATAAACTACTCAATAGTATATGTAATTTTACTCTATTCCTACCTAACAAATGACATGGTTTCATATTAAAATTTCCTAAATAAAGTTTTAGAAGAATATCTTATATTCTAATTATAAAAATATGGTAGATATTTTTTATAAATGTATTCAATTACATATAGTACAAAAAATACTGTTCCTACTCTAAAAGGTTTGTTCTGAAAGTAAAAGTTTAAAAAGGAACTCACACATACATTCATATCTCATTTCCTCCTATCTTGTTTTCAATGATGTCACTTTCATTCAAGTTTAGATGGAAAATATGGACTCATTTGCTCTTCCTTTTACAACTTAATTATTCATTCTAAACTATTTCAGGATGATTCCTGAAATAATTTTCCTTTGGGCTAGAACTTTACTAAGAGGAAAGACTGAAGTTAAAACTCAAAACCCAATTTAAAAATACTAACCCTTGTCAAAAAGATAATTTTGCAACAATTCCACTAAAAGCTTTGAAAAGGCTCTTCCCCCCACCACCACACACCCCCTCGTTACACCTCCCCCTTTCTGTTGATTGGTTTAGATGGTTAGAACAGAGTTAATAAGGAATATTAGCTTCTCTGTCTTCTATGAACCATAGGCTGGAAAATGCCTGACATTGGTCACAAGGGGGAGCACTAAGAGACTATGACTAAATTGCTAAAAACAACTAGAAAAAAGATTCTAAAAGAGCACCCTTCAGTAATTAAATAGCATCATATATCTTCAAATACAAAGGATGATGCCCTTTAAAAAGTCAGTCAATAAACATTTAATAAGCAGCTACTATGTGCCTGGCATTGTGGGGATAACAACTAAGACAAATGAAACTTGCCCTAGAGGAGCTAACAACTTAATAGGAGAGACAACAGGCAAATACAAACAAGCCATACAAAAGATAAATTATAAATAATCAACAGAGGGAAGGACTCAGAATTAAGAGAGATTGAGAAAGGCTTCCTGTAGAAGGTGGGACTTGAAGGAAGCCAGGGAAGGCAGGAGGCAGAGGTGAGGAAGGAGAGCATTCCAGGCAGCTGGCAAAAAATGTCAAGTCAGATTATTCAAGTAACAAGGCCAGGATCATTGGATCAAAGAGTATGTGATGCAGTGTAAGACTGATAATATGGGGGACAGAAGGAGGGATGAGGGAGAAAAGGGCAGGTTAGAAAGGGCTTTGAATGACAACGGACATTTTTGAGTAGAACGGGTAACACAGTCAGACCTGTGCTTTAGGAAGACCAATCTGACAACTAAGTAGAGGATGGAATGTTTCGTGGGGAGACTTGTGGCAGGCAGATCTATCAGCAGGCTATAGCAGTGGTCCAGGTGTGAGGTGAGCAGGGACTGCTCCAGGCTGGTAGCAGTGTTAGAGGAGAGAAGGCATGTGAGAAAGATGTTACAAAGGCAGAATTGACAGGCCTTGGCAACAGACTGGACATGGGGGGGGGGGGGGGGTAGGGTAGAAGGATCAAAGGAGTTAAGGATGACATCTAGATTATGAGCCTGGGTGACTGGAATTCCTAAAATCTCTTATGGTCAAGACTTCGAAAGTATAAATTATTCTTACTAATGTGGTAAGGCAACTTAATCATTAGCTACAATTTAATAAAAATTTCCCCAGAAAACATAAAATGAAAGAAATTATCAGCATCTCAAAAGTGCTGTTTCACTGTTAGAAAGTCTATAATTCAGAACATTACCTGGGTTCCACACTGAGAAAGTTGGGCAGTTTGACAAAATACAAGTCATTTCCTAAATCAGTGTTTACTTTGGGTATTTCCACTTCTATTCTGGTCTCTGGAATAGGTTCTTCTTCCTGCTGCTCCTGAGGCAACCCATTTTCATCCTAGTAAATAAATTACAGAACTAAAGGACTGAGAGGGACAGAAAAGATCATCTAGTTCAAATACACGGTTCAGATGTACATGGGATAAAAAGCATGATGCAGTACAAAGAAACCAGATAGCAATTTTATGATGCCTCAACTGCTTGTCTGTAAGAGACTTTAAAAAAATGAAGATTTTTTAATTTTTTTTAATTTTTACTTATCTTGCATAAAATACTCAAACTTGAAAAATCCACAAGTAATTATTTCAAAGAACCCTAATTAAAATCAGTGAAAATGAGCACCATAAACTGAGAGTTCAGATTTGGGCTAAAGAACTAATAGCATGTAATGTTCAGGGAGCACTTTAAAGTTTGCAATGTTGCAAGCAGCCAGAAAGAAACAATTTGAGTATTGTGGAAACACAATCAGAATAACACAAGATCTAGCAGCTTCTACATTAAGGGATCAAAGGGCTTGGAATATGATATTCTGGAGGTCAATGGAGCTAGGATTAAAACCAAGAATCACCCACCCAACAAAACTGAGTATCATGCTCCAAGGCAAAATAAGGACTTTCAAAGTTTGCAATGTACTTGACAAACGCTGTCTGATTTGATCCTTACAGAACCAAGGAATATAGGCGTGGTACTATCCACATTTTACTGATGCAGAAACCAAGGCTCAGAGAACGGATGTGGCTTGCCAGGATCACAAGGCTAGCAAGTATGTGAGACAGTATTCAGGTCTGCCTGACTCCAAGTCATTCAGAGATATGTAGCAGCCTATTAGATTTGCCATTATCTGTCTGCATAGACCAATACAGCACTGACAGAACAGCTCTAAGATGCTAGAATAGCTTCACTCTAGAATGTGATGCTCTTTCTCCTCTCTGAATGCTTCTCCTTGTGCAAACAAAATGCCCTTGTTTTTAACATGTAAATTTCATCTGTAGTCTTATTTCTTTTAAAAGGTATCAGGTTAATACAGCCGAAATGAATGACACCTTAAATACAAGAATAAAAAGTGTCTACAAACAAAATATAGCATGAAGGCAAACATCACAATGCCCCAATTCACATTTGTTAAAAAAAACAAACCCAAAAAACAAGAGAATATACTTGATCAAACTGCCCCAAGTAAAAGAAAAAATTGCTCACTAGGCTCCTGTGCGCATAGGCAACCTGCAAGCTTTTCCTACATGAGGCAAGGTAACAACAACAAGCTGGCATTTACATTTATGTAGCACTTTAAGGTGTGCAAAGTGTTTTGTAAATACAATCTTACTTGATTCTGAAAACAAAAATGGGAAATAAGTTTTACTGTTATCCCCCACTTAACAGATGAAGAAACTGAGGCAGGCAGAGGTTAAGTGACTTGCCCAGTGCCACACAGCTATAAGCGTCTGAGGTGAGATTTAAACACAGATTGCCCTGGATCAGAGCCAGCATTCTGTCCACTGTGCCATCGAGCTGCATCATTCTCCTAGCAGAAGCCTAAGTGTGTCCCTTGGAGACGCAGACGCAAATATGAGAAAAGCCCCAATCTCTCCTCCAGCCAGTCTCTTCCTGTTACTGTGAGTCTGTGAGGAATCTTTGCTTCTACCAGAAGAACAGAAAAGGAGATGGGAGGCAAACAACAGAACCAAGATTCATGACAAACTAGGGAGACATAGTAGGACATGGAATCCTTTATAAAGATTCATATTCTTTATGGAGTTAAATTCCAAATTTCAAAAATCATTTCCCACTTTTAAACAGTACTTGCTGAGAAACACAAAGCCTTTCCCTACGTGGTTTGGAACATCCTAATCTCTAAACCAGGATCCACACAGTCCAGGTTCCTGAATGCAGCACCACTTGTCACACACTTGGTAGTAAGGCCAGAACCACCTAACATCCAATAACATTCAACAAAGCCCTGAAGGCCAGGCACTGGTTTTACAATCATAAGACAGGAAGAGAAGACTCTGGAGCTCATCCATGACCTTTTATTTTAATAATGATTCCAGTTCAAAATAGGTATTTACTCACAATTGGCTGTCCTGGAGTGGGTGGTTTTTCTTCCCCATCACTCCCTGAAGAAATGTCATCTGCACCTCCAAATAGATCCATGGCTTCACTGTTTTCTTCAATGAGTAAAAAAAAAAAATACATCACTTTCCCATAATTAAAGTTATATGGAACACAGCTCATATGAATGTATATGTGTATGTGTCATTAAAAATGCCCCCAGATAGACATAAAACTGTGTCCAAACCACATGAAGGATCCCTCAGATATGTATAAAGGTTGTCATGGAGCTGAGCTGGCCTATTCAGTCAAGTCAACAAATATCTATTAAGCACCTACTATGTGCCAGGCACCATGCTAATATCTGGAGATACAAAGAAAAAAAATGATGCCTATTTTCAAGGAGCTCACCATTCAAGGGGGATATCCAGGGACCTGACAAGAGTTAAATGACAGTCATATTTAGAGAAGAAAGGCCAGGCAGGTGGGAAACAAAAATTGCAAAGTAATAACAACCACCCATATTTGTAGAGAGCTTTGAAGTTAACAGAGCATTTAATTCACAATAATCCTACAAAGTAGACGGCACCAGTATTAGGTGGAATTTATAGATGGAAAAAACTGAGGCTCAGTGAAGTTACGATTTACCTCTACTCACCTATATGACCACATTTATCATCTCATGTAGTCTTTACAACAACTCTTTGAGTTGGATATGGCAGATATCATTCCTATTTTTCAAAAGGACAAGTAACAAGACTAGTAAGTGAGGGAACCAGTACTCTTGACAAAGTCTTGTGACTCTGTGTCCCAAGCTCTTTCCAGTATACCATGCTGTACGATGCCAGATCCACTCCTAATTGAGGGCTATAAGTTCACAGTAGCATTGCACACTAACACACTGCCTCACACTCCTTCCAATGGTGATATCAAAGAGTGGGTAAACTTTCAGTCAATCAATCAACAAGAATTTAAGAGTCTACTATGTGCCAAGCACTAGCCTAAGCACTAGGAACACAAAACCAAAAGTGAATCAGTCCTTTCCCCCAAGAGGCTTCCATTCTAAGGAGGGAGACATGTGCACATACTTTACACACATATAAAGAATATATACAAAATTAATAACAAGGTAGTTTTGGGAGAGGAAGGAGAATCCAGAGTAAGCCTAGCTTCTTAAATTATGTCAACTAACATATCAATCAAAATTCTTTAGTGTTAGTTTGACATCCTGAGTAAAGCATTGAGAGAGCATTATAGTTTTCAAAACAGAAACAAAGATTACCTTTTTGTCCTTCTTCATTATCACTATCCGCTTCTGAATCAGAGGCTATTGCTTTCTTTCGCTTCATCCGTAAAACTTCATCCTCACTATCGCTGCCTCTTGCAGAGTCTACAGAAAGTACAATTAGAACTTCACCATAAAAATAACTTCTCAGTTTTAAGCTAACTTAGAAAACAACTTAGATTAGCATTGTAATAAGGATGAGATTTAAAGGAAGGAAAATAATGACTACTCCTACTTATGAGCAAGGGGATATACAAGAGGTTAATTTCATTCTAATATCACTTTCCCAGAGCTATTTATTTATGCCACAGTACTTCTTCTATACTTCAAACAGTATGTGATTTAATGTATATGTTTCAACCAATGAAGATAATAACTCTTCATGAGATGCAGGGGAGCAAATTTCTGATATAGAGTCCCTCTAGACCAGGCCTGCACAACCTATGGCCCACCAGCACGCCAAAGGATTTCAGGCAGCCCTTGAAAAATGTGGAGGAAAACATCCCCACATGCCACAGGTTGTGCAGGCCTGCTCAAGACAGACAGGATGGAATTTTTTCACTTCAAAATAAAAAGCATACTATTTTTGTGTCAATTAACATACCTGGTCCTTCTAGTGTTAAAATGTTTTATTTGCATAAATTTATGATAAAAACTTTTTAGTACAAATAGCATAACAATAAAACACTCCTTTTCCTTTTAGTTACTTTATGACAAATATAAATTGTCTACTCCACCCACCCAAGGAAGCCAATGGAAAAAAAAAGACCTTCAAATAGATCCACCAAGTACTTATAGCAGCACATTCATAGTGGCAAAGAAACGGAAGCAAAGTACATGACCATCACTTAGGAAATGGTTAAACAAGTTGTGGTATAGGAATATAATGGAACATTACTGCATTATTTTAAAAAAATACATAAATATGATAAAGTAGAATAGAAGATGCATGAACTGATACAAAGTAAGCAAGACCATGAAAATAATATGCATAAGGACTACAACAATGCAAATGAAAGGAACAACAACAAAACAATCAAAAGTGAATGCAGTGAAATTATCATGCCTAAGCTTGGTCCCAGGAAAGACCTAAGAGAATGTACCTCCCCCACCTTTATTTGCAGAGGCAGGAAATTATAAATGTAGAACATCCTATGTAATGCTGGACTCAGTTTTGCTGAATTTTTTTTTAAATTATTTATTTTAAGGCTCTTTCGAAGGAGGAAAGGGAGAGACAACTAGAGAAATGTTGGTGGTGGGTATAAAAAGAAAACAGCAAAATAAAAATTTTTAAAGATATGCATTACTTTCTTTTTGCATCTGTTTATATTTGTATAAACTGTAATAACTCGATTAAAACTTGTCTTCTTATCTAAAAAGTAATAACACAAAATCAGATAATTTTCTTATTTAAAAAAAACTACTCCTTGAACAACATAAAAAGAGAAAGTCTTTTTCATGAAAGTTTATTCACTATAGTTACAGGACATTTGCCAATAGCGCTGAAATATAGCTAGGTGACAATAGATAGAGCTCTGGACCTAGAATCAGGAAAACTTGAGTTCAAATCCAGGCCCACCCATTTACAAGCTGTATGATCCTGGGCAAGTCACTCAACCTGTTAGTCTCAGTTTTCTAATAATGGCACCTACCTCTCAGGGGAGTGGTGAGGATAAAATGACATAATAGTTGTCAAGCACATAGCACAGTACCTGGCACATAATAAATAAATGCTTAATTCCTTCCTTGATGTCATTTCTTTACAATAGAGTGCTTAAAATGGGCCTTAACTGTAAAGCCTATTATATCCTCAATCAAAAATATTTACTTCAAGTATTGTCCTTCAATCTATTATTCTCACTTTCAGATCAAGAAGGTATCACCTTTTAATGATGTTAATCATGGCATTAACTAACTTCCCTTAGAACACATTTAGTCAATATTCACTGGGCAACAAATAGATCACACAAGTGGGAACGGAAGCCGTATGTACAAAAATATTTATAGCAGCTCTTTTGTGGTGGCGAAGAACTGGAAATCAGGGGGATACTCATCAATTGGGGAATGGCTGAACAAGTTGTGGTATATGAATGTAATGGAATACTATTGTGCTATAAGAAATGAGGAGCAGATGGACTTCATTACAACCTGGAAAGACATATATGAACTGACACTGAGTGAGGGGAGCAGAACCAGGAGATCAATATACACGATTACAGACACAGTATCTGTAAGGATTAACTTTGATAGACTTTGCTCTTCTCATCAATGCAAGGTTCAAAGACAGCTCCAAAAAACTCATGATGGAAAAAGCTATGCACATCCAGAGAAAGAAGAGTCTGAATGCAGATTGAGGCAAACTTTTTGCTTTCTCTCTCTCTTTTTTTTCCTTCTTTTTTGGTTTCATTTCTCCTTTCTCATGATTCATTCCGTTGGTTATAATTCTTCATTACAACTGGACTATTATGTAAATAAGTTCAATGTGAAGATATATGTAGAACCTACATTGGATTACATGCCATCTTGGGGGATTGGGGGGAAGAGGGGAAGGGAGAGAAAATTTGGAATCCAAAAACTGGTGGAACTGAGGGTCGTAAGCTAAAAATAAAAAATAAATTTATAAAAAAAATATTCACTTGGCAAGCACTTTCTTCAATGAACACTACTAGTTAACTTACGCAGCTTTATGATCATCTCTTTCAAACCTGTCCTACTGCAATCTTGTTAGTTAATCTATGGAAATGGAACAAATGACATTTCGTAGCTACTTCCCTATTAAAAATCTCCTCCCAACAATAATTTATTTTAAAGATTTCTTTCTACTATATCAGATCATTCATTAGCAAATTAGAAAAAAGAATGAAGTACTAAAAGGTACTAGAAGAAAAATAAGGTTAAATTAAAGAAGGCAAGGGTAAAGAAGAGGAGAAGAAGAAAAACCAGGATTGACAAGGCAGACCACAATGTACATTATTTTACTTCTAATTAACATTCTACACATAATATACACACCTGACTTATGGTCTTGTTCCTCTTCATCATCTGACCGCCTATGCTCTTCATCAGAAACCTGTGGCCTTTCATCATCAGAATTTTGCATTTTCTCCTCGTCAGAGACTTGTGGCCTTTCTTCATCATCAGAATTCTGTAGCTTCTCATCATCATTGTCAGAGGCTGCTGGTCGTTCATCATCAGAATTGGCCATCTTCTCTTCTTCAGAGAGCTGTAGTCTTTCATCATCTGAAATCTGAGGCCTCTCATCATCATCTGTGTTCTGCATTTTCTCATCATCATCAGAATTCTGTAGTTTATCTTCATCAGAAATTTGTGGCCTCTCATCATCAGAGTTTTGTATTTTCTCATCATCTGACTGATCACTCTTATCATCTCTGTCCCACTTTTCATCATCTGAATGTGCTTTTTCAGAACCTTCAGCCTCTGATTGATGGCTCCCTCCATCTGATCTATGGTCTCCATCTTCATCCTCATGAGGAGCTTCTGACCCACTGTGTTGATCAATATCTGATTGGTCATTTTCTTCATGGTCAGAATGCCCAGAAACCTCTGATCTATTGTCTGATCTTTCAGAGTGATTGTCACTCCCACTATGATGAGAAAGTCCCTCATCTTCACTGTCATCTCCAAACAGTTCCTTGTTACTTGGCTTTACAGAATCTTCTCTATCATCCCCTTCACTGTCACTTCCAGAGGGATTACTACCAGAGGCAGCATTCTCATGATCAGAATCAGATCCAGATTCAGAATCAGAATCTAAGAAATAAAGAAATTATATACATATTATTCTGCCAGCAAACATAAGTAAATCTAAGCATCAACATTCATTCAAATACCTTTTCCTTGGGGCAGCTAGGTGGCACAGTGAGTAGAACACCAGCCCTGGGGTCAGGAGGACCCAAGTTCAAGTCTGACCACAGACACTTGACCCACTTACTAGCTGTGTGACCTTGGGCAAGTCACTTAACCCCAATTGCCTTGCCTTCCCCCTTCAAAAACAAAACAACAAATACCTTTTCCCCCTTTTCCGAGTATCAAAATATATATGAGTTGTTGGGGCAAAGCCAACATGAAATAGCAAGAAAAAAAAGGCACGATGGGCTCCATCCCATCTCCGAATAAAAACTTCTCCAAACAAATCTAGAAAATATACCAGACCAACTCTTGATTGGGACATCCAAGGAAAAAAAAAGATTAGTCATTTTTTCATCTCAGGACAGCATGGAGAGACAGACTGAGAGGTCTTTTCTACCAAGCACAGAAGACATACTGTGGTTATAGACACATATGGCTACAGACCACAGAAAGGGCTGGGATTATGGCAGGAGCAGAATATTCTAGCTCAGGGAAAAGCTGTACAACACAGCAAGAGAAGGTCCTAAACCCAGAATGGAAATTTATGTGGGATATAGGAACGAGTCAACTGGCAACTATCACTTATTACCCAGTTCAGGGTTACAGATCCAGGACAAACTGATGGGACCTGCAACTACGTGCTGGGGTCCAGTGTGAGAAGCAGTCATAGAACCTAGGTTGTAAATTGAACAAGAAGCAAATAGCAAGTTCAGAAACAAGTAGTGGCTGTAGGGCTTGGATGCCAGAACCAGGTCTCAGTTCCAGCTCCTAGACCAATGCAAAGCCTGAAAAAGAATAACAGGGCAAGAATCCTAAACCAAAGGGAAGCCGAAAGCTCTGTCACTGTGAAACAGCAGAGCTTTCCAATTGGCCGATAATGGCTATTTGAGTCCAGCAGCAATTAATGAAACCCCAAACATTGCAAGCCTTCACGCCTATTGCTCAGACCCAAATCCAGGAGAGGAACTTGAAGAGCACAGACTAAGAGGGCAATGAGTGATCAGGTTTTTCCCTGCATCACACCACTTTGGGGGCACTGAATAAATGCAGGTCCCTGAGATCCTGGACTAATGTAAGAAAACAGGAGCATACCAGCCAGATATTCCCTTCAGAAGCACACAGAACCTGGCACTAATGTAAAGTCCAAAGTCAGGAAGTAGGCTGGGAAACTAAGCAAGCGAACAAAAAAAGAATCCTACCGTAAATGACTATCATGGTGACGGGGACTCTAAAGACACAAACCCAAAAGAAGAGAATGTCTCCAAAACATCTACAAACAAAACCTCAAAGTAAAACACAAATAAGGAAATAATACAAGAGTTTAAAAAAAATTTAAATTTTTTTTATAAATTAGATGAGAACGCTAGAAGAATGGAAAAAAATAAGAGCTATGGAATAAAGAATTAGAAATAGATTAGTAGCTCAGCATAAGAGACACAAAACCTTGCCCAAATAACAAACCCCCTGAAAATTAGAATGAAACAAACAGGAGCTAATGACTCTACGAGGCAAGAATTATTATGACAAAAATTAAAAGACTGAAAAAAAAATAAAAGAAACGTAAGGTACAACCAATCCTCAACATTCCCACATTGAACTTTTGGGAGGTCAGGCATTTGCACGATTTTATTAGCAATCTCATTTTCCCTTTAGTGTTAGCTATGTGCAGTAGAGCCCCCAAAACTGAGAGGCCCAATGAGCACAAGTTTGTGGAGCAGCTGGTCACCTTACAATCGTAAAGAGCTCCCCATGCATTCTATGTATATTTTCACTGTTGGCTGATCCCATCATTGGTAAAAGCCTCAAGGTTAAAAGTTGATCCACCTTTGCTAAACTCCCAGACTCCAAGATCCATAAGAATCTCAAATGTCTCACAAAGCAGATGTCAGAGGTGGATTATTTCAAACAGGTGCATCTTTCACAATCTATAACACCAACCAGGAAGGACAGTGTCAGAGGTGATATCAAGGGCGTTTTCCAAGTCCACCCAAAATCCCTGCAACCCCTCCTTTGGTTTTCATAGGGCAACTAAGGTAGAGAGGTTTACAGCAGTATAGTATACAGTAAAATGACCTGACTGCCATCTGACACAGTGGAAGGTAAGATTCAGTTTACAAAATGTTTTAGTTTTAAGAATTTAAATTTGCTACACAATATTTATGGGAGTATAGATTTCTGGTGTTACAAAAAGTGAATATAATCTGAAATCTGGTTTTTTTTAATTGAGATGTAGCACAAAAGATCACAGAGTTCTAGGGCATTACTAGCATGAAAAATGATTTGCATGTTACCAATTCTATTTTATGTACTTCATTTTATGGTTTATTTCATGGTTACTGTGTAAGGAAAAGCACATATTATCAGAATGAATGTTTTATTATAAAGAATTATACACAGAAAAGTGTATTTTTAGCAATCTCTAACAAAAGATTATAAAATATCTTATTTGATCTGCTCCATAACTATTCATCACCAGCAGATTGGTCACCAAATGAATTTGGCCATTGGGACACAGCAAACAGATAAAATCATCCATAGTGAAACACAGATGAGTAGGACAGCTTTGAAAGCAATGTGTTAAGTTTATTATGTGCTTTTTTTTTTTAAGCAAGCTGTATAAGAAAATTTTATTTCCATATGTAATCCTCTTTTTCTATTCTACTTTGTATATAGAAATGTTCTTTTTTTAACTGCTTAAGTTCAGAATAAAAATAAGTAAAAATTTTAAAACAAATAAATAGTTCTTAGTCCTATATGGTACAACCTATTGTAGTGACAGCAATACACTGGCAGAAAAAAGGGCAGAGTGCTAATAATCCTGACTTTTAAATTATTATAAACATTTAACTGTTCAAACTTTAAATCTGAGATCTCTGTCCAAAGAACTAATTGTTAATTGACTGACTAAATTGATATGCTACTAAAAGAATTGAATTACATCAATGTTAAAAATGATACAATTAATATAAGAAGTCATATAGAAGTTGAAATTAAATCTAAGGCTAGCTCACAGGTTCATCTTAGAGAGTTCAATAAAGTACTGTAATTAGTGGAGCTAGTTTCATCCTGACCCAAAAGTAATAAAAAAAAAAAATACTGTTTTTCAAGGGGGCATTTGTCTATCTTACAAAGAAGTGATCATTATAGGCATAAGCCAAAAAGGTACAATAAACATAACTGTAGCTTACGTATCAGTATGTAAAAAGGATTTTGTTATCCTTTTTAGAGTTGTTTCTCAGGATTCATGGCCATGGCAATGTCTAGTTTGCAGGTGTTAGATAATAACTCCCAGAATAGCCCCAAGGCTCCTAGATAGTAATTTGTAGAATCAGAGTTATAGGCAGTGCTACTGAGGGTGCACGTGAGATATGGGGTGACATAATTGATATTTGCTACGCTTGCGCAGAATGACGATATTTCGTTAACCTGTAAGCTTAATGTTGGCAAAATGCCTTGTCTGTCGCTTTATAAAGCAAGTAGGCACTGGCCAGTGATTGAGGAATCCATGGGAAACCCGTAGGGGAATCTGTGTGTGCCTTGACCGGCCCCCATCAAGGATTGAGGGGACTTAGGGGAGTGCACAACCTGTACCTATCTCAACTGACCCCCATCGAGACACAGGGGTAGTTGCCCCCTCTTCTCACTGGCCCCTGCAAGAAAATGTTGTAGGAGCTGGTTCTCCCATTATCAGTAACCATTTGAGAAGACTAGACTTCCTGTCTGACCAGATCAAGAATGAACCTATTAGAGGGTGGAGTCCAGAAACTCTAGTGACTCCCAGGTGTCATCTGTGAAACAGTACCAAAAACTGGTGATAAGAAAAATAGAGCATTTCTATGCAGAACTTTACAGGATACTCCAAAACAAGTAAAATAATTAATCATCAAACATTTATTAAGTACCTACTATGTGACAGGCACTGTGCTAAGTGTTAGAGACAAAGAATGATAGTTCTTACTCTCAAGGAGCTTACAATCTATTAGGGAATACAACTTGTGTGCATGTGTGTGTGTGTGTGTAAAGCACAAAATTGTTAAACAAGATAATTAGAGAGGAAGGGGTCTAGCATTTAGGAGAATCAGGAAAGGCTTCATGCAGAAGGTAGCACCTGAACTGCATCCTGAAGGAGGAACAGGATTGTTCCTATGAAGTAGAGATGCAGAAGGAGGACATTTCTGGCAAGAGAAATGGTCAGTGCAGAGGATGAGAAATAGAATGTTATATAAAAAACAAAGGGAAGGCCATTATGACCCGATTCCAATGTGGAAAGGAAAGTAATACATAATATGGTTGGAAAGGCAGCATGAAGACAAACTGTGTAGGGCTTTAAAAGCCAAATTAAAGAGTTTGTATTTTATCTTAGAGGGAAAAGAAGCTACTGGAGTTCGAGTAGGGTAGTGATATGGTCAGACCTACACTTAAGAAAAATCACTTTGGCAGCTATGTGGAGGATGTACTAGAATGGTAAGAGAATTGACACAGAGAGACTAATTAGAATGCCAGGGCAACAGTCAAGGGAAAGAAATGATATGGGCTTTAACTAAGGTGGTGATTTTATAAGCACAGAGAAGGAATAGCGTGTAAGAGATGCTGTAAAGGCAGACATGGCATGATGTAGCAACTGAATAAAGGGTTAAGGAAGAGTGAGTTAGAGGATGCCAAGGCTACTGACCTAGAAGACTACAGGAATGGTGGCGCCATCAACAGAAATACAGACACTTGGAAGGAATAGGTTTGAGGAGGGAAAATAATGAACTTTACTTTGGATATGTTGAGTTTGGGATCCCTCCACGACGTTCAGCTTGAAATGTCCAAAAGGCAGTAGGTGATGCGATACTGAAGGTCAAGGGTGAGACTGGGGCTTCTGTATATAGAGATTTATGAGTTATCTGCATGGAGATAATTAAACTCATGGGAGCTAATAAAGTCACCAAGTTAGAGAATGTAGAGAAGAGGGCCCAGGAGAGAGCCTTGGGGAATAAGAGCTGTCAAGACAGATAGGAAAAGAACCAAGAAAAAGCAGCCCCGTGAAAACTGACTGAGGAGAGTATCGAGGAGAGGGTAGTCAACAGTGCAACCATTAGGGGAGAAGAGACAGACTGACTGACTATCAAACTGAAAGTCTAGAGAGCGTTTGTGCTGACCTCATTGTTGTATGCCTGTAAAACCAGGACAGCATACCAGTGCCATGCCAGGAAATCAAACCGCTTCCATTTGAATTGTCTTAGGAAGATTCTGAATATCGCCTGACAAGATAAGGTACCAGACATTAAGGTCCTTTCTCAAGCTGAACTGCCAAGCATTCAAACTCTATACAACTCCACTGGGCTGCACACATTGTAAGAATGCCAACTGTTCGTTTGTTTAAGACTATTTTGCAGAGAACTTGCGCAAGGCAAGTGCTCACAAGGAGGTCAGGAAGAAGCAGTACAAGGACACTCTCACAGTCTCTCTGAAGAACTCTGGAATCAATTGTATGACATGGGAGACACTGACAAAGGACTCCCCAGCATGACTTGCCTGCATCAAAGAAGATACTGTACTCTAGGAGCAAAGCAGCATTACAGTAGCTCAAAAGAAATGTGAGATGTGCAAATTTAGAGACATTTCCACTTCAGGTGTTCGTGCGGACTACTTGGGTCTGACCTGTGGTAGTCTTCCAAGTTTGACTCCAATACAGCAATGTCATTTTGGTCCTCTTTGAGAACAAAGGACAACAACCAACCATACAAAGGATTCTTGTTCAGGCATGTGTCACACTAGATAACTTCTGGGGTACTATGATTCTGTGATAAAGATTTGGAAGTCATTTGCATAAGGAGGACAACTGAAGCCAACAAAGGTCACCAAAGTAGTAGAGAGAAAAATCAGAAGGGCACCAAAGCCAGTCTGCGGGGGGAAGATGGGAGGAATTTAAGAGGCAGGAATAAGGAAATGAACCAGCAAGGGAAATATAGGAATGGAAAAGTCAGACAAATAGGATAAGAACCAAGAATTAAGTTGTAGAAGCCAAATGTGACCGAAGCTAAGGGAAGATGTCTTTTGAAGGAAGAATTAGTCAAGAGTGTCAAATGCTGCAGAAAAAACAAGAACAAGGACAAGAACAGGGCACCTCACAAGACTAGCCCTACCTCTGCACACTTTTATCCAGGCTGGTGTTTCAACATGTTTTCAATGCACCCCTTATTCTTTCAACCACTCATCCTTCTCCCATCCAAACACAACTCTCATACTGAAAGCTTCCTGATACAGACTCCACTGACTTATGCAACCAATCAACATTTATTAAGTACCTTTGTACTAGGCAACATTCTAGGGACCACAAAAATAATATTGTCCCTGATCTCAAATGACTTATGTATTTAATCAGGAAACAACAAATAAACTAAAACAACTAAAATAAATGCAAATAAACTAAACAACTAAATAAATACAAAATAAATGAAACAACACACATCAGAAAAAAAAAATCCTATAGATGCAACTTGAACTGATCCTTTAAGAAAGCTGGGGATTCTATGAAGCTTAGATGAAGAGGAAGTAAATTCCAGGAATGAGGAACAGCTTGTGCAGAAGCACAGAAATAGGAAATGGAATGCCAGGTTTGAAGAGTAAAGAGACCAAATGAGCTAGACCAGGGAGTTCATGAAAGGGAGAAACATGTAATAAGCTTGGAAGGGTTCAGCTGTAATTGAGATTCCAGGAACACCTCTATACTACCATGAATAGTCAGAGGAAGACTTCTGCCACAGTTTTACATCTCTCCCAGTAAAATGCAAGTTTCAGTAAAATGAGAGTCTCAGTCCTTTCCCTGAAAGTTGAGACTATTAAGCTGAAGTGTCTGCCTTCCTAGTGCTTAGCAGAAACTTAATATAGACTCACTGAATAGAAGAGAAAGAAAAAGGTAGGATGGGACTAAACTTTTCAGGGCTTAAATGTCAAAACAAATCAGTAATGTTTTATCCTATAGGCAGTCAGAAGATCCTGGAGCTCTTTAAGCAGAGGAGTGCCAGGGCCAAACCCATGCTTTAGGAATAAGAATTTGGCAGCTATGTGGAGGACTGAGTGGCAGAGAGCAGGGCCAAGGAGGCCGACTAGGAAGCTCCTTCAATAGTCCCAGTGAGAAGTGATGAGGTCCTGAAGAACAAACAGGAAGGCGAAACACATTCCTACACATGCCCCTACACCTCCAATATTCTTTAGCTATATCCCGTCTCTTTCTCCCACAAATCTCCTCCATGCATCCCTGGTCTCTTTCTCCTTACCGTTATCTCTAAAGCTCCCTCCATCCTCTATTTTTTCCACTTTTAAGCAGTCAGTCCAGCATCAAACACCCTCCATCCCAATTCTTTCAAGAGGATTCTCAGGCCATGGCGAAAGCCCCCCACCCATTTCCACTATATAGCCCCACAATATGATAAACACGACCCCCCCCGTGCCCCGGGGCCCCCCACCGCAGCTGTTCCCAAACATACCCAGCCTGCAAACACCGGCGAGCTCTCTCTTCTCTGGCTGTTACCTGCCCCTCCTCCGGCCCGACACCCCCCCCCCTCCCCACACCGGCTCACCCCCTCCCCCCCCCACCGTTAGGGGCCAGGGCAGGGCCGCTAGGGCCGGCGTGCAAGCGGCCAGGGCGTACGGAGAAGGGAAGCCTCCACCTCCGGCCTCATCGGCTGGGGCTAAGCCCCCGCCACCTACGGCCGCGGGAGGGCTCCGGCTGGAGGCTCCAGAGAAGGAGCATCAGGGGAGCAGGCCCCGACAGCCCAGGGGCTTTTCCCCGTCCCCACGCCGTGCTGGCGGTCCGGTCCTCCTGGCCCACCCTCACCCTCCTCAACCACCGAAGCTGCCGTCCCAGCCCGACCTTTGCGCTCGATGTCGCTTTCCACGTCGCTCCCAAAAAGATCCTCCATGTCCGCCATCCTGAAGCCCCAGCAGCCGGTGACTAGCTTTCTTTACGGCAAGGAACCGGCGCTCCTCGCGACACTGTCGCAAAAAAGGTAGCTAAGTAAATAAATAAATAAATAGAGCATCTCTTCTCCTCCCCCTTGATCCGCCTTCGGCGCCAGCTCCGCCCCAAGTCTCCGAGAATGGAAGGAAAGGAAGAAGTGGGAGGGGCTGGCGTGAATGGGAGGGGCTTCTGTGGTGGGAGGAGCTACGCGGAATGAGCTGCCCTAGTTGGCGAGAGCAGGGGGAATAAACGAGGTCACAGTGATACAATGCCAAGTTGAAAATCCTTTGTTTCTTGTTTTATTGAGGGTTTTTTCCCTCCTAGAAAAAAACTTAATGTTGTTGCGATATACTAATGCATTACTTATTTAGAACGTTAATAACTTCTGAGTTCTTTTGTAAAACCTATTTTTTTTAAATTACTATATTTTATTTGAGACTTTTAGTTCGTATGGTTAGATCAGAGAGCAATTAAGGTCAAGGATGGGCGGGGCATCCTGCAAATGCCAATTAGGCTTGCCAGATTTTAGTCTGGAGATGTGGGGCAAATTCCAGTGTGGAAAGAGGAGGCGTCTTGGCCTGACCGGCTCATTCTGACTGTTCAAATAGATACAAAATGATTATTTTCCTAACGGTTCTTGCTTAGTGAGTTGATGAGACAGTCCAACAGTTCTGTCCTGTCCGTGGCCACCGACATTCATCCCTAATGATAACCAGATGGCTTCCTGTGGTTATAAGATTTGGTTAAGTTAAAATTAATCACCATAGAACTGAAGGAAAATGCATGCGTTATGGTATTCCAGTACGATTATCATATGTAATGAGAACATTTCATGAGTTCATAGATTTAGAGCTGAAAGGAACCTCTCAGGCCATTCTATTTGCAGATGGGGAAATTAAGGCACCAATAAGTTAAATGACTTGCCCAAAGTCACACACACACACACACACACACACACACACACACACACATCCAAGTCAGCCAGTTATCAAGCATTTAGTAAGTGCCTACTCTGAGCCAGACACAGCTAAACACAGGAGATACAAAGAAAGGCAAAAACAGATTCTCTGACCCCAAATCCTGCTATCTTTTCACGGTACCATAATGTCCATTTCACATACATACATTTGTACATACTCACATGTCCACTGTGATTGCATAAATCAAATGCTAATAAGTTGATTTGTATTATAGTTTTAGAAATAGTTTATCCATATTTCTGATGTGTCTGCAATTAGCAGTGGATGTTAATAATTTAATTTTAAATTTCTTTGTCTCCTCTCCCCAGCCTAAGACTTTTCCTTTAGCTACCGAATAGATCATAGACCCCTACATCTGGGGCTATCTGCAGTCATCTTGATCTATATCTTACCACTGGACCCAGATAGGTCTGGAGGAGAAAATGAGAATGGTGACTTTGCACAGCCCTCCCTCGTTTAAATCCAATTCACTTGCAAGTCATAGCATCACTTTCCTGATGTCATGATCCTTTTTGAGAACAAAGGACAAACAACAACAGATCACAGAGCTATAAGATTCTTGACATAAAAAGGACCTCAGATATCATCTTTTTAGATATCTTCCTTTTATAGGTGACTGAGGCCCAGAGAGGGTAAGTGATTTGCCTAAAGTCACACAATGACAGAGCCAGGATTGGAACCCTGAACCTCTGATTCCAAATGAAAAGGCATAGGGAAAGCGTTTATGTCCTAAAGAAACATCTTCATAAATCCTTTAACAATATGAAATATGATACTCTAATGTGCACATTATCACATGTAATTTGTCAAAGCCTTTTTGGGGGAAATTCCAAAAAAAAAAAGCAGATAGCTATATACACTTCCACACCCAACATTCTTGTGTTGATAAGTTTCAACTGAAAATTTGCCAATGAGTAAGTTCATCCTTCCCTATATTCTGATTAGGAAGTATAATGGTTGACCCTCTGTTACAATTTTTTATTTCATTTATATCTTCTTGAAGCAGCATTATGCATGGATCTAATGTTAGTAAAATAGAAATGTATTCATCTTCAACTTCTCTCTCACTCTCACTCCACATATCCAATCCATTGCCAAGTCTCTTAATTGCTATATTCATAACCACATCTCCTATACTCTTTATTCTCTCTACTCAAACAGCCACCACTTTGGTTCAAGCTCTCATCATCTCACCCTTGGACTGTGTATTGAATTAGATTTATAATTTGCACCTCATCTCACGTGAGCTTCTTGAGAGCAAGAACAATGGTTTCGCCTTTCTTTGTATACCAAGTGCTTAGCACAGTATATGTCACTTAGCACCTGATAAAACCTTGTTGAATGTCTGAAATAAAAATTTACCATTCAAAACTTCTCCTATGGAATTTTTTTTGTTCCCTGAACTCAGACCTCGAAGACAGGATATGAAGCAAACACATAAACCCTGCGCTTTTAGGGCTCCTGTATGTCTTTCATACAGCCTCTCTAGTGGAAGAAATGAATAATTACTTAAATTTTTAAAAACTTGTTAATTAGGTTGTTAATTTTAAATTATAATATTAAAAGAAGTGGGGTTGTAAAGACACCTTGAAAATGCCTATTTACCTGTGTGCCCATGGATATGTCATTTACTATCTCTGGTCTTTTTTTCTCAAGGGGAATCTTATATTTAGAGCTAAACTGAGAGCCTTTTTAAAATTTAGAGCCCTTTTCTTCATCTAATGCAATCCCATCATTTTACAAATGATGGAGATGGCAAGTCAGTTGACCACTGTCAACCTCTATTTCCTCATCTGCAAAATAATAGCTGTTTATAGGGTTTGCAAGGCCCTTTACTAGTATGTCATAAGACCCTTACAAAAACTCAGAGAGGTAGGTGCTATTTTTATTCTCACTTTATAGATGAGGAAATTGAGGCTGAGAGGTCAAGTAACTTTGCCCAGGGTCACTTAGGTAGCAAACGTATAAGGCAATATTTGAACTGAGGTTTTCCTAACCCCAGGCCCAGGATTCTTTATTCATTGTCATCTAGCTACTTCAAATTGGAAATAATGTTTAACGTGACTTCATCTGTATAATTGATATCCTATTGTTTGCCTCCTCAGTTAGTGGGGGAAAGGCTAAAAGGAGGGGAAGAAATTGAAACTCAAAAAAATTTTAATGAACATTCTAAATAAAATTCAAAAATAACTTTTTTTTTAGGAAACGGAGATAAAAGTACTTAGCTCACAGGGTTGTTGTGAGGATCAAATGAGAATAAGTGTATGTATATAAATAAATAAATAAATGTAGACATTTATTATATATAATCATAAATATAAAAATCATTTATATCCATATATGTGAATAACTGGTCATTGTATATGTGTGTAAAACAATGACTATGGCTTTTATAGACATGTGCTTATATATATAAATATACACATGTATGTATTTGAGCGCATATATGCATGTAGAATTATGAACAGGAAGCTGCTTTTATGTATGTAAATATACACATATGTGTACATGGGCATATATGTGTATAATATAAATTTTGTTTTAGGTATGCTTCTATGTATAGATATAACTGTATGTATTGGGGCATGTGTATAAATAACTAGAACATGTTTCATATGCATATTTTATACCTGTAAATATGCATGTACTTGGGCATACTGTAGAAATAACAAATATAAATTTGCTTTGTATGTGGTGTATATGTCAGCATACATATGTATTTGGGCACATTGTATATGTGTGCATGTGAATATACATTTTGCTTTGTATACACATACGTTTATGTAAATATATACACAGCCAAGCCTAAGGAAGGGCCAGCATGTACCCAAGCAACGCACCTGACCCAACCCTGCAGCAGATTGACTCATCAGGTCATTCGGTTGGGCGGGGCTGTGCAGGTCAGTTGGCAGCTGCTTCTAGACCGCTGGGCAGGCCACTCAGAAGTTGGGCAATAGGTTTTGGAATGGGTGTTGCTGGTCATTGAGCTGTTGGACTCATCTTAGGAGGCAATCTCTCTGCTGGACCCACTGACGTCCCCAGGCTTGTTCTTGGATGAATAGCTGCAGACTTTACCCTGCTTTCTCTTCATTCAGCTAGAATGTGCTTGTGCTCTTTCTGCTAGGACTATGACCCCTTACGCCTGGATTGGTAGAAGGCTCTCCTCTTTAACTCCCTCAGATCCTCAGCTCCCAGGTCTGTCACATCTGAGAAGGAGGCAAGAAAGTTCTACTCTCTCCGGTTAAATGATCATCTCAGCCTCAGAACCAGTCTCTTCAGTGTAGGACAGTTCTGCTGTTCTGCAGCCCACAGGGAGAGGTGCCAATTCAGCCAGTCCTTCTTCTAAGACTCCTTTTGGCATCTCCTACAGATGAGTAGCTAGAGGGAAAAGGGGCTAATGCAGCCTATGCCCTAGAGGTAAGTTCATTGTCCTTTCTGGCCTCTTCACTTACAATGGAGCTGTTAAAGTCTATGAAATGTTTATTTGGAGTCCAAAGGACTCACCTTTATAATTCATTACCTTTTGCCTTTTTGGACTTTCCTCCTTGCTAAATCTCAAACTGTTACACTGATTTTTAAAAACTGTAATATAACAAGCTTACATTATGAAATATCAAAAGTCTGATTAAATAACACTCAAAATAAGTGGCATAATATGAACATAAAGTAAGTAATAGTGAGGGCGTATAGTCTTTGCATTTTTTCATAACTAAAGAGTGTTAAGGGAAAATAATAGCTTAGTAAATTAAATAGCTAACAACAAAAATGCCACTCGACTTCTATTAAACTCTGTTCCCAAAACAAAGCCTGTTATAGCTCTCCCTGAGAAGTTCTCCCATTTGTTAGGCACCGATGACTACAGCAACTGCCAGGGACTGGTAACCCATCTGCTCCTCACAATGATAGCTCTTCAGCTTCTGGCTGCCTGACTCCTGTCACTTCTCCTTCTTGCTCCTACTAGTTCAAAGGAAACAGGCCAAAATTCCTCTGGGAGTTGAAGAGGAGAGTGCTGGCAATTCTCCTAGCATCCAGATCTCCTTTGCTACGCCTGCAGGCAGCGGGTCAAGATCTCAACAATTCTGTTAAGCATTTGTTACACACACACACACACACACACACACACACACACACACACACACCCCAATGAATAGGTTTATTTATAACCGCTCAGTATCAGTTAGCTTTACAAAGATCTTCAAAGATACGGGAAGAATAATACACTTCCTAGGATACCTGTGGGACAGACTCTGATAAAGAAGACCCAACACTTACCTCAGTTCCTTCATAGCACTGGTCCCAGTAAGTTTGTGTTCAGAAGTTCTAGACTGCCGCATGAGTCTGGGTCTCCAGCCTACAGCGGAGCTGTGGACCTGCAGGTCGCTCCCAAAGGTCTCTCCTTGCTCCTTAAAGCATCAATGTAATTGTGGTTGCTGTCGTTCAGTTGTTTCAGTCATGTCTGACTCTTTGTGACTCCGTCTGAAGTTCTCCAGCTCAATTTACAGATGAGGAAATTGAAACAAAGAGAGTTAAGTGACTTGCCCAGGGTCACACAGCTAGTAAGCGTCTGAGGCCAGATTTGAACTCAGGAAGATGAGTCTTCTTGACTCCAGTCCTGACCTCAATGTTGTACTAACTCCAAAACCTGGACTCTAAAACAGCAGCATGTTGAGGAGAGCTGCAATCTCTTCCTCTGTTAGGGGAGCTTCAATGCTGAGTTGACTGCAGACCTGAACTCTGGAATGACATGATGCCAAAGAACCCTCTGGGCTTTTCAAACTCATAAGGTCGTCAGTTCTACTTTCTTCACCAGTTTCTGAGCTCTCTCAAGGGCACTGAGGCAGAGTCAGGTGTAGCCTACTTGGGCCCTTTTGAAGATACTGAATGGGATGGATAATTGTGAAGACTTCACAGGGTATGTCTAAGGGAGTAAGAGAGGTTTGGGATTGGGCCTTGTCATTCTGGAAGGTCAGGGCCTGGAGCTGTGGGCATGCCCTTCCCCCCCCCCTCCTCAGATGTTAGAAGATAATGAACTTCCTGTGAGCTATTTGTTCTCTGCTCCAGGAAGGTCTCTCCTCCCTGCCCCCCACTCCATTTCTTCTCCTAGACTTTCAGGTGCCACCCTGGCAGTTGAGTTCTGATGGGGAAAACTTGAATGGACCAGATCAACCTTGGTCTTCTGCCTAGTTTTTGCATCTAGACTGTAAGCCCACCTTCCAGCCAATGGTGAGAAGGGATAGAGGTGGGTGGGAATCTTTTCATTAAAGAGTATAAATTAAGGCAGGTTCCCTTTTACCTCGCCTCCTCCATTATGGAGGTGTGCTCAAATCTTGCAAGGTTTGTAAAATAAATTTACTTTGTTTCTCCTAAGGATATCTCTCTTATTATTTAAAAATCCTGTCCCACACAATACTAATAGTTCTGTCTATCCAACCATTGGGAAAAGGCTGTTCCCAACTACATGGTAGGCCAACCAGAAATGGTTACACGATGTTCACATGTGGCCCAGTCCCTCCTAGCTACTTCCCTTACATGTATCATGGTTCATTGGGAAATCATTTGCTAGCTTCCTCCATGTGGAGAGATGCTCTCTTCTCCCTAGTCTCACATGAAGATGCCGTCTGAGACATTCTGGGTATGCATAAGGCCTTTGTTACAAAAGGACTAAAGGAAAAAAGAGCAGGTCAGTATGAAGCAAGGTCATTGAGTAAGGCTTTTTGGACAAAACAGCTCTAACTGCATAAAATAAGTCGTTCAGGAAGGTATCGCTTGAAACACACCATAGTTTAGTATAGAAACATGGAGATTCCGTTCTCGGAGGGAAGTAGAACAAAGGTCACCAGTTTTACCTGTTCCACATGACTCTTTTCAGACTTGCTCCTGATGTGATTTGCATGGATGGCACTTCGCATGATGAAAATATAAAGGGATCTCCTTGCCACAATTCCATAGCTCTTTTATGGTCTTGCAAAGTTGAACTACCGGGATGATTTGTAAGAACCCAGGCCAGTGATGCAGTGTATGATAGGAGCCAGAAGAAATTCCAGACAAGAACTCAAACAAGACTTATATAGAAGTATCGTAGATAGATTGCCGATCTTGGAGTTAGAAAGACCGGGCTCAAGTCACTTAAAACCCTCATGTCTCAGACAATTAGAACTTAATGTAACAAGTCATAGTTGATCTGTAATCTGCATTAGCACGGGATTTCAATTCAACAAACATCTATTAAGTGCTCACTTTGTGCCAGGCACTGTGTTAAGTGCGGGGAATACAAATAAGAAAAAGAAAAAAAGATACTCCCTTTAGTCAAGGACCTTAACTATCTAATGGAGGAAGACAATAATAAAAAGGAAGCTGGAAAGGGGGAGGGGACACACGGGGTATAGATTTTGTGGACTATCTTGTTCTACGGAGTTGAAACCAAGCAGAGCTGTGGATAGAAAGTGGAATGAGCTCAAAGTTCAATTTCTGCCCTCCATAAAAGAAGGCTCCAGGGGCAGCTAGGTGGCGCAGTGAGTAGAGCACCAGTCCTTGAGTCAGGAGGACCTGAGTTCAAATCCGACCTCAGACACTTGACACAAGTACTAGTTGTGTGACCTTGGGCAAGTCACTTAACCCCAATTTCCCTGCCTTCTCCCCTGAAAAAAAAAGTGAAAAAATAAAGGAAGGCTCCAGGTCTCCAATCAGAATAGGAATGTGCTAACCCAATAGTAACAAAAGCACAGATCCTTAAGATTTTCAATCAAATAAAATAGGAGCTCAAGCTGAGGGACATCAGAGAGGTTCAGTTCATAAAACAGATGTAAATCCCTAAAGGATTCTTGAGCAGGCTAATTAGGGTCTCATATCACAAAAACGTTAGAATAGTATGTGGGGCCATGACTTAACTGAGCTGATAAGACTCTTCCCCCTAGGATGAGCTAGTTGGATACCAATCAGTCCTATTTCCAATGCTGTGAAGAGAAACAGATCATTTTAGTAACCCCACCCTGACGGCATCAGAGTTATTCACCAGTCTTGAACAGATAACCGGAAGGAAAAGAAAGGGAAACTCCCAGAACGGTACCCAAAATGAGATCTCTGAAGTGGAGACCCTTCTTTGGTACCGAATTAAGAGTGGCAGGTTAGGGAAGCCAAATGCATCAGTCAAGTCAAGATAAAAGAGCTCTGGAATATTTCTTTTAGCTGTGGGTGTGGCCTCTGAAGGAGACACCACAGGCTAAGAGCAGCAGAAGAGAATCATCGCTATCTTCCTAGAAAAACCATAGGCAGAACATTGCCCTACAAAAGAGCAGAATATGTATAACAAGAAGCAGGAATGAGGAGTAACTATGCCTGACATCTGCAGAGAGCTGCTGGGAACTACAAGAAAGGTGACAAGTAATGATGAAGTTCTGTAGAAGAATACCTTCCAAGGACCCACAATGGAGGCAAATCCGGTTGGAAGCCTACTCAAGAATGACCAGAAATGAATATTGTTGTACAGATGTAGGGGGGAGGGGAGTGGAAAGGAGTTGCCCATAATCAATTATCTTTACTTTCCACAAGAACTATTTGTTTTCTTTGACTTGTAAATAAAGCTATTCATTCATCAGACTTTGTGAAAGTTCTGAAGGGGAACTGATCAATAAAGCCACTTTAGCCATGCAACCTGCAGGTATGGCCAAGAAGATCAGAAATGCTGGAGAATGATGTCTTTGGGCATTATTTGGGTGGAAATTTCTCAGCACTCTCCTCTTTGATCCCTTGAGGAATTTTAGCCTTTTACCTTCTAACATGTGGAAGCAAGAAACGACAGGAGCCAGGGAGCCAGAAACTGGTAGGGCCTGTCATCCTGAAGAGCAGGCAGGAGGTTACCAGTGGGCACAGGGACTCCTGAGCCAAGGTAACGTGGACAAAACATTTAAGAACCATGTTGAGGTAGACACTACACTGGGAAACTCAACTGAATGCTGAGGTCAGTAACTTTTAATTTTCCCCTCTTATTTCCCTTTTTCTCCCAAAAAGGCAAATGCACAAATTTTAAGCCTCAGGTTTCCCTATAGGATCTAAGAAACATTTACCTCTGTGTTTAAAAGTTTACTTTGTTTTCCTAAGCCAACAAATATGAGAAAGCTGCTGATCCGAGGAACTGCTTCTCTCTCTGTGACTGCTTGAGCATAGCATTGTGAGAGATAATTTGGAACAACCTGTCAGGGGAGAAAGATTTAAAACTGCTATATCTGCCAGTGCAAGATTCTGGCTGGGGATTTGTGTTCACAAAAGAAAAGAGAGAGAGTTTTATTTTAATAGGTTTACTTTAATGACTTTCTAAAGTAGAAAGAATGCATTCACCACGGTTTCTCTGAGCACCAAAATGAGTGAGCCTGTGGGAAGCTAACCGGCTGTCACTGAATCAGGCATCCACCATTACCCATGGCCTAAATAGGAAGAAAACCATTCACCCAGTGGAGGGGAGGCTAAGGAAATAAGAAAAAAAAAAAGTCAAGCCTCAGTGAAGGAATAGTATGCCCACAATAAAGGTGGTATTCTGCTACTAAAGTGCTTTTTCTAAAATGCAAGTCTGATCATGTCATCAACCCCTACTCAATAAACTCCAGTGGTTTCCTATCGCCTCCAGGAGAAAGCACAAAACCTTCTGTTTGGCTTTCAAAGCCCTTTATAGCCTAGCCACCTCCTACCTTTCCAGTCTTGTACTCTGATTCAGTGACACTGGCCTGAGCTGTTCGATTAACCAGACACTCTATCTCTCCTCTCTGATTGCCTGTCATGCCTGGAATGCTTTCTCTCCTCCACTAACCTCCCTGGCTTCCTTTAAGTCCCAACTAAAATCCCACCTCTTAGAGAAAGCCTTCCCCAATCCCTCTTAATTCCAGTGCTTTCTCAATGTTAGTGATTTCCTATTTGTCCTGTAAGTACCTTGCTTTGTCTATATTTTGCATATATTTGTATATATATTTCTTCTTCATATGCTGTCTCCCCCATTAGAGTAAGGGACAGGAGCTGTCCTTTGCCTCTTTTGTATCCTCCCCACCCCGCCCCCTTAGCCCTTAGCACAGTGCTTGCCACATAGTAGGTACTTAATAAATGTTCATTTAATTTAATTTAATTTGGGAGGGGAGAAGACGAGGGGGGGGAAGAAGGATAGTAAATGGATTAACATCTGCTGTCTGCTTACCAACCTAGCAACAATCCCTTATAACAGTGACAAAACCCTGGGAGGTACCAGCTAGTTAAGTTCCCCTATTATTTTGGGAAGGGTAGTAAGTGAGCCATAGAAGTGAGAAATCCTCCAAAATGTATCCCCAGGCCTTTATGTCATAGGAGAGCTGCTGACACAAGGGTTACAAATTGTGTTCTGATTGCTATATAAATGGTTCTGGAGTACTATATACGCCAAAAATTCAATTCACTTCATTAAAATTTCCAGAAAAAAAGGGAGTATGAGGATCTCTAATCAGAGAACTACTGTGTCCCAGTTCTTAAGATAATTAAATCTAAATTTATAACAGATAAATTGGGGAAATGATTCTATTTGTATAATTTTTCAAGTACTTTATATATACACATAATAATAGCTGACATTTGTATAGTGCTTACTATATGTTGGGTACTGTGCCAAGGGCTGTACAATACATATATGTGTATTATTTGTGTGATATATACAATATACAAAACATAAAATATCATGTATATAATATACATGTGTATATCGTGTCTACAAGTGTATTTTATGTATATGCTTATATTTGTATTACATGTATAGTCTCGTTTGTATGCATAATATATACACATGTTTGTAGGACATGTAAGGTTAGGTTAGAATAACATTTCGATTCTTAAATTTTTGGAGATGAACTTATATCATCTCAAAATAAAATAACATTCAATATTTAACCCATATGCTTCTATTTGCCACTACTAAAAAAATCATCTAATTTAATGGGAGAATGACACTACTTTGATGAGACATAAGCGAGAAACATTAAAAGTACATTTTTGATTCATACTAGAAATCCATTTGTTCAGAAAATATTAAGTGACTACTGTGGGGCAGAGTTTCCTATTAGGAACTGGAGGTATGAGAATAATTTTGATACCCCTATTCAATTTAATCAACATTTACTCAGTTCATTGTGTTTTACTAAGCATCAATGATTGCTTTAGTTAGGTGGGACAGAATTGAGTTCGAGCTAGTTAACACTGCTAGAATAGGGGTTATGTGTGTCAGAATTAATTAACCCACTATGTATTGTTGATTGTATTATTTCTATCTGATTTATAGGGTAGATTTATATTTTCTTACTTGTAGTTAGGCCTATACTGACTTGTCCTAGAGATAGAGATCAGTTGTATGAGTTGTATCAGTTGACTACCCTCTTGGGGCAGCTAGGTGGCTCAGTAAGTAAAGGACCTGGAGTTAGGAGGACCTGAGTTCAAATACGGCCTCAGACATTTGACACACTTACTAGCTGTGTGACCTTGGGCAAGTCACTTAACCTTAATTGCCTTGCCTTCCCCCTCTTTCACTCCCATGAATGTACTATGAGAGCTATGCTCCAAAAACCTCAGTTTCCCTGTACTTTCCTGTTCTTTTTCACTTAATTCATATCCGCTTGGGAAAAGTCCCAGAGTTCTGTCCACAAAACCCTGACTAAACACTGGTGTTTGATGAACATCTCTTTTAACCAATCATAAGATTCCCCTCCCCACCCCAATCGTGAATTGTACTACCTCATTCTATTTTTATCAGCCTCTCAGTGTCAATAAAAAGGGCTAGAGTCAAAGCAGAGGGGTCCTTGACTGCAGAGGAGAGTCTTGGATCCGACTGCTTAGTGACTGCCCATCTCCCATAAACTGAGGAGCTCTGTCTCAGTCGCCTTTATTGTGTTGGATTTTGGGGGAACCACAGAGGTAATATGAAATTTATATGCACTGCCCCTGAGCATATGGATCTTACATTCTTGTGGGGGATAAGACATAACTGCAAATATAATAATTCCCCTAGGGAAAACTAGGAGTAATGTTTAAAGGTTTCAGAGAGATTCATCTAAATATAAGGAAAAATGCCCCCCATAATTAGAGCAACTGAAAAAAGGAATGGGCTGCCTAGGAAGGTGGTACGTTTCTACCGGGAGTATCCTGGAGACAGTTCTTACCAGAAAACCAATTGTTAAATTTTCAGTGTGGGCATTTATTTACCTCAGCAATACCAATCAGGGCTTGATTTATTGCTTTATTGATTGTCTAGACCTAAGAAAGTGATGGAGAAAACGTTAATGATGCAGATTAAAATTAAAATGGGCTGTGTGTACAGTCCTCCCTGAACTGGTTGTTAAATGTTTGCCAGTGTATCCCAGGTTCCCACTTATTAGGGGTTTTCAGACAGGGATTGTATGACCACTTATTGGGTATATTGTTAGACGGATCTCATTTAAACGAGATCACTTATGACTTCTAGCTCTGAGATTCTGTGATTCTGCATCACAAAATATCATGTAGTAAGCACGATAGAGAATTACAAAATGAAATACCACGTGAAGTCTGAGGAACAAAGTTGTTATACAACAGGATCAAGGAAGGCTAGGTAAAGAAGATGGCATTTGAGTTGGGGATAAAAGCAAGGGTGTAAATTGAATGGGTGAAGGAAGAGAAAAGTCCAGACAAGGAGAACAACGTGAGAAAAGGCATGAAGGCAAGACATGGGCTATATCTGGAGCAGTTCAGTTTGGTAGGAGTGTTGGCGGGGTTGGAGGAGTTGGAAATATAAATTGAGCCTGGGAAAAAAGAGTGGGACCAGCTAGAAGTGTGGAAAGCTATGAGGATCAGGCTGAGTTTGAATGTTACACAAGAGACAATAGCAGACCACTACAATTTGTGATGAGAATGAGATCTATAACCTGGAATACCACTGTTGTTTGTCCTTCATTCTCTAAGGGGACCATGACATCAGGGAGGTGATGCCATAACATGCAAGTGAATCGGATTTAAGCGAGGCTGTGCAAAGTCACCAGCCTCATTTCCTTCTCTAGAACCATCTGGGTCTAGCGGCAAGTTATAGATCAGGACGACTGGAGATGCCCCAGGATGCAGTGGGAGACCTTGGCCCTTTTAAGCTAAGGTCTTAGTTTGACTGAGGCAAGGCCCACTCAGTGATTAAGGCTAGGTAAGAAATGAGGCAGAGAATGTCCTTTTTACCTAGTTAAAAAAAAATCAATGTGGAAGGGAAGACACTCAGAATTTCTGACCAAAACAGAAACCATTGCTATTTACATTCACTCTGAGCCAATCAGGGTCCAAACAATGACTAAGTAGGGCTTGGCCTGGGACCTATTGTTGGCCAATCAATGAGAGACTGAGTGATTTGGGTTTAAGACTTGGTCCTTAAGAAAAAAAGGTTTCAATGATCAAAATTTACATTTCCTTTGGGCAGAGCACCTGAAAGTAAGGGTATAATACCCTATGTGGACAGAGGGCAGGGAAAGGAAGGAAGGAAGAAAAGAAAGAAGGAAGGAAAGAAGGAAGGGAGACAGGGAAGGAGGAAGTTGTGTTGCCCAACTGGCCAGTTCCAGTTGGGTCCCCAGTGGGGCAGCTCCTTTTATACTCACAGGAGTTGTTGTTTGTTTGGGGAGTACTATTTTAATAGCTATATGAAGGATAAATTGAAGAGGAGAGAGAATGGAAGCAGGGAGATCAATAGGAAACAATCTAAAAGTATAGAAGAGAGGTAATGAGGGCCTGAACTTCCAACAATGGCTACCTGAGTGGAGCAAAAGGATCAGATGCAAGAAATGTTGTGAAGTTAGAATCGACAAAACTTAGCCACTAATTGGATGGAGGAGGATGGGAGGAAGTAAAGATAAAAGCAGAAATTGATGCCAAAGTTGTGAACCGAGAGATGACTGAAGGGAATAACAGGGAGGCAGAAGAAGACCTTCACCAAAGTAGGCTTACCTTCATTGGAGTTTTGGAGCCTCAGGGAGGGAGAGGAATGAGAGAGCCTGTACCCGGAGATGCAAAAGAAAGAGAACTAGAACTTCTAGATCACGAGACCAAGAAGATGGACTAAACATTTTCTCTGAACTTCACATCCTTACAAACCTCTCCAAAATAGAAATTATGCACCAAGAGATATATTAGCTGTCTCTATGATCTAGGATACCAAGAATTTTGATGAGGTAAAAATCCTGAACTAATAGTAGAGAAGGCTAATCCCTAACTCCTAACATGTTCATTCATGCTCAGTCCCCAGGAGTGGATTCTCAAGAGATCATCGAACCACAGCTGGGTGTTTCTGAATGATTTAAAAGCAAAATAAGAATTGTGAAAGAATTTATGACTCTGCATAGCATAAATAGTTGGCAGAATAGAAAAACTTTTATTCTTGTAGCAAGTCTGACCAATGCAAATACCTAGAATAAAAAAGGAATAACATTGAAAGAGAATATGATCTCCACACAAGCAAAATATATTGATCTTCAAGATGGAATGTATAGAGACAATTTAAGGATTATAGTTTCTCCAAGAGAATAGAAGTCGAACAAAATGAATACTATAATAATAATAATGAAAAACCCAGAACTTCTCAACACAGAAAACAAAGTGCCCATCAAAAGAATACATACATCACCTCCAGAAAAGAAAAAACAAAACAAAACCCTATGTTGCAAATTCCAAGACATATAGTAACTCAATTAAACAATTCCAATGACAACAAATTCTGTAAACAATCAGGAGAAAGACTTTCAAATATAAAGAAAATTTGAATACAAGACTTCTGGAACCACTATATACTGCAGGATGAAATGGACTAATGTGTTCTAAAGGGCAAAGGAGCTCCAGATGCAGCCCAAGGTGACCTACCCCTGTCAACCTGAGCCTAACCATGAATGAAAGAAGATGAATGTTCAAGAAAAAAGAGGTGTTTGAAGCATTCCCAGGAACAAAACTATACTTGAATAGATTATTTGCTTTAGGTAGGCAAATAGAGCAACCAAGAACAACAACAAAATAACTACAAAAAGATTAAGAGATTTCTTTCTAAAAGTACACAGAAACAAAACTGAAAGCTGAAGGCAAATAAAAGTGATGGTGAAGAAATATGCCTGAGAACTCGTATCATCCTATCTACAGGTAAATCAATGTTTTTATGGGACTAAATTATAGACTAGGAGGGTCCACAAAAGAGAAGAGGGAAGTAAGAAGAAAGAGAACATGTGTTGTATCCTAATCAAGTCAAAAGTTAACAATTAAAGGAGAAGAACTCTTTTGGTCTCTTAGGAAGAAGAGAGCCTCTAAGTAGAGAATGGGCAAGGAGGCAAAAGGTGGGATTGAAATAGGGGTAAAGAAAGGGTTATTTCAGTGGGGAGAGAGGATGCTCCCATGGGAGAAGAGGAACATTCTGTAAAGGGAGTTGGGAACTTTATAGTGGGTGTCTTCCTAATATATCAAACTAATTATAACAGTACTTTTTGTGATAGCAAAGAATTGGAAACAAAGTTGATGCTCATTGATTGGATAATGGCTAACTAAATTGTGGTACATGAATGTAACAGAATATTAGTGTGTTGTAAGAAATTATGAATGTGATGAATGCAGAGAAGTTTGGAAAGATCTCCACGAACTGATGCAGAGTAGAGTAAGCAGAGCCAAGAAAACAATCTACACAGTGACTATAACGTTGTAAATGGAAAGAACAACCTCATACAAAAAATCAAAAGTGAATGTTACTAAATTATAAAGAATACACATCATTCAAAAGAAGAGATATGAGAGGATATCGCACCCCTTTACAGATGTGAGAGGTCCATAAGTATTGTACATTGCGCAAATTTCAAGTCTTTTTTCCATGTATTGATCAGTTATGCAGGTTTTTCCTCCTTTGTCTTGGGGGGGTGGGGTGGGTTCTGTTTGTTATAGGGGATGACTCTCTGGAAGAGGAAGAGGGATGCTGAGGGAAATTATGGTGATGTAAAAAGAGACATTGATAAAAACTTATTTTTTAAAAAAAGAAAGCTAGATTAGGATTTTGTACTCAAATCTCTGCTCTTTCACTTTGCTACCTTAAGCAACTCATTTAATCTCTCTAAGCCTCAGTTTCCTCATCTATAAAATGAAGGGATTGGCCTAAATCGCTTCTAGGGTCCCTCAAGTTCCATATTTGTGATCCTATGATCCATTTGAAATCCTGAGCAGCTTGGTCAGAGATCCTAAGCCTTAAGGCACAAAACATAGCAAGCACAGGCTTCTGGACAATTAATTTGGGAACTGAGTACTTCTTCCATGACTAAAGTGTCTTCTAACTGTACCTCAGAGCCTGACATCTTGTGATAAGGCTATAGAGTTGGCACCAGCCATACGTGCAGTCCAACCCCAGGGTCCCAGTTGCTACAGTTGTCATCTGCTATCTCAAGCATTTCAGAATCATAAGAGATTGCAAACCTCAGGGAGTTAGAGACAGTAGAAGACCTGAACTGAGAAGGACTCATATCTGGACGGGTCCTTCACAAGGGCTTTTTGCCTTGGAAGACGTTGAGTCTACATGACAGAGATTGGGGGAGGGGGGGTCAGAGTTTGCTGGACACAGAATGGGGTTGGGCGTAGGGGGAATACCAGTTGATTAAGGCACCTAAACAGCTACATGAGACACTTCTCTCTTATGTAGGATTTGGGAATGGAGGTAGCGGTTAGATCAAATCAGATTTCTGGGTCAATAAGTATACTGAGTCAGGTCCCCAGAACCTTGAATGAATTCTATTCAATTTCCCAAAATAACAGGGACACACTCAGAGGATACCACACATATCTAGGATACCCTGGATTCCTGGTTGGGCCTCGTTTCTAAGGCCATGGTTGTCATCCTTCATTCTTGAAGAAGAACAAAATGATATCACTGTGTTAGAGTCAAGTTACACATCTCTGCAGAACCTTGGTGTGCAGTTCAGTTCTAAGGTCATGGTCTTGCAAAGTACCTGGTGCCTGGGCACAAAATATTAGAAAAAGTGCTGAATTTGGAGTGAGAGGTACCAAATCTGAACCCCAGTTCTTCCGCTTACTACCTCTGTGAGACTGGGCAAATCATTTCACTTTTCTGGGTCTTAATTTTCTCACCTATAAGATGATTAGATTGGAATAAATGACATCTACTATCCCATCTAGTTCTAAAACCATGATCTTTGGAATCAAGAAGCAGCAACTACTAGAGAGAAGATACATCCACCAAAGGAAGCTGACCAAAAAATAAAAAACGCAAAAAGCAAGAGAGAATCTAAGTTTCAGACCAAGGCCTGACAAAGGAGCAGTACATGAGAAGCCCTAGTCAGCTCAGAAGACTCAAGTGTAGCTGCATCCTGAGAGGGGTCCTCATTTGGAAGCAGATTGTCAGCATTGAGATCAAGACTCTTCAAGGCGCTCATTTGAGGCTTATGTGGGCTTGGGAGGTTACATTAAATCACTTGTGGGGGCTTTCTTTATTCTCCTTTCCATGTTATTTTGCTGCTCCTGATATGTTTGTGGTTAGCATGCTTGCAAGGGTGGAGTTGGGCTATTCATGTTATACAGATTTTTCCAGGATTTTGGTAGCAGAGAAATATCCAAGTAACCCAAGCAATGAAAAGTTCAAAGGAACAAATGGGGATTCAAGATTCTATTCCAGCATACCTCATGCAAGTGTTTATAGTTAAATATAACAAAAAGACACAGAGGAAAGCAAGCAAATCAAAAACCATTTTTTGGAAAAACTTACCCTTTTGAAACTTTTCATACATATATACATATATATTTATACCCATATATATTCACATATATATACATACATACACACATATGAATAAGCTTCCCATAATAAATGCTTCTCAGTTAGCTTCCTGAAGCTAAGTTACATGTAATCTTTCCCTTCAGGAAGCTTCAGTAGGCTTGGCTAAGCTACTAAACTCTATTTAAAGGAGGCAAAGACAAACAACTCCTGTGAAAATTGGAAGAAAGAACCAAAGAAAGCTGTGTTTGTGGGTGTGGCTGTGGTCATTAGGGAAGAGTTGGCTGACTATATAAAGCATCGCTTCACTCCTAGTTTTAGGATGGAAAATGAAGGGGTTAGACCAGAAACCTTCTAGAATCACTTTCAGTTCTTAAGATTCGATGATTCTATGAACTGCAGATATTAGGGGAAGACAAAGAAACCACAGAGAGAGCAAGGAAAGGAAGGGGAAAAGAAAGCAAAGATAATCATAAGCAAAAGAAGTGAGTAAGAGGAAAAGAAAGTAATAGAGAATGATCTTAACCAGTAAGGATCAGTTATAGAAAAAGAAAGGAGATAAAAGAATGAAAAAGTAGACAAAAAAGTCCAACAACAATCAAGAATTACGTAGGGAGAAATTGTAACCCAAACAGAAAAAAATATCCCATCACGATGAGGCGGGGTGGAAGAGTTGAAGCTCTATCAAAGCTACATTCAGATTTTATCATCCACTGAACCAGGAAGAGTAGCTAACTCTTAGATTTTAAAAGGAGTGATTCTGCCTTCTGTCTCTCAAATTTCCTTCAATGTAGAACATGTAGCAGGCAGCTCTCTCTTTTTGTGGAATTTCCCAGAAGAATATTCCCCATGGGATCTCAAGGCCCTCACTTTCCCCTCTGTTTGTAGAGCATGTGTGGGGATAGGCCTATAGGAGCCATCCCATGGTGTGGGTCCAACACTCCTCCAGAGGAGGAGCCAATTCTTGCTATGTTATAATCCTATGATCCAATGACCTGGTATTTCTTAATTTCCAGAGCATTAAGTTGGGGGTTTCCTCCACCGAAAATGAACAGAAGGAAGTTGATGAATCTCTGTGTTCCCAAACTTTGGGTAGGAATTAAAACACTTTCCATAGAAAATTTCTGACAGAGTTTATTCATTTATCAAAACCTTCATATGTTCAATTCGATTCTATTCAATATGTATCTAAGTATGTGCAAGGCGGAGAACATTGTACTGGGTATTGAGAATACAAGGAAGGAAAAAAAAATGACATTTTCTGCCCCTGAGGAGGTTACAATTGTAGCGCCAATGCGATATTCACAGGGCCTAGCTATGGTAGCTATGAATATGTTGGCGTAGTTCTGAATTGCAAAATATCACAGACTCTCCACATGGAAGACAGAACTGAAACATTTATTCCAATACCAGAAAGCCAAATCCATCATAGCAACAAAGAAATCTATACATTATCAATGCAGGGGGCGCCGCCATCCCCAAGCCTTCCCTCTGTTAGGGCCTTCCCTCAAAGGAGCACCCTCAACCAAAATCACTCCCTCTCTGACTCATACACCAGCTCCTCCGCCTGCTCTCTCCTTCCCAGCTCTGACTGCTCTGACCAGCTTCCTCTCAGTTCTGCTCCATCCTTCCTGCTCCACCCATTCCTGTTCCACCCCTTCAGCAAGCTCCTCCCACCGCAGGCTTCTTCTGACTCAAACTCATGTGACTTAACCTTCCATGTGACTTAAGCGAGTCACATGGGCCTATTAATGGGTGGGAAAGAGCTCCCATTTACATTACCATTACAGCAATCTAATCAAGAAAATGGAATAGATATTTGTTCAGTCAATAAGTTTGTTTAAATACTTGCTATATTTCCTTTGTGTTGTCTTCCCCTTTTAGAACGGAAGCTCCCTGAAGGCAGGAACTATTTTTCTTTCTGTTTATATTTGTATTCCCAGTTTAGTACGGTTCCTGGCACAAAGTAAGCCCTTCATAAATGCTTTTTTGACTGTTCTAGGCACACAATAAACAAAAATGAAACAAACCCTCCCCTCAAAGAGAGAACATTTTATTAGGGAGTGAATAATATGTACCTAGGTAAATAAATATAAAATATACATGAAGTAAGTACAAAACAATTTCTCACAGAAAATCACTAGCGACTGGGGGTATCTGGATGAGCCTCTAATAGGTGGTAGCTCTTGAGATAAATGGTAAAGAAAGTTAGAGATTATCAGAATAAGGGAGTACATTCTATCACAAGTAGAAGATAGTAGTCTAGAGTTAGGAGAGACGTAGATTCGAATCCTGCTGGACACTTGCTAGGCCCTGGGACCATGGGCAAATTACTTCACCTCAGCAGCAAATGGGGGCACTAATATCTACCATATCTACCTCACAGAACTGTAGTGAAGATCAAATGACATTATTTATGTAAGACATTTTATAAATCTTAAAGTACTACACAACTGTCAGTTATTATAATTACCATGTTTAAGTACGCGTACAAACATAGTTTATCAATATATGCTTAAGGGTCATGATTTAAGCAATGTGGGTGTTCCCTCCAAACACACAGGTGGTAATCCCTCCAGGCTTCAGTAGATAGTGAGTTATGGAGGCCAAAGAATTCCATCACTTAGTAACTAATCCTCTGGTGATTTCCAAATTCCTTTGATGACAGACACATGACCCATCACTAGGCCTGTACTAAAGCTTCCTTTGGCTTGGTAAGACACATAAGAACTTGCTTTTGGGGACACAGTCATCTTTTTTTTGACACAATGAGTTATTAATGTAAGACTCTAGTGAAAGATATATGTACACACACATATAAATAAATACTCATCTGTTGCTCCAAGAAGCAATGCCAATGGCCACACCCTGGTAAAACCATCTCAGCAGATGGGCTAAATCAAGTTGAGGGTAACTGACAGGTCTCAAACCCATCCATGAGTTAGGAGGATGGCTACCCCAAGCATGTGAAGACTTCCCCCAGTGGAATGGGTGGATGAGAACAATTTGTTCCAACAGCCACGAAGGTGACTGAAGCAGGTGTTGTTGAGGGTTTAGAGCTTGGCCAGACGTTGAAGATGCCATGGTCATCCACCGAATTCTGGACCATCTTCAGTCACCTTGACTTTTTTTCCTCCAACACATTTTACAGATGAGGAAACTGAGGCAAACAGGGTTAAGTGACCTGCCCAAGGTTACACAGCTAGTAAGTATCTGAGGTTAGATTTGAACTCAGAAAGATGACTCTTCCTGACCTCAGGCCTGGTACTCTGTTCACTGTACCACCTAGCTGCCTAATGGTAGAATAGGATTAGGAATACTTAAAGATGTTCCAGTCTACAAAATATTTTAATTCACATAATGACTTCTTTGATACCTTATGCATACAATTTCAGGTGGAGCAGACGAAATGGTACATGTAAGTTTTATAAACAAAGATATTTTAATTTTCATTTATATTTATTACTGAAATACATTGCACATGAATAGAATTGTTTTTAAAAAGAATAATTGAATGTTTCTTTAAGTTACACAGTTTAAAATAAATTAATGAACACACTAACTCCAGTGGATTAAGGTTTCTCTAGAGGTCTGATCACAAAGGGAAAGCATAGGGGAAAAAACCCAGCAAAACCAGCACCCCCAAAGACAACATTTATAGCCTTGTGGGCATAGAACACCAGGGTCATGAAAATAGCAGGAACATCTGTGATAGCCCAGGGAAAGAAGACGTTGATTAGGAAAATTAAGCAATCTAGAGGAATTAATTAAATTGAAAGCATCCATTGAACATCTACTGGGTGCAGAATACTGTGCTGGGGCTGAGGGAAGGACATAATAGAATAACATGACCTATTCCTGAGCTGAAGGACTTTACAATCAAGTGAGTCCTCTGTTCCACTAGAGAGAAAAGTTGAGAAGCATGACAAAATGGCCTAGATTTTTGATAATGCCCTACTTTGGAAAAAAAAATAATGAGAACTAGGCACTAAAGACCAATAATAAATGAAATCATTTCCACCTCCACTGTTCAAATTTCTTTGCAAAAAAAAAATTAGGCCATAACTATAGGAAGGGTGGGTGGCAATAAAATAATCTCATGGAGAATACTATAGAAATGACAATATGGAAAGTTAGGGAAGCGTTCTACAGGATATCATATTTGCTGTACCCTACATATGTACACACAAAAGATATGCCTTATATGAGGATAAGTAACTTTTTCTCTTTGCTTTGCAACTCTCTTTTGTCATTTCTTATACAATAATAATCTATTACATTCATATGTCATCATTAGTTCAGCCATTCCTTAATTGTCTAAGAAGAAATTGAAGGCACCCCCTTAGATTCTAATTCTTTTCTTTTCTTCCTCCCTTTCAGGATCAGGAAGTTTGTTTTACTTGAAGCTATTCCTTCTCTAGTATTATTCTCCCTCTTGGCATCTTCCTTATTCTGCTTCTTCCTTATTGAGTTTAATGTATTTCTACAGTAAATTTTTGCATAGATGTTCACATATGTATATATGTATTTATGTATGTTTAACCCTCCTTTGTCCACTTCAGTTAAGTAAGGCTCATCTGATACCTACTTCTTGCACCCATTCCACCATGTTTGTATATTATTCTTCTCATATACTCCATTCATGAGAACTACCAAGTTCTTCTTCCTTCTTTCTACAATAGCATATTCCTTTTGCCCTCCCTTCTTATTCTCCTCTACAAATCCTAAGAACAGAACCCACCCATGACCATGACCTCTTCCATATTTAATTCCCTCAATACTCTTTGAAAACATTAAATTCTGAAGAGACATTCATTTCTTCTCCTCATTTCTTCTCCTATCATACAGCTCTGTCCAACTGTTCACATAAATTTACCGTTTTAGCATTCTCTGGATTCATGTTTTTATTTCCAAGTTCCTACTCAGCTCTGTGTGGGATGAAAGACCCTCACCAATTAAAAGTTAATTTATAATAAGGAGCCATCTCAGGGTGGGAACAGAAATAAATTTTATTCCATTCTCAAGAATAGGGTGTCCTCTGCTAGCACAGAGCAGAACCAGCAAAGGGGGCAAAATACAAGAGGCAAAGCACCAATAATTATACCTAACACAAGAGAATTCCCGCCCACCTCTGACCCTTCTCACCATTGGCTGGGAGGCGGGCTTACAATCTGAGCACAAAAGCTAGACAAAGAACCGGGAAATCAAGGCACAGAAACTCCAATTCCCATTTCCTTAGTTAATGATTACAACTGAGGTGACATCTATAAATCTAAAGAAGGAGAATAGGATACAGGGAGGGGGAGACCCTCTCCATTCTTTTACAGTACTTTTACAGTAAAGGAAAGCAGGTCACAGTGACCCTATTCTTACTGAGCAAATCTTTAAACCAGAACCATAAGAAAGAACAAAAAGTTTCAGGGTAAACTTTCCCAGAGGCTGAGCCATCAGACTCTCATGGCATATATATATATATATATATATATATATATATATATATATATATAGCATATATCTTTCCTGTTAAGTCTTCACATTTTATTTACCTCACACAGCTCTGGCCTTTATCAGAAATGATTGAAAGTCCTCTATTTCATTAAAGTCTATTTCCCCCCTCTACATTCCCCCAAATCAGTTATACTTAGTTTTTCAGGTAAGTTATTCTTGCCTGTAAGCATGTATCTTTTATGTTTTGGAATATTGTATTCTATAATCTCTCATTTATAGTACAAGATGCCAAGTCTCATATGATCCTGACTGTGGCCCTTGGTACTTGAACTTTTTGGATGCTTCTAGAATTTTTCCTTGATAAAGGAGCTCTGGGTTTTGGCTATGACATTCCTGGGACTTTAACTTTCGGAGTACCTATCAGGAAGTGATCAGTAGGTTCTTTTTTTTTTTTAAAGTAGGTCCTTTCTATATTTACTTTGCCCTCTGGTTCTAATAGCGCTAGGTAATTTTCATTTATGATTTCTTGAAATATACTGTCCAAGCTTTATTTTTTTTAATCACAGTTTTCAGGGAATTTGATGATTCTTATATTATTTGTCCTTGACCTGTTTCCTAGGTCAGCTGTTTTTTATGTCACTTACATTTTTCTTTTTCAATATTTTGATTTTTAATATTTTTGTTCTTTCAAAATCATTGACTCCTGTATAGTCTAGATTTCAGGGAGTGTCTACTTGGGTAAATTTCTCTTGAAAGCTATTTATTCTCCTATGTCTTTTCTCATGAGCTTTTATTTCATGTTTTAGCTCTTTGTTTTTTTTCTAAGTATTTATGTAGTCTGTTGAAAATCTGTTTTTTTCTGAGTTTCTCTTTGCAGTTGTATATGTCTCATGAATATGTATATATGTATTAAATAGACACTCAGAATTTCTCTTTGTACTGTTTTGAGATGCTAGTGAAGGTCTCAAAAATTCAAAACACTGAACTAGATGCAGTGGGGCCTAGCCCTGAGAGGTGAAAATCAGCTCAGAAATCAATATGAACCAGGACAAAACCAAGGCCAATGACCCTAAGCAAGGCCAATGACCCTAACTAAAATTGCAGTAGGAGGTTGAGCCTGATACAAAGCTTCAATTTAAGTAAATCAAAGGAAATAGCAACCAGGTTTGAAAAATTATCCCAAATGTAAAGATACCTCAAAAGAAGAATTACTCTTTTCCTATAACTCTTATGCTTCTTGCTTACCGCTTGTGGAGTTCTGGGATGAAGTCACTGTAGTTTCTTCCTGGATTTCTTGATCATTATTTGGTACAGTGGGAACTTCAGGTATATATGGCGTATATATGTGGGAGTGGGGTAGTTCCACTCAGGCAGTTGTCTTGGCTGGAATTGTACTTTGTATGTATCTTATATGTACCTATTCACTGTGTCACTGATAGAAGTGTAGGCTCGCTGAGGACAGGGACTGCTTTTTCTTTTTGTAATGATAGTTGAATTGTCCTAGAGAGAACATCCCAGGGAATGTGTGTACCCAGGCTCCCCTGGAAACTTATGGAGATTTCAGAGACATAGTGATTCAGTGCTTGGACCCTTTAGGGATAACAAACTTCCTGCCTTACTTATGGCCAAATAGTAGCTCAAGAGCTGAAAGTGCTTGAGGACTTAAGATGACAAGCCCTTATTGGCTACTGAGCAGGAAGAACAGATGACTCAGTGGGAATTTTATTAGTGAGTGGCCCCACCCTCAGGGCTCAATCTTCCCTTTTGGCTTCAGATTTTTTTATGACTGTTTCAAAAGCATTTGCTGGAAGTGCTGAGGAGGGGCAATTTGCCCTTTTTCCCAATGTGGCTGCCACGAACACATGGCAGATAAAATCTGTTTTTGCTTGGAGAGAATGAGACTGGGTTTGGGTTGTGAATTTTGTGTTTGTTCTCTGCTGATCCTAGATGAACAAGCATATCTCTGGAGATCAGTGTGTCTAGGGTTGGAGGTAACTTTGGGAATTCAAGAGGCCTGGAAGTCGTGGGTCTTTTGGGTTGGAGTTGACTGGAGATTCAGGGAAGAAATCCATAGAAACTACTCCAGTGCTCTTGAAGAAGACAATCACCAATAAAAAAGTGGACCCAAATCCTAGCCTAGCTTGGTAGAAGATAAGGACTTTGAAGGATAGAAAAGAGTAGCCTTTAATGATAGTGGGGCACAGGTACCATGTGTACCACACACAGTTGCAATGTGCCCCAAATTTATGGGGGTAATGTTTTATATTGTTTCTATGTTATCATAGTAAATACCTTTTTTTTTTTGAGCTGTGACTATTGACTGATTCTTAAAAGCTCACTGTTGGTTTATGCTATAGTTTTTAGTAGTATAGTGCCATTTGAACCCAGAATAGTTGTGCCTTGGTGGCTCAACCTGAAAATCTATGAGTGAAAATTGGGGAGCCAGCTCAGAAGGGGTGCTATAACTTTAGTCAAATGCCCATAAAGTGAAGGATGAATTGGCACCAGATAGCTAAAACTCAGAGGGAAGGGAGAAAGTTGAATAGGGCGGGGATATATAGAACTAATGGGCAGCAAGGTGGTGCAGTGGATAGACTGCTGGGCCTAGAGTCAGGAAGATCTGAGTTCATATCCAGCCTTAGACTTGCTAGATTTACTAGCTGTGTGACGTTGGGCAAGTCATCTAACCTTGTTTGCCTCAGTTTCTTCACCTGTAAAATGAACAGAAGGAAATGGCAAACCACTCCAGTATCTTTGCCAAGAAAATCTTGAATCGAATCACAAAAAGTCAAACACGACTGAACAACAACACATATAGAACTAGAGATTAGATGAAGGACAAGTATAGAACAAAGCACCATAAAAGTGGAGGAACCAACCTGAATCTTGACTTCCTGTAATAGAGTCATGTATACTACTCAGGTGCAGTGGAGGAGGGGAGGTTGACTCTCTCATGCCCTGAATCACACCAGATAGTACTATAAAGTTGAAGGGCTATATAGTTAGTTCCCTACGAGAAATGGAAGTTTTCTGTACTAGTGTTTTATGTTTGGATGACTCTTTTCTATCTTTTTGTTATGGTAAAAACTTATTTGGTTATGTAATGTATCCTGCTCATATCATGTGCCTTTGCATTGCCCTCTGTGTGATACTCATTTTTGGTTCTTCAGAGGCAGTGGTGTTCCATGACTCACTGCCATAGAGAAACAGAGGCAAAATATTAGTATTGAAAAGGTAGGCTGTCAGAAAGAATCAAAGAAAGTAGCACAACTTTGAAGTCACATGCTGTCTGTTACATATTTAAAAGAAAAGCAAGTTGTACAGAACACAGATCCAGTTTTCTGTACAATGGTACTCTTGAGTTGTATTAGGTGTGTGGAAATGTCCATTTTATTTGATGTTTAAGTTCAAAGTAAAATTAAAGTTTTAAAAATATTAGTCTTTGCTTTCATGAGATACCTGAGATCAGTGAGAGTTTGACAATTTCCCTAAAGCAATCTAGCCTGTTCCCCTCCTTCTCAACTCTGGGCCTGGCTAATTGTCCATATGTACTGTCTGTCTCAGATACACATACTACTAGACAGGCTTTATAGAGGGTCCTTCCAAATGCATGTTGAAATCTGAGCAATAGACGTTCTTCACTCCCTTGGTCTTTCCCATGTGGGTAGATGAGCTAAATTTCCTTGAATGATTACAGATCTCTTCCAGGAGACTCCTGGAGATTGATGCAAACAGTACAACGTCCATTCACAAACAAGAGCACTTCATCATCTATCCTTCCTCAACCTGGATAATTCATTGGATCTCCTCTGTCGTAGCATCGAATGTCTTTGGCAAACATACATCTTCCAGTTTTATACCTTGCCTGATGTTTATTATCACAGGGTTATATCTTATATATATATGTATATATATAATATATATACATATATATAATCACAGGGTTAAATATTTTATATTTTATATCACATATTATACCATAATATATTATATAATAATCAGGATTATTTTTGTTGTAACATGTTGCAAGGAATTCTGAATAAACTTGATGTATTGATGGGAGATATCTTTCTAAAAAGAACTTATAATGTGGTGGTTATTCTATTGAATCAGATACTTTTTCACAATAAACAATAAGCACAACTGGATAGTATATCCTCTGCAACTTTTGATTGAGGTGGTAAAGATATGATCCATTGTTTAACATCAATTGTGAAAATCTGCTTGCTCACTCTCTACTAGTACCATCAAGGGCATTCTTTTTTTTTTTTTTGGTAAATAGTATTTTATTTTTTTCCAATTACAAATAAAGAGAGTTTTCAACATTCATTTTTCATAAGATTTTGAGTTCCAAATTTTTCTTCCTCCTTTTCCCCTTCTTCCCCCTTCCCAAGACAGCAAGCAATCTGATATAGGTTATACATGTGCAATCATGTTAAATTTATTTCCACATAAGTCATGTTGTAAAACAAGAATTAGAACAAAAGGGAAAACAATGAGAAAGGAGAAAACAAAAAAAGTGAAAATAGTATGCTTTGATCTGCATTCGGACTTCATGGTTCTTTCTCTGGATGTGGATAGCATTTTCTGTCATGAGTCTTTTGGAATTGTCTTGGATCACTACATTGCTGAAGAGAGTTAAGGCTATCAAAGTTGGTCATTGCACAATGTTGCTGTTACTATGTACACTGTTCTGGTTCTGCTCACGTCACTCAACATTAGTTCATGAAAGTCTTTCCAGGATTTTCCTGAAATCTGCCTGCTCATCATTTCTTATAGCACGACAGTATTCCATTACATTCATATACCATAACTTGTTCAGTCATTCCCCAGTTGATGGGCATTCCCTTAATATCCAATTCTTCATCAAGGATATTCTTGATTCATGCATAGTTGACTCTCATAAAGATTTTGTATAGATGTGATACTATACACATAGATTGTTAATTATTGATGTTCCTTTTTTATATATTAATGAGATCTGAGATTTTTTTCCCATGCCTTTGGTATCTTCCCCTTTTTCAGATACTCCGTATATTGGTATCTCAATGACCTCACAATTGTATTACCATCTTTTTTTCTTTTTAATACCATTTATACCACTTCTGTAAGCACCTTGTTGGCTGTGAAGTTAGTAGTTCCATTATCACTGGTAGAGAAAACACTTTTTAAAAATGTCTTTGCAAATCTTTTCCATTTTTCTTCTGTTTGTAGTCTTCTCATTTTTATCCTTACATGCTCCGGAAACAGCTTTATTTAGTTGGATATCTTGCTATGCTTCCTTTAACTGGTTTTACCATCCACTGCTTCCTTTTGTTTTATGAGTTGATGCTGGTCTCAATTGTTCTTCATCCTTCTTCATGAGATTTTACAATTTAATTTGTATTATAACCAAGTGCTGTCTTTGGTAACCATGATGTTTGCTGGTTAAAGTGCTTTCTGGGTTCTTTCGTTATCTTTGTTTTCGCAATTAACTAACAGTAGTAAACTTCTCTATGAAATTATTTTAATTAGTATTGATATCAGTTCTGTTGTCTGTTTATATAACTGTTGCAACAATTCGGCTAGCAGCTGTTCTGGGGTTGAAAGACCAACACAAGCCCAACAACAAGAACGCTGACAGCACAGGTTCTTTTGATCTGCTTTACTAAGGAAAGTAACGTGAAGGGGTTAACAATTTTACTTTAATCCAACATATACATATAAACTCATTTAGTTCAGGAGGAAAAGCCAGCAGCCTGAACTTCAGAGCAAATACAAACAAGTTACAAACATACACAATATAAACAGACCAAATCACAGTTCATAGTTACCAAGAAACCATCAATATCTGGGTTGACAAGCTGGGAGGCTCTTAGAGCAGCTGCCCAGAGTCCCGCCAGCACTACTTTAGGAGTGAGAGCCTCTAGCAAATAGCTCTGCTCTCTCTTTTTACACAGTCATCTGAGCGACTAGAACTTAGGCGCATACTATCGGCTCTGGTCTTAGTGACTCCCCTCAGTCCTCTGGGGGCTTTGTCCCCACATCAGCTCAGCGCCTAGTAATTAGGGCTTTGGGCCTGGGGCTTTGTACCTAGTAAGACTCAATCAAAGAAACTTAGTTTAGCATTCTAAAACAGTAAAAAAAAAAGTCCCAACTTAATTAATATTACAATAATTCAGGGCCCAACTGTTTTAATTTTGCTCCATATCCTCCTCCTTCACCTTTATTTCTCATTGTTGTTCTATTAGGGGAAGTGTGAGAAACAGATAATAAATGTATATAGAAATGAATTTATTTTTTAAAACTTTGATCATAACTCTGACAAGTCAATGATCTGATTGTATAGGATAATTACCACATCAAGGGCAGCTAGGTGACACAGTGAATAGAGCACCGGCCCTGGAGTCAGGAGGACCTGAGTTCAAATCCAGTCTCAGACACTTGACACATGTACTAGTTGTGTGACCTTGGGCAAGTCACTTAACCCCAATTGCCCTGCCTTCCTCCCTGCAAAAAAAAGAAAAAAAAGGATAATTCCCACATCAATAACAAGTCTTTCTTTTGTCTTTTAAAATAAATTCAATTTAATTCTTTATGGAGTTATTTGGTGGTCACCATATCCTGGACTTAATAATTCTTTTAAAAAAATCAATTTTTTCTTTTCAACAATCACTTTGATAAGATTTTGAGTTAATTTTTTTCTCTCTCCCTCCCTTCCCAAGATGGCAAGCAATTTGATGTAGGTGGTACATGTATAATCATGGTTAAAATATTTCCACCTTAGTCATGTTGTAAAAGAAGAATCACAACAAAAGGGAAAAACCAGAGAAAGAAAAAACAAAAAAAAAGGTGAGAATAGTATGCTTTGATCTGCATTCAGGACTCCATGGTTTTTACTCTGGATGTGGATAGCATTTTACATGAGGAGTCTTTTGGAATTGTCTTAGGTAATTGTATTGCTGAGAAGAGCCAAATCTATTAAAGTTGATCATCACGCAATGTTGCTGTCACTATATATGTTGTTCTCCTGACTCTGCTCACTTCACCTAGCATCAGTTCACATAAGTCTTCTGGACTTACTAATTCTTTCAAAAAAGTTTACAATATAGAACCATAAAATTTCTGTATCATCTACAAGTCAGTCAAGAACAGTCAAAAAAAAGTCAGTTAATGGCTATGAACAAGCATTTATTAAGTGCTTACTTTATGCCAGGCACTGGGCTAAGTGCTGGGAATACAAATAAAAGCAGAAAGACAGTCCCTGACCTCAAGAAACTGACATTGTAATGGGGGGGGGGAAGGGAGAGATAGGACATAAAGGGGAGCTGAAAAGGATGGGGAGGGGGATATGATAGAGAATGTCCTGTGGAGATGAGTCAGCAGTGCAGCCTGAAGAGAGATGAAACCTCTTTGGCCTAGGTCTCCTCCTTAAACTGGAGGTTCTACAAGTCTTTGAATTCTCTCATTTCTTTTTGTGATTCATACTGTTCCATAAATTTCTCCCTATCCTCACCTTTTCAGATATTTGAATAAAAGAAGTAGTGAATGAAAAAGGAATTTATTAAATATTTCCTATATGCTAAGTGCTGGTGAGATCTAAAAGCCATTTGAATTCTGAGACCCTACACATATAGAGGAGTGGTGGCCAGCAGGGAGGTACTTTGATCTTAAAAGTTAGGTTATGGAAAGTGAGGTCCAAAGCGGAGAATGACAGCACCCTATCCTGGAACAATGGACTTGATTTAATTATGGTTCCAGAACTGGAGAAGAAGGGAATTAGGGGTGTGGAAAGTAGAAAGGAAAGGGTATACCTGCAGAAGCAAGGTACTGGAGGAGATGAGCAGAGTATGAAGGGGAGTGAAATATATCCAGGGATGTTATGAAATAGCGGCCAGGAGAGACAGTCACTTTGCATTAAATCCACCAAGTAACAGAGTATATATTGATTAGATCTGGAGGGTCTTATCAAGATCTTCATAGAATTTCTTTACCAGTTCATTCTCAGTAAGAGAGAATTCCTGGTTGTCTTTCTGCAAACATTTACCATAAGTTCTGGAATACATGATTTCCAAATGTCCCATGAAATAATTCTAGTAGCTTGGGGCATATGATAAAACCCACTCCATTACCTCCTTCCATTGCTCCTCTAGAAGTACCAGAGTCATCTTTTCATTTAGCCATAACTTCCTTCTTTCTTCTGGTTTTGGTCATAACAAGAATGTCAAGATCTAAAGTTCAGCCCCTCGGGAAGTATGTCCACTTGTTGGTCACTGGACAAGGATCTCAGATTTAAGAGGACCAATAGCACAAATGAAGTTTATTAACAGTCTAAAAAGTAAATTCTTAGAGTCCTCTGTCCTCTTTCCTGCCACTGTTGCTGGAGAAGAGGAAAGGGCTGCATGAGCCTGAGGGCCATTTAAATTTTTTCTTTGCTTTATGGGTTGCCATGAAAAAAAAAAAAAAAACTGCCACTGGGTAGCCAGACTACTAGTGATACCCCTTCTCTGTAATAATTTAGAAAACAAGCTTGCTTTGCTACCAGGGTCATACTCAAAGCCCTTCTAGCACAGAAGGACCTTTTAGAACTTGTACTATATTGGCATAGCCAATAGCCCAGTAGCCCAAAGTCATCCACTGCACCCCAGGCCATCACCAGTCATCCTGACTTTTGTCTTGCCACTGAATTTTAATGACTGGAAGAGAAGAGTGATACTGACAACTTCGTGCAACTCTGCCTCGCTTAAATGCTCTTCACATGCAAGTCAAGATATCACTCCATGATATCATTGATCCTCTTAGAAAACGAAGAATGAACAATAACAACATGAGGCATCACAGAAGGACTGGAGATATGACATGTTCATTGAACTCTATAAAGTCTTTAAGGAAATCTTTACCCTGACATGCGGCAAAGGTTAAAAAATATAGAACAAATAAGTTCAAGAAAAGTTCAGATAAATAAAAGAGTTTGGTGTGGGTTTTTTTGGTGGGGGAAAATTTGTTTGTTTGGAACAGTCCAGTTTTCAACAGTGTGAAGAACTTCAGGTATGGAAATTTCTCCTACCACCCAGAGAGGCAACTCTCCCTTAATTTTTATAGTCTTAGCCTTGTCAATGGGTACTGAGAGGATATGACTGAGAGGATATGCCCATGGTAAATTAGCTGTACATTAGAATCAGAACTTGAACCCAAGCCTTCATGACTTCCAAGCTGTTCCTCTCTTTATTAAACCATGCTATTTGTCAAACAAAAAGATATTAGACATATAAGTTATTAAGGTTCATTAAAAGAGTAAGGGAGATTTGGAATAATCTCTAAAATTCTCAGGTTGTCAAAACAAAGCCTTGCTATTTGATAAAATATCTTTTAGTGTCATTGCTATGGAATACAAAACTGGACAGATAAATACTACTGATTTGAAATACCTTGATATTTATGTTTCTATTGGTTTTTCATTATGGTACATAATGCAAGCCTCCTGTGAGTTTTTTCTTCTTTCTAATGACTCCTAGAGATCGATCACCCTTATGGAATTGGCAACCAAGTGTTTGGATCTATAGCGCTGAAGAACTAGAGAAGTAACCTCCTCCAGACCATCAGAGATAGTTAAAATGAAACAATTGCTACTATTAAACTGTCATTTATCTTATTAAATAGCTATTTACCCAGGTGGTCCCTATTGGATCCTCTTTGCTGTAGAAGCAATACTGTGTTAGTAAAGTTTATTATTCCTAAATCTTTATACATTTCATGTTTATTGAGCTATTGTCATGACCTTCCAGAAATGAGTGTGTAGACTTGGACACTGAAGTACTGTGAAGCAGGGCATATTCCTTTTGTCCCCAAGTTCAAAATGCTTATATCTCTGGGGGTGAGGGTGACTATTAGGGACATTCAGGTGTGCCCTTTCTCCTAACTTACTGACCATGGTCATGGTCATGATCATGGCTGTGTTCTCTAGATCAATCATTGCTGTGGAAATAGTGCAGTTCTGAGGGCCTCAAGGTTAAAACACAGGGACTGTGTCCAGAAATTTGGTACATCTGTTCTTCCTAGGTTAGCAGAGCTGTCAAGATAGGAGCACAAATCAGGGCAGCTTGCCAAAGCAAGAGGCAAAACCTGAACTGAATTTCCCTGAAGCCAAAAGACATTTTTATCCTTGTGTAAAAATGATAAAAATGAGTCCTTTAACAACAGCCTCAATTATTCATTTAAATCTACCCATCTTAAAATTTGTCCCATTTTAAGGAAATCCTATTTACAAAAGCAAGTAAATTACGAGTGATTGTATTACATTTTGACTTAGCAAAATGTTTCAAATAGGCATTCTCTAGTATAATTGTCTGTTTTATATGATAACTCAAAAAGTTTACAAAATACTTTTCAGAAACTTACTGTAATATCACTAAAGTAGTTAAACTTATTGCTCTTTTTGTCTATCCCCAAGAACCCCTCATTCCTGGCTTGAGGGCAGTTTGATTTTGGGCTTTCCCAGTTGACAAGTAGGACTCCACTGATTATCTCATCCACTTAAAAAAGTACTGCCTTTATAAGGTGTAAGAAAAGATAGTATGGTATGTGGTTTTGCTCCCACAGAAGCTATCCATATAGCCGAGTTAACACTTATTTGTCAAGTCAATAGCCATCCTGGTGTCAGGGAAACTAGAGGCCAAATTGGTTGAACCAGTTCAAGCTTATCATGTCAGTTCAAGGGTCTGGTCTTGGTCAAGGGTCCAGGCCTATTGATTTGCATAATTTGCACACGTTAAAGAGGGAAGGTAGGGGAAATAAAGAATGTAGATTAATCCTAACCCAGACAAGGAAGATCTAATTAACTTCACTGCTGCTTCTGTATCCTTATTATCCTACCTATATAAACTGTATAACCTAGGAAAACTATGTAAAAAGTAAAGAACATAAACTAACCATAACTCAAACAGGAGTGGAGGTGATGGTTACTGCCACTCCTGCAGCTGTATCAGTGTGAGTTTTCCCAGTGAGCACTATACCTGCTCTCTCTCGAGGGTAATAAATGCCTTCCTCTGCCCACTTTGGTCCTGAGTTCTTTGGGTGAGAATGGGCAAATCACATGGATCTTCCTAAGGTTATGCTACCAGGAGAGCAATGAGCTGTGGAAGCATGTCTTGGGCTAACTTTCTGACCCTGCCTTGGGGAGTCCTGTGATCCCCACTGTGGTATTAAGCGGGCTGCCACTTGGGATTTCCCTGGGGAACCCTGTGGTCTGCACAGTCCTCTTAAGGGGCCATCACTTGGGTCCTCCTTAGAGTCTGATCCTAGGAAGCCTGTGATCCCCACAGATAAAGGGGGGCTACCACTTGGTCTTCCTCTGGGAGTCCTGTAGTCTGCACAGCCTTCCTTAGGGATTATCACGGGGTTCTTCCTCAGGACTTTGGCCCTGCCTAGGAAGTCCAGTGATCCCCAAAACCGAGTTTCTCACATAAGGTAAAAACACTTTTTGATTGATCAAATCAATCAACACCAAGTTTGAACAGGGCCTATCCACCTCCTTGAATCACCAAAACCCTCCAGTGAGAGACTGGGTCATGTCCTAAGGAATTTATATAGGAGAAGGAAGGTTTGGAAGCAGAGAGGTTGGAGCAAGTGTGTTGTGAATTGATACTGCCCTTTCCTAGTTCTCTTACCTGTCTGATTAGTCTTTCTCAGTCTCCTTTGCTGGATCTTTATCCAGGACACACCCAATAACTATGCACGTCCCCAAGGCTCTGACCTAAACCTTCTTCTCTTATTCTATACTATTTCACTTGGGGATCTTACCTGATCTCATGGATTCAAATGTTATCTTTATACAGATGATTCTCAGATCTACTTATCCAGTCCTAGATTTCCAAATGCCTATTGGCATTTGGAAGTGGCTGTCTCAAAGACATCTTAAAATAAAGAGGTCCAAAATTGTTGAGAGTCTATCATTACCCTCTTTATAACTTCCTTACTCTGTGGGTACCATCATCCTCCCAACTTTAAGAGCTTAAAACTTTTGTTACACACTGTATTATCTCATTCAATCCTCACAACTCAAGGAGGGAGGGGCTATTATTATCCCCATTTTGCAGATGAGGAAACTGAGGCAGAGGAGAGGTTAAGTGACTGTGTTGGTAAACAAAATGGCCTTTGTTTTCTTTGAATAACTCAGTGTATTTCATTAAGCCTTACTAAGTGTTAAGCCCCAGGCCCAAAGCCCTATTAGGTGTGCAACCTATGTGGGTGTGGACTGGTGACTAGGATGGGGCCCAAGGTGGGGCTGGCTAAGGGGAGGTGTTAACTCCACAGCCATGTCCTATTAGGTGTTAACCTAATCTATGTGGATGTGAACCTCCCAGGGTCCTAAAGGGATGGGCCAACTCAAGAACCAATCACCATACTTCATAATACAGTGACTTGCCCAGGGTCACACAGCTAGGTCACATAGTAATGAGTATACAAAGCTAGATTTTGAATTCAGGTCTCCTGACTCCAGGTCCAGTAAATTTATCCACTCCCTATACAGTCGTCTGCATGTTATTTCTCCTATTAGACTATGATACAGCTGGGACTGTTTTTTGTTTTTCTTTGTTTCCCCAGCACTTAGCACAGGGCCAGATACGTAGTAAGTAGGTGCTTAATAAATGTTTGTTGCCTTGACTGGACTTGGTGATCCAGCATGCCTCTGAGGGGCAGAGGTAGGCCTAAACTATGGTACGAAAGGAAAATACAGAGAAGTATCAATTGCTCTATAGGCATCTCTGAGCCAAAGACCTGGGCTGAGGGAACGAGTTCCAGGAAAAGGTCACCTCTTTCCCCAACTTCCCTTTCTGGTGGCTGTCTATCCACACAAACAATAATATTAGCCACTGTTTCATTACCTAAATGTTTCCAGTAAGTTGAATTTTGCCTGAACCACAAAGAGGCCAAGGGGCTCACTAGTGAAAGATATAAAGTTAGGCAGAGAACCTAATCTCTGCCTAAATGTTAAAAATCTTTGTAACTGGGGGGCTTGACTTAATTGGGACTGAATTCAGAGCTTTTAGTCAAAAATAAGTTCCCTAAAGCTGAAAGGGAACCTTATTACCACCCCCCCCCCAACCCCCTACCCCAGTCTTAAAAGATGGAAGCAGCTAGGGAAGTATTAGGCTCTTCAAAAGGTCTACAGAAGTTAATTCTGAGCTCCCCTCTCAGGCAAGCACTTTGACTTCTGCCACATTTCGTGGTTTTTTGTTTGTTTGTTTTGTTTTAAATAAGGAACTTTGATACTTGACCACTGCCCTTGAAGCTTCTATTTCGTGGGCTGGGAAAGTCTGGACTCCACTCACCTCAAATCTCCTCAGAGCTTGGCAGAAAAAACTGTGGGCAAACTCACTACACTCCTATCTACTTAGCTCCAAAGGAAGTGGGGTGGGGAGAAGGAGCTGGATTTAGTTTTAGAAAGTACCCAACTCCATTCAATTAGTGGTTGTATTGTCAACCTCTGTTCCCCTTTAAACCATTCCAGGAGGGCTCATTCCAACAAAACCCAAAGGATCTGAAGGACCTTGTCCTCAGTCAAGCCCCACAAGCTCTATTGGCTTTGTCAAAGGAATAAACTGCTAAATACAAAAAGGGTGAGAAAGTCCTTGGAAAGCCAAAATCTTTCACTTCAAATCCTTTGTTCCAAGTCCCTGCCTTCCTCATGCAAATGTGCTTGGTCACAAACGGGACGGCTTTCAGCTACTCTACTTTAAAATACTGGCTACCTGAAGCTTGGTAGGGTCTTTCATTTAGTGGCATAAAGTATGAGAAAAAGAAGTCTTTTTATAGAGGAGGAACCTAAGGTCTGGGAAAAATGACTTATCCAAGGTCACAAAGGTAGCAAATAGTAGAGCTGGGGTTTGAAACCAAGACCTCTGACTCAAAATCCAGGGCTCTTAATGCTTCACTAAGGTGCTACTACAAACAAGGCATCTCACTCCACAGTGGGTTAACTGTGATCAAAAGAAAATTCTTTCTACTAAACGGAAAATTGGCCTCTCTCTATAATTAACACACATTGGTCCGAGTTTTGCTCTGTAGATCAAAATAAGTTCTCCTTTCACGTGATAACCTTTCAAACATTTGGTAACAACGTAGAGGTTGTCAGTCTGAGTACAAAGCTTATGAGTCAGTCAACAAGCATTTATTAAGCACAGTGCTAAGCATTGGGAGTACAAAGCAAACCAAACAAACACCTTATAAGAACCTGGCTAGGACAGATAGAATGTGGCTTAGTAGATTATGCTCCCAAGGGATGTAGAGATGTTAGTTTAGACTCTTAAGAGGTCTTTTTTTTTTTTTTTGCCATGGACCCCTTTTGGCTGTCTGCTGCCATTTAGTGGGTGTTTCATGGGGGGTGGGAGTTATGAGGAAAAGATATCATTTTATAGAGGTGGAATCTAAAGTTCCAGGAAATGACTTGGCCAAGGTCACAAAGATGGCAAATAGTAGAGCTGGAAGTCTGAAATGGACTATTAGAACTGGGGTGTAGCTTTTGGCCCCTTCTCTGAAGAATGTTTTTGAATGCAAATAATACTTAGGATTACAAAATAAAGTATATTGAAATACATTTCTCATATATATATATTTATAAAGTTCAAGGGTTCCAGATTAAGAAGAATCCAGGAGTCCTTCGCAATGAAACTTAGGCCAAAACCTTCTCCCTCCTCATCTCCATCTCCTTTGCTTCCCTGGCTTCCTTCAAGTCCCAGCTAAAGTCCCACTTTCTACAGGAAGCCTCGCTTTATCTGGCTTGGTTTTAGTGTCTTCCCTCTGGCGATTGTTCCTAGTTTATCCTGTGTATAGCTTATCAGTAAATAATTGTTTGCATGTTTTGTCACCACCATTAGACTAGGAGCTCTTTGAGAGCAGGGTCTGTCTTTTACATCCTTCTTTCTACCTTCGGCACTTTGCACAGTCCCTAGCTCATACAAGACGCTTAATAAAGGTTTATTGCCTAAATGACAGACCTGGAAGGTTAGTTTTTACAACCCCTTTCAGATAGATGAGTCTTTCCCATGCCTGTTTCGGGTCCTTCTGTCTCTACCGAAATTGATTGGTTTAAAAATGCGCGGTTGCCGTTTTTCCAATTTCCAATACACCTATTCAAACCCAGATTTCATACACCTGCATCAGGGCCCCTTGGACTCAAGTCTGCAGTTGTATGCAGAATAGTAACACTTTTTTTTTTTACTCCTCGACGTTTTTCCAGAGCATGCGAGCCCTGGGAGCCAGAGCAGCACAAGAGGTTCTCGAGCATCCTCCTTTACTCGCGGTCTAGCCCGCCTCACCCGGTACAGCTAGAGCACCACGAGGTGCACGATCCCTCAGCCTTTCCTGCCCTCCTCACTCTGCGGCGCGCCAAGGCCCCAGTCTCAGGCGTTTGAAATTCCTGCATGTGTCGGTGGCAAGCGGCCAAGAAGGAAAAAGGAAACAGGCCTGGGAGTCGGGTGTGTGTGGGGTGGAGGGCCCGGGGTTGGGAACCCAGCTAGGGAGCCTGTGACGTACACCTGGGGGGCGTGGTCCTCCGAGGCCCCTCCCCTACACATCCCCCCTCCCCCTTTCCCCCTCCCTCCCTCGCCCTCTCTCTCGGGTCGGGGTTACATGGCGGCGACTGCGGCAAAGCGAGAGCCTTGGAGACGCCGCTGCCGCCAACACCGCCGGAGACCGGAGCCGACCTTAGGGGCTGTTAGCGGGCCCTGCACTGCCTCGATGAGTCGGAGAAGTCCCGTGAGTGTGTTCGGTGTGCCGGTTGGGGCTAAGGGCCGCTGGGGTGGGGGGGGGAACGGGCGGCCGGCGGCGGCGGGGAACGGGACACCGAGTCCGGGAGGGCTCGGCGGCGGTGGTCGCGGGGCCCCCGCTCGGCTCGGCTCCCTCCTCTCGCTTTCCCTTCTCCTCATCTTCCTCCTCCTTCTCCTCCTCCATTGTGTGTGACCCTCCCTCCGGCGGCGGCGGCGGCGGCGGCCGCTTAACAAAGGCGCTTTTGTTTCGTCTCCTTCCCGCCGCCCCTCCTCCAGCTCTCTCCGGTGTCCGGCCCGGCCTGGCCTCTTTAGCCGGGCCACGTCCTTTACTCCAGCTGAGCCGGACCGGCCTGGACCGGCCTGGGCTGGGGGTGGGGGAGAATCCGCGTGCGGCAGCCGGGCTTCGCGCCCCCCCCCCCAATCCAGTGGGGCTGGGGAAGCGGATACCCCGGCGTGGGGTGCGCCGCCCGCCCCTCCCACCGCCGGGGTGGGGGGACAGGCGGAATTGGGGGAGGTGGCTGGGGGCAGGGGGGCGGGGTACGCCCTTCATGCTCTTTCTCCTGATCTCGGGGTGGGGGCAGGGGTGCCCTGACTTCTCGGTAGCGGAGGCCCCTCCTCTGCCCCAAGGACTTGTACCCCCCTGCCCCGGGGAATTACATTCTCCACTGTCCCGGGAACTTATGGTTTCCCCCTCTCCCCGCTGCTCCTGGGACCTAGCGCCCCACCCCCCGACCTGGGAACTTATGATCATCCCCCACTCTGAGCCCCATACTGCCCCAGGATTAGGTTCCCCCCACCTTGCTCCGGGGACTTACAGCCCCCTTGACCTGGGACCTTATGTTCCTCCCCTGCCCCAGGGCCTCTGAGCCCCCTCCTGCCGGAGGAACTTAGGGTTCTCCCAGGGACCCAAGACTTTATGGTCCTCCCTCGGCTCTGGGCACTTAAGGTCCTCTCAGATCCCCCTACACTGCCCCGGGCACTCAGCGCCGCCCCACCCCCTTCTTTACCCTGGGGACTCAGCTTTTCTGTCACTTTGGCTTTTCTGGGAGAGGTGGGCGTTCTATCTCTCACCCCTTGTTCCTTAAGGCAGGGATTTGAATAGCTTGGGGCCTGTAGGTGGGCCCCTGGAGGGAGGGGGAAATCCCAGGAGCGGTTTGTGGTGCCGGGTGAAAGAGTGTGACGGGGGACTCTCACGCCTTCCTGGCATTTTGCTGGTCGAAATAGTTTCCCGGATCTCCTCTTCCTCCCTCCCTCCGGCTTCCCCCCCAGTGACTCTGCCTCAGCTGACTCCTACGAGGCTGAGGCACCCGAGGACTTAACGTGATAAACTACCGATCAGTTGCCACATTGCAAGTTGTCTAAAATTCTTCCCCTCAAGTTACTAATCTAGGCAGGCATGGGGTACAGAAAAGGCGATTTTATATTTGTTTGCCAATTTCCTTGTATATTTCAAAGTCAATTTTTTCTTCTTAGCTGTGTAGGCTGGTAGCTTGTAAAGGGCAGAATTTTTAAAAATTAATTGTCGATTTCGTGAAAGTCACTCGAGAGTTAGGATACATCCTTACCTTCTTATTTTTGAACCCTCTGACCCATGACTTTCCTGAGATGCACCGAAAAGTATTGGAGTTTGACTTCTTTTAATTCCAATTGGTAAGGATTGTTTAGCTAAGAGACTATAAAAAGAAATGATTTTTCTTTTCTTTTGCCCTTCGTTTGGAAAAGGTTCAACGAAGGGAACTGTATTTAGGAACACAGTGATGGTAGCAGGACTGATATGTTTCTTGGAGTATCGTGTAACTGCTAAAATGATTCTATTTTAAAAGTTCATTGCCAGCTTTGGTGTGATCTGTTGGAAGTTTCTTTGGAGGGGAAAAGTTAATGGTTCGGAATGGAGTAGCATCAGACATTTGGACTAGATTGCAATGTCAAACAATTTATCAAATTGTTTGGCTAGTCTTTCACTCCTGTTTATTTTGAACAAATTCTGAGTTGCTTCATCTTCCTTTTTTTGAGTTTATTAATCACAAGTTTAATTTTCACAATGGGATTCTTTGATAGAATTATCTGACTAGAAGAATCAAGGATCCAGAGCAGAGAGCACTTGAAGGAAACTTCTCAGACTTGCTTGTGCTGTGTGCTTTCTTTCCCTCCTGAATCTGAGAAAAAAAATTATGACTTATTTGTTTAGTAGGAAGTTGTAAAAAAACCCTTTTATATCAGAATATTCAGTACCGTAATATTTCTTGTTTTACTTTTCTGGATGTCCTTTTTTCACAGGCCGATCTTAAAATAAGCTAGGAAATATGCCAGATTTGAGAATGATAGATTTTTGTCCTCTATTACTGTAAAGAAAAACTTTAGAAAATGGAAATATATAAATAAAAGCTTTTTATAATACTTTTTGTTGATTTTGGAAGTTCAGCACTTGACTAGAATTTGTATTTCAATTGAACGTCCATTTATTAATCATAAACTATATGCAGAACTCTGGCCTGTGAAAGATAATAGATAATAAAGATGTAATAAGAAAGATCATTTCTTTCCTCTAGTGGAGCTCAACCCCTTTCTTCAAAACTAAAATACATTGACTTCTTTCTCTGATCATTAAACCTCTGCCAATGAATAAAAACTCCCCCTCCTCCTCTCCCCAAATCTCCAAACAATCCAGTCCAACCACCAAGAGATAATTTTCTTTCGGAGTGGAAGAAATATTGATTTTTATTTTATGAATTTAACAGGTTCTGGATGCTGTCAGCCTTAAAAAGTTTTTCACTCTTTTTACATATGTATTAATTCTGAGAATTTTCGTAGGGTAATAAAGTAGCATTTGCTGACTCAGTTAGTGTACATTTTTTTATTATGAGAGGTTAGTATAGGAGGGAGTTAGAAAGAACAGCAAGTTTTATGAGTTCCATGATGACTCAGCCTGACTACTGACTGCAACGTGGCTCTTTTTTTTCCCTCCCCTTTCCGAGTATACTGTATTTTATTTAGTTGGGCTAAAATTGTTCAGAATGCATAATTTTTCTGGTGATGTTGTCTTTTCTAAAGAGAAAATTAATACTTTGTCCGTGGAGTGATTTGTATTTTTGGTGGGTTTTTTATCTTTGTTATCTTAAATAAGTTAGTATATTTTTGTTTCTTAAATACTAGATGCTCAACTGTGGAATTTTGACATAATTTTTAAATGAAATTTTTCTAAAGGTTTCTTGGTGAGGTTAGTTGGTTCAGCTAGTAGTATTTTGAGATATTTGTTAGTTTATTTATGTATGGTATATAGTATTTTCTATCACGTACTGATGGGAACTTTGACTTTTTTAGTGTTTTTACTGTTTATGTATCTTTTGTAATAACATTTACCTAGAAATAACCATTTTAAAGGTGCCAACAACTAATCAGAAATATGACTGTAAACATTAGGTTTTCAGTTTAATGAAAGGCTAAATACAATAATTTGACAAATATTTGTAGACTTTATTTTCTTAGTATTTTAAATAGATCAGCACGATGGCCACTCATTACTTTTTCATCTGTCAAGATTTCATGATAGGCTGTTGAGCACACTGTTCCAAAATTAGGGCTTAGATTGGAGTTAGGTAATAAGATACAGCTTTGACTGACTTGAAAACCCACAGCGTTTAGCAAGTTGGCTTAAAATAAGATTGGCAATAAGACTTAAGGCAGACAATTTTTTTGGTCATCTCTCCCCTTTGTTTTATATATTGAAGAGTTTTAAAAATAGATTTATTATTATTAGTTGTGGGTATTAAAATATTGTAATAGGAATTAAACTTATGGCCTTTCTTTTGGATCTGATTTTTTCAATGACTTGGCAGATGGACTTTTTAGAACATGAATTAAATTTTTATATGTAAAATTTGTATTACACACTTAGGTTTTTTGCTTTTGCAGTTTTTGTTGTACCTGTGTTAAGCTTTAATACTTAAAGTGAATTTACAGTATTTGTTAATAGGTGAGTACAATATAGGAGTAATCAACATACACAAAATTGATTAGGTCTTCAGGTTCTTTTTATGTCACAATATTTGTTGTTTTTAGAAAGAGCTTAGCACCTTTGACTCTTTGACAATCAGTTGTTTCTGTTAGTACTGTTCAGCTAGTTTCCTTGGAAGGTGGGTGAGTGGCTTTTGCTATAACAGTGTTACAAATTCTCTGTCAAAATCTTGTGATGCTTTCTTGCTAAAGCTAACAGGAAAACCCAGAATTCAGGTTCTGAAGCTATTTTATTACTCTGAGCTCTGTAAAGAACTTAGAACATTATTACTCAGTTAATGATACTTTCAAGGGGAACTTCTTAAGGGACTGATTATTCCTTTTTCATACAATTGGAGGCAATACTAGTGGCTGGGTGGACAGCAAATAACCCACCTTCATCCATTCCAGGAGCAGCTAGGTGGCACAGTGGATAGAGTGCCAGGCCTGGAGTCAAGAAGCCTTCTCTTGCTGAATGCAAATCTGTCCTCAGACACTTAACTGAGCTCTGTGACCCTGGGCAAGTCACTTAATCCTGTTTACCTCAATTCCTCATCTATAAAATGAGCTGGTGAAGGAGATGGCAGACCACTCCAGTATATCTTTGGCAAGAAAACTCCAGATGGGGTCACAAGGAGTTGGACGTGATTGAAACAACTGAACAACAATCTCTCATGGGGATATACTTATATTGTAACTCAATTGAATTTTCAAAATTTTGCATCTTACTCCACCCTCTTCAGCTCCCTCCACCCCTTTCCCATAAACATGCTGGGCCATGCTTTTACTCAGATTGTTCCCTCTGCCTGGAATGTTTTTTTCTTTCTTGGTTTTTCTTTTTTTTTGACTGAACTGGTGTTTTCGTACATACCAAAACCTTCGTAACGAAACATATTCATACAGTGGCCATGTCTTATTCTGCATCATCACATCTTTCAAAAGGTGAATATCATGCTTCATCATTGGGCCTCTGGAATAATGTCGATTGTTGTGTTAATCACAATTTTTAAATCTTTAAAAGGTATTCTTTAGGATATTTTTATTCTGTGTATTGTTTTCCTGGGTTCTGCTCACTTCACCCTGCATTAGTTCATACAAGTCTTCCCAGGTTTCTCTGAAACCGTCTCTTATAATATTTTGCTGTGGGAGTGTGTGTGTGTGTGTGTGTACACATACAACACACATATGTATAATTATTAATTCTTCTATTCTCTAATTGATGGACATTCCCTTATTTTCCAGTTCTTTGCTATAACAAAAAGAGATGCTTGAATATGGATCCTTTTCATCTTTTGTTGATCTCTTTGGGGCATAAGCCCATAATGGTATCACTAAGTCAAAAAGGGTATACACAGATAAGTAATTTTTTACTCACAGTTCCAAATTGCTTTGCAGAACGGCTAGATCAATTCACAACTCCATAAATAATACATTAATATGCCTGGTGAAAAGTCATCCACCTCATTTAGAATATACTATATAATTTACTCTTACTTCTAGGGAATTCCTTGAGTGTGTAGGATTTAAATGTGATATTGTGCCCGTGATTGATTTTCTACTTATGGAGCTGTATTTAACCAGAACTCATTAGTTCATTAATAAGATAGAGCATATACTAGATACATATTCACTATGGAGTAGTAATAGAGGTAGTTTTGTTTTAAGCAGAACTTCCCTTAAAAAGCTTCTAAAAGAAATTCAAACAAACTTTATTCTGACATTATTCTAACTGAAGGATGAATTTCTTCACAAACCACTAAAACTGCCCTGGGTTTTACAGTCCCTTCTCTTCCTTGAAAAGGAGGGGACCTCTGGTGCTTGGAGACGGTTTGGTCACCAGTTTTAAAGTCAGTGTCATGTCATGTGGGGGGAGCTATCTTTCCTTCCAAAGGATTCAGGTGTAGACATTGACACAAAACCTCTCCTGATTCTTTCATTACTCTATGGACAAAAGACCATAGCTTGTATTCTGTGCCTGGAATGCCCCTTCCCCATCCTCCCTTTCGTATTTAGACAGCCTACCTATCCCTTTAATGTCCTGAAGCCTTCCTTGTTCTCTTGTCCCCTCCTCCTTCACTTGGAAGAGATTATAAGATCATAGATCTAGAGCTGGAAGATACCTTAGAAATAATTAGACCAACCTCCTCACTTTTGTGTGAGGAAACCGATACCGAGAGTTGAGGTGACTTATTCAAGGTCATGCAGCAGAATTAAGATTCAAACTTGGGTCCTTCGTTTATGAATCAGGTAGACCACAATGCTTGATCTCATAGCACTTTGCTGTATTTACAAAGGAGTGGGTAGTCCAATCACAGTGCCCAAATGCCTACTGTTTTGCATTTTTCACTGCACATTACCACATCTAACTTGGTGAATTTCAATTTTTTAAATGGTACAATTCTTTGGGTAGGCTATCAGGTAGCAAAACGGGGAAAAAGTATGTGGACATAATCCCCAACACCTTTGTGGATTATTTAAAATAACACCTTTTGAAAACTATAATTATTGTAATATCTTTTCTCTTTCTCCCATGGATGTAAAGCCTTACTGCTATTGATAGTGAAATTATGATATTGTTGAATTAAGCTTTTTTTTCTCCTGATTTTATATAACTAACAGTGGACATTTAGTAACCTAGAAAGGGGAGGGGGAACATGAACGGGTTGGTGAGCATTTTCAGCTTTGTATGGTTTGCCTTTGGCAATTATTCCATCTTGCTTCTATTTTTTTTGCACATTTTCCCTTTAGATGTATTTTATTGTGGATTTAGCAAGGCCAGATATGCTGAGAAGAAGAAGCTGTAGAGAAGTCTGTGCTGTTTTCAAAGTTGCAGCTAGTGAATGACTATTCTGTGTTAGGACCTGTTGGATAAGAGTCCAGAGATGCTGTTCTGTACAGACTTGCTCAGCATGACTTTGCTACTGTCCCTCTTACCTTGTGTAGCTCAGCAAATTAAGGTAGTTATGTAAGCTTTGATGTTTTAGCTTGAAAGTTATGCAGGTTGCGTAAGCTGCTACACTCTGTCAGGACAAGCTGTTGGTAGTAGTGGTCAGTAATAGAAAGGTCCTGTTGATAGCTCTGTAATTTTTAAGTTGGCACAATCTTGATTTCGAGCTTATTGACGTGACCGTTCAGAATGTTGCGTTACGTAAAGCTTCCTCGGTACCACTCTTTCATTCATAACCAAGGCTCATTGCATGAACCCCAGGACCAAGTTGTGATGAGGCTACAGTTTATCTGATTGTTCATCACACTGGATGTGACCAGCTACCCTCATATCCAAGGCAAAGCCAAGTCACCCTTTGATCTTAAAACTTCCTCAAGTGAAGTTTGTCAGGAGTACTAGGGAAAAGAATTAGAGATGGAGTGATACATAATTGCCTTAAGAAATTTTATTGGTATCTTTTGTTTTTGCATCATTTGTATTTTACGATTTATTCTTTTCCTCTTTCCCCTCCGGAGAGTCTATAACAAAGAATAAAAAAAGAGAGGAAAAAAAGAACAGTTCAGCAAAACTCATGGAAATTCAGTGCATGGAAAAAGGGTGACATGCATTGTTACATTCTCATAGTCCCCTAGTATTCCAGAAAAATGGGGAGATGCCTTCTTATAACTTCTTTGGGGCTAAGTTTGGCTGATAGAATTTCCCAGAATTGTGTTGATTTGTTGTTCTTGTCCTTTGTGTGTACATTCTTATCATTGTGTATGATGTTTTCCTGATTTTGCCTACTTCACTTTGCATCATTTCATATGTGTTTCTCTGTTTTTCTGTTTTTATCATATTATATGTTTCTTACAGAACAGCAATATTCTATTTCATGTATCACAACTTTGCTTAACTTTTCCCTAATTAATAATCCTCTACTTTGTTCTCAGTTATTTGCTACTACATAAAATGCTAATATAAATATTTGTTGTATTTTTAAAATACAAGTATACAATAAATTTAATACAGTTATACAATAAATTTTAAATACAACTTTAAAAAAAATCACTGACTTCTTTGGATTATAAGCCTAAAGGTGGAAACTCTGGATCGAAAGATATTGGACATTTTAGTCTTTTCATGATTCCAAATTGTCTTCCAGAATGATAGGACCAATTCACAACTTCACCAGTAACTTCACCCATCTTTCCATAACCCCTCCAACATTGACTATTCCTATCTTTCACTGTCTTTACCAATTTGTTGGGTGTGCAGGGAAACTTAAAGGTTGCTTTGTTTCTCTTAGTGATTTGGACAGTTTTTCATATGGTTATTAATTTGTGATTTTTTTAAAGAACTATTTGTTCATAACCTGTGACCATTTACTTATTGGGGAATGGCTTCTTGTAAATATTTCTATTGAAATAGTTGTTTTATTATGTCCTTCTAGTGATGGATGAAGAGCATGGTTAGAGTATAACCAGGTGTAGAGCCTGCTTAACTGTGTTCCCTGCCTCTGTTCTTTCCCCCTTTCCACCTATCTTCTATACAGCTGCCACTGATAATCCTAAGCCACAGGTCTGACCATGTCACTCCCCTGCTCAAGAAGTTCCAGTGATACCTAGTTACCTCTAGGATTAGTCAAGCATGTATTAAGCACCTACTGGGTTCTAGGCATTGAGGATATTAATGTGTGTGTGTGCGTGTGTGCAAGACCATCTCTGCCATCAGGGAACTTACAGTAAAATACAAATTCCTCTGTTTATCCCCATCTACTTTTCTAAAATTATTGCACATTACTTTCTTAGGTGCTTTTTGGGCCTGTACACAACATTCCTTCTCTCTTCTCCCTGCCTTTGTACAGACTGTCTGCCATGCATGGAATGTACTCCTCTTCTGTCTATAGACTCTCTAGCTTCCTTCAAGGCTTAGCTCAAGGGCTACCTTTTAAACAAGGCCTATCCCAGTTTCCACCTTCCTCTTCTCCAATCCCTCCCACCCCTGTCCCTTGCCAGTGTACCTCAAAGCTCTCTCATGGAGTTCACTTGTTATATCATTGCAGTTAACACCCATATATATATATTTATCCAACTATAATCTCTCTCCTGAGCTCTTATGCATCATCATCACCTGTCCTTTTAGTAGACATTCCAAACACACGTCCACCTCTCTTCCAAAGCAAGGGACTGTCTTCCAGTTAGCTGATCTCTCACTCTCACCCCACGTACACAATCAGTTGTCAGACAGATGTCCCACCACCCTGGTTCAGGCCTTTGTTAGCTTTCATTTGGACTATTGCAAAAACTTCCTAATTGAATTTCTCTGATTTAGGCCTCTCCACCACTCCAGTCCATCTTCTCTACTGCCTCCAGAATGTAGGTCTGGCCATGTGACATCCACTACTCAATAAATTCCAGTGACTCTGTTACCTCTAGGATCAAATAGAAGGTCTTGCCATAACTTGCCATAACTCTTCCAGTCTTCTCCCTCTTCAGGTATTGGCACTCTGACCAACCCTAGTGACCTACTTGATATTGCTCATACATGGGGCCTTTGCGTTGGCTCTGCTCTCCCTCCAAGGTTACTGTGGTCTGCTTTGTGTATCTTGTATATATACCTATACATCTGTACCAATATTTCTTCCTGCATGTTAGAATGTAAGCTGTCTCTTTATCCTTAGTGCACAATGCCTGATAAATAGTAGGTTCTGAATAAATACTTATTGTTTGATCTGTATTTTGTATTTACTCATCTTTGTGTTCTCCTTCCCTTATCTTCCCCCTCTCCCCTTGCAAACTTCTTAATAAGAGGGACTTTCCTTTTTTCTTTTGCATCCCCATGGCCTAGCCCAGCGTACGGCAAAGAGTAAGTGCTTAATGAATGTTGAATGAATTCTGTGGGGTGTAGCTGCCGTTATCATTATTAAAAAATTTATTAAGCACCCTATTATTTATTTAACAACAAGATTATCTAGTCAGTCCAAGGTTCTTATGCTTATATTCAAGATGAATATGGATACAGAATAACTGGGTACTTAGTAATAAATAACAGACTCACCCACATGTTTTTAATCTATTGTAGATGACAAATATCACCTAGCATTTACAAAAGCATTTAGGCAATACTAGTATTCCAGCACGGATTGGAGTGGAGGGGATTTAGAAAAAATAGGCATTGTCTCTAAGACTGAGAGGCAATTCCTAGTATAGTAGAAAGAGCAGAATAATGGATTTAAGAATCTGGAGAGACTGAGATGCAAATCCTGCCTCTGATACACACCAGCTATGACTACGGGCAAATCACTCAGCCTCTCAGCTTCAATCTTTTTACCTTATGGGTAGAGATGATAATACCTATTCACAGGGTTGTTTTGAGGGTCAAATGAGATAATGCACTTCACTTAAATTACTATGTAAATGGCAGTTGTAGTTATGATGATGTTCCTGAACACTACTTGGGCACCACCTGGTGGGCGCACATGCTCTTGAGGCTCCCCACAAAGGTTCTTGAATTTGGTGATTGTCGATTCTTTCTGAGACTTAGGACTTAACGGTAGCTCTAGGGCACTGCACAGTAGACACTGCTTTCTTAGCCAACATTTAAAACCAGAATGTAGGTGTGGGCAAGCATCTAGGCTTGGGTAACCTTGTTTTAGTAGCTTCTGCAATGGGCACTGATCAGTTTCAATCAGAGTTTTCTGTGTGGGTCTGAGAGAGGAATAAGTGTCTCCCAGAACCACTATAGCTCTAGGTGCTCAGGGGATTGAGGTGAGTTTCTATGGCAAGTGAGCAGGTGCCCAGTACTCAGGGTATGTACAGTTATAGTCTAGCCTTTATCTTCAAATGTGATAGGCTCCTGTTGATTCCTCCAGGCCCTCTCAGTGCTCATCATGGGAACAGAAGCTTGCTGAATTTGTTTGTCCCTTTGTGCTCCTTGTATATTTGGCAACTGGATGGCCAAATTGGGGCTTGGGTTACTGTAGAGGAGATCTGGGAAAGTACAGGGAGAAGAACCGTCTTCCTTACTGAGTGAGGTCAGATGACAAGTATCAATACAATACCGCTGATTGAATCAATGGAGAGAAGATGGGAGGGAATTCCAGCAAAGGAAAGAGTGTGCTGGCTAAGACTCTCACCCAGACCATGTTAATTGAAGCTATAATTTTCTTTCTTGACTAAATGTCTGAGATAAGTGACTTCCCTATTTAAGGGGGGAGGGGAAGGGAGAGGGAGGAAGATGGTGGTAGGGTGCTGGGCGGTAGGGATGGACCTAATTCCTTTGGAATAAGTGAATGGTTACTTTTTTTTTTTTCCATTTCTGCCCTAGTCACATCAGTTACATAGGGCCTTTACAGGGCCCCCTTAGAACTAGAGCACTTTGCTTTGGGGGGAGGGGGAGTGGGGGGAAGGAAGAGGAGGAGGTTTAGGTGATGGTAGGAAAAGTGGCTAGTGTGAGATCTAGAGAAGCAGACTGAATCAAGCCAACTCAGTTCCTATAATTACCTCTTTCTAGTCTAGCCCTTATCTTCAAATCTCTTTCTAGGCAACCCCCAAAATATCATTGTAGTCTTTGATCTCATACGTGTGAGGGATGGGGGCACAGAATCAAACATTCATTTCTGAATGAAGAGAGAATTATAAAGTGTATGGAGTTAGGGGAGAGTTCCAATTGATTTCAAGCTGATTTTTGCTTTTCCTCGCCTTTTCTGGGAGATAAAAATGAGTGAGGGAGTTGTGGGATGTAGTTTTTTAAGGGCCTTTCCATACTAAGTTCTTAGCTTTAGACACAGATGCTATAAGAGGGGAATCATGGAGATGACCGATGTGTGTAGATGACATAAAGTAGCGGGGTCTGCTCACGACCTCTGGCTGAAGCTCAGCCATCACCATGTTCTCCTAGTGGTGTTATTTGCCTTAGATGAGTTTATCAGCCTGGGAGAAAGCTACCTTCTTCTCTGGCCTGTATAGTCTTTGTGAAGGCTAGAAGTGACTTGTCACAAGGACAAAGGTGATATGATGGGCTGTGTGTTTGTTCCTTAGTCTCAGTCTGGTAGACAGGGTCAAAAGTAGCCTCCACCATATTGAGAAAACAGCATTAAGGTTGTATCCACTACATTGTGCTGTGACGTTGTTGGCTAGGCAAACTTCTGTGAGCACCTTATTGTTTGAAACTGGACCTTTAATAGAGAAAATTTTGTTAGTTTTAAATGTATAAATCAACAGTTTAATATCTGTGGCTGAAGTAAAAGGGAAACAACGTAGCCTGCAGTATAATTTTACTGATTTCTTTCTTTTTTTTCCTTTCTTTTCCAGGTTGTCACAGAGTAAGATGGATGGTAGCTTTGATTGTGATTGTGGTGAGCTGGAGCCACCTGATCACTAACGAAAGACATCTTCTATAAACCAACAGCTGCCAGAGCTTCCTAGTCAAATAAACAGTAAACAAAGGAGGAAAAGAAACAAAACTAACATAGTGCTTACTGGCACCCTAGAAATGATGCTGCTCAGGACCAGTCCAACACTGAATGTATCTGCACTGTGAGGAGAATGTTCAGAGAAGCCTATTGTGTGCATATTTATTCACTTTTTTGTTAAATGTTAACTCGTTTAGCACAGTAAAGCTGAGTGCATAGTATGTCATTTCATTCCGTTTGAGTTTCTTGAGTGTTTTCTTTAATGTCTGCAGAGTTGCTGCCCCTATCTTGAGCATGGATACTGCAATCTTTCTAATTCTCAGTATGAGTTAGAGCTTACAAGCTGTAAATTTAAAGGGAACTCACCAGGCCTGGTTGGCACATGCGATGAGTATCAAGAAACCATCTTGCAGTGGAAGCAGAATTATTTTTCTCCCTTTTTGAAAGATCTTTCTTTTTGATGCCAGTTTCCTTCTGTGTTTACACAAGTTCATCAGTTTGAAAGGAAAAATAATATTAAGTGTTTCAAAATGGCAGAAAAGTTTGAAAGTCTCATGAACATTCATGGTTTTGATCTGGGCTCTCGGTATATGGACTTAAAACCGCTGGGTTGTGGTGGCAATGGCTTAGTTTTTTCTGCTGTCGATAATGACTGTGACAAAAGAGTGGCTGTCAAGAAAATTGTTCTTACAGATCCCCAGAGTGTTAAACATGCTTTACGCGAAATCAAAATTATTAGAAGACTCGACCATGATAACATTGTGAAAGTATTTGAAATTCTTGGTCCCAGTGGAAGCCAGTTAACAGATGATGTGGGCTCTCTGACAGAACTGAACAGTGTTTACATTGTTCAGGAGTACATGGAGACAGACTTGGCTAATTTGCTAGAGCAGGGCCCTTTACTGGAGGAGCATGCCAGGCTTTTCATGTATCAGCTGCTACGTGGGCTCAAGTATATTCATTCTGCAAACGTACTGCACAGAGATCTCAAACCAGCTAATCTCTTCATTAATACCGAAGACTTGGTGCTGAAGATAGGTGACTTTGGTCTTGCCCGGATCATGGATCCCCATTACTCCCATAAGGTATGTAAAGAAAAGCTTGTAAGGGTGAGTGAGTGAGAGAGAGAGAGAGAGAGAGAGAGAGAGAGAGAGAGAGAGAGAGAGTGTGTGTGTGTGTGTGTGTGTGTGTGTGTTCATCCATCCAAGGAATCTGAGGAGAGAACCTTTGTGCTCTCTGTGCGGCTCTCTTTTTTAAACAAGCTTAAATGACTTCTGTAGATCTTTTTATTAATGATATAACCCTGTTGGGTGGGTAGGTGAGAAGGCATCCTAATTTTTTTGGGTAGGGAAATGGAAATGAAGGCTATCTATATTCGGAAGTACGTTGCGAGTTTTACAGACCCAATGTAACTTTTGATTTCATCCCAAATGTAATTAGGTAGCTTCCCTTGACCTTTTTGCTTCCTTTTCCAGATACTGGCATTTTGGTCATTTTATTCATTGCTTTAATAGCTTTGCTAAAGGATGAAAAGAGGAAATTATATAAAATAGGAATTCTTGCCACCTGTCCATTACTTTGTTAATTTTGTCGTTGTGGTGAAGAAGGTTGTAAAAATAAGATTTGGCCCTTATATTTATGTGTGATATCCCTATCCCTTGTTACATTGACTTGGGCTGCGGCTACATCTTTGCTGAAATGCTGACTGGGAAAACCCACTTTGCAGATTTGAATTTCTTTTTATGTATACACCTATACACAGAAAATATAGAAATTAATCATATGTAGAAGTAGTTTTTCATTTATTGAGAACAGTAGAGGATAGTTGAGAATGAATGGTGTCAATCAAATTTTCTAAGTGTATCAGTGACAAACTAAATCCAACTTAGTTCCTAATAACAAAAAAGAAAAAGGGCTTCAGATGTAATACAGAAGCATTCTTTTTACTCTTCTGTGATTTCATTGCTATAAAGAACTTATAGTAAGGAACTCCCTTTACCAACACAGATCAATACCTGCTAGTCTTTTTTTTTTTAATTTAATTTTTTTCTCAATTACATGTAAAAACAAATTTTAACGTTCAGTTTTTAAACTTTTGAGTTCCAAATTATCTCCCTCCTCTTCTCCCTCCTTGAGAAGGCAGGCAGTTTGCTATAGATTGTACATGTGCAATCATGCAAAACATTTTCATATTAGCAATGTATAACTGCTAGTCTTAGAGTTGCCTGGGGCACTAAGAGTGACTTGCTCAGAGTCATACAGCCAGTGTTCATCAATGGCAGGACTTCAACCCAGATCTTCTAGATATGGAGGCCTTCCCTCTATCCAGCTATACTACATGGCCTCTCAATACAGAATCATAGGGCTTAGAATAATCTCTATGAATCCCAGTATTCTAGGTGTGTGAATAACTAAATGATATTCTAGGACATATAGTTGTGTATTCTTGAAAGTCTTCAACCGTAGAGATATCTCAGAGTCCCATAGTAACGTATTTTTCCCTATTGTTTATAATTCTGATGATCAATAAGTTCTTCCTTTTTATCCAACTGAAGTATTTTCCTTAATGCCAGTTTCTTCATTTTTGGAGAGGCATAAACAAACATTCAGCATCCCCTTTAAAAGATTGATTGTCACCTTTTTGTAGGACCTATTTTTAACTGTTTTGACCTTTGATTTGAGTCATTTATGTTAAATGGGTAAAAAAAATTTTAATAGTGGGGGATATTTCTATTTCAAAAGGTTGCTAATTCATATGTTTGGTTTGATAAGTATGGTTTTGTCTGAAAGCATAAGATGATTGATTGCTTACTTGAAAGATTATAGCATCTTCTTTCTTTGTAATTTTTTAATATACAGGTCTACCTTGCTTTTGGTGAGCATGATATAGTATAAAATTTTAATTTATACAGAAGTTAAATTATTCACAACAGGATTCCTTTAAATCCAAGTACCCCCTTTGCATTTAAAATGCTTCAATTCCAGTGCAAATTAGTTTGGACACATGACTGATGCATGAAGTGAATTATACTTGTATGTATAACTGTAAACATGTGAAGGACAACATCTTAACCTTTTTAATGTGTCATGGAGCCACATTTAAGCATAGCAGTCAAGAAATTTATTGATTACAGTATATCCTGTTGTTTCTAAAAACAAATGTCAGAATTCTAGGATATGGCCTTTTCTCTAAGGCTTAGTTAATATACTTGATTTCTATAACATTTTTGACCAATAAGTGTCAAATGAAATCTGCATATATTATAGTGAGGTCTATTCTGCTATGAGTTAGAGAGATCTCTTTAAGACATTTGATACCCCAATAGCCATTGCCCTCCAAAAAAAGCATAGTTTTAAAATTCCACGTGTTTTTAGATTTAGACATTCTTTAGGTCAGATTTATTTATTTGCTGTCTTTTGTTAAAGTAACATTGTGAAAGTAAGCTTTTCATTTTTTTAGGGTCATCTTTCTGAAGGATTGGTTACTAAATGGTACAGATCTCCACGACTTTTACTTTCTCCTAATAACTATACTAAAGCCATTGATATGTGGGCTGCAGGATGCATCTTTGCTGAAATGCTGACTGGGAAAACCCTCTTTGCAGGTTTGAATTTCTTTATATACATATATATACGTACACACACATACAATGTAGAAATTAATCCTATACAGAAATAATTTTTCTTTTATTGAGTAAAAATAATCAATGTACAAATCAAGTAGTTTATTACAGAATGAAGAATTTCAAAATCCAAAGGTGAATAGTGTTTTATTTAGTAGTTTTTTAATAGTGGAAAGTTGATAGACTTTATATATTTGCACTATCATGTAAACCCTCTGTTTACTTGGACTTATGTAGCTCTGCAGTACCCTTTTATGTATTATGTCTGCTGATTGTTTCCAAAAAAATGCCGTTCATTTTTAGCCAGTAAGTTCCTATGTTATTATTGTGCCATCTGTCACCTGTGCTGTGCAGCTTTATCACTTTTAGTTTTTGCTGCTGATGCCCATTGCTGCTGCAACTGCTTAAAGTCCAGCTGTTTTATTCCTTGGCCTCCCATAGTCTTCGCCACTTGAACTACTACTATTTAGTAGATGTTGTGATCTTCAGAAACTTTAAAAAGCAAGTATTTATCAAATACCTACTATATCCTGGCATTATTTTTGGTGGAAGCTTCTGGCAAAAGATGGTGACCTCAGAGATTTTAATCAAGCCCAGCTCACATGTAGGACAATTGGGAATCTAGGTGCTATGTAGATAGAGAAGTAGAAGATGGTGTAGTCCCTGTCCACAAATAATTTATTTGTGAAGATTAGGCTAATACAGGAAACATCAGATTCCCCCCAAGGCAGAGTATAAGTAAGTGCTAAATGTTGTGGTTTTGAATGTAAATGCAGTATAGGAGAAATCTGTGATGGCTAGAGTAATCAGAAAAGGCTTTATGAGTGGGTGGGACTGGAGCTTTGGGCTTGTAGAGTAGGTGGCATTTAGATAGCTAAAGGTGGAAAAAAATAGGTAGGACAAGTATTGTAAAGCGAGAATGAATGCAGTATGTTTTATGTAACAATCAGAAATGCATCCGCACTGGAGCTTTGGAATTCATGTTGGAGATTCATGAAAAATAAAATTTGGATAGGTTGGGCAAGATCATGAAAGAAAATGATAGAGAAGGTCTACTCTAAAGATCGAATGTGTAACAAAAGAATGATGAACTTGGATCATCATTATTTCTCTTCAAAAACCTTCCAAGACTCCCTATTTTCTACTTTATCAAACCCAGACTCTTCACTGGTTTCCAAGATCTTTTATAATCTTTTCTGATTGTTACATAAAACATGCCGCATTCATTCTTGCTTTACAATACTTGTCCTACCTATTTTTTTCCACCTTTAGCTATCTGGTAGGAATGAATTTTCTATTTGGGAGATGTTTCTGACTAAGGACTTGGAATCAAATCATTATTTATAAGAAGTGGTGAGGCTCTGGGAAGAATTCTGGCCTGGGAGGCAGGTAGTGGAATTCTAGTTCAGACTCTCTCACTGCTGATGGTATGAATTCCCTCACCTTTCTGGGCTCCAGTTTCATCCAATCTGTAAGATGAATATATTGGAGTAGATGGGATTCTGAGGTCTTTTCTAGCTATAACATGCCGAGACCCACATTGTCATAAAAATGGTAGCTATAAACATCTAAAATTTAAACAGTAAAATTTTGCTCCAAGTGCTATAAAACAGATGTAATGGACTATATACATTATATGATAGATATAAACATAAATGTTAGAGGAATCAAAGATTTGATCTAAAGATAATGCTAGCTATTTATTTACATTTTATAAGGACTTTATGGATATGATCTCTATGGCCCAGTTCACTTTGGAAAAACATTTCTGGGGAAGTATGGCCTTGATGCATTTTTTTTCCTCTCTTCCTATAGCAAGCTGAGGCGTTCAAAATAGTTCCTTTGAGTTGAGTTCAGAGGATCTACTGTTTTAGGGAAAAACTCATAGTCCCCCTCCTTTCCTATTAGATGCTACAGCAGTGCATCAGTAAACTATCCTAGAAAGGCAGTTGGAAGTTGACTTATATTGGGTATTAGGCACTCTTGAATGGAATGTGAAGCATCAAAAGTTGGGGACCGCCAATTATAGCTTTCATGTCATGGTTTTTAATAGATTAAAAAGTGCTTTCACATCTGTTATCTCTTAGCTTTATAGAAAGCTATTTGTAAAGAACATCGGAGATCATTTGGTCTAATTCCCTCATTTATAGATATAGAAACTGAGATTGTTGAGAGAATATGACTTGCCTTGGTCATTCATTTAGTAAGAGTAATATTTGGAAGCTGAAAGTTGTGTTAAGTATTATGATCTATAACCAACATCTTAATGTATAGGTACTTTCTGATGTTTACTGCAGTGCTATCTTAGGAACTATATCAGAAAACAGAATGATGGGAAATGGTTTTTTTTTTTTTTTAAAAGAGCTAGTGCGTAGCACTGTTATTTTTTTCTCCAGTAGAAGTACTGGGATTTAGAAACTTGTTAGACTTTTAGCGCTGGAAGGTACCTTGGAGATCACCAGGATTGATTTTATCATTTTATTTATGTAGAAACTGTGGTCCAGAGGTGTTGAGTTAATTGGCTGAAAGTGTACAGCTGGTTAGTAGCTAAGCAAGGACTAGATTATGACTGAGGTCTCTTAATTTCAATACCATATTGTCTTGACATGGTGTCCCAGATAATGAATCAACTAAGATAAGGTACGGGCAAAGAAATTAAGAAAGATTTTTTTTGGGAGATAAGCAGTTGAGAGGATTAATGACATTCTGGGTGGTAAAAAAGTAGGAGTTCTCTGTAAACCTAATAAAATGTGTATTTCAGCTAACTATATATGTTACTTGGTACAAGTTCCAAAATATAATGGAAATTATAATAGGTAATGTAATATGTGTTTAATTAAAATTTTTCAAGGGTCTAATGTATACACTAGAGAATGTGCTGGTTTATGGAGATACAAAAGCAAAAAAACCTGAAATATCTGAGAAGTCAATATGGTATAGTAAAGCCTGGCATTTGGAGACTGAGCTCTTCAGTTTGAATCCTGATTCTGTTACTTTAGTGTGTGTATGACTGAGCCAATCACTTAATCTCTTCAGGTCTCCATTTTTTATTTGTGGAAAGGGGGGAGTTGGGAGGAGGAGGTAGATAAGATGATGATCTTTAAGGTTCCTTCCAGTTTTAAATCTGTTTCTTTAACAGTCCCTGCATTCAAAGAGCTATTATTCTATTGAAAATTAAATATGTATACAGACAAATATATGATAGAAAGTAATTTTAAGGAAGAGATCACAATTTGGGGGCATTTTGGGGACTTCTTGGGCCATTATTTTTATATATATTTTGTTTGGTATTTCTCATTCAGGTGCACATGAACTTGAACAGATGCAGCTGATTTTAGAATCTATTCCTGTTGTACATGAGGAAGATCGTCAGGAGCTTCTCAGTGTAATCCCAGTTTACATAAGAAATGATATGACTGAGCCACACAAACCCTTAATTCAGCTGCTTCCAGGAATTAGTCGTGAAGGTAATCTGGATTAAGATTAACTGTGTTTATTTCTTTGCCAAGCTAAGGAAAGTTTTACCTTTTTCATGCATGATACATTTTTTCCAACGTTTAAGGGCATCTGGGTCCCAACTTAGTATTCTGTTTTTCATGTTGCACTTACACTTGTCTCTCTTTGCCTGTCTGAGATTACTTTCTAGCGCTAACCCTGTCTTTTCTCTAGCTTCTCTAGTCTTTGGTGCCATTGGTAGTAACAGAGGAGAGATGGCTATTGTCATTAAGTTTCCAAGTTTCTAGGGAGTCATACCAAGGGTAGGATGACTCCATGTTTGTCTGAATAGATATGAAGGTGTGGCTGTGAATGAAAAGATAGAAGCAAGGGAGAGGACGACTAAGTAGCATGAAGTGAGACTGCAGGGCAGGGAGAGGATCTAAGACTTGGAGGCAGGGAGGGATGGTGAAGAGAGGGCAGGTAGAACAAGACTTGAGTAGAACTAGTGAGTATGAATGTGCAAAGAATGTGTAAGTGTTGAGTGATAGCCTGTTATATGTATCAGATACTAACTCTTACAAAGAAGTATGACTGAATACAGTGTGTATAAGTATGAATGATGAGAGAAAAAACTAAGGAGATACAAAACTTTAAAAGACTACTAAAGCAGTTTTCAGTTTTATATCAGGATATTTGTCACTTATATTTTTGTTTCAGTGTTAATATAAACAAAATACAAAGGACTTTAACTATAGTATTAATCATCCAACATTAACTGTGATGGTGATATTTTTATAAGGGGCAAATATTTGCAATGAAAGTTATTTTTGGCTACATTCCTTAAAATTTGTTTTAAGAATTATACCAATCATGTGGCTTATTCATTCTGGTGTTCAGTCTGAGAGTGGCACCAAATGTTTTGTTTTCTTTTGTAGAGTTGTCATTTCTCGGGCCAATTTGGAAAGTTAGAGATATCCACTATCTCCCTCCCCCCATCCTTCACCCCAATTTTAGCTTCTCTTTACTGGTTGTAAGTAATATCTCCATTTCAGCAATATTCTGGAAGCTAAATTGTATGTGGGTCAGAAAAAGGTTTTTACCCCCATTTCAAGAAATGTGGCAAAATGATAATGGCTGTTAAGGTAATCCTTGTTTTCCAAGGATAATTTGGATTGATTTTGTCAATCAGTCAAAAAAGAATGAAACTGCTTTGTTATATTTATGCAGGTTTTGCATATATAGATTTTTGGTTCTTATGTAATAGCCACTGACCCTTTTATGAGTCCTTAATTCTGTGTGAATGAATGTTAGATTTTTTATGTGTTACTGTGTTAGGATAATGAAGTTCTTTAGTTACTCTTTTGTCCAAGTGGGAGAACAAAGGGAAGAATAGGTCCCCAGTGAGGAGTGATTGGTAGAAAACGAACATAACGAAGTTTGGAGATGCCTCACCAGAGTCTCCTACAAGGGTGACAAATAGACAATTAAATGTTGGTTGAAAGATCTTCCATGGGAAAAGGTCAAGGCATGAAAATGGTAGTTATATGGATATTGAGGCAACTAGTTGCCCCAATGTTTAGAGCCCTAGACCTGGAGTCAGGAAGGCCTGAGTTCAAAATCTGGCCTCAGAAACTTAATATATGTGACTGTGAGTAAGTCGCTTAACCTCAATTTGCCTCAAGTTTCCTCAGCTGTAAAATGGGTTAATAATAGCACTTACTTGCTAGGGTTGTTGCGAAGACCAAATGACAATATTTGTAAAGCACTTAGTCTACTGCCTGGTACATAGTAAGTGCTGTGTAAATGCTGGTGTTGAAGGAGGCCTGTTTTTCTCCCTTGTCCAGAGACTTGTCAGGTGTCAAAGATTGAATAAAGAAAATTCTAGTACCTGTCAGTAGACATATCCCATTAAGACAACTGAATGAAAATATTCATACCTATTGAAGGATGCTTGGAGGAACTTGAGATATGACTTAATATAAAATCAAGGATTGTAGAATCAGAATCTATAAAGAAGCCAAGGGTGTAAGTATCCTGACAGAAGCTGCTGCTTTTCTGTTAGTGTATATTTCTGCATTTCAAGTGTAGAATGTGCTTGTTCTCATCCAGTTAGATATCCTTTTTCTAAAGTCTTTTGGAATTGCATATATTAAGCCTTTAAAAGGAAACTACCCCTCCAGGGTAACAGGAAGAAATGCTGGAAAAAGAGTGATGCCAAATTTAGCATAGAAGATGTGACAGAGACACTGATATCTTTGGCTGATTTGAAAGTTCATAGCCTTGGCTCTCTCCAAAACGTTAAGATGTCAGGAACATCCATCTGCATCTTATCAGAAGTCTCTAGGATCAATACTAATTTCAAAATCTATAGTCTTCTGAAGATGTAGAGGTTGACTTTGTGAGTGGCAGCAACTTTATGAAATATTGCAAAGAAGCGATATCCATAAACATTCCCATCCATAAACATCAAAGGAATACACGTCTGTATGGTTCATTTGATGGAATACAGGCTTAGATTTTGATATTTAAATAATATAAAAGCTTTTTACCCCTTTTTGGTTTTTTAGATGTAATATATCTGTTTTCACTCCAATTCACTTACCTTTAGCATGACCACACTAAATAGAATTCTCTCATTTTGAGAGAAATTGATTTTGCCAGGAAACAGTTCCAATGGATTTACCCCAGATTTTGTATTAAAGATAGTTGTTTGTTTCTGTTAAAGTTTGTTATGTCATAGAAACTTTTCTGGAAATAAGTTAACTTAATTATAGGTCTTAGGATATGTGTACATATAGGTGCTGAATTAGTAAGCTTGTTTATTGGTGCCTATATTTCTGCTTATAAAAACAAAAAAAGGGGAAACCTAAGCACTTACTTTTTCTTTTTAAAAATTTTTATTTGTTACCTTAATGTTGAAAGCTCCTCTGTCCAAACCAAGGTAATTTTGATGTTATCTTCATTTTTGAGGACATATGCCTCTCCCAATCTGCTACCCAGATAGCCATCCTTTGTAACAAAGGAAAAAAGGGAGGGGGAGGCAATAAACAAATCAGCACAGTAACTGAGCCTAATATATGTAGTTTTCCTCTCTCATAGCCTACTGTTTGTGAAAAGAGGGGAGAAAGGCACATTATTTCATGTTTCCCTCAGGTCAGCTTGGTCATTGTGATTACAGATTGTTGGCTTCATTGTGTATTTTTTTCCTGATTCTTTCTTTACATCAGTTCATATACATCTTCCTTTGCTTCTCTATAATCATATTTTTTCTTACATTGCATTAATATTCTGTTATATTCATGTACCACAATTTGATTGTACAACTGATGAGTATCAACTTTGTTTCTATAAACAGTATTATGAATATTTTGTTGTCTATGGGACCTTATTTTCTGTTTTTGACCCCCTTGGGTTATAGGACTACTAGTCTACCAAACAGTTTTAAAAGCAAGTGTTTAACATCACCAATGCTACATATTTTAATTAAGCAATATGAAAAGGAAAGAAAAAAATTTAAACTGATTTTTCTGTCCAGTGACAATTTGTCAGTCTTACCAGTTTTATACTAAGGGCTTGATAGTATCTTTTTATGCTTGTCTCTAAAGTGCTCAAGAGATTTCCTTTTGGAACTTTCCTTAGTTGGTAGGGATTAGATATCATCTGGGGAGTCAAGTTGGGATGCCTAAAAATAGATTTGTCTTTTTAAGCTTCAATTGATTAGATGTCACATACTAGAGTTTTGGCCTTTATTCAAAGCATAGTGTAATATAATAAGAAGCCCTGGAATAGTGACTGGAAGCCCTGGAATCTGACTTATGGTTGGGCATCCTGAAGTCTGAATGGCCTTATCTGCACATTTTAGGAGAAGGAGAGGTTAAAAAATGTAAGTTCAAATATGATGTAACGGGTAGGGGTGGTAGACTTGGAGTCAGAAAGATCTGAGTTAAAGTTCCTCCCTGAGACACTAGCCATGTAGCCCTGGACAAGTCACTTAAACTCTTCAGGACTCAGTTTTCCAATCTATAAAATGGATCAGAGGGTGGACTCAAAGACCTTTCAAAAGGTCCCTTCTAGCTCTAAATGCGTGAGTCTGTGATTCTGTGACCTTAAAATTCATGGCTCTGTGTTTACTGGGTAATCATTTATTTTGAAGAGTTGTCTCTGGTAGGACCAGAGTAACTTACAGATATCTCATAATGGAGATATACTTTTGATTTCCTTCTTTCTGATCCATCCATACTTAAAACCAATTTGCTGGTTCAAAACGACGTGATTCAGGAAGTCTGTTTTCCAGTTTTGCATAGTGTAGTGATCTGATACCAGGGTTGAGTTTCTGGAGAAGGAAGAGAAACAAATGTAGGTGTTCACTTATCAAATCAGTTGTGGACCTTTTGTTTGTCAAATTATCTTTGAAGGCTTTTAAGGGGAGAACTTGTTACCCTTCATTCTAAAAGGCTAATAATATGGAGGATCTTCATTAAGACCAGATAGATGCACTGAGTTCAAGAACATACCTTTATAAGGAGAAGGTATCAGTTACTGATGGTCTGGTGAAGGGTGTCTGGCAGGGATTAGTTCTGTTTGGGGCGTCTGATTGCAGGCCTAAAACATTGCGCTATGATTTTCAGGGGTCTCAGGGGAAGGAAGTCTGTGTTCGGATGTCTAGTTAAAGCAATTAACCATGGTCACTGCCCAAGCAAATTACCCAGGCATGCACAATCAAGTTACAAATTATTCATTTCATATTTAGCTGTGTTCGGAGGTTTTTTATTATTCTCGTGAGTCAACAGTGTGGGCGCTGGGAGTTGGTGCAGTAAGCAGTGAATCACCCTTTCAGGGGTGGGTATATAAATGCCATTTCCAAAGGTGTGCCCGTCACTCCATCACTTGAGCTAGCAACAGGTATTTTTTCATAGTCCATCTTTGTGGAAGATCCTTTCAGTTTCTGATGGCTGGGTTTCTTTTAGAAGGATGATCCTATATTAAGCCCAGTGGAATGCTTGTGGTCAGAGACCCTTTAAAGATGATTTGTGAAGCTCAGGGAGTGAGGGAATTTCATCAGTGAGGGTATTTGGGCAGAGGGGCTTTCAAAACCAATATGATAAGGTTGGGCAATTTTAGTTAACGGATAACGTTGTTTATGGTTCCTCATCTTGTTAAAAAAAAAGTAGCAGTTGATTTTACTGAGAAATCTCTGAAGGCAAAAGAATCATTTTGTATTAGTAGGCCTAATTAGGGCCCAAACGAGGGGACAAAAATGAGAGTGAGCAGAGGTTTAAGAGTTGAGGGGGAGTAGAATTTAGTGTGTTTTATGTAATAGTTTTAATAATTGAAATACTTAAAGAAGATTGACAGACTTCACTGCATCTGGACAGCAAGAACAATAAGAAAATGACAAAAAATAAATGTATTACTTGAATGAATCAAGAATAAAACTCATCATTGTGGTTGTGGGAAGAAAATACATTCAATGCAAAAAAAAGAAACTAGTTTAAAATTAAGAGGTTCTGTAAAATATGTAACTCAGAGTTTAGAAAAAAGCAAATGTTTTAGGAGATTTGGGGAGGAGAGGAGTAAGGTAAAGGAGTTTATTGAAAGCAGGAGATCAGAAGTAGTCTCTTTTCCATTTTCCCTACCATTTAATATCAGATACTTCTAAATATCTGATTTTTATGATAGGCCCTCTGTCTTATCCAGAGGTGTAGGAGCACAGCTGCTGATTTAGGCCCCTAGAAGCTTCTAGTTGGATATGTATTCTTCAAAGTCTACATGGTCACTGATGTAACTATCTCTAGATGTATTTCTAGGAAGAAAAAAGTGTGAGGATTGCTTCTGACATTCCCTTATGTAATGGAGAAACCTTATTTCCCACATGTTGGCTGTGACATTCCTAATAGTTTCCCCCAGTTTCTGATCTCCTTTTAGACTTTCTAGTATTTTATTTGGCAGGGAGAAAAATTTTTATTTGTTAGCTCCATTCCTAAATTTCTACTTGGGGATATTTGAAGAGACTCATTGGCCCAAGGCGCAAGCAGGGAGAATCCTCCAGATCAGAGGTGTCAGAAACACTTGGAGTATGGCCCGAACCGGATTAAAATGTAGTTGGGAAATATTTAACAAAATAAATAAAAATACAATAAAACATAATTTATATTTTAAAACTAAATCACAGGGATCCTTTTGTACATTTTAATGGCCCCCATTTATAGTCAAGTTTGATACTGTTATTCCAGATGACTATCTCTGGGTTTGTTATTATTGGAGAGTGGGAGGGCATCCTTAAACTTTTAGAAAAGTAAGCCCAGGCTGAACTAAACTGCTCTTGTGACATAATTAATAAAAGTAGAGAAGTAGAGTGGCAATATATGAATGAATGTTGGATTTTATCAAAGTATTTTTCTGCATCTTTTACACATATGTTCTTCATATGTACACATGCACACATATATATATGCATATATATTTAAAATAGATCAAAATATATATACAATCCAGTGTTTCCTAGTTCAGTGGTATAATACTTTGTAAGGAATCCATTGGTCTGTTTCAACATTCTCTAGTAATACATGCTTGTAAGCTCAGTTTCTGGCTCATTTTTTTAAGTTAGAAATGGTTTTGTGTGGGGTATGTATGTACCCTTTGAATAGAAAGGTCTCATACAACTTAGGAATAAAACAAATATGCAGATAACAAAAAAACTCCACATAGTATTATTAAATTGTCTGTTTATGTGACAACTCTCCTAAGCCGCTTTTTAAAGCAGGCTAAAAACAGATTAACATTATTAATTCAGGGTTTGTTTAGGACTTTTGTTTAGCAGCTAGGTGTTGTAATGGATAAAGGGGGAGAAACTGGGATTGTATACTGTGAATCACCTGCATTAGAGGTGATAATTAAACCTAAGGGAGCTGGCAGGTGACTGAGAGAGAAGGCCTAGGACGGACTCTTGGGGACCACTCATAGTTAGGGGGCGTGATATGGATAATGAGTTAGCAAAGGAGATTTAAGAAGGAGCAGAGAGGTAGGAGAAGAACCAGGAGAGAGCAGTGTCACAAAACCCTAGAAAGAAGAGAGTGTTCCAAGAGAGAAAAGGGAGATCAGTGGTGCCCACGGCAGCAGATAGTCGAGAAGGAGGAGGACTGAGAAAAGACCATCCAATTTGGCAATAAGAGATCCTTTGTAACTAAAGAGAGCAGTTGCAATTTAATGAAGCCATATTAAAAAGGATTGAGGAAGGAGTGAGGAGAGCAAGTAGAAGCAGCAAAAGTACAGACAGCTTTTTGGAGGATTTGTAGTGAAAAGGGAGGAAAGATAGAGTGTGATAGCATGCGGGGGATGGTAGAGTCTAGTGAAAGTTTTTTTTAAGGATGAGGGGCAGATTTCATCATGTCTGAAAGTAGTAGGAAAGCAACCAGTAGCTGGGGAGGAGTTGAAGATGGGGGCAGGGTTGATGATTGAGAACGCATTGTGCTTGAGAAGGTGAGAGGGGATGGGATCCGTGTGTTGGCCTTGGCAAATACAACCAGTGCATTGTCAGAGACTGGGGGAAAGGAGAAAGAGTGGTAGATGATGTTCAAAGGGTTTTGAGATGAAGAGAATGGGAAGAAGACGATATCCTGTAACCATACATATACTGTAACCAGAATGCGTGTCATGCTTTGCGGCTTCTGTGCATCTGTGGCCACATTGATGTGGGTACATATCAAAGCATCCTTGTGTTCAGATAAAGGCGGTCCTCCTTTCCACAACACTAATCAGCTGACTGGGTGGGATTGCCTATTTTCTGGTTGTCTCATCCCAGGCTCATCTTCAGCCTATTAGGATTCAGAGTTGGTTTGATAGCTTGACAGTTGGCTTTGGGGCTCTACCCTTATTTCCTCATGTGAAGTTAAGGTCATATAGGTAATAAGTACCAGAGTCAGGATTTGAAGTTGTATCTGACTCCAAAGCCAGTGCTCTTTCCACTGTACCAAACACCACTTGGTTTCCATCATCTTAAATCAGGAAAATGGAAGATGATACATGATCCCCCAGAGTTAACCAGCAGCACCCCTTTATATGCTTTCTTCCTTTCGCTCTATTATTTTGTCGCCTCCTTTGATGAAAATTCTAAAAAAAAGTTGTGGAGGAAGGGAAGATAGGAAAGGGGAAGGAGAAAAAGTAAGGAAAAAGAGTAACTTGAGAAGAGGTTATTAAGGTAGCCAGATCATTCATGTGACTATTCCCCTTAGGCATATGGCTCAGTAGTTACCAGCATATTCTAAGTCACCTTTTTTTGGCGGTAATAAGGTCTGAGATACCTTTGGTATCTTCCCCTTTTTCAGATACCTTGAAAATGGACACCTCAACACCCACAAACTTGTGTCGCCTCCAGCACGGACCACCTTTATGTTTACTTGGATGAGTCCAGCTTCTTTTTTCATCTTTGTTTTCTTCAGTGCCATTTCCACTTCCTCAGGAAGCACTCCAGAACTGTGATGTTAGAGTCCAAATGTGACGGCTCCACTATCCTTGATGGTGAAAAGAATTTGTTATGCAGATCTTGGTAGATCTTGTCTTTCAGTTTCATCTGTCAGTGCTCTTGGGATGATCCATGGCTTGACTGGGTCTCTGGACAAGCTTTCTGCAAACTTGTTTTTCTTTCCATTGTTTCCCAGTGTTTTATGGGGTGATGTAGCTCAAAATCTTCCACTGTCCTCCTCAGTGAGACCAGTATTGCTGCTGGCTGCCATTTCTCTGTTTGGCAAGGAGATCAAGTGGTTTTCTGGTTGAGGCAGCATCTGGGTTCCTTTGGTCTTCTTATTATGGCAGTTGATTTATATCGGTCCAACTTACTTTGGAAATGGTTCTATCTGTTAATGTCTGTTCTTTTGTTCTCCTTTTTTCAGCATCAAACAACTTGTTTACACAGGTCAGGTTGAAGTTGCCTCAAATTTTTCTTATTGTAATTTGTTACTGATTTGGTCTTTGCTCCAACAAGTTGATGATTTGACCTTACACAAGACAGCTGATTCAAAATTACGTCACACCAGTTATTTCCCATCAGGATATAATCAATTACCTTTTTAAAAATGTTATTTGATACTCACCATGTCCATTGCCACCTGACTCTTAAAGTATTTGTGATACTTAGATATGTAACTTCTGTATAGTCTATAGGCCTTAGCCCTCTCATTTTGTACTTAAACATTTTTTAATACATATTTCACTGTCTTCCCATTCCTACTTTTGCATTGAAGTCAACAAGTCTTAAAGCGTATGGTGATTTAATTTGGAGCTTCTTATTGAGGTTTTCCTAGGATTTATCTGCCTCCTACTCTAAAACAGATACTGGCACATAAACTACTTTAATTCCTGGTTGTGTTTTTTTCATATCTTCATCATGACCATTAAATGGTCTTGACCTTGTGTGAAGGTATTTTCTGTTGCCTTGAAGGATACAATAAAACCAATTCTGCCAGCCCCTTTATTTGCCTCTCCAAGGGAAGAATCTGTGTACCAGCCTTCCATTTAGCTACAACTTCTTTTTGTTTTTTGTTATCATTTCTGTATGGTCAGCTAGGTGGCACAATGGGTAGAGCCATGGGCCTGGAGTCAGGAAGACCTGAGTTCGAATCCAGCCTCAGATACCACTTAATCGCTGTGTGACCCTGGGCAAGTCACTCAATCCTATTTGCCTCAGTTTCCTCATCTGTAAAATGAGCTGGAGAAGGAAATGTCACCACCACTCCAGTCTTTGCCAAGAAAACCCCTAAAAGGGGTCACAGAGTCTGACATGACTGGAACAGCTAAACATTATTTTCATATAGCAAGAATGTGGAGATTGAAATGATCTACCTCCTGAATTATGTCTCCTGGTTGGTCACTATACAAGGATGTCACATTCAGAATGCCAACTATGCATCTTAGAACTCTGGCTCTTTTTCAGTCACCCTGCCACTGTGAGTGTAGGATCTGGACTGAAGACTGTTTTATATTTTTGTTAACTTCATATTTGTCACTGCCAAAGAATTCACGAAGTGACCACCCTACTGGTGATGAGTCTCTCCTTGCTCAGCTATGCTTATCCGTAGAAATCAGATACAGTCCACTGACGAAACCATACTCAAATCCTTTCCAAAGTGACTGAAGCTGCTATTGTTTGCAGACTGTTGATACAGTCTTTGAGAACTTAGGGTTGCCTTTGTGCCTTAATGAAACATTGGATCTTTGGATCTGTATGTATCATGGATCAAATTGTGTTTTAATTTGTTTTTGCAATTACCAAACTCTGCTCATGTAAACTTGGGCTCTTTTGTGATGTTGTTTGGTTGTCTGCTAATAACTTCAAAAAACTAAAGGAAACATTGACATCCAGAAATATTTGGCAATGAAAGGAAGCAGGTAAAGGAAAAAGAACGGTGGTTGTAAGGGAAAGCACATTGAAGCAAAGTTTTTTTAAGTCTAGGGGACCTCTGAATACACAGTTAAAAAGCTTAGTGAGAGAAAGGAAGGAATGAGGAGTTAAGAAAAAAAATGAGCTGTAGGGTACTGCTGGGATGATTTCCTTTAGAAAAGAATTACACTTTCCATCCCCAGATCAGAGGTGAGAATGAGAAGATGGGCTTAAAGAAAAATTTAAGTTGTAGGGATGAGGAAAATGTGGGAATTTGCACTAGTTAGTAATAAGCTTTCCAGTAAAATGTACTTCAGATTTGTGGATCAGGGCCTGAACCTAGAGAAGTGTGATGAATGGCTTTTTATAATAAAGTATTTTTGTTACAAGGGTGGTACTTTATTATCTTAGACTTGCCCTAAATCTGTTTGCTACATTTAAACAGGTCACTGTCTAGCTATACAGATGTTATAGGGATCAGCAAGAAATTAATAAAAAGATTACTGAGCTTGGAGCAGTAATTGAAATGGTACAGTATTTATTTGTCATGATCCACTTCTTCATCCCAATTCATTTTTCTATGGTTATACTGCATGACCTAAGAAGAGAGAAAGCAAATTTAAGGTTTGTCAGGTAAGTCACAGTGGAAGTTCGTTCATATGGGTAAGAGGGATTAGGATAGTAGGGAGGGCAGTATTAAGATGACTAAACCTGTAGTCCAACCTGAGCAGGGATTCTAGCATAGCCTTGGGACAGTTAATGGATTAGTTGAAAACCAGTCAATGATTGGAATGGGAGAAATGATAAAGAAAATGGTGCCATTTAGAGAAGAAAAGTACCAGCTTGGAGACAGAACTATAGGGTGAGGTCTATGACCTTTTCAGACATGCTGGTAGGTATTAACCTATGACCCTGTTGATCTGTTAATTTGATTTATTGATAAGAAAAGGGCTCCTTTTTCTTTCTCCATTACCTCTTTTTCTCTCTTAATTGACCATAATATGGAATTGAAATATTTTAAACTATTTGTTTTTATTGTATAAACTTTTGTATCATTTAAAAAATATATAAATCAGGTAAGTTTTTTTTTAAAGAGAGAAAATATTAAGTGTTCTAAACAAAAGTAAGCTAACTTTATTTTTATTTTATATGGGTACCCTTTGTTTGCTTTTGCCTGTAATTTGTTATCTTCAGTGTACAAAGAAAATTCCCCTTTCCTGTTGCGTAACACAAAGTAATAAAGCCACATTTAACTGTCGTCACTCACAGGTATATATTCTGGCATTAAAGAATCCTTCTCTTCTTTGAAAGCTTAGCTTAGGTGTCACCTTCCCTAATCCCGGAATTGAAAGTACTCTCTTTCCTCAAATGTACCTAGAGAATTTTGTTTGGGTCTCTTCTTCCTTCCTACCTTGTCATACATGTCATATCTTTCTAGTTCCATTCCACACCCAGGTAAATGATGTGAGTTCCTTGAGGATAGGGACTATCATTTTTTTTTTGTCTTTGTAGCATCGTGTCTTGTACATAAGCTTAATACATGTTTGGTGAATCATTGAGTTTGTTTTTCTTTTAGAAAAGTACTTCTCAAAATTTTCCTACTTTATCTCTGTAGCACTGGACTTCTTGGAGCAAATTTTGACATTTAGTCCCATGGATCGATTGACAGCAGAAGAAGCTCTGTCCCATCCTTATATGAGCATTTATTCCTTTCCAATGGATGAACCAATTTCAAGCCATCCTTTTCACATTGAAGATGAAGTTGATGATATTTTGCTCATGGATGAAACTCATAGTCACATTTATAATTGGGAGAGGTAAAATTGATTTTATATTAAACTATTTAATAATTGGACTTTATTTCTGCAAACCACAACATGATGGCATTTTTATTAATGAGGTTTTTTAAAATTATATATCAATGCAGAAGTTGTGTGAGTAAAGGTACCATGTTTTTATCTGTATTTCTTCTTAATTTTCCCCCCCTGGTAAATTATTTCTCTTTAAATATACCATTTTAAACTATCTATGTGTATCTATATGTGTGTGTGTGTGTGTATGTGTATGTGTGTGTGTGTGTGTGTGTGTGTGTGTGTGTGTGTGTGTATATATGCCATTTATATACCATAATATACCATTTATAATGTTTACTAAAATATTTTTCTAAAACAACCTTTTAGAATGAAAAAAAATTAAGTGCTATTATTTTGCTACTTTCTGACAGTATTTTTTTCATGCTTTGTTAACAGTCCTTTGAATGGTTTTGTTTCCTTTTTAAAGTGAAGAATTAGGCCGGGAAGGGGTGGCAGAGCATGGGAAGACAACATAGACATGCAAATAGTTTAAAGATTCCACAGTACTGCAAATATGTATGATATACTGTTGCTTTCAAGTGAACAAGACAAACATTTACCTTATAGCATAATCATTAGGCAGTTATTATATATGTAATTATGTTTTAGGGCAGGGGTGAGGAATTTATGGCCTCCAGGCTGTATGTTCCCCACCTGTTTTAGGGGATGAATTATTTTTCCTGTGGTTTTTTATACATACATACATACATACATACATATATATATATATATATATATATATATATATATATATATATATATATATATATATATATATATATATATATATATATATGATCTCCAGATTCATTTAATATTAGAATTCTATGTATCTAGAAATTTTTTTTCTTGTGTGCTTTGCTCATATTTTTAATGCTAGACTCATTTAAGTTTATCAGGGGAATTTTCAGACTAATGGAAATGAAAGATTATAGAATCCCTTTTTAAAATTCTTATATTTATGGGATGGTTATGGCATGGTCATGGAAGAATCCTGCCTAAAGAGAGGAACAGTGGCCAAAAAACCCTTAAAGTTCCTTCAGCCATCTGATGTTTATTATATGTTTCCCCAGTCATTAAGAATGAAAATATAGTAATATGCTGAAGTTATGTCATCTTTTTTAAACATTGTTGATCTGTTTTTACATTGTTATGTTACTAAGTTTATAGGGTTCTCTTTCTGGCTGTGCTATTAACTGTGTGACCTTGGGCAAATGGCTTAACTTTTGCAAGTCCCAGTTTCCCTTTCTATAAGATGGTGGAATTGTACTAAAATATCTTGAAAGTCCCTTCTGACTATATCTTACTTAGTCCCATTTGAGATGAGCAGCATACAAATTAGTAAAATTATTGGCCTGAATTTGATGTACATTCTTCTAGTAGTTTTTATGGGTTGAGAACAGAGAGAGATTAGTTAAGGAGAGCCTATCTGGAAATGATGCCTAGTGAATATTACTTAAAAAAATGCAAATTTTCAAGTCATTTGACATGTGTTGTCTTGTATTTCTTTGTACATGGCAGGTCTTACCTCCTTAACTAGATTGTAAATTCCTGAAGGACAGAAAATCCTAATTTTTTTAATCTTTTCGAGAGCCTAAAATAGGATTTTTTTTAACATAGTATGTATTGAAATATTTAATAATGATGATCTCTAGATATAGGCTGACTGTAATTAATTTATTTCAGGTACCATGATTGTCAGTTTTCAGACCATGACTGGCCTATACACAATAATTTTGATATTGAAGAAGTTCAGCGTGACCCAAGGGCTCTTTCTGATGTCACTGATGAAGAGGAAGTACAAGTAGATCCTCGAAAATATTTGGATGGAGATCGTGAAAAGTATCTGAAGGATCCTGCCTTTGATACCCATTTCTCTACTGAGCCTTGTTGGCAGTATCCAGATCATCATGAAAATAAGTATTGTGATCTGGAATGCAGCCACACTTGTAACTACAAAATGAGGTCGTCATCGTATCTAGATAACTTAGTTTGGAGAGAGAGTGAAGTTAACCATTACTATGAACCCAAACTTATTATAGATCTTTCTAATTGGAAAGAACAAAGCAAAGAAAAATCTGATAAGAAAGGCAAGTCAAAATGTGAAAGGAATGGATTGGTTAAAGCTCAAATAGCTCTTGAGGAGGCATCACAGCAACTGGTTGAAAAAGAAAGGGAGAAGAATCAAGGATTTGACTTTGATTCCTTTATTGCAGGAACTATTCAACTTAGTTCACAACATGAGTCTGCTGATGTTGTCGATAAATTAAATGACTTGAATAGCTCAGTGTCCCAACTAGAATTGAAAAGTTTGATATCAAAGTCAGTAAGCCGGGAAAAACAAGAAAAAGGAATGGCAAATTTGGCTCAGTTAGAAGCTTTGTACCAATCTTCTTGGGATAGCCAGTTTGTAAGTGGTGGAGACGAATGTTTTCTCATAGATCAGTTTTGTTGTGAAGTAAGAAAGGATGAACAAATTGAGAAGGAAAACACTTATACCAGTTACCTAGACAAGTTCTTTAGCAGGAAGGAAGATACTGAAATGCTAGAAACTGAGCCAGTAGAGGATGGCAAGTTTGGGGAAAGAGAAAGTGAGGAGGGTTTTCTTAACAATAGTGGGGAGTTCCTCTTTAACAAGCAGCTTGAGTCTATAGGCATCCCACAGTTTCATAGTCCAGTTGGTTCACCACTTAAATCAATACAGGCCACATTAACACCTTCTGCTATGAAATCTTCCCCCCAGATTCCCCATAAAACATACAGCAGCATTCTGAAACATCTGAACTAAAACACTCAGCAGACAGTTCTTTTTGTATTCATGAAATGTGTTTTGTCTTTTTTATTACTAGTATAAGTCATTTTTTACTTGAATCAGATGGTGTCATTTTAGTATGGATTTCATTAGTTCTTGGTTTTTAAAATCCAGAATTACTTTCTATACATGAAATAGTTTTCATTTTAAACTGGCATGTCGTTTGCACACAAAATTAAAGAATAGAGCAAAATAATGCAATGCAGGAGGAGACAAAAGAAATGCACTAAGCCAAGTAAAAACATTCTCTCAGTAAAACAGTTATCTGTTTTACAGGAAAAAAAAATCTTGCCTTGAAATTTACACAGTGAGACTGTACATAGTTGCATGAAAATATCTATTTTTTTCCTAAAACATTTTTCATTCATGAGTATTTTCAAGTTTTTCATACTGTACACATTTCTTAAAACACATGATACCAGCAGCAACTGAAAATGAATGCCGAATTTGGTACACATGTGTTATCTACCTCAAGGTAACAGAAGTATGTGGCAAAACATGTACCACCCATAGTGCTTCACAATATGCACTTCTATTTAGCCAGCGTTATTATAGTAACTTCTTAATAAGAATCATTCACTGTTTATAAGTGTTCTGGTATGCATTCTTTCTAGTGAAGTGTTAATACACCACATCTTATTTATTTTAGCAAATCAGTATATTTTCTGTATTTAATTATAGAAAGTTAACTTAGTTTTTTTTGAAATTTATTTGCAAATAAAGTTTTTCCATTTGGCACTATGGTTTGTTGCCTACCTAGCTGAATATTATAATGTCAGCTTGTTCTGAGGCTGTCCACGTACTCAATTTACTTAAGTGTTCATTTTAAGTAAAGCGCTCACTGTGTATAGGAATTTGTATTTTGGAGGTGCTTGATCTATCTACAAAGAAAAATTAGGAATTACTTTATTATAAAATGCTCCTAGAAGTCTTAATTGTGTTTATTTTTTAAAAAATTGTAATGTTAGACTTGTGTGCATGGACGTAATTAAGGTACATCATTACTGTAGGTTAAAAGTTGTATATGGTAAGACATATTTTGTTTTTACTGTATGTTTTTACTGAATGATCTATTCCCCATCCCAAAGCAAGCATGAATAAAATTAGGTTAAATGTAGCATGTGGCATCTCAGTCTCTTGAAAATTCATTTCACCTATTTTATTTTATTGAATACTGTCTGTATCTTTGGTTAACCTGTTTAAAGAAAAGGATGAATAAAACATGGCCATCAAAAAATGGTTCCTGTTTCACTACTTTAGACAAGTGATTGACTGTTTGAATGTTGCAGTGAAATATATAGCAGAATCTGTTCCAACCTAAAGGCCAAAATTTTTGAACTGATGATTTTAAATTCTTTTGATATGAAAGATTTAAAGGAAAAATGGTCTTATCTCAAGTAAAAGTTCCATGTTGACTTAAGTCAGTTTGCCTTGTCACTTAAAAAAAAATAAGGAACATTGTTAGGCTTTATTGAAATTTGTAATTTAAACTAGATCAGATGTACATACTACATAAAAACATAACACATAAAGCCTTCTGCAATGCACCTTCTTCATAATTGACAGAGTTGCTGTGCCTGAAAAGTCCATAACTTTGCAGACTCAGCCTGGTGACAAACCTCCCCAAATTTGTCCGGGGCCTGGTCCTCAGCCAGGGAATGTATAAATCTTATCACTGGGCCCACACTCTTAAGCCTTTTAAGCTTTGTGTAGGACTTGCCAGAAATTGTGGTGTTCTGATCTAACCCATGAGAAACCAGAAGTATTTTCCTGCCATGATGAGGCGAGGCACCGGTGTAGGACTGCAGTGAAGCACTATTTGAAAAAAAAATTCAGCCATGGAAATATCCTAAATATTTAGGCTTCCAATGAATCTCTTTTGAGTTGTTAACATATTGAATTATGTGTTACTGATAAATTGTAGCATAATGCAGTAAAAAGCATTGGATTTGGTATTAAGGGACCTGGGTTTAAATCTCAGCTCTGCTGCTTTACCCTCCTGAAAGAAATTATTTGAGTCTTTGTCTAGGCCTTGGTCTTCTCCCTTGTACAATGAAGGGAATGAATCTTACCTCTTAAGGATCTTTCCAGTGTTGTCTGCTCTTATAATCCCATTTACTTCTTCCTGATTTCTTTATTGCCATGAGCAATAGCATCATTCTTTTTTCCCATGTTTGCTCACCAAGGCCTCTACTACTTGTCCCTTATTCCTTTCCATCTAAGCTATATCGCTGAGTGATTCTTATCAGCTATCCTGGATTCAAATATCTCTGCTGCTGATTCTCAGATCTCATTCAGCCCTAACCTCACCTAATCTGCGAACACATCTCCAGCTGCTTATTGGACATCTCAAACTGGATGTTCTTTAGGTATCTTCAACTCAACGTGGCCAAAATCTTCCAAACTTCTTTGTTACTGTGGAAAACATCACCATCCTCGCAGTCACCCAGGCTTCCAACCTAGGTGTTAACCTTCAACTCCTCACTCTCACCTCCCTTGTCCAATTTGTTACCAAGTTCTGTTGATTTTACTTTTGCAATATTTGTTCTAGCATTCTGGTATAGACCCTCATCACCTTACACCAAGATTATTACAGTAACCTTCTGGTTGGTCTCGTGCCTCAAGTCTCTTCCCCTCTCCAAACCATCAGAAGATTCAGTTGTCAAATTCTTCTTCCTAAAGTACAGGTCTGACCATGTTCCCCACTCCTCCGTTCAGTAAATACCACTGTCCACTTATCACCTTCAAGATCAAATGTGGAGTCCTTTTCTTTAGCTTTCAAAGTCCTTCATAACCTGGCCTCCCTCTGCCTTTCCAGTCTTTATTTGTCATCCCCACCTACTCTGTGATCTAGGGACACTGGCCTTCTCACTGTTCAGTGACACTCCCAGTCTCTCCCTGTCATTTTCACTGGCTCTTGGCTGTTTCTGGAATTTTCTCTATCCTCATCTGCCTCCTGGCCTTCAAAATCCTGCCTATAAGAATCTTCCCAATGTTCTTTCCTCTGTTGATGATCTCTAATTTATGTTCATGAGCTAATTTATTTAATCTCAAATTTATCTGTATATGTCTTGCTTGTACATAGTTATTTTCATGTTCTCTTCCATTAAACTGAGTTTCTTGAGAGTTGGAACTGTCTTTTGCTTTTATATCTCTATAGATAGCACTTAGCATAGTGCCTGGCACATAGTAGACACTTAATAAATACTTGTTGACTATGTCTCCTGAGTGACTATTTCCTCCCTCTTTGAATGGCAACCACCTTTGCCAAAGATCTTATCATAAACTTTTTTGGCTCATGACTCCTTTTGACAGTCAAGTAAAGCTTATGGACCCTTCCTAAAATAATGGTTTTAAATGCATAAAATACATAGGATTATAAGGAAACAAATGATATTAAATTCTTTTTTTTTTTTTTACTGGAAAACTTTTTATTGTAGGTGGAGTGGGATAGCTGGACACAGTTTAGATGATTCCAATTTTGTTGGCAACATCTAAAGCATCGTAGTCTGGAGCAAGTCGGACATAGGCCTTCTTCTCTCCATCAGGCCGGATCAGTGTGTTGACCTTGGCCACATTGATGTCATACAGCTTCTTTACCGCCTGCTTTATCTGATGCTTGTTGGCTTTGACGTCCACAATGAAGACTAGGGTGTTGTTGTCCTCAATCTTCTTCATAGCAGACTCAGTGGTCAAGGGGAACTTAATGATGGCATAGTGATCCAGCTTGTTTCTCCGAGGGGCACTTTTCCGAGGGTATTTGGGCTGCCTTCGAAGTCTTAGTGTCTTGGGTCGCCGAAAGGTGGGGGATGTTCGGATCTTCTTCTTTTTGTGGCTGTGGACACCCTTCAACACCGCCTTCTTGGCCTTCAAGGCCTTGGACTTGGCCTCTGTCTTGGGGGGGACAACGGCTTCCTTCTTCGCCTTTGGCGCCATCTTGGGGGAAAAGCTAAGTTCTTATCAAAATACTAAAGGTTATTAGTTTGTGGATCTCCTGAAATCTATCCATGGGTCTTTTGTGGGCCTGGGGACCCCAGGTTAAGAACCACTGTTAAAGATTGTTCTCCCTGCAATCTGTCCCCATTGCAATTTAACCCATCCACACACAGCTGTCAGAAAAATCTTCCTCAAATATTATCCCCTCCCTATTGCCTAACCAAATAAAAAACTTTCACACCTCTCTCTCCACCAATGTTCTATCATCCTTCATGGCACTTCTATGCCAGTTCTGTTGAATGTATCTGATAACCTGGCTTTCTAATTCTTAGGCATGTTCCTTACCTTGAAGATGGTCAAGTGATAATTCACGAGACTTCCACCCCCAGATCTAGGGTTAAACTCTTCTAGCCTTACTAAATTCCTAGAGAAAAGAAGACCTTTTCCTTTCAGGGTCCCAGGTCTCTGGCTTTAGGTTAAATCTACTGCCTTGACCTCCAGCTCCCTGAGTGGTAGTATTAGCTAGACTGCCCACAGGAAATTTCTTAGCCTTTCTCCTACATGAGTAAGTCTGCTCCTTACTTAAGTTTTCCTGGGCTAAACCTTTGGTCTCATCCTAGAATGTGTTGGTACATGCTGACTGCTAATTTCCTCTAAGTGCTTTCCTGCCTATTTCCTTTACTTGTTCTTAAGACCTGGTGGATTTTTTTTGGCAGCTCCTTCCTTCTGAATATCACCTCGCATTCACTGTTTTGCTTTTCAACTGTATTCATAAATTTTATCTTACTAAAAATCCATCATCCTTTCACAACTTAGTCCCCTGTTATCATCACCCAACCTAATTATCCCAGCCAGAAGGTCATCCCATTCCACTAGGTTGACCACAATATCACCCTAATCACTCTATGGCCCTGGGAAGGCCCATAATAAATTTATGATGCTTAAGATCTCATATTTAAATTTCCACCTTCAGGTTTTGGCATTGTTTTGGAAAGGAGAATATTTTTCACAAAACAGTTGTAGACCCTGTGTTAGAGATGTTTCTGGTATGAAGACCAGAGTTATTTTCTGGGATGCCTTAGCAGTAAGATTTCCAGAGCAAAGCCCAATAACCCCTTGGTGATTTTGTTAGCTTGAGGGAGAGTCTTAGAGAAGATACGCCACCAGACTAGCCTCCAAAGTGCCATCATCCATCCATTGTGCTCCTGTTGCCCAAGTGGTAAGTAAAAAGTAAATGGGGAAGAATTGGAGAACATGGGGCAATGAAAGTAATTTCAGTTGGGCAACCAGGAAATGGTCTTCAGTCTTTGCCTGAAGACCTCAAGTGAGAGGAAAACCATTAGTTCTTCAGGAGGCTAATATGACTTTTGGATTGATCTATTTTAAAAGATATATTTTATTTTTAACACCTATACGTCCCTGTCTATGACTCTCTCCCTTCTCAGAGAGCCTTCCATTATAACAAAAAATGAAAGAGAAAATGGAAGTTTAGTACAATTAACTTGACCTTAGGGAAAAACTCTGACACTGTATGCAGCATTCACACCTATCATCTCCCAACTCTAAGAAAGGAGAAGCCTTCTTATGTCTCTCATTTGGAGCTAATCTTAGTCCTTATAATTATGCAACATTCAGTTTCCATTGTTTTATTGTCATTCTTCCATTTATACGGATATGGGCATTTTATATGTGTGTGTGTATGTGTGTGTGTGTGTGTGTGTGTGTGTACACTTTTTTTTCCTAGTTCATGTATTTCACTTGGCATCAATTTATTTGTCTAACTAGGTTCCTCTATATTCATCATGGTCATTGTTTCTTGAAGCACAGCAATATTACATAACATGTATCACAATTTGTTTAGCCATTCCCTGGTGGACGGGCATCTACTTTGTTTCCAGTTCTACTACAAAAAGCACTTTTCTACATATTTTTGTGGTTACTGAAGAGATAATCTGATGCAAAGGTTTATTTTTTTTCCCTGTAAATGATCACTTCTGTTATCCCTAAGATACTGATTTGCTGGTTAGAAAAGCTCTTCCAAGTTTCTGTAATCAAAATTTCCTACTTGAATCTCATAATCATTTCTCTCTCTTTATTAGTTAAGAATTCTTCCCGGGGGCATTGGCTGAGAAAGGTGCCTCACCCAATACTCTTCCAATTTTTTTTTTAATGGTATGATCTTTAATGTTTGAGTTTATTATGGTTTGTGGTGTAAGGTGTTGGTCTAAACTTAATTTCTGCCTAATAACTTTCTAGTTATTCTAACTATTCTCATCAAACAGGAAGTACTTCCCCAAGTAATTTATGTTCTTAGATTTATTGAACACTGGGTTGAGTCCAGTTGTTCCTGATCCTTCTTTATCTAGTCTGTTTTACTTTGCAGTTTTAAAAATCAGTACCAAATAGTTTTTATAACGATAATGTAATATAATATATAACTATAATCCCTTGAGGTTCTACATCTTTTGTTCCTCTAAAGGAAATTTATTGTTTTCTCTACTTGTATAAAGTATCCCCTTGGTAGTTTGGTATTCATATCGATTTAGGCAATATCATTTTTATTACATCAAAACATCCCAGCTGTGAGTAGTAAATATCCCTTCAGTTATTTGATCTTAATTTTTTAAAGTAACTTGTTGTAATTGTGTTTATGCAAGTCTTAAGTATGCTTTGGTTATTTAATGGGATTTCCCTTTATATTATTTACTCCCGGGTTTTGTATTGCTCTACAGAAATGCTGTTGACATCTGTGGATTTATTTTGTATCCTACTTTGCTGAAAGAATTGTCTCAATCAGTTTCTTTGCTGATTCTCTAGTATATTCTCAGTAAACCAACCAGTGGTAATAGTTTTGTTTCCTCTTTGCCTATATTTATGCCTTTAATTTCTTTCTCTTGATTTCTTGCTATTGCTGTCATTTCGATAATGAAGTCAAAGAGTAGGGGGAATAGGTCTAATTACTAGCAAATTTTTCTTTATATTGAGCTTCAAGTTGTCCCTGCATATTCCACTTGTTACTTGTGGTGTTGTTCTCTGTTGCCAAACAGAACAAACTTAATTCTTTTTCCAGTTGTCCTCCTTTCATATATTTGAAAATTGCTATCATGTTTCCCCTGAGTCTTCTCCAGTCTAAACTTTCCTGGGGTCCATACCTGTCTGATTGTCCTCTTGTGGATGCTCCCTTTTATACCAATTTCCTTAAAGTATTTTCGGAATCGTACACATTACTCTAGGTGTGGAGTATATATTCCACTACTATAATATTTATAAAATACTACAGGCAACTAGGTGGCACCTGTGCCTGGAGTCAGGAAGAGCTGAGTTCAAATCTGGCTTCAGACACTTACTGGCTATGTGACCCTGGCCAAGTCACTGAACCTTTGCCTCTGTTTCCAGATCTGTAAAGTGGGGATGATAATCACAGTGCTTGTGTCTCAGGATTGCTGTGAGGGTCAAATGAGATAATGTTTGTAATGCATTTGGTATAGTCCCTGACACATAGTAGACACTATAAATGTTAATTATCATCACTCACTATAATTTGGCCAGGATAGATTATAATTGAACTGTCACCTCCTTTAAACTGCAAGCTATGCTTTTTTTTATCTTTTTTTTTTTGAGGGGGAAGGCAGGGCAATTGGGGTTAAGTGACTTGCCCAAGGTCACACAGCTAGTAGGTGTGTCACGTGTCTGAGGCTGGATTTGAACTCAGGTCCTCCTGATTCCCGGGCCGGTGCTCTGCTCACTGCTCTGCCTAGCTGCCTCCGAGCTATGCTTCTTAATGCAATCTAAGATCTCATTAGCTTTCTCAGCTACTGCCTCACACACAAGGTTAACCTTGGTGACTCATTTTCAGATACGCTATTGCCTAACCATGTTTTTTCTGTCTCGCATGCCTGCAAGTTTGATTTTTTTTAACCCAAGTGTAAAACTCAAAACTTTTTCTTACTGTTGTATCCTTATAGTCTTTCTGTCTTGATAGATCTTTTGGTCTGTCATCCAAAGTGTTATCATCTGAATTTTCCACGAAGGGTCTCAGGTTCCCATCTGGTAACGAATGAACACGATCAACAAAGGCTGTAAGAACATTACTTAGGATCCGTGATAGAAAGAGAAAGGACAGACGGCGGTCGTGGTCTGAGGTCGTATGATGGTCTCCCAATTTCTCTGTTGATCTCTCACAGACATTCATCCTGGATCCCAGTGGGAGCCCTTAGGAATGGTGAGGAATGGAAACAGCTCTCTGCTTACACACACACACACACACACACACACACACACACACACACACACACACACACACACACACACACACACACCACTGTAGTTACTTTTATGGCCAAATGCTATATGACACTCCAGCCCCAGAGTCACTTGTTCAGCCATTCAGTCACGTCCAACTCTATGTGACCTCATGGACCATAGCACACCAATGCTGTCCATGGGGTTTTCTTGGCAAAAATACTGGAGTAATTTGCCATTTCCTTCTCCGCTGAATTAGGGCAAACAGATTAAGTGACAGCTAGTAAGTGTCCCTGGCTAGATTTGAATTCAAGTCATCTTGACTCTAGGCCCAGCTTTCTATCCATTGAGCCTGCTAGCTACTAGTCACTTGGGCAGTTGTCAAAACAAAATTAGGGATTTGGAGCTCCATATCTCTGGACACTCCCCCTCCCCTACTTTACAATCATTCTTTTCTGAACTTCTCATCCTCCCTCCTTTCAGGCTTGTTTTCCTGCCACATAGTTAATTTTTTACTATATCCACCACTGTTATTTGAGTTTTATATACGGCAATTGGGACTTAAATGAGTCACCCCAGGACCTGTCTAAAGTCCACTACACCTTTACTCCAGATTTGTATTGTTTGCATATTTGGTTAGCACGCTATCTATGCTATTATATCACTGATAAAAATATTAAGTAGCACAGGACCAAGTATATATCCCTAAAGCACTAGATTGCAGACCTGTCAAGATGACATTAAACCATTAAATACTGGTTACTGTTTAGGTTCTCCATACCTCCTTCAATTCATTTTGAATTCATCTTGTTTAGTTGTTTTCAGTCTTATCTGACTCTTTGTGACCTGATTTAGGGTTTTCTTGGCAAAGATGTTGGAGTGATTTGCCATTTCCTTGTCCAGCTCATTTTACAGACGAAGAAACTGGGACAGTGTTAAGTGACTTGCTGAGGGTCACATTGCTAGGAAGTGTCTGAGGCCAGATTTGAACTCAGGAAGATGTCTTCCTAACTTCAGGCCAGGCACTGTATTCACTGTGCCACCTAGCTGCCTCCGAATTCATCTTTTCACTTTTTTTTTTTTACAAGAAAAACATGAGAAACTTTATTAAATGTTTTGCAGTTTGGCAGAAACTAGGTATAGACCAACATATTACACTGTGTGCCAAGACAAAATCAAAATGGGTACATGATTTAAACATAAAGGGTGACATCATAAGCAAATTGGGAAAATGTTACCTGTCAGATGTTTGGTCATAAATTTTTCCCTTATCCATACAAGAGATAGAGAAAATCATGGGAAATATAGTGGATAATTTTGATTGCAACAAATTAAAAGGTTTTTGCAGAAACAAAACTAATGCAGCCAAGATTAGAAGGAAAGCAGGAAACTAAGGAACAATTTTTACAGCAAGTTTCTCTGATAAAAGCCTCATTTCTCAAATATGTAGAGAACTCAACCAATTTACAAAAATAAGCCATTCCCCAATCGATAAATGGTTAGTGGATATGAATGGGTAGTTTTCAGAAGAAGAAATCAAAGCTATCTATAGTCATATGAAAAAATGCTCTAAATCATTATTGATTAGAAAAATTCAAATTAAAACAATTCTGAGGTACCACCTCACATCTATCAGATTGGCTAATATGACATAAAAGAAAAATGACATACTGGAGGAGATGTAGAAAAACTGGGACACTAATGTACTGTTGGTCAAATTGTGAACTGGTCCAAATATTCTGGAGAACAGTTTGGAGCTATGTCTAAAGGTCTATAAAATTGTACATACCCTTTGATCCAGCAATACTACAACTAGGTCTGTATCCCAAAGAGATCAAAGAAAAAGAAAAAGGACCTATATTTACAAAAATATTTATAGCAGCTGTTTTTGTGTTGGTAAAGAACTGGAAATTGAGAGGATGCCTATTATTTGGGGAATGGCTGAGTGAATTGTGGTGTCTGAGGAGTATACGTGCTGAGACAAACTCAGGAACTACATGAACATAATTATAAAATGTTTTTATACCAATAAAGTCAAACTTAAATAATTGGAAAAATATTAATTTTTCATGGGTGAGTAGAGTCAATGTAAAAATCATTCTACCTAAGCTAATCTACATATTGAGTGCCATCCACAATTAAATTACCAAAAATTATTTTATTCGGCTAGAAAAAGTAATACTCATTTGGAAGAACAAAAGGTCAAGAACATAAAAGGAATTAATGAAAAAAAATGTAAAGGAAAGAGGTTTAGCAATACCAGATCATAAGCTCTGTTAAAAGGCAATAATTATCAAAACTATCTGGTACTGGATAAGAAGTAGAAAGGTGGATCAGTGGAACAGAGCAGACATGCAACACACAGTAGTAAATGATTATAGTTATCTTGTGTTTGACAAATGTAAAGATTTAAGCTTTTGGAATAAGAATTCACTATTTGGTAAAAATTATTGAGAAAATTAAGTCTGGCAGAAATTGGGTATAGACCAATTGACTTACACCATTTACCAAGATAAGTTCAAAATGTGGATACATGGCCTAGATATAAAGGGGGATAGCATAAGTAAATTAAAAGAGCATAGAACATATTACCTATTAGACTTACAGAGACGAGAAGAATTTGTGAATAGACAAGAGATAGCATTATGAGTGTAAAATAGATAATTTTGATTACATTAAATTAAAAAGGTTTCGTACAAATAAAACCAAGATAGCCAATTTTAGAAGGAAAGCAGACAATCGGAAAATTTTTATAGACAGTTTCTCAGATAAAGGTCTCATATCTCAAATATATAGAGAACTTGGTCAAATTAGTAAGAATATGAGTAATTCTCCTATTGACAAATAAATGGTCAAAGAATATGAACAAACAGTTTTTGGATGAAGACATCAAAGCTATATATGGTTATATGAAAATGCTCTAAATAATTATTGATTAGAGAAATGCAAATGAAAACAACTTTGAGATATTGCCTTACACTTATCAGTTTGGCTAAAATGGTAGAAGGGAATGATCACAATGTTAGAGGGGATGTGGAAAAATTGGGACACTAATACACTGTTGGTGGAATTGTGAACTGATCCAACCATTTTGGAGAGCAATATAAAATTATGCCCTAAGAGTAATAAAACTGTATATACTCTTTGACCTAGCAATACTACTATTAGATCTGTTTCCCAAGGTGATCAGGGGAAAAGAAAAAAAACCTATATGTTCTAAAATATTTATGGCAGTTCTCTTTGTGGTGTCAAAGAACCAGAAATCGAGGAAGTACTCATCAGTTGGGGAATGGTTATTGTGATATATGATTATGATGGAAACTACTGTGCTGTAAAAAATTATGAGGAGGTTGATGTTAGAAAAATGAAATAAGAGTGAAATGAGCAGAAACAAGAATGGAATATTAATAGCAATATTGTTAGAAGAATAATCAAAAAAATTTTAAAAGAATGTTATACATAAATAATAAATTTAAAGAATTGAAAATGCTGTATGATGCTGGGCAAGTCACTTAACCTCTCTGGGTCTCAGTTTCCTCATCTGTAAAATGAGGCAGTTAAACTAGATGCTCTGAGGTCCTTTTCAGCTCTATATTCATAAATTCTTCAATCCTAGTAAATTGCCTAGAGCAGTCCTTCAGTAATGGCCCTGTATATCACAGCCAGTGAGTGTGTCAGCGGTGTAACCTGACCTCAGCTCTTCCTGGTTCCAAGGTTGGTTCTTTATATACTAGGCCAGGGATGGGGAACCTGCAGCCTCTAGGCCACATGTAGCCCTCTAGGTCCTCAAGTGTGGCCTTTTGACCGAATCCAAGCTTCACAGAACAAATCCCCTTAATAAAAGGATTTGTTCTGTAAAAATTGGACTCAGTCAAAAGGCTGCATCCAAGGACCTGGAAGGTCACATATGGCCTCTAGGCCCCAGGTTCCCCACTCTTGCATTAGGCAATACTGTTTCTCACTAACCTTAAAGCCCAGTATAAATGTACGCAGAATGTCATATATAGAGTAGCAGCCATCTTTCACACAATGACACTTTTTGAATTGTAGCCATCTCATGAGAGAAAGAACAAATGAAGTACTTTAAAATAAGCTACATAAATATATCTCCTTTGGATATCCAATCCAGATATTTTATAGTTTCTTTTAATGAATAAAAGTACTTATTAAGCACTTTCTACGTGCAGAACACTGTATTAAGTGCTAAGGATACAAAATAAAAAAGCAAGACAATCCCTCTTCTCCAGGAGCTGACATTTTAATAGAGGAGGTGTGGGGAAGGTTTCAGATATAAGTCAGATGGGAGGGGCCCATGTTTCTTAGGATGCAGTGGTAAATCAGATGGTAATAATGCTTCTTTAATGTCATTTCCTTGGAGAAAACAACCCATCAGGACTTTGGTGACAAGAACTTTATTTTGGGCTCTTCAACAGACATGGCCATAGCACCTGTAAGAGCAGTTGCCAGGTTGCATCTCCACAGGGGTTACCTCCCAGATTAATGATTATGCACACTGGTCTGGAAGCATGGCTATTCCAATGGCTCTTAGATTCAGGGTCCTGGGATGTCTCCATCAGAGTCTGAAAGCAGATGGTTGTCCAGATGGTGGTGGGTTGACTTGAATGTTGCCTGTCACCTGTCTCTCCTTCAAGATGCCTTTGTGATTTAGCTAGACTGGCTCGACTGCCTTGTGGGTGGCAATTGATCAGCAGTTGGTGGAGATGGCAGGTCCCTTCTCTACAGAGCTGCCTCCTCAAATGATAGCTGAGAAGGCTAGACTGGAAGCAAGACCTGTGTTTTGGGAAGTGCTCCCTCTCCAATGACTCCCATTGCTATCTCAGGCTCCCTGCCAGGTGCTGGCAGTTAGTTGGTCAGTATTGGTGATGAGGAAGGTGGGCCCTTTCTCCATAATGATTTCTCTCCCAGTGGTGGCTGCAGTTCCTCTTGTAATGAGCCTCAATGAGAATTCACATTTTTCTTAATTTTATACTTCCTTTTCCCAAATGCTTCTTTGTTAGATTAGTTCTTTCAGGGTGCTAGGGTGTCACCAAGGGGACCTAAGATTAGAACAAGATTAGCAACACTGACAAAACACATTAGTACTAGTTATGTACAATGAACTGCCAATGATTGGGGTATACATTAAATTTCCTAAGAAATACTGCTTTAAAAATATTTTTTGAGAGGGAGGTAGAAATGACTAATTCTAAGTTACAGGAACATTCTAGCCATTGCCCAGCTGTCAGGCTCCTGGGATGATCTGTGCTGTTAGACTTGTCATGTCTATCAATGTGTTAATGAACCAACCACATTATGTAACAAAGCGTTTGGAAATGGGCTGAATCATAGATGTGATGCTGAATTTGAAACCTAAATTACTCCATCCGTAAGTCACATCTGCTTCACTGTTGCTTTGCTCCACCTATAACGTCCCTCATGGTAAATAGCTTCTCAGGAGAATGACTTTTAGTTCATCTGATGAACCTCAAAGAGGTCATTTGCTTGGTGAAGAGAAAATACGTGAACCTCTGATGGGCAGCTCTTCTGCATTTGCTATTGCTCCAGAAAGAGCAACTGGAAGAAAAGCCAAATCCATCATTTTCATTGACTGTAGTCAAGGCAGATTATGAGAGACAAGCCAAAAATAAGAATTAATGGAAAACTCTTTTACGAGTGGAAGAAGTATTATACTATCTTATATTCAAGGAATGCTGCTTGAAGAATCTGAGATACATTGCTAAGCTCCAAAAACTCATTGTTACCCTGTGACCCAGTAGTTCCATTATTGGGACTTAACTTCAAAAGATCCATTGCTTTATTGTCATGGGCATTTCCTCAACTAAAACAGGTTGCAATTCCTCATACCTGAGTAGATAGTTTTATGAATTGCTGTGGCTGAAAAAAAGATCACTGCCTGGTCCAAAGGACCGGTCAACAACAAAAAACAGTTATTCAGTACTAATTAGGTGACAGAAACTGTACTAAATTCTGTAGATACAAAGAAATGCGAAAACAGTTTCTGTCCTCAAGCAACTCACGTTCTAATGAGGGAATATATATCTTATATAAATTGGAGGTAATCACAGAGGGAAGGCATTAGCATTAAGGGGGAAGCAGGAAAAGGTTCTTGAAAAAGGTGGGATTGTGCACAGCAGAGAACAAAAGAAAACTTAGAAGGAAGCAAAGATGGACAGCTCTGAACACAACATGTGGTATTTATTATATAGACTTTCTTGAAATGCAAATTTAGTGTTGTATATTTTGAATCCTCTCCTAAGTTCTGCTGTACACATGCCACTGCTTTTCTCTTTTCTTATTTTTTATTTGAACATTAGGGTCGTTGAATGGGGGTGACATAGTGAGACTTGTGCTTTAGGAAGATCACTTTGGTAGTTGAGTGGAGAATGGGCAGAGTAGACAGAGCACATAACTCAGGAAAAGCAACCAGAAGGCAATAGGCCAGGATTGAGATTGTGAGGGCCTGCAGGTGGTAACAAAGTCAGACGAGAATAGAGGACATGACGAGCCTCTCCAAGTTTTGCTTGGCTGGTCCTCAGAATGATTTGTTCACTGCTGGATCCATCATGTCAAGCTGGTGCAGCTTGACAGGACTTGTTAGTGCTTAGACTTCATTGGCATAGCATTTGAGAACACAGAATCACCTCCATACCATGATGAAGCATCATTGTAGGGTGTTGTGAATAGAAATTATTTCATTATTATTCTTTGTATTCCTAGTGCCTAGCAAGGTGTTTAACACATAGGAGGCATTTAACTTCTAGTAACAGCAGCACAGCATTTGACAAACTCAGGGATGCCAACTCTTGGCTAAGGATTCACTATTTGGGGAAAAACTGCTGGAAAACTGGAAAGAAGTCTGGCAAAAATTAGGTTTAGACCAACTTCTTATACCATATACCACAATAAACTCCAAATGGATACATGACCTAAATATAAAGGCTCCTATCATAAAAAATTAAAGGGGATAATGATAATTTTCACAACTATAGACAGGGTTGATAGGGTGAGTGTGTTTTGATCACACAAAAGATAATGGTGATCATAAAAAGATAAAATGGACAATTTTTATTCTAATAAAATTGAAAAGTTTTTTGCACAAAGATAATCAAATGTTGTAAGGATTAGAAGGGAAATAGCTTATTGGAAAAAGTTTGCAGCAAATTTATTTGATACAAATCTGATATATAAGATATAAAAGGAATTAATATAAATATATAAGAACAAGAGTGGTAAATGATCAAAGTGATATAAACAGGTAGTTTTCAAAAGAAGATATATAAGCCACCACACACATGAAATACTTCAAATTACTAAGAGAAATTCAAATGAAAACATCTTTGATGTTCTACTTCACACCCATAAGATTAGCAAAAATGACCAAAAAAAGAAAATAACAGTTGTTGTAAAGGTGGAAAGGCACACTAATATTTTGCTGAAGCTGTTAAACTAATTCTGGAAAGAATTTACAATCAAATTTTAAAAGTCACTAAATTGAGGGTACTCTTTAACTTAATGACCATTACTAGGCATATAGCTTCAGTGAGGTCAAAGACAGAGTCAAAGATTCTATATATACAAAAATGTAAATAACCAGGGAGAGCTTTTTACTTTGGTGGGGAAAGTTGGAAGGTGCTGCAGAAAAAAAAGAAGAAAATTTTAAAAAAATCTAAGTGAAAACACACATAAAAGAGCAGAAGGAAGTTTGGAAGGAGACAGAAGAAAGGTGGGCAATGTTGGTACGACTGTGTTAAATTTAACATACATTAAAAAAAAACTCAAGCCACATGCAACCAAAGTTTATGCATTCATAAACAATCCTCTTTCTTTGTCATTTACATAATAATCCCTTACCTCTGCCAAGAAGTGGAGGTAGAAGTATGTTTTCCTATCACTTCTTTGAGGTCAGGTTTGCTTGTCCTCATTTTAAAGCATTTAGTTTATATTTTTTTTTGTATTTTTTTCCACTTCTATAAACTCACCATTAATCATATTCATGGCATTATTTTTAGGTCGCAGATTATTCTCCTTGGAATAGAGAATCAAAAGAAAAAAAGAGTTGTTTCTTCTCTCCACTACCAGTTTCTGTCATATTCACCCTGAACAATGGTACTCTCCCTCGGCATAGTGGATAGAACATTGGACTTGATGTTGGGAAAAGGAGTCCAAATCCTGCTTCAGACATTCACTAGCCATGTGACCTTAGGCAAATCATTAACCTCTGCCTCAGTTTCCTCAACTGTAAAATGGTGGAGATAACCACAGCACTTACCACACATGCTTGTTTGTGAGGATTAAAAATGTGAAGTATTTTTTCCTTCTTTTTTGGTTTCGTTTCTTTTTTCTCATGATTCATTCCATTGGTTATAATTCTTCTTTACAACTGGACTATTATGTAAATGAGTTCAATGTGAAGGTAAATATAGAAGAACCTACATTGGATTACATGCCTTCTTGCGGGGGAGGGGAGAAGAGAGGAGAGAGAAAATTTGGAACCCCAAAACTTGTGGAACTGAGTGTTATAAACTAAAAATAAAAAATGAATTCATTAAAAAATGTTTCAAAATAAAAAAAAGTGAGGTATTTTGCAAACTTTAAAGTTATATAGAAATGTTAGCTATTATTATTATTAACTTAGCTAAAAGAAAAGCCCCTTTTGTTATCCTAAACTTTCTTCAATAGTATCTCCTCATTTGGAAATTTTTTCCTCCAGGCACCATATTTATAGGCCTCAGTGCCATGCTTTTACATCCATCCTCTATCCATTCATTCTCTTGCTTCTATCTTTTGTATATATTTTTAAATTTGTGAAGTTCTCTAGGGTTTCGCCTTGATCTTTAGACAATTCCACCTTTTCTTCCTCCTCAGTGTAATTTCTCTGTCATCAGAATTTTATTCACATGAGTCTTCTGTTCCTCCTGGGCTTATTCTCTTTGTAGAATTATAGGTCATGGGATACTACCCATCCTGAAATAATCTTTCCCAGACTCTAGGGTGCATGTTAGATCATGCCTGGTATTTCTGCTGATTGCCTTCTGGGATTCCTACCTAGCTCATAATTGTAAGTAATTGAAGCTATGTAGATCTCAGGAGAAGGGCTCATAAGGATTCTGGAAGGTAACTTAGAGGAAATCTTGTTCACCCCCACCCCCTTTTTTTAAACTGATAAACTGAAACCCAGAGAGGTTAAGTGATTTACTGAAAGCTACTAATTGTCAGGTTGAAATTTTCCAAAAGTTCCATCATGAGTTCTATTTTACTAACAACTTTTTTATTTCTCTCTGTGGCTTACTAAGTTGAACTGTGTGTTTGCAAAGGGTTCTGACAGTCATACATATAATGAAATTCCTACTTTTTTCTGGAGAGAAGCAACCTGAGAGAAGAAATCTGTGTACCCTGGTCCTTCAGAGCACGTCAGATTAAGTGACTGAATCAAGGTTACATAGTTAATACTTGATGAAACTCTAAATCTAGTGGGCTTTTTTTTTTTTTCAAACCACCTCAAGCTATTTCCCCCTCATTTCACCTCCTCTCTTTCTAACAATATTCTATTTATCCTTCAAAGACCAGTTTGTCTACCCTATCTGGTCCAACATACACACTGATTTCTCCTTTCTCTAAATTCCAGAAAGACTTTGCTGTGTGGCTAAAAATGTAGCATTTAGGGCTGGGTGGGTGATTGGGCATAGTTCTATAGAGGGGTACTGTGGGGTAGTGGATAGAAAACCAGGCTCAGAACCAGGAGAACCTGGGTTGAAGTCCTACCTTTGACACATACTGGCTGTATGACCTTGGAAAAGTCATTTAATCTTATAGTGCCCTGGAAAGTTCTCTGAGACTGCAAAAGTTTCAGAGAAGGTGCCAACCTGCATTAGTGTAGTTTCTCCATCCAGGAGTTTCTTTTGCTAATAAAATCACAAGTCCTAACCCTATCCGTAGCCTATTGTTCTGTAACTGTCTCATGTGCCTTTCTCTCCAGTTAGATTTTAGGCTCCCAGTGGTGAGGGACCACACACATCTTATCCTTCTAGACACCCCAGACGATGCTTATGCAAGTTGTAGACCCTTGGCAAATCTTGTGCTGTTAGTGACACACAACTTTACCTATTAATGGAAAGAGTAACATAGTCTAAGTACTTTGTTTGCAAAGGTCCTTAGCCTGTGTTGTTGGAGTGAGCTTTGTAGTTATGGAGAAAAATTTTTAGCACGGACAGAGCGACTCTGTAGGACAAACCAAATTATAATTCTCTTCTAAAACGACAGCATTGTTCTCGTCAGACCTTGAGGAGAGGCTGCCCCCTTGTGGAATAGCTAAATGTTGGTCATTTTAAAAATGTTTCTGAGACATTCCTTTGACATCACAGCAGTCAAAAATCTTTCCTCGCTATCTCTTCTTTTTTTTTTCTTTCAGATTATATATCTCTAGCATCCCACATTCTCTGTGCTGTTTATTTCAACAACTGAAATGTTAATGTAATTAATTACTAAGTGAGTAGCCCAATGGGACAAGTCTTTAGTACAGTGCAAAGAAAACTGACTTTTAAGTCTGAGGACCCTGATGAATTATGGAGTCCTACCTGAGTCCGACAATTACCACCTGTGTGACCTTGAGGTAAGCCACTTAACCTCACCCAGTCTCAGTTTCCTCAGTGAAGGAGTTGGCTTCTGGGGTACTTCCAGGTCTAATCTATGATGACCTAATTGAAGGTTTTTAAATTATCTCTTTGTATCTTCATGTTCTTGTTCAAGGAATGAACCCCAATTCCCTTAAAAACCATACTTTGGTGACACTCAGAGAATTTTCTGTTTGCCCTACAAAGATCATAGAAGCAAGAGGATTGTCCGACTTTTTCAACCAGTGGCTGGCTTTGGCAAGAACAAAAGATCCAGAAAACAAATTAGTCCTTATAGCCTCTCTGGCCACCTTCAGGAAGACCTTCACCGTATTAATGGGAAGTCCCTTTTTGATGAGGCCACACAATGGATTTATTTCAATTCAGCAGTAAAAACCCTACATTCTGGCAGGCAATTCATCCCCGGCTTCAAAGGATCCAACTTCCACCCTTCTCAGCAAAGTTGACGATGGCTCCACTTTTATTAAAAGGGTGTTGAGAGATCTGTAAAGAAACAGTTTGAAAGGAATTAGCCCAGACCACTTGAGCATAGTTAAGTAAAAGAACCATGGAAGAAAACAATCAGATGACCCCTTTGTTATTTGACCCAGTAAAGATCCTATTGCTGGCAGCTCATCCCTCAAAGGGAACTCCTGTTTTCACCCTAACTGTCCAACTAGTAACTTGTTTGGGACTAATTCACCAAATAGTTTACCTTCCCCGACGGCTCCTTTTGAAAATAGAGAGTTTGCTGCACTTCCCAAGACAAGGACTTGAACATTGCTCATCGGCAAAGACGAGATTGAGTGCAGTGGTAATAAGAGGATCTACTTCACAGGGTTGTTCTGAAGACCCATTGAGAGAATATATGGGAAGCACTTTGCAAATTTCAAAGCATGATGATGATGATGATGACGATGATGATGATGTCCTAACCTGATGCCTCACCCTAGCATGGAAATAAATGAGCTGGCTTTTTCAAAAGCCATGCCAAAAGAATGTAAGCTCTAGTCAGCTCTACCGAGCTAGAATACTTGGCTGGGTTGAGGGGCAGCCTAGCCAAGTATGGTGGAAAGAATCTTGGAATTCAGGTCAGGAAACCTGATCTGAGTTCTGTCTCTGATTCTTACTAGCCTTGGCCAAGTCATTTAACTTCTGAGCCAGCTCTCTCGTCTGTAAAATGGAAGGATGATATTTAAACTACCTACCTTACAAGACTGTTATGAAAAATTGTTTTGTATGTGCACATTTCTATAGTACTTTTGCCTTAATGCAGGCTCAGGAAGGTGTAGAAAATCTGGAGTCCAGTACAAAGCAACATGGAGCACACAAGGCAGTAAAACTAGCCTTAAGGGGATGTACTTAGAATATGAGGGAACATCCTTACACTGTGAAGAACAATCAGTGAGACTGGTGAAAACAGGTTAGTTTGGTTGGGCTTCCAAAGTGGAGTTAGGTGCGCTTCATTGGGGCCCTAGGGTGAATGGGGCACTCTGAACCTGTAAAATCCTGTGGGTTTCTATAGTGTTCTTATGTGGATTTAGCAGGACCAGGCAATAGGGGAAGGAAGTGAGGAGTCTGGATCTGGAGATCCGTGCTGATTCATGCTATTGGCGGGGGAAGAGGCAAAACACTTCCTGGAGACTTCTTCAGGCTGAGGAGGCTGTTCCTGGGGTCATCATAATTTTTAAGTTGTTATTGTCATGCTGGCTGGGGGAGAGGTAAGTGGTTAGGCAAGGCTCACATTCTGGAAAAAGGCACTATTATTACAGATTAGACAACTGAATTCTTTCACCTACAGAAAGTTAATGAATGTCCTAAGTCAGACATTAGTGATTCCTTGAGCTGTCTGGATCCTTCTCTTCCTTGGGAGAACCCAGTGAGGAAGGAGGTGACCCATAGCCTCACACCTGACTGTAGGTAAGCAGGGAAAATTTCATCAGAGGCTGCACCTAGGGAATTTAAAAAAATTTTTTTTAAAAGATAAACATTTGCTGAATATTTAATCATAAAGGATATATCTTTGTTCACCATACTAAAAGATAAAACTTAATTTAAAAAATTTAGCAATATTTATTTATGGAACAGTGATGACTGCTGCTGGATGTGTGTGTGTGTGTGTGTGTGTGTGTGATGGTGAAGCCCTCTCATTTGGAATCTGGATCTCGGCCTTTCTGTGAGTAGAGTGGGATGAATGGGGGTGGGGACTTTTCACCGTGGCTCAGGGTTTCTGATTGTCAGCTAGGCCTAAGTTTTGAGATACTACCTGTAGGAATCCGAAACTTAGAGCAGCCTGAACCCCACCCCAGCACAAGCCTCGCCAGATAAGAATAAAAGTGTTTTTAAGACTTGGCATTGGCTAAATTGTACCTGGGGTAGTAGATTTCCACGTTTAGATTGTGAGCCTGAACTCCATCAATGAGAATAAAAGGTCAGTGGTGGTGGGGTGGGGGTTGTTTGCATCAGGGTATAAACCTAAGTTCTACCCTCTGAGCACCACCTTTCCTTACTGATTATCAGTTCAGGGACCACCTTTTCCCCCCGCAGGATCGTGATAAAATTCATTCCTACTTTCTACTTGAGAAGCCTCTGAGTTTAATTTTGGGTGAGGTTGCTGTCCCACACATGTGTGTGTATATAGGGATGCTCTTCCCTTTCTTTTCCATGAAGGTACCCCTCTGCTCTGGACTCAAGAACTTATAGATTGAGTTCAGGCCTGGGGGAGCCTAACCAGTTAACAGAACGGTCAGGTTCTTTAGTTTTGTTGTGTTGGAGTCTTTATATCTCCCCTGAAGTCCTTGGAAAATTATAAGAAGGTTAATTTTGGTCCATATTTAGCGTGTTTTTCCAAAAGGGCAGAGAGGAAGGGGAAAGGTATTCAGTGTACAATGTAGATCACTCATAGGGCAGCTATTTATTTTCTCCATACAGAAAAATGCTAAACACAAAATACTCATAACCCTGAATTGACAGAAAAACAGCAGCAGTAGTAATTTATAACTATTGCTCCACTCCTAGGAGGATGGCACTTAAATTATGAGACATGAGGCAGTTTGTGAGACTGCTGAACAGGCATTTTACATTTCATCTCAACTCTGTACTGTCTCAACAATTCCCTCCATGTCCATGTCTTCTGACAAGCCAGGGCAGGGCTTGTGCTCATCCTCCTGTCAGAAGTTGTCTTTTCCTCTAAGTTCTAGAGTAGATGTAGAGAGGGTACCTCCTCTAGACTGAGGACCCAGGATCTCCAGACCTCTTCAACTCACAAGATGGCCTCCAAGGTTAGAAAAAAGCCATCTCGGGACTGGTGCTTGGTCAGTGATGATCAGACAAAGCAAGCAAACAAAGAAACCCAAACCATAAAGCAGAAGGGGCAGCTAGGGCTCTATGGTCCAGTCTCAGGCTTTCCCAGGCAGGACATGTGCTTTGACAGTCACATCCTCATAGCCACCATGCAGCCAGGATGGGGTAAGGGCACAAGACCCCTCCTAAAATGCTCCAGGGAAAGATTCTGATAGGAGGAGAAGAAAGTAGAAGAGGGTGAGTCACTTCCTTTTAAAGATGAATTAAGTCAGTGTCTCTTCCTGTAAAATGGCCAGAAAAGGATTGGTTGGTCATTTCAAAACATGAGTCCTTGGGGCAGCTAGGTGGTGCAGTGAATAGAGCACCGGCCCTGGAGTCAGGAGGACCTGAGTTCAAATCCAGCCTCAGACACTTGACACACTCACTTGCTGTGTGACCTTGGGCAAGTCACTTAACCCCAATTGCCCAGCCTTCCCCCCTCCAAAAAAAAAAAGGAGAAAACATGAGTCCTTTGGCATTGTGCTACTCTTGTCCATGAGTCTCTGAAAGTTCCTGGGGGAAGCTCAAGTACATGCTCACTGGAATAGCCGCCATAGACTAGTTCCCACTGTAGAAGGCCAGGGCTGACTCAGACCAGTTTGATAGTTCACAGTCGAAATTGGAATGAAATGAGACGCACATAGATATAAAAGTTTATAAAAGGATATTTACTTAGAGCAGGGATAGAATAATCAGAGAGGATACCACATTGATTCAATTGGGGATAGTTTCCCTAACTTTGTGTTAGTCATGCTGGTTTTCCAGTCAAGAAGCCTGAGGCTAGAGCAGGATACTCTTCAGCTCTGGCTTTTTTTTTTTTTTTGTATTTAGTCAGCCAGGAAGCTATATCAAGGGCCAAAGTCTTAGTTTCCTGAGCCAATTAAGTCTTGGGGATAGTTTCAATGATTTTTAAAGGAAATGCTGGCCCAGCATATGTGTCAGGAGTCTCCTACCACAATCATGTGTGCTCCAAGGAGTGCATGCTCCATTACAATTAAAAAATGCAAACTTTGCAAAGGGCTCCTTTAAATCAAACTCTTCCTTTAATGCTAAAGTACAAAACAATATTTTCAGCCTTATCTTCTTGACTAAAAAAGCATCTTTCCAACAGGACCATTTTCCCCAATCCTGTAGTTTGTCATTAAAGCCTAGTGGTAGAATTTAAGGACTGATGGTATCCTTTAAAAATTTAAAATTTTAACTTTTTTGCCTTTCTTTTCCATACCAACCAGAGCACCAGGACCATATATTACAAGCAGAGTCCTGAAAAACAAAGTGGTAGGAAGAATCAAAGAGGAAGAAAATGTCTAGTTGATTTTTTTTCCTGATCTGTCTATAGCTGGCTGGAGTTGCCAGGCAGAAGCAGGAACCTCCTAGGAGTAGAAAGAAGGAGTGCACATAACTTGTCTGACTCTAGCAGGGATTGGGCTTTACTAAGCAGAAGTATCCCTGAGCAGACAAGACAGATTCCCAGAGTCTGGAAGAGGATCATAGGGGAGCCTTAGACTACATGGTGACCAGATCACTAGAAGGGAATGAGTTCTTCCTGCACAGAATTGGTAGAGGGGAAATTAAGAAAGTAGCAGGAGCTGTAGTAATGACTGTAGCAACTGGGGGGAGGTGCAGGGATGGTGTCCCTAGAAACTGAGAAAGTCACTCCCATCCTCACCTCCACAGTGAACTCTAGAAACAGGAAGCCAAAAGGAAGGAACTCATGGCCAGTCTCCTATAAAAAGACGGAATAGACACACCCTTGGCAACTGTTTTAAAAAAAAACAAACCAAAACTAAAAAATCTCAAAGAATGTTAATACTAGAAGATATTTCAGAGATCATCTAATTTAATCTTATCTTACTGTAAGGATGAGTAGTAATAAGTGGTCTCTAAGCAGAGGTGTGCTGATAAATGTTTAGTAATTGGCTTTCCAGTTGTTTTTTTAAGTAGGACACACTTTTTTAAGTTTAAGCTGTGAAATTATCATATTTTCCATTATCTTAAGTCTAGACCAGAGGTATCAACCCTTGGCCTACAGGGCCCCAACACTATGGAATCCAACCTGAACCAGATTAAAATGTAATTGGGAAAGTTAACAAAATAAAAAAAAAATACAATAAAACATAGATAACATTGCATTTTTTAAAAAACTAAGTCAAAATCCCCTGCAGGGATCTTTATGTATGGATTAGTGATCCAGTTTCTATTTGAGTTTGTTTACCACTGTACTAGAGAAACAACAAAACAATGAATCAAACCCTGATTTGTAGCATTTTCTATTTCTGAGGTGTCAATGTTGATTCTGAAAATGTAATGGTTGGTTAGAGCTAGTTCTAGCACACTCTTACCCCTAAGTTAAGTGACTTGCTCAAGGTTGTTATTGTTTGTCCTTTGTTTTCAAAGAGGACCAGCAATGTCTTCACTCATGAATTAATGGGATTTAAGTGAAGCAGAATTGCACAAAGTTATCAGCCTCACTCTCTCTTCCAGGGTCAGCAAAGTCCAGTGGTAAGACAAAAGTCAGGAATACTGGTGATGATCTGGGGATGCAGTGGATAGCTTTGGTGTCTTCGATGTTTGACCAAGCTCTAAGGGCTCTACAGTGCCTGCTTCAGGAGCCTTCATGGCCATTGGAACAAATTGTTCTCATTTGCCTTTTTCACTAGCGGAAATCTTCACATGCTTGGGGGAGAGACCCCCTAATTCACTGATGAATTTGAGGCCCATCTGCTGCACATGTATATTGGTAATTAAGGTGGGACTTTTTTTTTTATTGTTGTAGAATGCTAAATTAGTTAAGTGTCTTTGATTGAGTCTTACTAGGTGCAAAGCTCTGGGCCCACACCCTTTTGCTAACTAAGTGAAAAGCCCCAGGCTCACGCCCTCTTGTTGATTAGGTATGAATCCTTTGAGCCCTGAACAGAGTATAAAAGCTCAAAAGTTGGTGTTCTGTCTGGGCCTCTCAGTCAGTGGAAGAGTGGCGTGGGACCCTGGGCAGCCATCTTAAGAGCCCCCGACTTGTAAAGCCAGATGTTGATGCTTTCCTGGTAACTATGAATTGTGATTTGGTCTGTTTATATTGTGTATGTTTGTAATTTGTTTGTATTTGCTCTGAAGTTCAGGTTGCTGGCTTTTCCTCCTGAACTAAGTGAATGATATTTATATATTAGTTTAAAGTGAGATTGTTAACCCCTTAACCTTACTTTCCTTAGTAAAGCAGATCAAAAGAACCGGTGTTAGCAGCCTTCTGTGTGCTGGTTGTTGTTGGTTTTACACAGCCACAGTAGCTGCTAGCCAGATTGTTGCTACGACATGCTGCAGCTTCTTGGAGCCACAAGTGAGAGTTGAGGGCCAAGGTAGACAGAAAGGTGGATGAGCAGCCCTGAAGAGGGCTCAGAAAGCCCTCACGCCATAAGGACCAGTCCTCCTTGAATGCCCCGTATACCACAACTTGGTCAATATCCCACAGCTAGTTAATGTTAGAGCAAATAGGGAAATAAAGATTATATTTTTTAGCAGGGCTAACTATCCACTTTACGATTCTTTTTGCAGCCAAATCCCTGATGATATTTTTGCAGAATACATTTATTTTTCTAAGTCTACTTTGAACACAGCAAAAAACTTCTAGTGGCTATTAATCCAAGTCTGCGGAGAAACATTATTTTATCTCTCTTGGTATTTTTTTTCCTTCTTTACCGATGCTTTTGATTTTTAATTTATTTTTTTAATTAGATTTTTTATTTTTAGTTTACAACACTCAGTTCTACATGTTCTTGAATTTCAAATTTTCTTCCCTTCCCTTCCTTCCCTCCTCCCCGCAAGACAGCATGCAGTCTGATACAGATTCTATGTATACCTTCGCATTAAATTTATTTACACAATAGTCAAGTTGTAAAGAAGAAACAAAAGCAAAAAAGAAGAGGAAAAAAAGAGAGAGCAAATAGTTTGCCTCAATCTGCATTCAGACTCCATAGTTCTGTCTCTGGATGTAGATAGCTTTTTCCGTCATGAGTCCTTTGGAGCTGTCTTTGAGCCTTGTATTGCTGAGGATAGCCAAGTCTATCAAAGTTAGTCATCACAGAATCAGTATGTCTGTGGTTGTGTACAATGTTCTGGTCCTGCTCCGCTCACTCAGCATTACTGATGCTTTTTAACATCATTCATTTGCCAATATTCCCCACCTCACACCACCACAATTGACCCCTCCTTTTTTTGTGTTCTCTCCAAATAAAAACAGTCAGGCAAAACCAACAGACTCAGCAAGTATATCTGACAAGTTTTCACTACTCCACACCCAGTCTTCTAGCTTCTTAGCATAAAGAGTTCATCCTCTGGTCTCAAGGGCTGGGATTGGTCAATTAATCAGAGTTCAGCTGCCTTTTAGAATTATTTTCCTTCATGTTACTCCTTTACATTATGAATATGCCTACTATATTTGCTTTAGACATTTATGTACGCATGTGTGCCAGGGATCTCTCCTGGGCCTTCTTATGTTTCTATGTTCTCTTTCATGGTGATATCAAAAGCTCCTATGGATTTGGCTATCATTTCTAAGCAGTTGACTCTCCTGTCTAAATCTTCAGCCACCTCTCTGCCGAACTCATCTTGCATTTCCGGTTGCTTGTTGTCTCTCCTCAGTGGCCCATAAGCACTTGAATTCAAAATATCCAGAGCAGGGGTCTTTAGATACTGATCAATGGCCCCACCATTTCTATTCAAGTTTGAAACCATTCTTCCAGTTGCTCCATTTTGCAATTTCAGAGTCATCCTTGGTTTTCATCTTTGCCCATCTTCCGTTTCCAGGTAGTTACCAATTCTCGTTGAGCTCATTTCCTCAACATCCCTCACATTTAATCTCCTTCTCAAAACCTAGTCCAGGTCGTTATCACCTTTCACCTGGCCAGGGGTGGGGAATCTGAGGCCTCGAGGCCACACGTGGCCCTCTAGGTCCCCAAGTGCGGCTCTTTGACCGAATCCAAACTTGACATTTCTATCAGATTCAGTCAAAGGGCTCTCTTGTCAGATTTAGTTGAAGAGCCGCACATGAGGACCTAGAGGGTCTCAAGGACACAGTTTCCCCACCCCCGAAGACTACTGCAGTAGCAACTGACCTCCTTGTGTCTGTTTTCTCTATTGTCCCATCCATCTTGCTCAGAGCTGCCAAACTGATAGACCTAAATTATTTGTGTGACTGTGTGACTCTGCTCAAGAGGCTTTAGTAGCAATCTGCTGCCTTTAAAATAAAATATAAATGCTTGTTTGGCATTGAAGTTCCTTCACAGTCTGGCTCCAGTCCCTCTTTCTGGGCTTATTACAAAGTAGATTGAATTGAGGTTCATTCGAGTGGATTCAGAGCTAGCTCGTGGGGTTGTAGGTTTTGAGCTGGAAGAGGCCTCAGAGACTGTCTAGTCCAACGCCTTTATTTTATAGATGAGGAAACTGAGGCCTGGGTAGACTGAGTAACTTACCCAATTCTACACACAGTAAACAATAAAGGTAGGATTTGAACCCAGGGGCTCTGACTATTCTACTACTATGCCCTTCCTGAGACCCTGTTCCAGGACTAGTTAAACTATAGCTGCAGTAATTCATTTCATAATGGCCGTTTGTGGCTGCTATTGGATGGTGGTAGGGCTTTTAGGGCACCCTGTATGGCCATGATGTAGTGGAGGAAAATGCCAAGTGTTGCTGTCCGAATTTCCTTTTGCTATCACTTTGGCTGCTAACCTAAAGTGCCCGTAGCTATCTTTTGCAGTGACTTTTCTTCTTGGATAAAGAATTTGTTAAGTGCTAGGCACTGTGCAAAGCTCTGGGGCTACGAAGCGGTGCCTGCCTCAAGAAGCTTACATTCTAACGGGGGAAGACAGTACATGAAGGGGAGCTAGAAAGGGGCTAGAAAAAGGGAGGTAAGGGGATACACAGGCAGGTAGTACAGCTGGAGATGCCTGGGAAGTCTGTGGAGACCTGGAACCCAGCAAGATAAGGCTAAATCTATTCTATGATTGCCCTGGGCAGCTAGGTGGTGCAGTGGATAGAGACTGGGCCCGGAGTCAGGAAGACCTGAGTTCAAATTTAGCCTCAGACACTGGCTGTGCGACCTTCAGTAAATCACTTACCCTCTCCATGACTCAGTTTCCCCATCAGCAAAATGGCAATATTAATGACATCTACTTCCGATCAAATGAGATATTTATAAAGCACTTCTTAGCACAGTGCCCGGCGCATAGTAGTGCTACAGAAATTTTTATTCTTTTCTTTTCTCTATCAAAGGCAAGATCGTTCCAGAGGTAGAACTCAGTGATCCATGGAGGAGGGAACGGAGGTCATGGTCTGAGTGGAGATGACATAGGACTGCTGCGGAGGCCTGCTGGCCTGACAAAGCTCAGGGAGGTCCCAAGGACTGTCTCATTTTCTGGGGAGGAGTCAATGCAGGTGACAGTACACACCAAAAACTCCCCGCAGAGCAGCTTAGAGAGAGAATGAGCCCCCTTGGGGATTATTTCCTCCTCCTCACTGCAGGTCTTCAGTTGAAGGCTGGGGTAAACAACCATTCACGGTGGCATCCTGATAGTTGAGACACGACTATTCCCGCTATCTCTTGATGCTTCTGGAAGGAGACCCAGACCTTCCTGTGGTGTGGCCAAGAGGGCTATGGTAGCGCTAGAATGAATCAAGACAATGCTAAGTGGTCCTCTAGAATTCTTTTCCCTTTACTTGGCTGCCAAGATAAAGTGCCTTGTGTAACCTGTTTCAGAGGTGTCTTCTTTCTTGTTGGGGCTATTTCCCTGCATGTCCCAAGATCCTGCTAACTTGGACCAGTCCACCTATTACACGTGTGGCATTTCAGTAGACTGGCTTAAGAGTCAACGTTGGATTCGAGATCAGAAGCTCTGGGTTCAGAGCCTGACTCCAGCCCTCTTCTCTATTTATTGCCTGGTGACTTTGAGCAAGCCTCTTCCCCTTTGTAGGCCTCAGTTTACCATTCTGTAAAAGGAAAGAAGTGACATAGATTATCTCTGAGGTCATTTCCAGCTCTGAATCCTATGACTTGGACTTTGGGGCCATTTTTCCAGAGACTGATCTCTGATCTGGAAAATGGGATTCTAATGAACAGCCCTCCTTCTAAGCTTGCTGCCAGGTTTCTGAGCTGACTCTGTGTGTGTGTGTGTGTGTGTGTGTGTGTGTGTGTGTGTGTATGTGTGTGTGAGAGAGAGAGAGAGAGAGAGAGAAAGAGAGATCAGGACCCACACCTCAGCAGAGAAGGCACTCTAATTGCTGGCCTCTGTCTGTTTCTAATCTGGACTGTAGCACAATTTTTACTGGAAAGCTCACCACTGGCCCTTCCTGTGAATGCTTAAATAGGTGTGGTTATGACTGTGGTCTCAACTCGCAAGCTACACTAGGCACTAATTCAAACCTCTGGCTCCAGCTGACTTATGAGAAATAATCCCCTCCCCCCTAGAAACAGCTGATCTCTGGGTTTCACTTCCTGTGCTTGTATGGAACCTGAGAAACCTCCAAAAAGATGTCAGTGCTTGAAATACGTGTCAGAGCACTTATCTTTCTTTGTCCCTGATTTCAGCACAGAATTGGGTTCCTTGGTCAATCAATAAGCATTTATTAAGCACCTACTATGTGCTAGGCACAGTGCTAACTGTGGGGATAGGAAAAGAAAAGGCAAAAGGCAGTCTCTGCCCTCAAAGAGTTTACAATCTACAGAGAGACACAACATGCAAACAAATATACTGTTTACAAAACAAACCATATGCAGAATAAATAGGAGATAATTGACCAAAGGAAGGCACCAGAATAATGAGGGTTTGCGACAGGCTTCCAGTAAAAAGATTTTAGTTGAGATGGGTTAAATGGGACTTCATGTTTATCATCCTTCGAAAACTAATAACATGGGACACATAACTGCACGCCCAATTAGTACCTGAATTGAATCGAACCACTTACTCTTTCTGCTTTTGCTGGTTGATTTACTGGGAGTTGGAAACCCATAGTTAGGAGCAAGCTGGAAGAAATTTGCTTTCATGGGTTTATGGGACTGGTTTTTTTTTAAGTGTATACAAAGATATGTTGCACTTTTGAAAAAAAATATTTTTCATTTTCAACTAGAGAAATTACGTAATGTTTTCGTTTCAGAGTGTAAGTTACAGAGGTGTTAATAGTTTGGTTTAGGGCAGGGAGCTGTTTTTCATCTTTGTGTCTCCATCACCTAGTCCAGGGCCTTGCACATTTAACAATTTTTTGGTTCAGACCTATGACTTCATCGTCATAGGGAATGCCCATTATGAAAATTCCCTCCACTGATGTAAGAGGGCGATTCATCTGCAGTTTATAATCTTAGAGAATTACCTGGAACACTGAGAGGATGCATGATTTCCCTGTAGACTTTCAGCTAGTATATGCCAAAGAGAGAACTTGAATCCAAGCTTTCTGACTTCATGGCCAGAGATCTATTCCTTGGGCATGGTCATGCTGCTTCTCTCCTTACATAGGGATAATACTTAGTGTTTGTTGAGTGAGTATATGCAATACCACAGAAGAACAATTCATTACACTTATGGTCTAGTTAAAACTAAATGTTTATCTCAGATATTCCTTTGCCTTCATTACAATTTTTACAGTACCAATCAATTTTATTTCCTATCAGGCATCTGATCAAACCTAGGTAAATTCTTTAGTCTACCATTTGAAAATCTTCAGCTGACACCTCCCTTTCCCCAATCTTCCTTTCCAGCAGTTCCTCTTTGCTCTATCATTTAATAGTAGCTTATGACAGTTCCTGGCACATGGTAGGAGCTTAATAAATGCTTGTTAACTGACATCCAATGTAGCATCCCCAACTGCCTTTTAGACATCACAAATTGGATGTCCAGTAGATATCTTAAACCCAACATGTCAAAAACTAAACTCATCATCTTTCTGCCTAAACACTCCTCCCTACTTCTGCTTCTCTGTTACTGTTGAGAATAATACCATCCTCCCAGTCCCTAAGGCTCCAGTCAAGGTGTCATTCTCAACTCCTTACTACCTTTCATTCTTCATATCCAATCTGTTACCAAAACCTGTCAATTTTGACTTCGCAACATCTCTAGAGTAAGCCCCCTTCTCTTCTCTGACATTGTCACCACCATTGTGCAGACCCTCATCACCTCACTCCTGGATTATTACAATGGCTCCTGCTGGTGGGTCTGTCTGCCTGCCTCAAGTTCTCTCCATTCCAATCAGTCTTCCTTTCAGCCACCAATATGATTTTCCTAAAGATCAGGTTTGACCATGTGTTCCCCTCCTACCCCACCTTGTCTCAATAAACTCCAGTGGCTTCCTATTGGTTTCCAGGATCAAATACAAAATAGTCTGTGTCCTTCATAACCTTCTACCTTTCCAGTCTTCTTATACATTACTCTGGTACTCATTGGTCCAGTGACATTGACCTTGCTATACTTCAAAAAAGACACACATCTCTTGGCTCTGGACATTTTCTCTAGGTGTCCCACATGCCTGGAATGTTGTCCCTTCCCCAAGCCCTCTTAATTCTAGTGCTTTCCCTCTGTGAATCATTTCATATTTATCCTATATGTGGCTTATCTGTATATATTTGTTTTCTTGTTGTCTCCCCCATTAGACTGTGAGCTCCTTGAGGGCAGGGACTGTCTGTTACATTTTTTTTTTTCAATATCTAGTGCTTAGCACAACACCTGGCACATAGTAGTAGGTTCCTATAATGTTTATTGATTGATATTTACATTTAGATACTGGTTGTTCTAATGGCCTCTGAGGTCTGATCCAGATTTTAGATCCTATAGTGCTATAGTGGTAAAAAAAAACCAACCCTTTATGTACATGATCTCTTATGATCTTTATAACAACCCTGGGAGCTAGATAGGCCAAACATCATTGTTGTTTGTCCTTCGTTCTCAAAGAGGACCATGACATCAGGGAGTTGATACAATGACATACAAGTGAATTGGAGTTAAGTGAGGGAGGGCCATGCAAAGTCACCGGCCTCACTTTCTCCTCTGGAGCCATCTGGGTCCAGTGGCCAGATATAGATCAAGACAACCAGAGATGGCCCTGGGTGCACTGATAGGCCTTGGCCTTTTTGAGCTAAGGTCTTTCCCAGGTCTCAGTTTGACCAAGGCAACACCCATTTAGTGATTAAGAAATGAAGCAGAGAATGGCCTCTTTATCAAGTAAAAAAAAATCAATCTATATCCCCACATTCAGATGAGAAAACTGAGATCCCAAATTTAAGCCACTTGTACATAGACATTGAGAATAAATGGTAGATCTGGAACTCAAGCCCAAATCTCCTGACTCCAAGTTTGGGTCTTTTGCCATCCTGCCACTGATTCTACTCTAAGCCAAGCCAGCCTTCATCACTGCTGTTTGTAAGGGCCTCCTACTTCCTCTAGACTAGAGCTGACTTAACATTAACTTCCTCTAAGAAGCCCTCCCTGACTACCTTCTTTCCCACCTCATCGTTTCCTAACTTGGCCTCTCACAGCACAACATTCTCTAGCTGTCCCCGTGCCTGGAACGTTAGGGAACATTTTAGTCATGAGGGACAGGAAGGTATATTCTTGTTTCTTCTATTCATGATTCTTGCTCTCTTCCCACCTAGGCTATAAACTCCTAGAGAACAGGGGCCCATCTCTTTTGCATCTCTCAACAAACGCTGGTAGGGGCCTAGTAAGACCATGAATAAGTACAGATGTGTTAAACGTCTGTCTGGGTTAAGGAAAAAGTGTCATCCATTTTCAGCCTTATTTTAAATTGAAGAAAATTTTATCAACTTGTTTGTTTTGGGTAAGTTCCAGGAGCAAAGACCGTATTGGAATTTGTGAGTTCTTAAACCATTTTCGGGTCATGAATCCATCTTACAGTTTGGTGAAGCCTATGGACCCCTTTTCAGAATATTAGAATATTCAGAATATTTTAAACGTATAAAATAATATACATAAGATTACCAAGGAAACTAATTATATCAATATATAGTTATCAAAGTATTAAAAAAACCACAGGGGACATTTTGGAGTCAGGAGTTCAAATTTAGTTCCAAATACTAGGTGTATGATCCTCGAAAGTAATTTTAAACCTCTGTCTGCCTTGGTTTCCTCAGCTGTAAAATAAGGATTAATAATAGCACCTACCTCCCAAGGTTGTTGTGAGAATCAAATGAGGGAATATTTGTAAAGTGCTTAGCACAGTGCCTGGCACCTAGTAGGTGCTAGATATATGAATTCAAACTATTATTATTATTGTAAGGGCAGCTAGATGCCACAGTGGACAGTACGCCACTTTGCACACACTTTGGACAGCTTTAATTATTAGGAAGGGCAGCTAGGTGCTGAGGTGGATTGAGTGCCGGGTCTGTGGTCAGGAAGACTCATCTTCATGAGTTCAAATCTGGCCTCAGACACTTAGTAGCTGAGTGGCCCTGGACAAGTCACTTAACCCTGTTTGCCTCAGTTTCCTCATCTGTAAAATGAGCCGGAGAAGGAGCCGCGCCAGTGTCTTTGACAAGAAGACCTCTAATTGGGTCACAAAGAATTGGACACCAGTGAAATGACTAAATGACAACAACCTGCCAGGTTTTCAAAGGGCCATGGACGTTCTTCCTTCTCTACTTTTTCCCATTTCGGGGTATTTTCTATAGAAGGTCTGTGGAAGGGCTAGGACAAGAACAAACAAAGGAAGAGAAAGCGCGTAAGTACTTTGCTCGGCACATAAGGAATATCCATAATGATAAAATCATCGGGCCATTGAAGTGAACCTTCTCTTTGTCTGGACCTCAGTAATGGCAATATCTAGCATTTGTATTGTGATTTTAAAATTTACAGAACCCTTGACAAATATTATCTCATTTTATTCTCACAACAACCCTGAAAGGTGGGTGTATTATTATCCCCATTTTACAGATGAAGAAACTGAGGAAGACAGCGGTTAAGGGACATGCTCAAGGTCATTAACTCAGGGCAATATGCCTGAGATCACATTTGAACTCTGATCTTCCTGACTCAGTAATAAAAGATAACTAGAAAGGGCTTTAGAGAGCAAAGCTGGGAGGAGGAACCGCTCAGAGCAGACCTAAAGAAATCCATTTCCTTCCAAAATAAGTGAGGAAAATCACAATTATCTTTCTCAATGGGAGCTAGAAAATGAATGGGAAAAGCTTTCAGATCCACATAAAGGAGGTGGATTCTGTAATTCCCACTGAACTGGAGAAGCTAAGGCCAAACCTACTTTACGTGGAGTGAGGAGGTATCTGTTCCCAAGGATCCAAGAGATCGCTGGACCTCTTGATTCTCCCCTCCCCTTTTTTCTCTCTGAGAAGCTGGGGAAACAAAACTTCCACATGGCACCAGACTTGAACTTAGGAATGTGAGTCTTCCTGATTCCAGGCCCAGCACTCTATTCACTGCACCACCTAGCTTCCCTTCCTTGGTTTCCTGATGATGCAACTGAAGCCTAGAGGAATAAAGTTGCCTCAGTAATACTCTCCAAAATTTTTACTAGGATCTTGGAGATAATGTGATTACAGTCTTCAACCTACAAGCAGAACCTGCAGTTCTTGAATGAAACAGTCTATATAAGACCATGGGATCATGAATTCAGTTGGGACAGGTCATCTAATCCAAGCTCCTCCTTTACAGATCTTCAAAACCAGAGGCATCAAACTTCAAAACTCTCAAAGTATAGCCAGAACTAGATTAAATGTAACTAGGAAATGTTTAACAAAATAAGTAAAAATATAATACAACATAATGGTAATTTGTGGTTTTCTAAGTCAATGGGGTCCCAGGAGTCCATTTCCATGAGTTTGATATTGCTGCTCAAAACAAATACTCCAATATTTCAAGGGTTGTTGTGGGTGTTCCCTCCACTTGCTCAGATGGTAACTGGGCTATAACTCAGATGAGTTAATCCTTAAGAGTCACTCTGGGGGAATAAAATCATCATTGGAGATACAAGGGACTTTTGAGTCCAACACGTAGAGTAATTTTGAGGAAGAAGAAACTGAGTCTCAGAGATGGCAGTGAAGTTGCCCAAGGATACACAGCTAAAAAGCAAATAGGTGAGGGGCAATTTGAATGGAGATCTTCCTGGGTCCAGGACCAATGGTCCTGGACAAGGTTTTTTTTTTTTTTTCTAGTTTGGCAGACCCTGATAAGGCTTGTGCTTCAACTGTATGATAATTTAAAAATCGACCACATATTTTGAAAAAGATAATTGTTATATGCCAAATCTAATGGCCTCTTCTCAGGTCTCTGCAGCATTTGGAATTATGGAATACCCTTTTTTCCTGGACAGGGTTTTTGTGATACTGCTCTTTCCTGTTTCTCATTCTACCTGTCTGATCAATCAGTAGCCAAATCTTGGCATTTTTGTCTCTATGTCTTTAGCATATATTCCGTCCTCTTCACTCACACAGTCACCGCCCAAGTTCAAGCCCTTGTCACCTTCTCCCTTAACTCTTGTAACAGCCTCCTCATGGTCTCCCTTCCCCAAGCTCCTCCCATTCCAACCCATCCTCCATAGAACCACTAAAGGGATTTTTTTGAAGTTATTGTCTTTTTATTAATTTATTTTTAGTTTTCAACATTCATTTCCACAAGATTTTGAGTTCCAAATTTTCTCCCCATCACTTCCTTCCCCCCACCCCAAGATGGCTTGCATTCTGATTACCACTTCCCCCAATCTGCCCTCCCTCCTATCACTCCCCACCCATCCCCTTCCCTTCTATTTTCCTGTAGGGCAAGATAGATTTTTATACCTCATTGCCTGTATATGTTATTCCCCAGTTGCATGTAAAAACAATTTTTAACGTTCATTTTAAAACTTTGAGTTCCAAATTCTCTCCCTCCCTCTCCACCAACCCTCATTGAGAAGGCAAGCAATTTGATATAGGTTATATCTGTATAGTCATGTAAAACACTGCCATGATAGTCATGTTGTGAAAGACTATATTTCCCTACATCCTATTCCACCCTCCCATTTATTCTATTCTCTCTTGCAAAGTGATTTTCTTAAAAAACATATTTTCTCATGTCAACTCCTTCCCCACCTCCCATTTTCACTCCATAAACTTCAGTAGCTCCCTATTATCCCTGTAATCAAATACAAACTCTTTCATTTTGGAGCTCAATCTCTCCATCACCTGGCCCATTCCTACCTTTCCTACACACCGTTCCCCTCCCTGCACATTTTGTTTCAGCCATCCTGGTCTCCTTTGTATTCCCCATATACCACATTCCGTCTCTCATCCCTGTGCCTTTTCATGGACTATCCCCCCATGCCTGGAATGTATTCCCTTTTCACCTCTGCCTCTTGGAATCCCTGGCTCTTCCAAGGTTCAACTCAAGCACTCTCTTTACTTGAAGTCTTTCCTGATACCCCAAGCTGCTAGGGCATTCTCTCTCTATACTACCTTGTGTTCATTTCATATATGTAAAAATATATTTGAATAAAAAACCACCTAAGCCTTTCTGAACAGACTTACGTGCACATTTGTACGTATACATGTAGGCTTCCCATTTAGAAGGTAAGCTCCTTGAGTGCAGTATTAATTCTCTTTCGTCTTTCCATCCCCAACATTTAACACAATGCCTGGAACAGAATAAAAACTAAAGAAATACTTGTTGACTGTTGATTATTATTTATTCTTATTATACCCCAAAATTTATTCTTATTGTGTCCATCTAGGGCAGAGAGAATGAACATAAGCATGACCACATTTCTCCCCTTTCTCTACCAAAAAGACTTGTCTTTTGTCCTACCTCCCTACCTGATTTTTTTTGCTTTAAATGGTATTTTATTTTTCTCCACAATTACATATCAAGAAAATTTTCAACATTCATTTTTATAAGATTTTGAGTTCCAAATTTTTCTCCCCCCTCCCCCTTCTGAAAATGGTAGGTATTTTGATATTGTTTATACATATGCTATCATGTAAACCCAATGTTTTTTAAATGTAGATATAGAATATGATAGACATTTTTCCTATATAAAGAAGTAAAACACCTAATAAATGAGACAGTAGACTTCTTTTTTGTACAGGTTGAACAATAGTTTGGGTTCTGTCTGTGTTTATTGTGTAGGGTTTTTGAAGGTAAATTTGGGTAGAGTTGAAGACAGCTTCTATGAGAAAAGACAAAGCTGAGTCTGTTCAGTTTTCATGGTCTCTATAATATGGAAAAGAGAGGCCTGTGGTTATGTGTTGTCTCATACCTGTGTACTGCATTCCTAAAGATGTAAAAATAGTTCCATCTGGGATTAGACGTTGGTACCTTGCTTGAGTCATAGTTTTGTCCACATTAATGCACCTTCTCCCAATAAGGATGGCGACCCCTGTGTGATTTTCATCCATGTCTTTCCATAGATCTTTTAGTGAGGATCTGCCTAACACGTTAGAAGCCTAACCATGTTTCTTTGAATCTCAGGGTACCAATGTAGCACCTAGGCTATCATCCATACGTTATTGCTACTTTAAGATGGGTGTGTCCACATGTGTTGTCTAAATGTTTAGGTGTGGCCTGTGATTGGCATGAAGACTGCGTTGCCCTTCTCCCATTGGTTAGGTGCTGGGTTATACTACTCAGCCTACCAATTGACCCACCTCCTTTTCCATTAACATATGTCCTTGATTATATTCTTTGTACAACTTCTTCTGGGCATCATCATTTATACTGTGCTGCATTCCATTTGCTGAACTGAATTTCAGAATTGGGAAGGACTATAGAGGCCATCTAGTTCAACTCATAATTGAACAGGATGACCTTTACAACGTGCTCAACAAATAATACCCAGCTTTTGTTTAAAGACCCACCACTTCTCGATACACTTTGGACAACTCTGATTATTAGGAAGGACTACTAAGTGGCAAGGTGGATAGAGCACCAGGCCTGCGGTCAGGAAAACTCATCTTCATGAGTTCAGATCCAGCCTCAGACACTTACTAGCTGGTTGACCCTGGGCAAGTCACTTAGTCCTGTTTGCCTCAGTTCCTCATCTATAAAAAGAGCTGGAGAAGGAAGTGGCAAACCACTCCAGTATCTTTGCCAAGAAAACCCCAAATGAGGTCATGAAGAGTCAGACACGACTGAACAGCAACAAAATTATTGGGAAATTTACTTTAGATTTGAAGCAATAGACTCTTTCTAGGGAAGCAATTCCCCTGTCTGGAACCAAGCAGAAAAATCTTAATTGCTCTTCCACATAGCCTTTCAAACATACAAGGAGAACAACCATATCTTCCAGCTTTTCTCTATTGACAGGTCCTCACATACCCATTATGTATCTTTCTATGGATTTTTGGTAGAAATAATATTATAATGATATTGATATAGTGCTTTATGGTTTGCAAAGTACTTTATATGTTATCTCATAATAACCCTGTGAGATATGCTACAGATATTATTTTTCTTTTAAAGCTGAGGAAATTAAGGCTCAGAAAAGTTAAAAGACTTGACTAAGGTCATATGGCTAGGAAGTAGAAGAGCCAGAATTTTAATCCATGTAGTCTGACTCCAAATTCAGTGTTCCATCTACAACAATAAAAAGTATAACTATCCTATAAATGATGGCAGAAGGGAAAATGGCTTTGTTGTTCACACGTACCTTTGGGACGGGCTGTAAAGCATCAGAGAGATCACAGCCAACTGGGTTATATGAGAGGCTGGATCATATGCCGGGTCATAAGAGAGGCTGTGTCTGTGGAGTGAGGGCCTGGCAACGATCCCCACTCTTCCCTCTGTGGGTTGGCTTGCTTACCCAACCTGGCACATCAGGGTTCTCCAAAGGAGGCTGTCACGCTGCTATAACTCACTCTCAAGGTCAAAGGGGCAAGTGATGCTTTGGGGGAGCTATACTTCTATTACCAATGACTAGCTCCTGAGACTCCACCAACATGCTCATTTAACAAATAAGCTGAGATGACTCTTTTGACTCTTAAGAAGAAATATTTATTAAACAGAAGGCAAGGGAATAATGGTTATCACATAATATTCTACCCACCAACCTGGGGGACTCTCCCACCAGTACACAGAGTGTCTGTGGAAGGAATAGGGTACAAACTTATGGAACGATAGCAAGGAGACATGCAGGTAAGGATACACCTGTGCCCAGGGCAACTTACAACTCTAGACTTCATGATTTTATGTTCTTTGTCTTCTTTGGGGACAGCAGTTCTGCATTGCAATTCCCTGGAGGGTAGAGCCACTGTTCTGCGAGCTATGTCATTTGGACCACTTCTTTTCTGGGTTCTGGAGGCAGTGCTAAGTTCTTTCTGTCAAACAGAAACTTTTAGCCTAGGAAGTGCCAAGGTTTTCCAGATTGGTTCCATTGGCTGAATTCTAAGGGATTTCCACTTCACAGGCAGCAGGTGGCAGTGCAAGTTCTGAGGTCTGTGTCCACACCTGACCCAAAGTCTCTGCTGAATTTTCAACACGGCTCTCAGCTTGATCCTTGGCTCTTCTCTAAGCCCTGAGCTCAGGTCTCCTCAGCTCTGTGTCTAGCTGTGGCCTTTGCTGATGCTGAAGCTCAGCTTAGGCCCCAGGAGCAGGTCACAAGCTTTTTTTAATCTTTAGTCGGCTCTTCAGAGAAGCAAATGGTAGTGTAGGCTCTGTGGTCCATTCCCAGACTCAAACGGAGGTCTCTCCTGGTCCAGCCTCTGAGGATTCAGGTCTCTTTGGACTCACTTGTAGGACTAGTCTTGACCAAGTGTACTCACTTTCATGTCATAGTAAAAATCCCAAACTCAGATTTCTTCCACCCAACTCACAACTAGGCAATCTGCATTTGTTCTCATTTCTTAAAGAGGGGTATTCATTGAGTGGGCATTACCTCACTTACCTTAGCCCCAAAAGGCCAGGGTCTCCCATTGCATCCTGGACCATTTCCAGTAGTCCCGGTGAATGTCAGGCCACTGGACCCAGATGGCTCTAGAGGAGAAAGTGAGGCTGGTGACCTTGTACAGTCCTCCTCCACTCAAATCCAAGTCAACTGTAAGTCATGTAAAGGACAAACACAACAACAACCACCAACCTATTCTAGGTATCAGGATTTCTCAGCTATCAGCCTCAAGTCCTTCTATTAGTCGTATGCAAATTAGTGGAAAATAGTACGCTTCAGCCATTTTTCTTCTGTGAGCTGTTTTCTCAGTGCTGCTTTTACAACTTTCCTCATTTGTGTCTCTTTCTATCAATGAAATTGTCCAAATCAGAGAAGGTCACCATCATACATTTGCAACACACATAGTGACTTACTTCCGTTCCTCTGAACTGGAAACCAGGCTGCTTCTAAAACGACAGTAACTTTGCTAAGTTCCTGTATCATACTGTGATGGCTCTTTGAATTCAGCAGTGTGGACATCCCTTTCACTGATGTGATTCAGCCCATTCCTATCTTTGTGTCCCTTATGCTTTTCCTTCACTTCCATAGATGAGCTATCCAACATGTCAGAGGCCTTCCTTTTGATAATATTTTGTAGGTATCAGTGGATTACTTAGGTTGCCCATCTCTCTTTTTTTTTTGGAGGGGGGAAGGCCGGGCACTTGGAGTTAAGTGACTTGCCCAAGGTCACACAGCTAGTAAGTGTGTCAAGTGTCTGAGGCTGGATTTGAACTCAGGTCCTCCCTACTCCAGGGCTCTACTCACTGCACCACCTAGCTGCCCCTGTCCATCTCTTTTACCCTCATTCTCACTTCATAACTGACCTGCCATCTTTTCCAATGGTTCACGTCCCTGCTGTTATCTTTCATTCTATTTTTTTGAAAACCAGAGACATTTTATTTGTTTATTTTCTACAATGCTCTTGAGTAGATATCATCTTTATTGTTAGCAAACACAACGCTGGTGGCCACAGTTACCTGTCCTTCTTTTTAAAAACTTTTATTGATACCTTTTGTTTTTTTTTACAATGCAAACATTTCCTGGTAGCCACTCCTCTTCCTCCTGCTCCTCCTCCCTCTCCCTCCCTTCACATAGAACTTTCTATCCCTCTCACAAAGAAAAAACATTGAGCAAAACAAAATGAGTCTATGCTTTTGGTGCCCATGGTATTTTATCTCTTTCCTTAGAAAAGGAAGATATATTTCATTATCTACCCTCCAGAATCAGTATTGGCCATTGCCTTTAATCTGAATTTAGGTGTCTTTTAATGTTTTCATTTATGTGATTTTAGTAATTGTGTATATTATTTCTTGGTTCTTTTTTTCAAACACTGTATCAGTTCATACAAATCTTAATTAATTCATCATATTCACAATTTCTGATCCATGGCACTTGCTGTATGACCCCAGGAAAGTCAGTTAACCTCTCTGTGCCTCAGTTTCCCCTTCTCTCATACTTAGGATATTTCAATAGCTTTCTGGTTGTTCTCCTGACTTTGTCTCTTCCCATTAACCCATCCTCCACTCAGCTGTCAAAGTGATCTTTTAAAGCACAAGTCCGACCATGTCATCCTTCTATTCAATAAACTGTAGTGGCTCCCCATCACCTCTAGGATAAAATATGAAGTCCTGTTTGACTTTCAAAGGCTTTAATAACCTGGCCCCCTCCTACCTTTCCAGTCTTTTTATACCTTACTCCTCTCCCCACCATGTACTCTGTGACTCAGTGATGCTGACCTCACACAAGAAACTCCATCTCCCGGTGCCAGGCATTTTCATTGGCTGTCCCTCATGCCTCCTCGTCGCCATCTCCTGACTTCCTTGGCTTTCCTCTTCAGGTCCCAGCTAAAATCCCCACTTCTACAGGAAGCCTTTCCAGATCTTCCTTAAAGCTAGTATCTTCCCTTTGTTGATTATTTCCAATTTGTCTCATAAATAGCTTGTTTAAACATAGTTGCTTGCATGTTGTCTCTCCCATTAGAATGTAAACTCCTTGAGAGCAGGAACTATTTTTTCCCTTTTCTTTGTATCCCCAGCACTTAGCACAGCTCCTGGCACAGAGTAGGTGCTTAATAAATGCTTTGAAGAAGAACCTTGCTATCTATAAGACATTCTTCATGACAGTAGTAAACACCATTGGCAAGATAGATATTGATGTTTGAACAAAATTATCAGAGTTGTTTCAGGTCATCTTCTATGATGTTAACGCGGACAAGAAGTTTGTAGGTTAAATCGAACATAGTTCTAATTGGAATCGAGCTCTCATACTTAGACCAATGGTTAAATTAATGTTTGTGTAAGGGTTGAAAACTGTCATTTCTAGCATCTTCTGTCTCTTTGTCTGTCTCTACCACCATTACCAGCAATCCATACATGACTGAGGGCCATTTTGTATTTTTATCTGTCTAGTGGATAGAAATGGCTAAAGAATTCATCAGCTAGTGGCCAAGTTGCTAAATTAGGGGCCTCTTGGTCCTTTGGCTGATTCTTGCACAGTCTGTTGCTGTGCCTTTCCAGCTTGGTGGAACTTGCCAGAGCTTGTGTCCTATTGGCACGAGCCTTTGAGAAACCAGGTCAATTTAAACCAGGATGAGACATCAGAACAGGACTTTCATGGAGGCACCAGCGATTGTTTCATAGACTTTCTTTTAGCTGTTTTTACAGAGGACCAGCTGCTAAAGCTGGTATGGGGTGCCTGGGAACCACATCACCACTACTCATGCCTTGCACCTAGACTTTGATTGACGTTTTCTTGAGGTTACTGATACCTAGCATAAGAATTTGGGAAAGCTAATGGGATATCAAGCATGAGAAGTGAGTGACATATCTGAGCTATGGAATCATAAAATAATAGAGCTGCAAGGGACCTTAGAAATCATGAAGTCCCTCCCCTTTATTTTACAGATGAGGAAACTGGGCACCAGAGAGTGGAAGACTTTCCAAAGGTCACATAGGGAGTTAGTGGCAAAGCTGGGTGACACAGTGAATAGAAGGCTGGGCTTGGCATAGGAAGATCTGAGTTCAAATTTGCCTTAGACACTTAAGTAATTGTGTGACCCTGGGCAACTCACTTAACCTTTGCTCACCTCAATTTTCTCAACTATAAGATGGGGATAATAATAGCCCCTGACTCGCAGGGTTGTTGTGAGGCTCAAAGGAGATAATACTCACAAAGCACTCAGCACAGTGCCTGGCACATAGTAGGTGCTTAATAAAGGTTTGTCCTGTTCCTCCCTTCCCAAACCCAGGAATCCTAAGTCCTGTATGCTATACAGTGAGCATACACTATACAATATAATTAATTACATAGGTCATAAAAACACAGATATCTTGGAAGTTTGGATTTGAATGGGAACTTGGAGATTGTCATCTAATTAATTCCTCTCATTTTACCCATGAGAAAATAGAGATTTGTTTTATATCTTATAGGTCAGCTAGTACAATCCCTTCCATTTTATAGGTGAGAAGATGAAGGTCCACAGAGGTTAAGTGATTTTCCCAAGGTCCTATATGGAGTAAGAACAGAGACCAGGATGAGCGAGTGGCAGAGTGAAACCAAGGTCTCCTAATACCTAGTCCAGCGTTCTTTTCAACATATTGAGGTGCAATTGGCCCCAGGGACTTACTAGCTGTGCAAATCTGGGCAAGTCACTTAACCTTTGACAGCCTCAGAGTCCTCATTTGTGAAATAAGGATTTAAGGATTATAGCAATTAATAATAATAGCTAACATTTATATAGCCCTTTAAGGTTGGCAAAAGGCTTTACAAATATTATCTCATTTGATAATAATAGTACCTACCTCTCAGGGTTGTCATGAGGACAAGAAGGAAGAATATTTATAAAGCTCTTTGTAAATCTTAAAGCGCTATATAAATGCTCTCTATCTTCAATATTGTTATTATTATTCGGAGTGAGTAGATGGGTTAGGTCTGATTGTGGAGAAGGAAAGGAGGAAAATGTAAAGGGGGAAGAAAGAAAGGAAAGAAATATCTGTGTGATTTGAGACAGCCTAGGGAAGGGGTTTGGGTCAGAGAATTTGACTTGGTCTCTCAAAGGTTGCTAAATCCAGGCCCAGTCCATGTAGCCAGAAGCCCCTATTATGAAATCCTGAACAAAGAAAAGTGTCTTCCAACAAGCTCAGCACTTGGAAGGAAAAGAGAATGGGCAAGTCAGAGACTTATTTGTTTAATGTGGACTTACTTTTTATCATTAAACTCCCCATGGGAAAATTAAATATTGGAAGATTTTCCTGCTCATCAGATGATCAGATCACAAGTTAGCATATGACTCTGCTAAACACACACACACACACACACACACACACACACACATCATTCAAAACAATTTTTTTTTCCAGCAGATGTTTAAATGCAACCAGAGAGGGCTTGTTGCGATGCTTTTTTTTTTTTCTGATTGTCAACACCAGCTCTTTGTCTTGGGGGCAAGTTGACTTCCTGATTCATCACAATTTATCTTAATTAAAAACAAACTGTTCCAAAGTACGTAATACCATTCAAGACTTCCACTTTGCTTAGCAATTTTAACAACTTCATTGTCCTTATTAGGGGACTAAGTTTGAATATCTGACCCCCTCAAGTTTTAGATTTGCCTCCCTGAATTAATATCTCTATAAATCACAGTGTGGTATGGTATTCTTTTGAACACTCACTGCATTTGGAGTCAAAGAATCTGAGTTCAAATCCTGACTCAGCTAACTACCACTTGAGCGACCTTGGGCAAATCATCTAGCCCCTCTACACCCATCTGTAAAATGGGTGGATTCTGTAAGATAATCTCCAAGTCCTCCTCCAGTTCTAACATCCAGTGATCCTAAGAAAGGGTGTTAGTTCTATTGGTCATTGCCAGACAATGGACAAGAGCTTAGGACTAAGAGTCGGAAGGGACTTCAAAATTCCAAGTAGTCCAACCCCCTCATCTTACAGATGAGCAAACTGAGACCCAGAGAGGTTCAGTGACTTACCCAGGATTACAAGTCAGAAAGTCAGGATTCAAACTGGTTTTTTCCAAGTACCGATCAAGTTCTCTTGTCGCTATACCAGGTTTTTGTTTCAGTCGTGTCTGACTCTTTGTGACTCCATTTGGAGTTTTCTTGGCAAAGATACTGAAGTGATTTTCCATTTATTTCCCTTTCCAGCTCATTTTACAGATGAGGAAACTGAGGCAAATGGAGTTTAAATGACTTGCCCAGGATCACCCAGCCAGTAAGTGTCTGAGGCTGGATTTGAACTCAGGAAGAGGAGGTTTCCTGACTGCAGGCTCAGCACTCTATCCATTGTACCAACTCAAAGTCCTATATCACGGGGCTTTTTAATAGACAGTTCAACTGACAGGAGCAGCAATTTAAGTTAATATTTGTTAAGAAAAGAATACTTGCATATGTTGATGTAGATTCGAAATCTGGATCCATAAATACAGTCTGTTTATTTCTTTTCCCACTCTTTTAAAAATCCTTATATCTGAGAGCTGCCCTCCCCTCTGTCTCCCCCCAGCAACCTACTCCCCTAACCTACCCCCATCCCCCATTCTCTACTTTGCTTCTCCTCTTCCTCCTGTTTCTAGCCTTTCTAGACATGTTGCTAACCCTAGCCTGCTGCTCAACCTTTTTCTCTTATCCACAGAATCAAAGAACCTTAGATAATTTTTGTACAATGCTTTGCTAACCTTAAAGGGCTATATAACAATATTTGTTGTTTAGTCATTTTCTAGTGGTGTCCAACTCTTCATGATCACATTTGGGGTTTTCTTGGCAAAGATACTGGAGTGGTTTTGCCCTTTCCCTTCTCCAGTTCATTTTGCAGATGAGAGAGCTGAGGCAAGCAGGGTTAAGTGACTTTTCCAGGGTCACATAGTCAGTAAGTGTCTGAGGCCAGATTTGAACTCAGGAAGATAAGACTTCCTGTCTCCAGGCCTGGCATTCTATCCACTGCAACACCTAGCTGCCCTATGATAACATTATCTATTGTTATTATTATTGCTAAAGTCCTCTGCCGCTTTTATTTCCTCTTCTCCCTTTCTTTGTCCTCTTTTTCCTGCCCCCCTTCTTCTTTATCTCCACTTAAAACCCAAAGCAATCGAGCTAGCCCTAGCATAGTCACAAGTGGAAAACCACATTAGAGGGCTACCATAGTGGCAATATCAACCCTGGTAGAAATTTCAACAGAGAAACCTCTATCCTTGATAATAATCAGGATTTTTAGTTAGTAGGAAGTGAGGAAACAGATGAGAGAAAGGCAAATTTTGGGCCAGGCCAATTACCTCAAGAGTCATAGGATTGTAGCTCTAAAGTCAGATGGGAACTTCATCTGATATACTCAGTGGTTTTGTTTTTTTTTTTTGGTGTGGTTTCAGTTGTGTCTGACTCTTTGTGACCCCATTCGGGGCTTTCTTGGCACAGATACTGGAATGGTTTGCTATTTTCTTCTCCAGCTCATTTTACAGATGAGGAAACTGAGTCAATTGAGGTTAAATGACTTGCCCGAGGTCACATTGGTTACATAAGTGGTAGAGCCAGGGCTTCTGGCTCCAAATTCAGTATTCCTTCCATTGATTGTCATACTGCCTTTTTTCAAGTCCCAGCTAAAATCCCACCTTCTACAGGAAGCTTTTCCTGATCCTTCTAATGCCTTCCCTCTGTTGATTATTTCCGATTTATCCCATATATAGCTTGTTTATACGTAGCTGTTTGCATATTGTCTCCACAATTAGATTGTGAGCTCCTTGATGGCAAGGACCGTCTTTTGTCTTTCTTTGTATCCCCAGTACTTTGTACAGTGCCTGGCAAATAATAGGTACTTAATAAATGTTTATTGCCTATCTGACTTTCAACTGCATCTAAAGCATATATGCAATATCCCCAGTAGGTGCTGTGCAGAGCTTAATGTGGAAACTCACTTCCTACAACCATACCCTACCTTTTAGAAATTTTAAGAAAGCATTTACTCAGTATCTCAGTCTAAAGCTTTTGGATCAATTTGAATTAGATGCCATATTAGCCTTTCTTTAGCTATCAATTCCAAAAAATGCCCTATTCTAAGTCCTTTCCCCCCCCCCTTACCAAAGGCCTAACCAATTCCTTTTGGAAAACTCCATGAAAGTTGAGGAAAGAACGCATTGTCTCTGAGGATAAAATTAGGGAAGTTACCAGATATGGGTAAGAGCAATACCCTCTTTCCCCATGCCTTGTCCAGATTAGGGTCATAATCAGAATGAGAAAAGGGTGAAGGGAAGAATTTATTAAGTGCCTCCTGTGTTCCTACTATATATTATATTGAAAGCTGTTATTTGTAGCTTTACAAATATTTTCTCATTTGATCCTCACAACAACCCTAGGAGGTAGGTGCCATTATTTTTCCCATTTTACAGTTGAGAAAACTGAGGCAGAAAAGGTTAAGAGACTTGCCCAGGCTTATACAGCTGGTAAGTCTCTGAGGCAGGATATGAATTCAGGTCTTCCTGACTCTGGGCCCACTGCTCTATCCACTGCCATATAGATGTCTTTAAGAAGGAAGAAAGCTTTTTGATTATTTCAATTAGTGGAAGTATCTCTTGAGTTCACCTTTGATCAGGAAAGGAGAATCCCTAGAGGCTGTAGTCAAAGAGGAATTAAATGGTTTTAGGAATATGATTATTTGGGACGGGAGAAAACGTGATCTTTTTTTTTTTTTGCATGTGTCATGGCTCCTTTTGGCAGTCTGATGAAGCTTGTGGATCTCTTCTCAGCCTACATTAGGTGTAATTAGATCTGATATTCTGATTCCACTGGAATATCCAAGCTTCAGTTATGGGTCTCTCCTATCATACCATTATATAGACCTGGGTAGATCAACTAGTGAATTCTGAGTGGGAGATTGGGACAGCCCCAATGACTACAGACACGGGTGCTCTGTGGCCAATGGAAAGAGTTCCTGTGCCTACCTTAAGTGGGTGGAGGGTGTGATGATACCCTCTCCCATCTAAAGCTTTGGGTATGGCTCTCAAAACATAGGGCTAGAAAGAATATGATTGATCATTGACTGGAATGCCAGGCCTGGAATCAGGAAGACCTAAAGTCAAATCTGACCTCAGACCCTTATTGTAATACCCTGGGCAAGGAATTAACCTCTGTCTTCCTCAGTTTCCTCATTAGTAAAATGGAGATGATAATAACACATACCTCTCAGGTTGCTGTTGAGGATCAAATGAGATAATGCTCGTAGAGGACTTAGCACAATGTCTGGCATTTAAGTACCATATAAACATTAGCTATTATTATTGTTGGCCTATGGGAGTGTTAGTAAAACTCAAAAACATCCCCAAAGACAGCATCCCACTTGATTGTTCTAAGTCAGCCAAGTCTTACAACACAGACCTGAAATGAGTCTGCCCAGAGTGAGGGTTGAGGTTCCCTAAGGCTCAGGCAGTTCTGACTATAAGATTGAGAGGATCCTGGAGACCATTCGCTCAAGTGTTGATGTTTTGGAAAGCAGGGAGAGGGGGAGGTCAAATATTTAAAGGTGTCCTGAATACTGGTAACCAGGTTGCTGTTATAGCAGGGAACCCTCAATGGGTCCTTGGAACTTCAGTTTCCATTGAGGATCTTGGAGGGAAGACCACAGAAGGAAGAAGTATCCCTGTTCAGGAGGAAGATCCCCTAGCTGGGTCACAAATATGGTAGCTAATTTTGCATCATGGAAATGGACCTCATGAGTTCTTTAAAGTCAGTACCTGTAGGTGCTTACACTAACTTCTATGCAGGTCACTGTGGGCAAGGCCAAATGAAAACCCTTGGGGTTGCTTCCGTCTTTCTATGTAATTAGTATTAAGCAATATTGGGTCCCTTTGATGAAATCAGTTATTGAATTGTTCAAAGCTGTTTTTCTTTACGATGTTGCCGTCCTTGTATAATTTTTCTCCTGATTCTGCTCACCTTATTTTGTGTTGAGTAGTACTACCCAAACTTCTCTTCCATTGCCTTTTTGGTCATTTTTACAGCGCGATACTGTTCCATTATACTCATGTACCAAATTTGTTCAGCCAATCCTCACTAATCTTAGAGGCCATTTAAGGCACTTATCTGGATTCTATTTCCTCCCCCTCCTTTCCCTCAGCTCCTTTCTCCTCAGGATTAGGAAGTTTGTTTTCCTTGTGACTATTTTCCAGTATTATTGCCCCTCTTAACGTCTCTCCCCTCATCCTTGATTGTTTCCTGGTTGAGTTTGGGGTGTGTGTGTGTGTGCGTGTGTACGTGGTATGTGTGTGTGTGTAACTCTCTTTTGTTTTAGATAAGAGTCAGTTTCATCTGATGCCCACTTCCCCATTTCCTCCATTTTTGCATATTCCTCTCACGCACCCCAATTATGAGAAAAGCAAGTTCCACCCCCTTCTTCCTCCTTTCTATACCAGTATACTCCTTTAGTTTTCTCTTTCCTCTCTTCATACCCTTAGAACAGGACCTATCAAAACCCAGAACCTCTACTTTTCTTTCCTTTTTCCATTTTTTAAATTTTATTTTAGACTCAAACACCAGAATACAAATACAGAATAGAGAAAAGAAAAAAAATGTACAAAGAAAAAAAAGCATGTCATGTGCATAACAGAACATAAGAGAGGATTCAAAATATGTAATGATACATTTTCATTTCAAGAAAACCTGTATGATAAATACCACACATTGTGTTGAGGGCTGGCCTTTTCTTTGCTTCCTTGTAAGTTTTCTTTTGTTCTCTGCTGTGCACTTTTTATTTTGTCCTTTTTTTTTTGCCCTTCTCCACCTCCCACTCCCCAAGGCTATAATAAAGTGAGGATATATAAATGTAGATATATACATACACATATACATATATACATACATATATAGATATATACTTTCCCTAACAAATTCTACTCCTGATCTTTGTTTTATGTTTGTGCGTATCTCGTTTCCTATCCCTTCTGTCCCCTATTTTACTTCTATTCGCTAACTTGCCCCCTTATTACTTAGCCTACACCACTCCAAGGATCCTTCCCCTATCCTCCCATGCCCATAAATCTAAACACCCTTCTATACCCCCCTTTGACCTATTCCCTCACCCTCCCCTCTAAAGATCTCTCCCCAGTCCTCTCTCCCCTCCCTATACCCTTACCATTTTATTTCTTGTGAATTCAGAAGACTTTTATACTCATATATATATATATATATATATATATGTATGTATTGTTCCATCTTAAACCCATTCCCAATGAAAGTGGGTTACCAGAACTACCAGCCCTCCTCTCCCATCTAATTCCTCTGTATCAATTCTTCCTCTTGTACCTCATTTGTATAAAATAATTACTCTTTTTAGCTGTTCCTAAATGGTTTTATTTTTTAAAGTCATGTCATACTCAGGTCGACCCAAATCTTTCTTATGACCTACCTAATTACTAATGACAATCTTAGGCATATATACATTTTATGTATATAAAAAATAAATGGTCTGTCCTTATCAAAGCCCTTGTAATTAGTCTTTGGTATGTACCTTATGTTTCCTTTGGTTCTTGTATGTCAAATCTTCTATTAAGTTCAAGTTTTTTTTTTTTAAACAAAGTCTTCAAAGTCTGACAGTTGATCAAATGTCCATTTTTTTTTAAATTTAGAATTATGCTTAACTGTGCTGGGTATGATATTTTCAACCAGAGCCCCAGTTCTTTTGTGTTCCAAGACCTGTAGTCCTTTAGTGTCTCCAGTGCTAGGTCTTGTGTGATTCTAATTGTGGCACATTTAAATTGATTTTTTCTTGTTCTTTTTAATATTTTGTCCTTTAGCAGGGGTTTTTGGAATTTGACTATAATATTCCTATGAGTTTTCCTCATAGGATCTCTTTCAAGTGGTGTTCGAATGATTTTTTTCTATTTCTACTTTCCCCCCTTGTTCTAATGCTTTGGGACAATTTTCTTTAATTGTTTCTTATATTATTGTGTCAAGATTCTTATTTTGATCATAACTTTCAGGTAGTCCGATTATCCTTGTGTTTTCTCTTCTTGATCTGTTGTTTCTATAATATAAATTATAAATAAATAAATGAATGAATAAAAATAACTGATCCAGAGCAGTTGTTTTTCTTATGAGATGTTTTACTTTCTCTTCTATTTTTTCATTCTTCATATTTTGTTTAATTATTTCTTGATCTCTTATAGCTTCACCGGCTCCAGCTTGTCCTATCCTAATTTTCAAGGTGTCATTTTCTTCTTTAAGATTCTGGATCTCCTTTTCTAATTGGTTGACTTTTTTTTTGTAATCTTCTTGTTTTTCTTGGATTATTCTTTTTTTTTTTTTTTTAGTTTTTCCTCCATCTCTCATTTGATTTTTAAAGTCTTTTTTAATTGAATGAATTCTTTTTGGGCAGGTGACCATTTGACGTTACTTTGGGGTAGAAGTGGGTTTCTTTGCTTCAATATCCTCCTCTGAAGATGAACTCCCATCTTCTCTATTCCCATAATAACTTTCTATGGTTGGATTCTTTTTCCTTTGCCTGTGCTTTTTTTTTTTTTGGTAGTAGCAGCTTAATTTTTGTAATCACATCTAGCCCTGGGGTATGGGGGATGGTGCTTCTTGCCCCAGATCTTCAGTTCTGCCCGATAGCCTGGAACCAAAACCAATCCTCCAGCCTCTTGTAAGTGCCCACAACCAGGGGCATTCTGCCCCACTGTTTCTGCACTTACTGGGCGTGTGTTGGTTCTTTCTTGCACCTGGAGCTCTCTGTAGCACAGGTGGATCTGACGTTCCTTGTCAGCAGAGGTTCCCCCAGAAGCCCAACTCCCGGGAGGCAGCCTCCCAACACAGTTATCCCCAGGGCTTGTGGCTGGTTGTTAAGGGGGACCCTAGCCTGGAGGTGTTTACTCTTCACGGGGACTAACACTCTTCCTGGGATTTTTCTTCTGATCTTGAATTGTCCCGCGAAGTCCCCTGTTGTGTCCCTATGCTTATTTATTTTTACCTGAACTTTGTTCACCCTAAAGTGTTATTTTATATCTTTTGTGGGGGAAAATCTTGAGAGCTTGGAGTTTTCTGACCCAGTCCGCCATCTTCCCAGAATCCTATCTGCTTCTCTTATTTAATGCCCTCAATGCCCTTTGAAGACTAAAGTTCTGAATCCCAACCCCAGTGCTTTGCCTCCTCATCAAACTCAGTGAGCCCCTGGCTACAAGAAGTTGGTTCTTAAGGAACTCTATTTGGCTTGATTTTTCTGATGGTTCTGCCTGCGTGAGAGAAGTAGGTACAACTGGAACTTGGAGGCCGTTAATCTATTAAAAAGGGATATACAGAGGAATAATGGTCCTTGTGATATTCCTAGTGGGCCAACTTGCAGATTGCATGGCTGGCCTGTGAGACTCACACAGACACCACCCTAGTTTAAGGCTATTGACTCTTGCCTGGACTATTATGGCTATCTTTTAATTGGTCTCTTTTTCTCAAGTCTCTCCCCATTCCAATTCATCCTCAACATAGCTGCCAAAGTGATTTTTCTTGAAGTATAAGCCTAACTATGTTACTCCTCCAACTCAATAAACTCCAGTGACTCCTATTAACTCCAGGATCAAATATAAAGTTCTTTGTTTGGCATTTAAAGGTCTTCATAACCTGGTGCCTTCCTGATTTTCAAATCTTCTTAACAATCTACTCCTCTCCATGAACTCTATAATCCAACCATACTGGTCATCCTCCCACACAATTCTCTGTGCCCTGGCACTGGCTGCTCCATGCCCCCTTCCCAGTCCCTGGCTCTTAAAATCCTTGGCTTCTTTTAAGACTCAAAAATCACCTCCTCCAGGCCTTTCCTGGTTGCTTCCAGTTGCTAGTACCATGTTTTTTAAAGTGACCTTCCATCTACCCGACATCATTTTGTTCGTTGTGATTTATATATATATTGTCTCTTCCATTAGAATATGAGTTCCTTCAGGGAAGAGACTACTCTTCATTTTTGCTTGTATCCCCAGCTCTTATGACGGTGCCTGCAACTTAGGAAGTATTTTATAAATACTTGGTGATTGAAAGATAGAGCAGATGAGATCATCTATATCAGGAATTCTTAACTTGCTGTATATGTACTTGCTTTTTTAAAATTGTGGTAACTATTTTCAATATAATTGGTTTCCTTTTTAATTCTATATATATTATGTATTTAAGAACATTATTCTGAGAAGGGGTCCATTAACTTCACCAGCCTGCCAAAGGGGTCCGAAGGTTAAGACACAAAAAGAATTAAAATTTCTTGATCTATACTGATTCCTTGGCAGCAATCATAGTTCTGGCTGAATGTTCTAGGGATAGAGATAACAGAATTAGACAATCAGAGAGAGGTTCTTCTCTTTAGAAGCAGATCTCCTTTCCCCAGGATGGTTTAGACAACTTCTACCTAGAAAGGTCTTGGGACATGAAAAGGTGGAATTGTTGGAGTTGCTTGGCTTTCTTGTGATATGAGGGAGATGAAACTGTCTTTAAATAATTGTATGAAATGTGAATTAAATTGGAAAAGAGGGAATCTCTCAGGTAATTTAGTGGCAATTTTGAGTCCCTGGATGAGGGTGAAGAAGAGTCTTCAACCAAGCCCCACACAAGAATAGGGCAGCCATTCAGTAGGAGCTTCCACAGGGGCAAATGTCTGGCCTTATCCCTTTCATAGGGCTCCCAGGGGGAAGAAGCTTTTTCCTGGTGGGTCAAAGAACATTGGGTGAATGGGAGTTTGGTGTGAGTTTCAGTATTGACTGAATCCCCAGAACATGTTACATAGCTTATGACCTCTTAGTTACTTTGCTATAGATGACCCTGACCAATGATGGAGATCCTTGGCTGTTGGCAATATCTTTATTGTTACTGTGGCTCTGACGGACCTGATGCTACTTCTATTTAATCATCATTAGAAGACCTGCGATGATACTGTAAACTGTCCTACCCCACTGAACCCTACTGAATGGATTGTGCTTTTAAAGAGATTTTATTCTGTGTGATGCATTTATCTTTTTTTAAAAAAAAATTGTATTGTTACTCTTTCCTTTGGTGCTACTTATCTTTCCAAGGTCATAGTTTTTTTTTTTAAATAATAAAGAGGTGAGGGGAGATGTGGTAGGAGAAATATTTGTTTTAAATAGACTTGGTTGGTTCCCTTTCAAGAGGTCAAACCATTCTTAAGGATCAATCCTTAGCATGCCCACTCATGCCTCCTTGATAAAAAGGGTCTGCTTATGGCTCTGTGGGAGGTCTAGAGATTTACAAGAAAATTGTAAGAGTGTCCCAATAGCAACAGGTAGTTAGGTTTTCCTCTGAAGGGAGCTGATGGATGAAGTAATTCAATGCTTTTATGTTTCTGTTCTAAACAAGTACTCAAAAAGAGGATTCTATTTTTCCTTTGTACAGAAAATGCAAAAGATGCAAAAGATTTATAAAAGTCTTTTTTTGAATCCCATATTTGATATACATGTATTACCTTGAGTACTTGTACTGGTCCAGTGACCAGGGGACCCCATTTGGGAAAATCTAGAAATGAACTACATTTGAAATTCCCATGGACCCTTGCTAATGGAAAGGCACATTCAGTGGGTCCTGGCTGGTCCTCATGCAATCTTTAACATGAGACCAGAGCATGTAGCCCCCTGGAAAGGGCCAGAGTATATGCTCAGTTTCATGGTAAGTGCACGTCCAGCAGACCCAGTAAAGGACTTTGTGATTGTTAGTATTTGGTCTTCAGTGTTCTTTTTATAAGTCTTTAAAAAACATAGAAATTATGGACTAGTGGACAGAATAAGATATGGAAAAGAGACTGAAGTAAACAAGCCACTTAACTTTTCAGCTTTAGCTTCTTTATGTTGTAGTAGCTGTCATTTATGTGGTGATTTTTAAGGTTTACATGATCTCATTTTATCCTTGAAACAAGCCAATGATGTAAATACTACAGGTATCATCCCCATTTTCCAGATAGCATTTTCAAAGGATGCTGGGAAATAAAAACATCAAGATGAACAAAACAGCAAAGTTTGTGTCTTTAGTAGACCAGGAGTGATAGGAAATGGCTTGGTGGGATGGAGCCCACTTTCCCTGGACAAACAGGATGGGATAATCTGGGCCTAAGAAGTCTTTCCTGGGAGGGGAATTTTCCAGGCTTAGTGTACCCGTAACCTTGGAGAGAGGCATGGAACTTCTCCTAGAAACAGTATAAGCGTTTGTACACCAAAGTAGAGAAGAATAATAAAAGAAAACAACGGTAGGTACCAGATGTTCAGATTAACAATCAACCATTCAGGGAAGTGGAAGGAGGCTGGGTAAGAGCTATTCCCATGGGGTGGGAATGAGAATTAATATGACATAATGGCTTTACTTTATATAGTGCTTCATGTCTAAAAAAATGCTTTTTATACTTTAATCTCATTTAATTCTCACGACGCCATGAGAGATAGGTAATGCAACTATAATAATCTCCATTTTACAAATGAGAAAGTTTGTGTTTCTTTTGTGTGTAGGGTAGGGTAGGGAGGTGACAAGGAGAAAAAATGCTTGAAAATTGAAAAAAAGAAACATTTAGAGTACCTGTCGCATGGGACTATTATGAAGCCCAAATAAGAGTAGTGGGCATAAATCACTTTGAAAAGTTAAACTCTTGTATTTTACAGATGAGGAAACTGAGGCTCAGAGAAGTCTAGTGAGTCACACAATTAGTAAGTAGCAGAGCCAGAATTCAAAAGTAACGTCTTCTGATTCTTGATCCACTGCACTTTTTTTTTTAAAAATTAAATTTTATTTTCAGGGGCAGCCAGGTGGCGCAGTGAGTAGAGCACTGGCCCTGGAGTCAGGAGGACCTGAGTTCAAATGTGACCTCAGACACTTGACACGCTTGCTAGCTGTGTGACCTTGTGCAAGTCACTTAACCCCAGTTGCCCTACCTTCCCCCCTGCATAAAAATTTATTTTCAATTGAAGATGTGCTTCTCTCCCTCTTCCTTTCTCTTCCCTTCTCCTCACCGTCTCCCCAGCTGTGAAAACAAGAAAAACAAAATCCCCTCTTACAAACATATAAAGTCAAGCACAGTAAATTCCGATGTTGTCCATGTCCAAATACTTTATCCAAATCTCTATACTCTGCATCCCTCACAGGGGGTGAACAGCATATTTCATTAAGAGCCCTCTGGAATCATGGTGAATCATTTTGTTGATCAGAGTGACTGAGTCTTTCAAAGTTGTTTGCCTTGGCCGTATAGTTGCTGTTGTATAATAAAATACAATATATTTTATTCTGCATCAATTCATACAAATCTTCCCAGATTTGAAAGATTTTTATGAACTGATGCAAAATGAAATGAGCAGAACCAGGAGAACAATTTACAAAGTAACAGCAATATTCCAAAAATATTCAATTGCAAAATACTTAGTAACTCTGATTAACACAATGACCCACCACAATTCTATCCACCTCCAGATAGAGAACCTGGTGGACTCAGAGTGCAGATTGAAGAATATGTTTTCCTCTTTCTTTTTTTTTCTTGGTGGGGGGAAGGGGAAACATGGTTAATATGGAATGTGTTTTGCATGATTTCGTATTTCTGATAGTTTTCATATTTCTTGACTTCTCAATGAGTGGAGGAGAGAGTATGGGGAGAGAGAGAATTTGGATCTGAAAATAAGATATGATGAAAATTTTGGGGAAAAATGATCTCAAGTTTGTCTGAAACTATCCTTTTCATCATTTCTTATGGCATCTTATTCCATCACATTCATATACCATGACTTGTTCAGCAATTCTCTAACTGATAGGAACTCTCTTAGTTTCTAATTCCTTGCCACTATAAAAAAACACAACTGCTATAAATATTTTTGTATATATGAGTCTTTTCCCTCTTTCTTTGATCTTTTTGGAGGTAGGAATAGTATCACTGGATCAAAGGGTATGCCTAGTTTAATAGCTTTTGGGGCATCATTCCAAATTACTTTCTAGAATGCAGTGGTCTTTCTACCACATCATAGGAAACCTTCATTGATGGCGTAAAGGCAATCAATCAACAAGCTCTTAGAGTTATCCCTTCCACATTTCAGGGGTTAGGAGCTCAGTGTCCCCAAGATCTAGAAAATCCACATAAAGTTTTTAGTCATCCTTTTGTACCAGAGAAGAAGTTTGAATTTTTTCTTTTTCTTTTATGGGATGTTTACAGTACCTTATTGTAAAATTTGGGTTAACTATTTAGTCATAAGCTCTGTGTTGTCTGCTGGCCTTTGAGTGTTGTCTGTGCCTTACACAAAACTCCTCCCGAATTCCCATTTAATTTCTTATGCTGACCCAATATATATCAAAACCACAATGCAGAAATTTGGGATGTGGAAGGGATAACTGTATTAAGTGCTTGCTATGTTAATAGTAAGTAAATGATGGGGATACCAAAAAGAAAAAAAAAGAAAAGAAAAAGGAAGACAACTTTGCCTGCCCTCAAGGAATTTGCTTTCTAATGGGGATACAACATACAAGAAATAATATACATACATTATACATACAATGTATATATACATATACATACACATACATACATACATATACACATACACACTATATATATGTATATATATACATATATATAGTGTAAAGGGGAACTAATCTCAGAGGGAAGGTTTGGAGGTAGGGTGATGTGGAGCAAGGAAGAGACTGAGAAAAACCTCTTGCAGAAAGTAGGATATTAGTTGAATCTTGAAGAAAGCCAAGGAAGGTAGGCAGCATGGTCTATTAGATTGAGTGCTGAATTTGGAGTCAAGAAGACTGGGGTTTCAAAATGTTCCTGGCACTTATAATTGGGTTAATGTCTATGTCCCATTTGATAAGCCCATCCATAAATCTCCCAAGGGAGGGTATGTCTACCAAGCTCAGCAACCAGGAAAATGAAAAGAACAAAAGGACTGCGATTGGTGGTATGGTAGAAAGTGTTCTGGGTTTGGGGTCAGAGGACAGGGGTTCATAGCCTGGCTCTATGCCCCACTATGTGTGTGACCTTGGACAAATCACTTATCCTCCCTAGGCCTTAGTTTTCTCAATTGAAAATGAGTGGATTAGACTAGATGACCTTTCCATCTTTCCATCTATGATCCTATGGTATGACATAAGGACAGGAGTCCTCAAATTTTAGCCAAGAAGCAGAGATGAAAAGTTAAAATCACGGCATAGAGCCTGCTTCTAGCTCTGAAACCCTTCCCCATGATAATTTTGTGATGGCCAGTCTATGCTACTCGGTAGGACCAGTCTCATGAGGTTTGTAGGGAGGTAAGAAAGGCTGAAGGTATGGCCAGGGCAGAGCAGCTGGTGTGTTCAGTCAAAAGATGAATTGTCTTGATAAGTCATATTTCCTGTGGATGCCCTTCAGGAACAATCAAAGACCAGACAAGTGTTCTGGGTTCTGAGTTACCTCACTAATGTGAACATGAACTCTGCAGGAGGCCATGAGTGAAAAGAAGATGGGAGGATGCTGTGGTCTTCAGCATCCTGGATGTTTTCTGATCCCAGCATTGGAGATGATGTTTGCAGCTCCCAAAGGGTGTGGCTGAGTCTAAACCCTTGAACTGTGGCTGGGAACTCTTCCATTTTGGGCAGGCCTATGGACTGGTTGCAGGCTCTCTAGGTTTTTACTTGACTTGATTTTACTTCTTTTTCTTTTTAGTCATAAGTAAAAACTGTATATAGTTAAGCCATACTCGTGTGGTCTACTCTGTTATGCCATTGTCAGGTCCACCGAAATACAGAACAAAGAGAGAAGGGCAGTATTTTCTCAATAGCTTGGGGCATAAGCCATGAGACTAACTGGATAAACTCACCCAGACCAGAACCGTAGGGAGTTTGGTGTTTTGTTGAGTGTTCCCTGGCACATGTTGGGTGATATTTTAATATCTCACCGCATATAGATAACATCTAAAGGAGTGTGAGAGTACTCAATGCTAGGGGACTTACTGTTGATTGGGAATTGGCTATTAGCCAGCAACATCTCCTGCAGCACCTACATTCCAGTGTAACAGGGCCAAGTCTCTTTAGCTCCTTTAATTCTTGTTTCTACGTTAGCTGAATAGGAATCAATCAACCAACAAGCATATATTAAGTGCCTTATTGGCAATAATAATACCTAAAGTAATTATCTCACTAGGGCCGGTAGGTGGTGAAGTGATTAGAGACCTGGGCTTGAAAGTAGGAAGACTCATCCTCGAGTTCAAATCCGGCCTCAGGCACTTACCAGCTGTGTGACCCCAGGCAAGTCACTTGCACCTGTTTGCCTCAATTCCTCATCTGTAACATTGGTCATGGAAATGACAAACGACTCCAGTATCTTTGCCAAGAAGACCCCAAATGGGGTCAGGCCTGAAAGGATTCATCATCATCACCAACAAAACTTACCTAACAGAATTATTGTGAGATTAAACTTGGATAATATAAATTAATCTAGGTGCAGGAAAAGAGAAAAGAGTGCAATATTCTGGGTTTGAGTCCTATGATCTTGAAGAAGTTACTTTTCTGGGCCTCAGTTTCTTTGTCTGCAAAATGAATTAGGATTCTGAGGTAACTTTGATCTCTAAATCCTGGTGATTTCTAAATTTCTAAATCTTGATGAAGAAATCCATGATCTGTAAACTTTGAAGTCCTAGAGAAATGTTAATTATTATTATTATTGGCCATAGTTATTCCCCCCCCCCCAACCAAAAAATAAAAAGCCCAGACAACGTTTGGGGAGTCGTAAAGAAAAAAAGCTTCCTTCGACTTTGGCTGCCCATGCATGGAGAAAGTATTTTAAAAGGCTCATTATTCCTTTAAAACAGGGGTTCTTCACCTTTTTTGTGTCATAGACTCCTTAGAGGAAGCTAGGTGGGGGCAATGTAATCAGGAAGATCTGAGTTCAAATTTAACCTCAGATATGATGAGCTGTGTGACCTGTGGCAAGTCACTTAAGCTTGATGTGCCTCAATTTCCTCAACTGTCAAATGGAGAACATAATAGCACCTACCTCCCAGGGTTGTTGTGAGGATAAAACGAGAAAATATTTGTAAAGCAATTAGCACAGTGCCTGGCACATAGTAGGTGCTTAATAAATGCTTGTTCCTTTGGCAAACTGGAGAAGCCTATAATGCTTTTAAATGCATAAAATAAAGTACGTAGAATTATAGAGGAAACAAGTTATATTGAAATATTGTTGTCAAAAATATGTGTGTATGTAGATATATACATATTATATATATATATATACAGACAGACATTATGTATGTATGTATATAACAAGCTCACAGACTCCAGGTTAAGAACGTAGGCTTTAAATTATCTCTCATTTCCTTTGTCACCTTAGCAGGCCTTTATCAGCGTTTTTGTTTCAACACTAGCTGCACAACTAGTCTCTTCCCTCCGAAATGTACTCAGAACATCTCAGCCAGACCTTTTTGTTTCGGTTCCCAAATGGTGATTTCACTGGAATAGAAACTACACTCTATCGATCCAAACCAGCATCCTTTTTTCCTTTTTTTGCAGTTTATAATCTTAGATGGTAACCTGGGAAATCATATTTGTGCAATACAAGGATCTTAGGCAGCCAGATTGTGTCACGGATAGAACACTGGACCTGAAGTCAGGAAGACCTGAGTTAAAATCCAGTCTCTGTGACCTTGGGCAAGTCATTTCACTTTTATCTGCTTCAGTTTCCACCTCTGTAAAATGGGGATAATAACCTACCTCCCAGGGTTGCTTTGAGTATAAAATGAGATAATATTTAGAAAATGCCTTGCAAATCTTAAAGCACCAAGTGTTATTATGATTGTTATTTTCACTATTATTATGAGCAAGGCATTTTATTAGGTGCTAGGAAGATAAAGACAAAAATGAACACATCTCTGCCTTCAAAAATCTTACATTATTTTGAGGAAACAACATATACGTGGAAAAGTAAAATTAAATTGAGATAAATACAGACAAAGAAAGACAGAGACAGAGACTTAGTGCTAATGCTAGTCCCTTGGGGTTGTGGGGAAAGGGGAAGGTCGTGGGACTAGCAAAGGCATCTGAGCTGTGCTTTGAAGATAAGATGAAATGAGAACTACCCCTCCCCTCGCTTTGCAAACTTGTTCTCCATCCCGTGTGAGTGACTTGGCATTATTCTACCATTTGAAAAGGGTTCTTTGGCTGTTTTTAGTACTCTCTATTTCAGCCAGTCCAACTTCACCTCATTTTGAATGGCATCTCCCAGAGACCAGAGGAAACCCAGTAGGGACAGTGTGTGTTTTGGGTGCATTGTAATGCAAAAGGTCATCCAACTGAAAACAAAAGGGCAGGTGGGCCTGGAAGGCCTGGAACTAAAACCGTAGCTCCCAGTTGAATGTTGATGTTATCAGGGGAGAGGAAGTACAGAAATAAGCACACAATCCTCAGGAATGTGAATCGGGTATTGAAGCCAGATAGGGGTTGGGTCTGGAAAACGAAAGCCAAGTCAAGTTTAAAAAAGTTACTCGGCTTTAGCTGGGGAAGGATTCACAAAATGAAACTTAGATCTTTTTTTTTTTTTTAAATGAGAGGCTTATATTATGCTAATCTGGTCAGAGACACAGGTGAGAAGGTGGCAGTCTCAGACATGAATCTGTCTCCTTAAAGGTTTCGAACATGGCTGATAATACTGTAATAACTACTGGAATTCAGAGGCATTAGTTTAGTTCGTTCAAAGTATTAAAGAGAGAAAGGTCACAGAATCCACCCTCACTGGCCTCTTGCTTGTATATTGGTCCAAGAGCAGTTCACTTTGAGGGTTTGATGCAAACATCACCACTATGGGAAAAGCAACCCAAAAGGCACGTCCAACCAATAATGGACTAGCTGTAGCACTGTCTTGATAATAAGAAAAGAATAACGATCTCAGTGAAGATCCTGAGTACTTCCCCCCTAACTGAGGGATAACCAATGGGATCGTCTGCTCATTTATGTTGGATTTGGTTCCAAAGTTGTCATTCACTAGCTTGGTAGATGAGATCAGTTACCTTTATTTTGCCAAGGTCAAGATCAATCCCACTATTCCCTTCCTCCAGATATACATATCAAAATAAAATCTTTTTTTTAATACTTAACTTTATTTATTTTTTTGTTACATTTTGAGTTGCAAATGTTTCCCTCCTTCCCTCCCTCCCAGCCCTGCGTTACAGAAAGCCAACATTTGATACATATATAGGTGAACCATACAACACATACTTCCGTATATCAGTTCTTTCTCTGGAAGGGGATAGCATTTTCCTTCCTAAGTCCTTAATAATTGATTTGAATATTCATATTACTCAGAATACCTTAGTCATTTACAATTACTCTTTGAACAGTATTGCTGTTACTGTATATACTGTCCTCTTGGTTCTGCTCATTTCACTCTTCATTACTTTATGCAAGTCTTCCCAAGTTTTTTTAAAATCAACCTACTCATCATTTCTTACAGCACAGTAGTATTCCATCATAATTATATACCGCAACTTATTCAGCCATGCCCGAAGTGATAATTTTCAATGCATAAAGGAATTCTTTTTTATATTAATTTAGAGAAAATCCCATCAATTCAAAAGGGTAAAAAACCATTGCAATAAGGATATCTGAGAATGCGAGGGTCCTTAAAAGTAGCTTACTATCAGTGGATGACCTGAAATCTTTTTGTGTACAAATAATGCCAAAATAAAGCCACCTATGGACACATATTGAGGCTTTGTACATCTGCAATAAGGTGCTAAAAGTCCCTGGAAGCCAGATATACTAAAAGTCACTTAAGGTGTCTGCATTAATTGATTAATCTTTACTGGAAATTGTCAGGCCTTATACCTTCAAAGCCACCCAAAACTAAACAACAAAAGTCCTCTGAAAACAAAACTCTTTTTGTTAAAAACATTGTCAATGTATCTATACATTTTAAAAGGACAAGATTTATAACCTATCACTTGTCACAACACTGGATTCATAAAAAATAGTAGCTAACGTATTACTTAAAAGGACACATGCTGAATTTCAAGGTCACTGTCTCGAAATAAAATCTTAAGGCAGATTCCAAACTCATACCTTTTCTTTATTCCTGTGTCTTGTTGATTTCTACCTAAATGTTTTAGGATCCAACCCATATAGCCCTCTAATGCTGCCATCTTGGGATGTACCTATGCTCTATTTGTTGAAGCATCATCAGAGTAGAGAACTTTCACCTGTCTTGGAAATGTATGGTGGTGAGATGATTTCCTCCTTTTCATCCTGTGGGATGCAGGAAAGTGCTACCCTAAAAAGCCATTTGAGTGCACCTAGGAAATGCCAGTAGCAGAAGACTGAATGGGAGAAGTAGAGATTTCATGCCTTGCTAGGAGCACATGAACTGAAATTCTTTAAAGCTGATGCTGATTTCATTTTTGTTATAGTATAGAGTCTCAGATAGTTGAGATTTCAGAACCTGCCAAGAGTGACCCTGATGTTCCAGATTTCTAATTGTGTACTTGTGTCAGTTTTATTACACTTTAATAAGACACACTCTAATCTACATAAGTGAATAATTCTTTTGGGACATGAAAAGTTGGAAGGGAAATTAGAATCTCACTGGGATGGGGGCTGAGCCATGAGAGATTTATAAGTTATTATAGTTATTCACGTCCCTAGACAGAAACCTGGACTAAAGTCCTGTAAGGAAAGACTTAGAACTATGGAAGGACTTAGGGCTTAGAGCAGCTAGGACCTGCTTGTACCCATGTAGTTATACAAGCCTGTAGGTCGGGCCTAGAAGTACCATCTGGTGGCTTACCCCGTGACCCAAGTAGTTCTTCTAGCAAATCTCTTAGCACTGGCACCTTATTTTACATTTTTTAAAAAATTGTGATAATACAACCATACTACATGGATAACGTGACATGAAGGCTAAACATAGGATCATATATTTAGATGTAATCTACAGGGAGATTATGTGGTCCAACTCCTGAATTTTATAGATGAAATGAGGCCTAGATGAATGACTTGTGCAAGATGCCACAGGTAGTAAGCAGTAGAGGTAGAATTCAAACCCAGGTCTTTTGTCTCTAGATGTGGCATTCTTTACACTATGCTGAAGTGCCTGGTCACAATCAGTTCAATTCAATTAAAATGAAAAGATAGTTTCACGTCCGTTATATTGGCCTCAGATCATGCACAAAGGTGAAGATCACTGAATTCCATAGTTGGAAGGTAACCTCAATGTCCATCTAGTCCAACCCATTCCTGAAAAAGAATTCCTTCTGCCTAAGAAGTGGTCATTCAACCTCGGTTTGAAGACCTTTCAGTAAAGGAGAACCTACTCTTTCTCAAGGAAGCCATTCTATTTTGGAGAATTCTAATTAGTAAGTTTGTTCTTATATGAAGCCCAAATTTGTCTCTTTGCAACCTTCACCCCTTGCTCCTAGTTCTGCTTTTTGGGACCAAGTAGATTAAGTTAAATCCCTCTATTATGGGACAACTCTTCAATATTTAAAGATAGGTATCTCCCCCCCACCCAAGTCAGAGGGTAAACAGCCTCAGTTCCACCATTTAATCATCATATGGGCAGAATCTACCATCTTGGTTGCTGCTCTAGATAGTCTCCATCTTATCAACGTCATTTCCTAAAATGTGGCACTCAGAATTGAACATCCTACTCTAGATATGGTCTGACCAGGGCAGAGTACAGGATACTTGGAAACTCTGCAGGTAACTCTTATTGGAAATCTCCCAAGTAAGGCTAGACAACCTGAGTAGTCTGGAAAGAAATTTATTTTTGCATCTATAACTCAAAATTCCATTGGTTTAACCCCGAATGCCTTGCAAAACAAAACAAAACAAAAAAAAAAAACAAAACCAAAACCAACCAACCAAACAAACAAAAGATTCCATTGGCTTTCTTGGCTGTTAAGTCATACTCTTTATTCATACTGAATTTCTTATCCATGCGTACACAGAATTTAGTCTTATAATCATATAAAGCTTATACAAAGTAATCTGTTTTCTATTCCAACTCCTTCATTTTAAAAGAGGGGAAGTTGGTTGTTATCCTTCATTCTTGAAGAGGATCAAAATGACATCACTGTGCTAGAGTCAAGTTTCAATGCGTCCGACTGTGGCTGATCAGACCAACATGAGCTTGGAATGCTTTACTACAGATTGGGCACCAATAGTTCGTGTGAACATTTGGGGTGGATACTGAGTCCCAAAGATGTGATATGGCTTACTAAAAGTTACACAAATAGTATAGTGGTGTGCACATTAACTGGAACATGGACAATAATTTTAAAATTAATTAAATTGATTTCTATGATGAACTTACAACTTTTTAATGTATGAAAAACTATTAGTATGTAATATAAATTCTTTTTTCTGCTACAATCACGTGTTTCACATGATTTGATATAGAGTAGATGAAATTTTGATACCTATTCTTTAATTCTTCATCATAAAACCACACTTTTATCACACTAGATCTTAGGCATACCTTTGACAAATAGCCCATTTTTCTAAGTCTAACCTTGATTATAGCCCATAGGTTTTCTGGTTTTCTTTTCTCTCTCTCTCTCTCTCTCTCTCTCTCTCTCTCTCTCTCTCTCTCTCTCTCTTCCTTTTAAACATTCATTAAATGTTTTTAAATTCCAAATTCTCTCCCTCCCTCCCACCCCTCCCCCACCTACTGAGAAGGTAAGCAATAGGATATCAATTATGTATGTTAAGTCATGCAAAACATATTTCCCTACTTACCATGTTGCAAACAAAATCCCCTCCCCCAATAAAAATAAGAAACATAAAGAAAGTGAAAAAGTATGCTTCAATCTGTGCTCAGCATGTATCAGATCTCTTTCTCTGTAGATAGATAGCATTTTTCATCACGGGTCCTCTGGAATTGTTTTGGATTGTTTTGTTGGTCAGAGTAGCTAAGTACCTTGCATTTGATCATCTGTTATTGTGTACAGTGTTCTTTTGGTTCTGCTCACTTCACTTAGAATCCGTTCATATAAGACTTTCCAGGTTTTTCTGAAAGCATCCTGCTTGTCATTTCTTATAGCCCACTAATATTCCACCACAATCACAGAACCCAACCTGTTCAGCCATTCCCCAACTGATGGGTATCCCCTCAATTTCTAATTATTTGCTACCACAAAAGAACTGCTCTAAGTACTTTTGTACATATAGGTTCTTTTCACTTTTCTTTGATCTTTTTGGGATACAGACTTAGCAGGGCTATTGCTCTGAAAGGGTATGTACAGGGCCATGGATTTGTTTTGGAGGGAGGAAGGCAGGGCAATTGGGGTTAAGTGACTTGCCCAAGGTCACACAGCTAGTAAGTGTGTCAAGTATCTGAGGCCGGATTTGAACTCAGGTCCTCCCGACTCCAGGACCAGTGCCCTACTCACTATGCCACTAGCTGTTCCAAGGCTATAGATTTTCAATTGGGTTTAAATTGGGCAAGTTTCCGGGCCAGGGAAGCATGGTTGTCTCTAATTCTTCGATAAACGTTTTTTTGTGATGTGTCACATGGTTCAAGGCTGTGTCATAGGACTCTATCTCCGTTTCTGAATTTCTGTAATATTGGAACAATTCTTCATATCAACATACTGATAAGAGTTCTTTATTCCCTTAATGGGGACAAGATTTCCAGCCATTGAAAGTAAAAAAATCCCCAAAACAGTTTTTTTTGGGGTGGATGTTTTACAGTCTAATGAATATGCTCAGATCTTCCAGGCTCATCTGAACTTCTGACAACAGTTTTAGTATAGCATTGGATGAAAAAGGGAGTTTCCTCAGTGAAAATGACCATTTTCCAATCTTCAGTATTCCAGCTTTTATATTATCTTAGTGATAAGTGTTTGTTTTTTCCCCCCATAGCAACAGTTAGCAGCTGAGTCCTTCTCTACGGTCTTTTAACTTTGAGAAGACTATGCTGTAGTGCACAAGGATCAACTACCATCTTACCTGTAAAGGTCTTTGATTGTTTTCTTAGGATTAATTAGTTTGTTTTGCAGCAAGAGCTCGGTCAGTTCCTGACGTATTTACTTTCTTCTTTTTGACTGTACTTTTCTTTGTGCTTCATCATAGGCTTAGATTATTCTGGAAACCCTTGATTTCCCCATACTGACAGCTGCTGCAATATCTCTAACAGTCACTGAAGCATACTCTTGTAAGAGTGACAACTTTTGCACATTTCCTTAGGGTACTATCCATTCTTTAAAAAGCACAGAATTAAAAACACAGCAAAAGAGGTGTCTGTGTAAAGTAAGAAATTCAGCATTCATCTGACAGAGAACTACTCAATCTGGTTTCATCTGGTCAAAGTTAGATGATCTGAGCCAGACTAGTGTCAGGAGAAGCATATATGTATGACCATTGCTGTTCCAAAAGGGAGATCATATCAGAATTATTGCTTAGCCTGAGTAATTCACATGTTACTGTAAAGAGCAGACCTGGGATCTGAACCTAGATCCTCTGAGAGTATGCTTAACAGTTATATTGTTCTAGAAGGTTTGCAAAGCACTTTCCAAATATTATCTAATTTTATACTCATGACAACCTGGGAGGTAGGTACCAATATTACCTCCATTTTATAGATTAAGAAACTGAGGGAGTCAGAGGTTAAATGACTTGGCACAGAATCACACAGCTAGCTTATAAGTGTCTGAGGCTGGATTTGAACTCAGCTCTTCCTGACTTCAGGTCGAGTGCTCTATTCACTATACCACCTAGCTGCCTCTTCCGAATACAGTTTGCTTTCCCCTGTATCAGGTGAAGTTTGTTGTTGTTCAGTCGTTTCAGTTGTGTCTGACTCTGTGACCCTATGTGGGTTTTTTTTTGGCAAAGATACTGGAGTGGTTTGCTATTTCCTTCTTCAGCTCATTTTACAGATGAGGAAACTGAGGCACACAGGGTGAAGTGACTTGCCTGGAGTCACACAGCTAATAAATCTCTGAAGACGGATTTGAACTCAGGTTTTCCTGACTCTAGACCTGTCATTGTAGCTGCCCGGCCAGTTGATGTTCACAGTCATTATGCTGCTGTTGGCTATGAGGGCATGAATAGTAAGTGGTTGATAGACTTTATCATAATTAATATTGCTCTTATGCTTCCAGATCTGATTTTTATTACGAGGCTTTTGTTTTTGTTACTTTTCCCCCAATTTCCACAATCTCTGTGATTGAAAATTTACTTATAGTTCCAATCTTCATCACAACTGTTGAAAAACTAAGTTACAGGATCTCACCTTCCAAAGAGCCTCGGGTCTCTCGTGCTGAACATAATTATCTGTGAACTCTGCTTCCTGATCCCCATTCTGCCTCTATCTATCCTAAAGACAATGTCCCAGATGTAGGGAGGTCTGGAAACGCTGCAAAAGGGCATCCCCAGAGGGATGGGGTGAGGGATAGCTAAAAGCTGGCAGTAATGAGGAATGCTTGTCTATTGACTGATAGCTGGTGACCTAGACCCTTAACTCTCTGGGCCTCGGTCTTCTCATCTGTAAAATGAAAGGGTTGGAATAGATTGATCTTTGAGGTCCTTTCCAGATCTAAATACTATACTCCAGCATCTCACCTTTATATGGTGCTTTAGGGATTTGGTAAAATAATGAGGATTAAAGTAATAATGATCCTTCCCCTTTATATGGTACTTTAAAGGGTTGTGAAGCTATTTGCTTAATTATCTTATCTGATTCTCACAATAATCCTTTGAAATAGATATTATTATAATATTCATTTTATAGGTGAGAAAATTATGTTTCAGAGGTTGAGTCTTGCCCAGAATCTTAGAGCCAGCAGGTATCTGAGTTGGGATTTGAACCCAGTCCTTTTTGTCTACACACTTTCGACTTCAACAAACCTATGATCTCATCAGAAAACAGACTCATCCTATGAAACCTTTGAAATGGGGTAATACCAACAAGCAGTACCACCTAGCTGCCTTGATTTGGGGGGTACCTGAAAGGTCCTACTGTGCCAAGGTATCTTCTCTACAAGCCTGAAATCATTAATGAATTAAATAATTGAGGAAAGGAGTGAGTGCCCGCAGGGTGTGATTTCAACCCCTTCTTTTCAACTCATATATAAACTCCTTTGGTATAGGTGGTAGATAATTCCTATGCATATCCTCCAACTATAGCAAACAAGAAAAACAAGAAAACATACTTCTTGATGCTGATGACATGAATTATGTAGTTTAAGAGCTATCTATAGAAAAAGCTAAACCTTCTGGCTAATGACTAGCAGATAAAGGAGCAGAACATTTTGTTAAAATTAAAACTGTTTCATGTTGTAATACCTTTAGATGGATTATAACATTTAAAGAGATGAGTTGTATTCCTGTTGGATCATCAGCAAACAATATACATGACTAGACCACATTACATCAGCTCTACTTTGCCTCCCCCTACCTCTCCCCTCTCAGCTGAGGACCTTGTCTTTTTCTTTACCGAAAAAAATTGAGGTCACTCACAGTAAGCTCCACCTTCATCTTGTAGACCCCTCGACATCATTCCTCACTCTCTACTTGCCAAAACCAACCCCTTTACATGTGCCAGTCATAGATCGCCTAGATTGCCTCCTTAAGCATCATCCTTTCTCTCTCTCTCTCTCTCTCTTGCTCTGTCTCTCTCTTTATATATATATATATATATATATATATATATCTCCCTCTCTCTGTCTCTCTTTCTCTCCCCCTCTTCTCCTTTCTCTCACTCTCTCTGCACAGCCCCCTCCATAGAATACCTCACTTTCTTCAAGATGTTGCTTAAGCACAACCTTCTACATGAAGCCTTTCCAGATTCCTCCCCAATGATGCCAGAGACCCCTCCCAAAGTACCTTGTATATATTTGTATTCCTTCTTTTTATATTTATTCTGCATATACTTATATATGTATATACCATCTCCCTTGAAAGAATATAGTAAGCTCCTTTAAAATGGGGATTGTTTTATTCTTTGTATTTGTATCTCTCACACCTAGCATAGTGCCTGATAGTTTTATATATATATATATACACACACACACACATACATATCTATACACATATGTTATATATAATACATATTATATATATTGTTTTTTCTGTTTAGTCTTTTTAGTCATGTCTGACTCTCTGTGACTCCATTTGGGGTTTTCTTGGCAAGATACTGGAGTGGTTTGCCATTTCCTTCTCCGATTCATTTTACAGATGAGGAAACTAAGGCAAACAGGGTGAAGCAATTTGCCTAGGGTCACATAGCTACTAAGTGTCTGAGGTCGGATTTGAGCTCAGGTCTTCCTGATTTCAGCCTAGCACTCTATCCGCTGGACCACTTGGTTGCTGCCTGACATAGTAAATGCTTAATAAATATTTGTTGAATAAGTAATTGATTATTTATTGAACAGCTCTCTGCAGTTAGGATTTGGTTTTATGTCCTTTGTGCTTACATAGAGTTCACCCAAGAAATATCCAATTGATTCATTTTTTGATGTCATTTGTGGAACTGTTGCTGATGACACACAGTCCATCATGTTATCTAATGCTCCTTATAGGAGGATGCAGGCAATAAATAACTTCTTGAATTCAATGCTAAGAAAATATTTGCCTCTGAAAATGAACTCGCATGCTTTCTTTTGACAGACTATAAAACCCTTACAATTCACTGTGTTTCCCTTTCCTCCTCAGCTGTCAGGAAATGGAGAGCTAAATTCGGTGCTCAACTGCTGTAATTAACTCATTTCAGATGCCTGGTAATCTCTATGCTTCTGTTCCTTTCATTGTTTTGTTTGTTCTTTTTTATTTTGAATTGTCTCTTTTGTATTAGGTTTGATTTCATAAACCATCTTAACTCCTTTTTGGAAGTAGTTAGTAGAATGCTAAGTGAATAAATGCCTAATGTCTTGGTTGCAGAGAGTTCCATGCATGGGAAACTCATTAAGGAAGATCAAGAACCTGTCAGTAATTTCTAGTCTTTAAAGAGGTCCCCAGGGCACTGAGAGATTAAGTGTTCCCTGGTCACACAAGGCCAGGAGATGCCAGAGGCATGAAGCTAGAGTCTATATTATTCCAAGAGACCCCTTATCCATTGCCAGGTTGTTTCTCTAGAACACATGAAGTCCACATTATAAGGTAGTACGTTCAAAAAGGAGATATCTTTAAAAAGACCACTGTGAACATGCATGTCACTTGAGATGCAAAGCATGACTTTTTTTATTTTAATGTAAATGCCAAATCATATTATACTATAAACTTTCTTTTAGCTTATTAGGTGGTTTGAATTTCCCTTATGATCATCATTTGCCATTAAGTTAATATTCTGTCTTCATTGAGTTCAATGTTAGTCATTGAAAGTGTTCTGAAACTTAATAGAAATGATTTTGTAAAAACATTTTCTTTTCCCCAAATTCCATGTAAAAACAATTTATAACATTCTTTTAAAAAAAGTTTTGAGTTCCAAATTATTTCCCTCCTTCTCCTCCCTGCTAAGATGGTAAGCAATCGGATATAGGTTATACATGTACAATCATACCATATTTCCATATTAATCATTTTGTGGAAGAAAACCCAGAAAGACAAAGAAAGAAAGACATGAAAGAAAGGAAGAAAGTGAAAAATAGTACACTTCAGTCTGTATTCAGACATCATCAGCTCTTTCTCTGGAGGCGGATAGCATTTTTCATCATGAATCCTTTGGGATTGTCTTGGGTCATTGTGTTACTGAGAATAGTTAAGTCATTCACATTTGCTCATCGTACAATATTGTTCCTGTGTACAATGTTCTCATGGTTCTGCTCACTTCACATAGAAGTGATTTTTAAAAAAAAGTACCGGCTGTTTGGAATTATCTGTATCACTATTGTCTCTTAGTGTGGATACTAGAGTTTTGATCATATTAGGAATATTTTTGGCTTTTAAAAGGTGCACCTATCATACAGTTTGTAAGTGGATTTTTAAAAAAGAATAGCCTTTCTTTTGAATCAAATGACAATTTCTCTAATGCAATGGGACTTAGCCAATCAGAGAATGAGATTCCTGAAAATACTTTATTAAGAACATAGGCATTTGTAATAGCATGCTTTAGATGCTCACCTCCCACCCCCAATTACCTTGGCAACACTGTGTCTTTAAGGGATCTCGTGCTGAGTAAATAGGATCTCTCTATAGAAATTGCTAAGTCAACTCCAAAAGACTCATGATGGAAAATGCTGTCTATATGCAGAGAAAGAACTATAGAGTCTGAATGCAGATCGAAGCACACTATTGGCTCTCTTTTTTGTTGTTTTGTTTCTTCTTTCTCATGGGTTCATCCCATTGGTTGTAATTCTTCTTTACAACATGACTAATATGAAAATATGTTTAATATGAATGTATATGTAGAGCCTATATCAGATTGCATGCTGTCTTGGGGAGTGGAAAGGGGAAGGAGAGAGGGGGAGAAAATTTAAAACTCAAAAGCTTATGGAAGTGAGTGTCAAAAACTAAAAATAGAATTAATTAAAAAAAGAATCACCTAATAAAAAAGAAACTGCTAAGTCAATATGCTGACCCCAAAACCCATACCATCTTGCTATCAGGCTGTTCAGGAAACCCAAAGTGAAAAAAAATCACATGCATAGATACATGACTATCACACAGAGGACCATGGAAGAGTGCATGCGAGGAGGTTGAAATATATAACTGATGAGGATTTATGGGGAACTTCAAAGAAGTACAGGAGTTAAAGATGTAATCTCTCAGTTCCCTGGGGGACCTTTTTAAAGACTAGAAATTACTGACAGTTTCTTGATATTCATCAGTGAGTTTCCCAGATGTGGAACTCTCTGCAACAAAGGCATTAGGCATTTATTCACTTAACAAAAAACAGAAATTTATGCTAGGAAGACCCTATGGGCTGGTTACATAATGAAGATGAAAGAGAGTGGTGGATAACCAGAGTGTTTCACTGGTATTCTCTCTGAAGAAACTGAGGCAGACTTCAAATGCACGGGCTCTCCTTGGAAAATTTTTTGAGAGGATCATCGCTAGAGCTCAAAAGGACCTCAAAAGCCATCTAATGCAACCCCTTCATTTGAAAAATGAGGAAACTGAGGACATGGACAGGGATTGCACGGCATGGGCAGGCGTGGATGGCTTGAGGCCTGCATCATTGGAAGGAATATTCATGGGATCAGAGGTTCACAAATTTAGAGTTGGAAGGTACCTCAGAGACCATCTAGTAAAACCTTATCATTTCAAAGATAAGGGAACTATGACCTAGGGAGGATACATGATACATATTGCTAATAAGTGTCACAGGTGGTACTTAAACTCAGGGGTTCTTGACTCCAAGCCCAGTGTCCTTATCTGGCACATCTGCTACCTCTTGCCCATATCAATAAGATCATAGATACAGATCTGTCTATACACAGATGCCTTTGTGTATGTAGCTATACAAATCTTAAATTGGGCCCTAACAGATAAACATTAATCTGTAACTCAGGTTTTATAGTTAACTTGGATTATGGTCATTTTGTGAAATGAGAAATCAATGAAGCAACAAGCACTTATGAAGGACGTCCTACGTGTCTCAAGGCAACTCTAAAACAAACTTCAATCTATAAAAGCCTAATTTTTTTGAAAAAGGTCAGAGAGAAAGTCTGAAGCTTTTTATCTCAAGTGCACTAACAAGATTTCTAGACAGGAATGCAGCTTGTATTCAATTAAATAAAGAGGCAGATTAACTTTCTTTAATGAGCTCCCATCACAATATGGCATTCTTCTATAGTATTCTCCCTAAGTAATAAAGTCTTTCCAAATATGCACAGTGCCTCCTATTAGGGAGAAAAAGGGAATTCCATGTGATTTATGCCCATTAAGAGGTTTCCCCAAAGGTACAGTAAATTGTCAACACAGTCCAGCCTAGCAAATACTTTGCAAAACAGAAAGTATGAATTTCTGTAAATCGAAAATCTGAATCCATTTTGGTTTCTATGGATGACATTTCAGTTTCAAGCAAACTAGACTTATTTGTTTATGTCTAACCCAATACAAGGTAATTCAAAGAGGAAGAGAGTATTAACTTCTGGAATAAGGAGCTGGAGTTGTGGGGGTGGGGATCTTTGGGAAAGGTTTCTAGTAGGAGGCAACCCCAGGCTCAGTCTCGAAGAAAGCTAAGGATAAGGAGGGCAGGTGTTAGGGGGAAGTATGTATTGACAGACCAATATTTAGACCTCCCCATCTCCCAGTGAATGGGTCCCACAGGGTGAAGACTCTCCTCTAGCTTGAGGCATCACAGCTGGACTACAAGGACTGCAATACTAAACCATTTTCTATTCTGCATGTGGGGTGGATTGGGTTCAGGTCTAGAGGAGTCTTCCTTTAACAAAAGGGGGTCGGATCCCTTTCCTCACACTCATTGTCTCAGTAAATCCTCTTCAGTGACAACCAGGAGAACAAGGAGGGCACTAAAAAAGAAGCATTCAATGTCCAATATGAATTGGGATTAGGACAGAAAATTTATTCTTATACATGCAAGAAAGCCACACACACTAAAAAAGAAAACAAATGAAAACTTCACAAATGTGCATTAAGACAAAATTTAGTAACACTTCATTTTCCCCGAGTACAATATTGATTTTATTGATGGTGTAGCACATAGGAACTCTGAACTTCTTACTACAGGGGTATCTTGGCACAGGAACTGCATGTGGGCTCTGGGATTGCCAGTGCAGGGAAAGTGATTTGTTATATGAGCTCCCCAAGCCTTGAAGATTGAGCCTATGCTCCATGTTGAGGTTGGGGGGAAAGACAAGGTCAGAATAATAAACGAGCAAAGAAGTATCCATCGTTCCCCATCCTTACTGGAGTCACATGATGCAATCTAGAGTCAAAGTCGAAATGGCCCAGGTCAGAAGCTATTTCTTCTAAGAGGCAAGGAAACGCTTGGATTTACCATGTTCAACGTCTCTAAAAAGTCATTGAAACATTTTGTTGCAGTTTCAAGCTATCTTAGAAATCCTTAGGGTTCTGTGTTTCATCAGGTATGGGTTCAATTTCCTTTGTCTTGTAATATTTAGAGCTATTTTCGTTCTTTTAGATATTTTGGTAGATATATTACTTTTTTATTTTAGTATCATCCCTGTTGATTTATCTGCTTGTGCTCTAGGGTTTTTAACTGAGTTTTCTTTCTCATGAGATCTATGGCAGTTTTATTTTCTATTTTCCCTTATAAAGACTAGAAATCATTTTCTCTCTCATTCCCTTTTGATGGTGGGTCACCACACCCCATTCCTGGCCAAGGGAGAAGGGGACTGGACCTCAAAGTCTCCTCTCGTATTGGGAAATCCATTTTGCTTCAGTCTCGTAAGGATGGAATTGGACCCAGCTGGGTGCCAATTTCTTCTTCAGGTCCAGGGTAGCCCCAAATATTGGGACCCTACTCCAGTTCTTTTTCTTCTTTAGTTTTCTGATTGGACGTGGTTGCCCTAGACAGAACACGCTCTCCTCTCTTTTGCAAATATCTGGGCAGAGTGGAGGCCTGAAATTCACTGCTTGTTGCCACAGCATAGTAGGGGTGATCTAAGAGGCAGAGAATGCTAGCAAAGACTACAGCAGCAGTGGCTGGATAAGCTGTGGGTCTGGTAGTATGCCCCACTGGAGCATAGAAACTGTTGCTGAGTGAACCCTGTTAGAGATTAGTAGTCTTCACTGTTAATTCATAAAGCTATTACCTTGTTAGGCTTCTTGATTTCTTAGCTTGTTGAAAGAGGTATAATAACCTCTGGCATAGGATACTTCTTTGGGGGCGAGTTAGTGGGGTCTGGAGAAAATATCTAGGCCTTTGTCTTTTTGATCATGTGACCTTCAATTCATTTCAACTTTTGTATTTGTATCCCCAGAACTTAGCCCAGTTCCAGGCACACAGTAGGTGCTTAAATGCTTTTTTCATCCATCCAGTCATTTAAGGATTTAGAAAATACTGCCACGTAATTTGGGAAAATGGTAATGTCATGAAAAGAGCAGGAAAGTCAAGAAGAGATTGTTTGTGAGAACAGTTTGGGATGTAGATGGATCCCGAGATGACTAAGAGACATTGAGCTTGAAGACAGAATTGGGGAAGATGAGATTCAGCAAGCACATTTTTAATGTTACTGATATCTGTATCAGGTCCAGAATTTTTTTTTTCCTTAGATTTCCCAGGCTCAAGGCTTCTAGGCCAATACTCACTTCTATTTACTCCACAAGCAGCCCTCGTCCTGAAGGACTGACTTCCATCAGCATCTAGCCAACAACTCAGGCAACTAAGTTTGTTGGAATTTAAGAATATTGCAATAAGAGATTAAGTGATTTGCCAGGATCAGCGGCAACTGGTAGGTGTTAGAATCAAGACTTGAAAGCTCAGGTGAATCAGATGATGTATCATTACTCTTTCTTTTGCTTAAAAAGTAGAGGTACTAAGAGAAAAATTCCTTGAGATGCAAATTATTTCTCAATACTGTTGTAAGCACTCTCATACCTGATTAAAAAAAAATTACATGCCCTATTATTGCTAAGGAATCCGAAAGTATCATCTTTATATATATGAATTCTTATGTCCCCTGTAGTCTAAGTTATAGATTCCCGATAAAATTTACATAACCCTAAAATATGGCTATGGTACGTACATAGAGCTTCACTGTAACTGATGTTGTCAGGCATGTCTAACTTAGGCTAAGGCCTGGAGATGAGGCAAAAAAACATGGATCTGACCTCAAGGAGCTCACGTTCTAATACAGAAGCCAACATGAAAACTCATGTTAATGGAAG